>NC_050591.1:32133218-32748218 GCF_013368585.1 Megalops cyprinoides | reverse complement strand
AACAGTGATCCCAGGCCAGCAGCAGTGTGCTGACCTGGGATCACTGTAGGGTACAGACTGCCCACTGATGAGCAGGGTGCAGATGTCAGATCAGTCCTCATTACCTCATTGGATGCCATCTCAAGCTGTTTGCATGGCTTAGTACATAAACACAGAGACTCCGCTGGGAAGCCAGTCTTGTTGCCAATGGGAACAAGATTCTGAACAAGGAGCTGGGCTTTTCAAAAGCTTCATCAACATTCCATCCTCTAATGTCTCTTGAGTTTTTCTTCTGTAATAAGCTTAATAGGTATATAAAATATTTATGGACACTCTGGTAACATTTAAGGATTATTTCTCATGGTAAAAAAAATCTGTGGGCGGTTTGCTCTGTTTCATGGGATTTTTTGGTCGTTTGTTTCAACCATACCAGGAGCAAGCTTTTTGGTAAAACTTGTTAGTTTTCTCATCCTTTGGCACTCAGAGGACAGCTCAGATGTACTTCCCAAGAATAAGAATATGACACAATCATTGACAAACGTTTCCCTCACTGTTCTAACTTAGTGTGTACGTATATCTGTTTTAAAGGACCCTGAATTATAATTTCACTTTATGTTCTTGCCATAACAAAACTTTTTCCCTGTCCGTTTCACCTCCCTCAGTTTCTGTGCATGACCGGGCGTGTCCAGATAGGCATTGGATAATTGGTTATTAATTGATTGGCCACACCTCCTACCAGAGAGTACCAGGTGATATAAATGTCTGGAGGTTGTGAGCAAAAGGAGAGGAGTGAGGGTAGAACACAGGGAGTTTGAAGGTTTTCACACTTTTTTAAACTAATATAGTCCTTGTTTAAACTGATGTTTATCCCTTTTACTAATTTTAACCTGTTGCATTCATTTATATATATATATATACATATTAAAAAATCATCTTTTTGTATATCTCCAGTCCTGTTTTTAAAGCAAACGTGTCGGCCAGTTTCATCGCAAACAGGTATGACTCATATTGATATGCAGAGCTCTTTTTGTTGTTTCTCTCTCTCATTATATAATAATAATAATAATAATAATAATTAATAATGTAATGAGAGAGAGAAATCGATGAGTTTGCAACTGTGCCTGTATTTTTGTGTAGCCACTTGCGTCAAGAACCTTGCCTTCTCATTCACATGAAAGGTGTCATTGGTGTCACCCCTAAAGCTTTGCTTTGTAAATACTACTTATGTCCAAAACAATCCTAGTCAGGACTGCTTCAGTAACAATCTCACTGTACTGATAATACAGAACATTGTCACTGTCATAGTCATACCATTTTTTTTGAATGCTCGGGGTGATGAATTAGATATTCTCACACCCAGTTATTAACCTCTTGCCATCTGGTACTGTGTTCTGACATGTGTTCTGACCTTCTGAAGTGTGTAAGAAGCCCCTCTGTAAGATTTGTGGTGGGGGCTTGTGAGCTTGTGATGAGGTTAAAAAACACTTTTATACTGCTTACTGTGCATGAGTTGTTTTTTTTTTTATTATTGTTTAGTGTATCAGATTTAAATATGGATCTCCTACCCACAGCAGTAGTAGCCCATTCTCACATATCGTAGGGTTTCAATGCCATTATCTTTGACCTATGCTGCTTTCTGTTCTGCTGTTTCAAGCAGCTACTATTGTGAGTTGTTCTGATAATATACATACTTGCATTTATTTATTCGGCAGATTCATTTATTTAGAGCAATTTACCAAGTAGTGACGAGAAGTGAACATGGCAAGGCCACATGAGTAACAGGACATGGTGAAAAATCACTGATCACATTTGACCAGAGGTGCTGATGCCTTATGCAGTGCTACCATAATCAGTGCCATGCTGAGATTACAGACTGTGTTACAGTAATCACAATGTGAGTAACTAAAGTGTTAATGTATAAATCAGTCCTATAATACTCCCTAAAGAGCTGTGAAAAACCACAGCTTACGTGCTACAATAATTAGTTATACTGCTAGTAGGCACTGCTATTTGGATGCAATGGAAATACTTGTGAATAGTCTGGGAATGCGGTTTGCCTACATTAAAGGTACATGACTGTGTTTACAGGTCTGTCTTCTAGTGTGCGAACATAGCTTTCTATTCAAATTATTTAAATTCAGCACATGGGTATTATGCTGACTTTATTTTCAAATTGGGTAAAGATGTGCAGGTATACAGATATTGGTACATTTGTGGGTATATTTAAGCAGCAACAATTTGAGTTGTGTGTGTGTGTGTGTGTCATCCCCAACTTCCCTGATTCTGTAATAGTCCATTTGTAATGTGAGCCAGTTTGCAAGGTTAACTCGAAAATTTGCAAGAAGTGCACCCTGCCTTCTACCACTAATTCATGATTGCCTGTTCATAGGAACAATATATCAAGTTTTATTTCCTTCTATGCATGCCAATGTATTTAGATTTTTTTCAGCATTTTTAGTAGTCATGCCATATATCTGCAACCAAAAGGCTTGAGATAGAAGTTCACTGTATATCTGGATCTGTTTGAGGGAGGAGAATATTCTGTAGTCATTGTGTGTCACAGAGAAAACTGACACAGAGTGAGAGTGACACCAATGAAATAAAGCACATCAAATTCTGAAGAGACAACCGGTCACCCCGAGCGGGATATGGCAGCTAACTGGAGCCCAGTGATAAGGACATGATCTTCAACCTTATTACCAGGGCACCAGGTTGCGTTAAGGTCTGAGCTGTGTCACATCTGCACATATTCACCGACCCATCAATCATCTGAACAGAGCCTCCTGTCCAAACCAATCCACATACTTTTAAAATCTGTGCATCTGCAAACGCAGGCCGTATCAAGACAGACCAGAGTTGCACACATCCTCATACATTACTGGCAGTCCTCTTTCTGCATTAGATCTGTTCTCGCTTATTTCCCTTACGCTTTTGGTTCCCTTAAGCTTTTTGGCTTTTGATGAATTTTAGAATCCAGAAAACGGCGTCTGTTAGCTTATTATCTCCGCCAAAAGCTGCATAAGTCAGTCTAATTAAGCTTGCAATGAAGAACATTATTCTTGCCATTCGTGCAATGCCCTCGTGCACCCCGGCCTGCAGATGCTTTACAGCTTCTGCTGACAATGGAGTTGCAGCTGCTTTGCTTGCTGCCCATGGCCTGCTGCCAACCACGCATGATTGTGCTAGTCATTTCCTCCTGGATGTGTTTTTTTTTGGGTGAGAGGGCCCTTGCAGACCAGGCTAAGATTAGATGTCACACTGTTATTTACATATTTTTTTTTTCCCCTGAATTCACAAGCTCTCCTGGCTGAAAGGTTTCTGTTGTTGTACTGCAGTTACGTTACATCACTGTCATTTGGCTGACGCTCTTATCCCGAGCGACTTGCATAGACTACAGTTTTACCTATTGTGCATTCATACAGCTGGATATTTACTGAGGCAATTCTGGGTTAAGTACCTTCCCCAAGGGTACAACGGCAGGGACCCAGCTGGGAATCGAACCAGCAACCTCCCAGTTACGAGCCCTGAGCCTTAACACTGTGCTATACTGCCATCCTGTTTCCGTGGGGGTATTTTCACCCCCTGCTTTGATGGGAGAGTCTGACAGATCTGAATTATGTGTGCAGACAGAGCTGTGAGAGTGATTCGTCTCCCTTTGTGGATGGATGGCGGGAGGGGAAGGGGGACGGGGGACACAGATGTTGGGAAGCGGTGTCTCCTCAGGAGCCAGTGGACCACAGTGCCTCGGAGGTGGAAGTGCTGTCTCCTGTGGTTTTAAAGTCAGTTTGGTGAACTCCTCCAACTCACTCCAATGTCAGTGAGTAACCAGGTGCAAAATCTTCATTTACGTTGAAGAGCAACTTTGAAGTGGTGATTTTCTATTTAAAGGTGTTGTCACTGTCATTTTTGAGTAAAAAGGCCTTTAACCACACAAGTTTTCAGAAAGCATGTACTGTATCAATATGTTTTTTTTAATTCATTATCATGATTCAACCCCTTTCCCAAATTTATTCTTTTCAAAGCTGTGTGTGCAATGTCGTGGCACAGACAATAAAATATACAGTATCATTTCTGTTTGATATTATACCAAATACAAGAAATAATTACTGTGATGAAACTTATACATTAAAATCAAACCGACTTAGCAATTTGCTCTTGAACTATCTGAGCTTGTTGAGAATAAAGTGAAGAGTAATCTTAGCAGTGCCGCCGCTGTATGTTTTGGTATTTGTCTAAGCAACCTTATATTCTTTAAAGTAAATTCCTTGCTTTACTGACCAGCTTGGCTATTGTTCATACAGAAGAAACAAGCAGTATGAGTTAATAGCATGAGTTAATTTCAGGATAGCTTCTCTTTCTACATCTTTGTTATGTTGCAATATGGTGGCAGGAAAGGTTACGAAAGAGCATGAGGAAAATTGTATGCACTGTGTTTGACTTTAAGTTGGTTGGAAACTCCGATACACTCTTTACTCAAGCATATTTTATGTGGGTTTTCCATATTAGTCATAATTCATATTTGGAAAAGGGATGTGGTCCCCTAGGTACAGTTTCATGTATAGCGCTTTTATTTTATCTATTTATGTTTTTTTTATGATGAAGTTTTATTCGGCTTTGTCTCTGCTGAGCTGCCCCAGTCTTGGTCGAGTCCTTCGCTAATACATGCGCTGCTGCGTGTGCAGTTCTGTCCGTGAGTGTGTTACCGACGGCGTGTCCGTTGCGCAGTGCACTCGGAATGCGCACGTGCTGTCTGGTGTTCCGCAGTTCTGGAAGGCGGGGCCATCTTCCCGCTCCTCGGCCTCACACCGGCGGTCCCCATCGTCCCTCTGTTATTTCCTGTGTCTCTGTCGTCCGCTGCCAAAGGCAACGTTGGGAACGGGGAATCTAAGCCAGATACAGCCTCCTCCAGGGCACAGCAGGAATGGCCTGGGATGACCCAACAGCCCATATTTCTTGTGATTTGTCTCAGAATCTGTCTCAGAGGGAGTCTCCGTCACTTGTCCGTCTTCCCCTATAGGCCCATCACGTTCGAGTAATCATGACCTAGCTCACTCCTGGTCAGCAAAGGTCATTTATTTGGAGGATTCGTGGCTGCTTATTTGAAGACCTCTCAAGAATTATTGGCATGGAAACTGGATTTAATGAATCCCTTTCATCAGTGTAAAGGGGGCTTAAAGCATTCTGTACCTACTTTGTTATACATATCCTACACTTACTGACAACTAAGGGACACAAGGGCTTTAAGGGAATCTATGTGGTGGATTTGCTTATTGCTCAGAGAGTTGCGCATCTTAGTGCCGATAGAGAATGACTTATTTTTTCGCAAAAATACATTTGAAACTATGCACTGCGGAACACAAAGCCGTTTGTCTGCAGCGGTAACGTGGATTACGCTATTGCAACACAAAAGAGACATGAAGTCAGTTTCATACTCTCAGGGGTTGAGAGAACCTCACCCTCTCCTGGGTGTGGTAATACTCTGCAACTTTTCAACTCAAAACACAATGTAACAGATGTAAACACAATGTGAAAGAAAAGTTTTTAGTCCCCAGATCTGAGTTGAAAAAATCTGTTTGAATGTTAATGCACTGGCACTGTTGTAAGGCATTGTCCATTAATTGAAGGTTCAAATGAAGATTCGGGAGGAGAATTTACAGACGATCCCTACGCAATTAATCAAACCTATAAAAACTAGTCCCATCCATGACTATAAAAATAGTCTTAACATTACTTAGTACTTAACACTTCCTTTCCACATCAGCTGTTCCTCTACCCAATCGCCCCCTTTCTCTCTTCTCTCCTTTCCTTTCCCTGCTTTTTATAGGTGCCAGGTGCAATCCCTTCGTCAGACTCTAAGCCAAAAAAGTACTGCTATTACCACATCAAACACAACCTTCATGCCTTGATTGTATGGAAATGTATATTTCCTAAACAACACAATATTTAGAATGTATGTGAATGCTTCCTCAAGTGCCTAATTTAGTATAGTAGAAGCCAAAACAATTCTTTTCAACTATAAATTTGTATCTCACTTTGAGCATAACAGAAACAATAAATAAATGTTAGGTGGGGCTTGACAGATCTTTTCTGGACAGGACTTTAGTTCCTGACTACACAGAGCACCAAAATGAAATATTAGTACTGCTTTGCACATTTTACTTTATTGTTTCGAAACATAGCTCAGGTTCAGTTTAGGAAGTTGACATTGCAATGCATCCTTTTAAAAATTTTCTGCTGTGTGATTGTGTATAATACAAGCTCATGTGTTACACTGAATGAAAAATGTTCTAGCTATTGAGGGAGCGCTGCAAAGGTCACCTTCCCAAGCCAGCTATAAAAAATTTTAACCACATATAATTTATAATGTCACTTCTTGCAGTATGCTGGTACTAATATATTTTCAAAAGCATATTTAGCAAATGCATAGCAGCTAACTGTGGTCATTAGTGTCAGGGGACAATATTGCATTAATGTGCTTAATCAGGTTGATATATAGTGCAATTCAGTCCAAGCTGAGACAATAATACATTGAGCAAGAACAATTTAGGGGCAAAATGCAATGTACCAATACACAATTTTATTAGTGAAATAAAAATGACTGAGCTGATATGTATGTTCTGTCAGAATTATTGAGATAGCTATGAGCACAAACCTGAAAGGAAAACACATATTCTATTAAGCATCTGAAAGAACAAAAAGGCCTCATTAGCATCCAGTCACTACTTTACCTAACAACTTTGGTAGGTTCCAGATAGAGATATCACAATTGCATAATCCGTTTACTTCTCCTCTACTACCATTTATCACAAGCAAATTATCAGCCAGAAACATCATCCTCGGAGTGGGAGAGAAAATTCCAACATTGTTGCTGACGAGTGGGAACTCAGGGAAAGCTTGAGTCAACCCCAGGCCACCAGCAGGGAGATCCTCGGCATAAAGGATTATTTTTCATATTTTAAAATGTCAACAATTCTCCATTGTTGTTGTCGTCCAAATTTCTTATACTTTAGATTCTTCAAAGTAGCCAATTTTTTTTTTTTAGTTAGTTAGTGGAAAGAAATTCATACATAGGCATCCACTTCACTATTTATATTTGTCTAAGAAACAAATTTCAAGAATTTGAGTATAAGTCTTTAGTGCCTTTGAATGAAGGTTTCCCATTATCTTATTCAGGTATGTGCAAACTTTTGACTGGTACTGTATATTAACAAAAATTAAAAGGAGGAAATAAACATTATTCATCTCGATGTGCCACTGAATATGTCCTTACCACAGCCTCACATATTATTATAATAATGGATTTGTTTCCGTCCTCTCCTCATCCAATGCAGTCACACACAGATGACCATGACTCGAGAAGTGGTCAACGGGTACAGGGACTTGCATCACTGCTTGCAGTCACTGCATGCTTTTTGAGGGCCTGTGCGTTTCTTTTTATAACATAAATCCAGCCATGAGTGACGTTTAAGAGGGACAGAGTGACGTTCTCTCCATTCTACCAGGGGATACAGAGTTGCCTTACCCTTTTACCAATGAAATGAAACATCTGGTCTGTCTCATATCTGGAGCACTAGTGCAGTACACATACTGTATTGCAGTGTAAATATATCAAATGCTCCAGCCTTTCATTCCCATCAAGATTACAATGACCGCAAGTCCAAGCATTTCCAGCAAACGGACACTGCTTTTACGGAAACTTGCCAGCACTCTGACAATGATAACAAATCCTTTAGTTCACATGACTCATATATCACGCAACCATGCGTACACACACACCCCTCTGGCCTGTTGGTCACCCCCGCACACACACGCATACACACACATGCACACACACACACACCCATGTGATGACGGTGGAAAGATAGATAGTGCACGCATTTTCCCAGAGCAGACCCTGAACCCCGGAACAGAAAAAAAGAACAAGCCGGACTCCAGGAATTGTCAATGGCGATAGCAAATATTTGGATCTGATAAATCAAATCTTTCATTCATTACAAAATGAAAATCAATAATAATAATAATAATAATAATAATAATAATAATAATAATAATAATAATGTTACTATTATTATATTATTATTATTAATTAATAATCTTGTATTATTATGACCAAAATCATACCTTTGCAGAGGACCGCATATCACACGGTATCATTGGACTAAAACTCTAGCTCTTGACAGACACCTCAGTAATTCACTGTGCAAAATGCCCGTTATTTGTGAACCTGAGATTCTACTCTGGATGAAGAACTGCCTGCACTTTCTGTTTACTGGCTGAAGAAAGAACCGTTTCACAGCTTCGGTCTAAACCACTGTACTTTCCCAACACATGGTGATTAGAGGGAAGGAGAGCTTATCTGAGGACATTATGGAGATTCCATAAAGAAAAGTCAAACAGGAAAAACAATGATGAAATGAGCGAATGAACGTCCTCTTTTCAGATTCTAGCCGAGTTTAAATCGGCATGAATCCTACATTTTCCTGTGCTGTTTATGCACACTTCCTGTTCTGTGTTGTCTCGGTCCATGCCTTAGTAAAACTCACATATTGTACTGTGGCGATCCCATGTTTGTTGTGCTATAGCTCTGTATGCATTGCTATTGCCCCTGTCTCTTAAAACACACTGTAACTGACACTCCTTACGTATGTGTTGATGGTGTGGTCAACATACTGCACTACAAGGATACAGCTCTCCCGAGGCGGAATCCTATCATGTCATAATCTTGCAGAAAATCTTCATGAGAACCTGATTCAAGTAGTACCTCCAGATCTTACAGAAGAGCTCTTTTTCCTCTTGTTGCCAGTTCAGAGGCACCACCCACATCCTCCATACTCAAGCAAGTGAAGCTAATGAAGATTTTTTTCCCCACAAAAACCAGTTATTACAACTTACGCCCACGGTCCCTCTTTTCAGATCGCATCTTCCTCTAAAGCTAACCCCAAAGCTGGTTTTGATGTGGCCATCTTGGAAAGGAAATAAATATGTTTGGCAAAGCCATGAGTGGACATGAAGCATGAGGCAACACAACGGTTACCTCAGAAACAAATAATTAGCTTATGAAACACTTTGCTTGCATATGGACTGCATATAGCTTTTTTTTACTGTGGGGTCAACCTGCCACCCACAGTGAAAACTCAGGGACAGATTGGGGGGGGGGGGGGGGGGGGGTAACGCTTGTAACACAGCATTGTGTTCTAATCTGATACAACCACCTGCATTTCTCACTAACCCAGACAGAATCATTTTTCCAGCTCTGTTTTTGCAAACGCATTAGCTGCGTACACTTCCATATTAATCCTGTCCAGAATCAATACACTGCAAGACCAGTGTAGTGTAACCCTCAGGGGTCATAATGAACATATACAAGGTTTCTCAGTGATCCTACAGTCAGGGATCTGCATGACAGATCTCATTTCACCTGGGATACCAGGCTTTGCAACTGCCAGTCTTACCTTATTATAGCCAATGGGGGTAAAGGCAGCATGCTCGTCTGCAGTGCAGTGAGAAGACATGCATAATGTATGCGCTAAGGATATTGCACATTATAACTCATCTCAGTGCGCAGGGGTTATGCGAACAGGAAGAACTCCAATCCCCATGGTCCTTGTGACAATATATCATATTCTGAATCACACTGGAGGGTAAAAATATTGTATATTGTAAGCAAGAAGCTGCCAGTCTGTGTTACTTATGAGGCGTTTCAAAGGATGTATGCTGTCTGTCATGCATCATTAATAAAATATATGTTGTATTCTTTATGACTTCATGATAAGGTTGAAAGCAATAAGCTCAGCGCTTGCTATTTCTGCTACCAAACTCTTAGAATGACGTCAACAGCTTTGCTATGTAAAAAAGACATTTTGGCGCTGAAGTTCTGCCCAAGTCCTGTAAGCACATTGACGCTGCAGGTTTCTGTTTTTTTAAACTAACTTTAAAACTTTTTTAAACTTTGCAACCAACCGGCTTGGGGGGTTGGGGGTGTTTGGGAATATTAGCCTTGCTTTTAACCCACCCACAGGTGGTTTGATTTGTGACGGTCTGTATGAGTATCCCCTGGTCTGATTGACTTGATACTTATATTTGTACTGAAGTGTTGCTAGGTGGTGATGAACAATTCATCACTGTGTTGTGGAATATTTACTCTGGATGCAAAATGGGATGGTAACACTAGAGGGCACTAGAACCTTATTTAGATCAGAGGTCAGGTTACTGGTGATCACTGTCCATGAATCTGTGACTGTCATTGAATGTCATGTGGTCCATGTTTTATTGTAATATCATAAGTGATCATTTTTCCCTTGAAACTGATTTCAAAATATGAAGATATCTGTGCTGAAATGTTGGTTCAGCTATCACATTGTATGCCAGACTGAGTATTGATCCATTTGATGCATAGATTTCAGTAATATGCTCATACTTAAAATACATATGCTTAAACAGAAGAGATCTGAGGCAAAGAGATGTAGTTATGAAAAATATCTAAATCTGTCCAACACTTTGAGCCATGTTGATGTGACACCCCAAACACAGGGCAGGAGAAAGAGCATGAAGTTATTATTTTTTTTCTGGGAGCGTGAGCATCAGCACTTGAAGAAGGTGTTGGGATGAGGATAGTTTTGGTGCACTCATTTTTATGGATGTGAATAATTATTTTAAAGTAATCTATAATGGAAGGTGTCCTTGTGTGCCTGGTTAAATCTGACATTTCATTCCTCACAAAATTTTCCAAAAAGTTAGGCACTTTAAAGTTTCATGAACTTTTAATTGCTCTCCGCCGAAACTCCCTGCGAAGTGGTCCAAATCATCAGCAAGCTCTTTTAGCATGGAAATTGTTTTGTTTTCACCACAATGTCTCTCCAAATACAGCTTTAATTTGGAAAAATGAGTTCATTACCACAAGAAATGTTTGTCCAGAACTGGCAGGAGCACAAAATTATCTTTCTTTGTGACCTCTTTGATGATACAGGAACTCTTTGTAGCTATGAACCTTTCAGAACAAAATACAGCTTCCTCCTTATGCACAAAGTTTCCTACCTTAATCACAGCCAGCCCTAATGGCTTAGCTTGGTTAATGAGGTGTCATGTCAGGCTGAGTCAGGGGGACACAGAAACTACAGTCCAAAGTTTTCACTGGAAACATAGATATTAAGTGCGATAATAAACAAAATGAATA
Source organism: Megalops cyprinoides (assembly GCF_013368585.1). NCBI lineage: Eukaryota > Metazoa > Chordata > Actinopteri > Elopiformes > Megalopidae > Megalops > Megalops cyprinoides. Next base: position 32,737,066 of record NC_050591.1, on the reverse strand, counting down.
CTTTTCCACAAGGGGCAAATTTTACCGGAATTCAACACTGTCAGATATTGACCGGAGCCAAGTATGGTCATTACCCTATAAATTTTGTATGCCCAATAAAGCAAAATAAATTCATTTTTTACGCAAGTTTTACGCGACATTAAACCTTCTAATGTCCTCGTTTCTAAATTCATGGAGACTGAGAACAAATGTGCTTTTGTGATAATGACTCAGAATCTCTTATTCATTCATGTTTTAATTGCAGTTTTAGTCATCAGCTATGGAATGATTTCTCACACCATAGAAATTACAGCATCACTCTTCAGAACAAAGGCAGAAAGAAAGCATCTGAATTTATTGTAAACTTAATGGTTTTAATGGAAAAATTTTATGTACATATCTACATTCTTGTCCCTAAAATGCTTTCTTTTTTTTTTTTTTTTTTTTTTTTAGTTTTTGTTAGAATCCAATTATTTCCTGGAGTCTCTTAAAGAATATAAAAACTCAATTATTCTGTTGTCTGTCATACTTTCTTTTTTTAAAAATATATTTTAATGACACTGATTTTTAAAATTTAGTTTATTCATGTGTTGTGATGTTTATTTGTTTATTTGCCAACATACGTGGGTTTTACTTTTCGTTGCAATCATACTACTAATAATCATCCTCATTTGAAATACTGTAGCTCATTACCAATTAAACAACCTTTTACTATATCTTGCTAGCCATACAGTAGCTAGCTTGCTATGCTCTTCAGATTTAAATTAATATATTGTGGTTTATGTGCTGTCTAGTTTATGAAACCATTGGCTAGCTAAGTAACCTAGATATTTACCTAAATGAGTAGCTAGCTAATATGAGCAAACATGATTCTTTACAATGACTCTTGCTCCCTAACGTTACTAGACGGCTAGCAACATGCCATTTTGCAGAAAGTGTCAAAGACAGATAGATAGATTGCTTGCTTATCAGAGGTGTTATTATTTAATCTCACAAAAAAACCTAAATCATAATTTGTTTGTTTTTCTCACTAGTGGAGGTAGTTTCTAGGAACGCCACAGCCGTCGCTACGGACCGACGTCACAATGTATCTGGCTACTTTTCTAGAATCGTTGGGACTGTGTTCTAGTCAGTCTTTATGATGAAATAAAGGTCGCGCATAAAAAGCCCCATGTAAGTAAGTATAAGTAAGTAAAAGTAAGTATAGCCTTACAGTTCAATTCAATCAGTTCTGTACATCAAACGCTTTTAGTGTCTCGGAAAAATAATCGGAAGTACTACAATAAAATGCCTTGTAACTGGTGGTGTTTCGGTAAGGTATGTACATGCTTTCTTCTTCAACGTTAAGAAGAGGACACACTTTAGAGGATCAGAGGATATAGATGTATTAAATGGCTTTGACAAGATATTATCTTCTTTAATTGCAGGAATGAATCCTAACACAGTCCTCTAAATTTGTAAAACTAGATTTAAAATATATATTATAGATCTAGTGGTTGATAAATTAGTGAACAAGCTACCCTTTATTTTATTTGATAACATGATGATCAGACCTCTAGAGAGTAGGGGAAATGTTTAGTAAACTAATTTCATATTTATATTACCAACAACCTTCCACGGCACGCAACAGCGATATTATTGCTGAAGGAGTAGTAGCCGCTACTGCTGACCTCAGTGATCATGGTTATTTTGTCGATGGGCCAGTGCTGTAACAGTTTTGGTTGAAATTAGTCCGAAGTTTTTTTTTTTTTTATTGAATATTCCATCACGTGCGTTAGGATGGGCCCTGGCCACTAGGTGGCAGTGTTTAGCCGAAACTAAGAAACAAGCACTCCAAACTGCCTTGAACCGCCTTTTACAGGATGTGTAAGCAGTGTTCTCACACCATTGCTCCCGTGAAGAATACCTGGCAGCAGTTGCTGCTGCTCCTAATGTTTCCCTGTGTTCCTCGTTAAACAGCCGAAACTCATTGGTGATGAGGATGGTCCTCTTGAGGACAAGAGCGGCGAAAAGAAGAAGGAGAAGCGCCACAAAAAGAGTCCCGGGGCTAGACTCAGGCGGTGGTGGTCAAGACTTTGTCACAAGTCCTCGGTGAAGGACAGGTAGCCATTTCACTCCTTCCCCAGAGCTCACACGCCTCACTCACTCTGCCCACGAAACTGATCCCAGTCTACCCAAGGGTTCAAACAGTCTCTTTGACTATGAAAGGGAGTTATCCAGTGTTGCCAGACATTTAAAGCATGAACATATCAGATTAGCCCTTCCCCATTCTCTCCCCTCTCTTTCTTGCAGGACTCCCACTCCCTGCATTCCTACTCCCAGTGATGAGGAGCAGCAGGCCCGTGACCCTCTGGCCTCCGGAGACACCAGCCCTGTCTCAGACAGCGAGGGAACTGACCTCGTCTGCCAGGAAGTCCAGACCTACGAAGAACGGTCAGTGTTTGACTCCACTCCTCATGCTTTCTCTCTCTCTAGCCCTCTCTCTACCTTTCACCATATTTCTCTCACCCTCTGTCTACCTCTCACCATATCTCTCTCACCATCTCACCATCTCTCTGTCTCTTTCAGCCTCTCTCTCTCGCCATCTTTCTCTTTTTCTCTGTCTCACCCTTCCTCCCCAACTCCATCTCACCATTTCTCTCAAACCTTCCTTCCCATCTCTGTCTCCCTCTCAAATTCAAATTCAAATTCAAATTCAAATAAGCTTGGCATGAACATACAGGTGTACAGAACTCCCAAAGCCAAACATAAATATACATGCTAAACTGTTAAATGTCTACAAATATGAACAAATGAATGCACATATACATACATGCAGCCTCTCCTTCTCTGTGTATTTTGTGGTGTGTGGTCTCATGGGTGAATGTACAGTGGTTCTTGCTTAGTGGTCTGCTCTGCGAGTAACTTTTCTCTCCTGCTCCATCTCTCTCCCCTCTCAGGTCTGTGTTGGAGGAAGAGCTCCATGACAGCTCTCCAAAGAAACAGCAGGGCCTCAACATGAGAACCTTGCTCCGAGGGGGCGAGGGGGACCGGGGCAGCCGAGCAAGGAGGAAGAGCCAGCAACTGGTGTTCCTTGGGTAGGTGTGCGTGTGTGCGTGCGCGTGTGTGTGTGTTGTGTGTGTGTGAGTGAGTATATCCGTGTGCATTCGTGGGTGTGTATGTACATGTCTTGTGGGATGGAAACAATTTTTCTCTTTCAATGTATGCCTATAAATTGTTTCTGAGTTTGCATTTGAAGCGTGACAAACTTGGCATTTCCTGCTCCCCGGGGGGCCCCTTTGCTCCATTCTTTGTTTGTACTACTGTAAATGTATTACTGTGGTCTCATAGTGGACGGACTTGTTCACAAAAACAGCCCGAATGGAAGATAGAATTCAGATGCAGCCATGGCTCTGTGTGGAACAGGGCTGAAACCCATTTTCTGTCTCGACCTTTCACCCCACAGATTGCCCAACCTGGGGCAGACCTGCTACATAAACGCCACGCTCCAGTGCCTCTTCAGCCTCCAGCCGTTGTGCCAGGACATTCTCGGGCAGGAGGCGTACTGGAGGCCCGCCCCCACTGCTCACCTGATCAGGTACCGAGGGACAGAGCCACAGCCCTGCAGAGTCCTGACCACTCTGACTTCAGTCCAGAGTTTAATACCTGGCTCATCTCATTAATCCTCTCAAACATCTCATTAATCTTAACTTATATGTTTGACATGGTTTTATATTTACTAAAAAACTAAATTGTACAAAAACATTAATCATTAAAAAAACACAACCCCAGCCATCACAATTTAGCAGACCACACAACCTAAAGGCTGAGCACTGAGTGGAGTTCATGTGATCACTTCCTCTCTCTGTCCCTGTGCAGGTCCTTTGCAGACCTACTTACAGCCAGGAGCAGCGGCAGTATGACTGAGAAGAAGGCGTTGATTAGGACGCTCAAGAACACTGTCTCCAGTTACGCCCCAGAGTTCAGGGGAGACGGGCAGAATGTAAGCGCAAAGGTCCCATACACAGCTATATATAAAATCACTAAATTTGTCATGCGTTATATTTCTTTTGTATCAACGTATACTGTCCAATATGGTTCCCTGAAAGAACAGACTTGCAGAGCTGGTCTATAAACAGCCTATTGGAGCCTTATAAACACAACAGCTTGTATCATTAGATAGCCAGTTATGTCTGAATTCGAAAACAGGTCGATCTTGACCAGTATTGTTCTCACACTCATGACTGTTACCTAATGAGGCTTTTAATGAGAACCCATCAGCATGTTTCACTGCTTCATTAACATCTCGTGTTTAAGACGGTCACTTCCCTTGTCAGAGGAATGCAGCAGCTTATACACTGCATCGGCTAAATGAATGTAATGTAATGTAATGCTTAGCTGAGCCCCCTCTTGCCCTCCAGGACGCCCATGAGTTTTTCAGCTACTACCTGTCCCAGCTGAAGGACCTGGAGGTGGAGCTGCGGGCGCTTCATGGGTCTGACGAGTACACCTGCCCCGCGGCGAAAAATCTCGGCTTTGATCTGCTGTGCACACGGACCTGTAGCGGGTGAGTCTTACTGACACAACTGTATATTATGTATATTGTTCAAGCAAAAGCAGTGTCGACATGCGGTTAACACAGGTACATTTGTATTACTTTTCTTTTGCCTTTGTAAAACTGTCTATCTCTCTGTCAAAGCTGTGGAAACCAGGTGCTGAGGAGGGAGACGTTCAACCATCTCTCCCTGGATATCATTCCCGAGGGCTCCATCCAGGACTCACTGAGCCACTACTTCAAGGTCGGTATCTGAGACGTGATTCCACACCGGTGCTACCAATGACGTTAATGCGACCCTAGTGATGATCCACCAAAACTGATAACCTAATTATCCACTCACATTGAAAGTAACATTGACCTCATTATCCAGTTACTTTGACACTGGCGCCTGCCTCACTAATTATCCACTGACACTAAATCTGCTAATGATTCATTGACAATAATACTGTACCCTAACAACTGCACTGACCATAGACTGACTACTGATTAGGTCCTCGTGCACTGGCTGATCTGGGGCCAGTTTACATTTACGTTACATTTATTCATTTGGCAGACACTTTTATCCAAAGTCACTTACAAGTGAGGCAAAGTACACCACAAGCAAAGTTTAAAATGTAAAACTGTAACACTGAGAGTGGCCATGGGGCCGAAGATCCCTTTGCACTGACTGATCTGGGGAGAGTTTAAAATGTAAAACTAAATGTCAAACTATTTCTGCGTGATTATGACGCTGATATTGGCTATAGGGCTTTCTCTCACACTGACACCTATGGCAGTTCTGAGATCAGTGGTGACTCTTTTGCGTGTGTTGTTCCAGGATGCTGAAGTGGAGTACTCCTGTTTCACCTGCAGGGGGAGCCAGGCTGTCCTCTCCTGTGGGTTCAAGACTCTGCCTCGGTAAGAGAGCTCTCCATTAATCTCAGGCACCATCCTATTTCTGTCACTCGTGTGTGTTTCTGTGCATTCAGATTAGGGCAGTAGTTATTAATAAATGACTAGTTGGCCTGATTAATGAAGTAAAATTATACATTAAAATACAAATACATTATACATCATTCTGAAGTATACTAAAATAAATATACGTCATAAATCTGTATGAACTGTAGTTGAACATTCATTGATCATTATTAATAACTATGAGCTTTTTTATCTGGATTATCGTAATAACATGAGGCTAGGATAAATGTGCATATGTCTTAAAACCATTCCTCACATCTCCAACCCTATTTCCCTCTTTCTGTCTGTTTTCCATGCCCTTGTGTCTGTGCAGAGTGTTAGTGTTACACCTGAAGAGGTTTACTGTGACTCCACGCTTCACTCTAAAGAAGCTTCAGGACAAGATTCAAATCTCCCAGGAGCTCACCCTGCAGACCTCCATATACGAGGATACAGAGGCAAACGAGTGAGTTCCTGCTGAGAAAACACCCAAGCACACACACACACACGCACGCACGCACACACACACACACGCACACGCACACACATTCAGTCATGTCACTGAGTTGCAGTAGGAAGTCTCACTGTGTGGGTCTCTCACTCTCTACAGCACCCCCTGCAGGCCAGTTGAAGACATGAGCGAGGAAGATCAGCTAGCGTTAGCCATGAAGCTTAGCATGGAAGGCTTCAGTTCTTCACAGTCACAGTTATCAGACTCAGCGGACCAGCTTCCTTCTGCAGGTACAGAGCTGTGAAACAGTCATTAACATTACACTCCCTCTTCAGATGACTTAACATACAGAAAGGCAGCAATATGAGACAATAATGACCCCTTTAAAATCAACTTTTCAGTATCAGGGTCGATCTAACTTGTGCTAGCTTACTGCAGGGTTCCATGGCAGCAGGGTCATAACTCCATTTTCTCTTGTGCCCCCTCCAGCCACCCAGAGCACAGTGGAGTCTGAGACAGGGAGAGACCAGCACATATCACCTCCAGTGAGGCCTGGAGGAGAGAAAGAAGGAGAAGCAGAGAGGGAGAGAGAGGGAGAGGCAGAAGAGGAGAAGGAGAAAGACGGTGAGAAGGATACAAATGGAGAGACAGAGAAAGAGAGGTCTAGTGTGACTCCAGACTTAGATCTAAAGAAGCTGCAGGACAAGATTCAAATCTCCAAGGAGCTCACCCCGCGGACTTCCATATACGAGGATACAGACGCAAATGAGTGAGTTTCTGCTGAGAGAACACCCATGCACACACACACACACACACACACACACACACAAACACACACACACACACACACACAAACACACACACACATTCGTCATGTCACTGAGTTGCAGTAGAAAGTCTCACTGTATGGGTCTCTCACTCTCTACAGCACCCCCTGCAGGCTGGTTGAAGACATGAGTGAGGAAGTGCAGCTAGTGTTAGCTATGAGGCTTAGCATGGACGGCTTCTGCTCTTCGCAGTTGCAGTTAGCAGACCCCATGGACATGCTTCCCTCTGCAGGTAGAGCTGTGCAACAGTCATTGTTTTCCCCTGTTCAAAAGATTGAACACACAGAAAGACAGCAATCTGACTATGATCCCACTAACATCAGCTTTTCAATATCAGTCTTGATCTAACTTGCGCCAGCTTAGATCAGGTTTCCATGGCAGCAGAGACATTCAGACGAGAGCTTGTCTCACACTTTTGTGTGTCTGGTATCTCTTGTGCCCCCTCCAGCCACCCAGAGCACAGTGGAGTCTGAGACAGGGAGAGACCAGCATATATCACCTCCACTGAGGCCTGGAGGAGAGAAAGAAGGAGAAGCAGAGAGGGAGAGAGAGGGAGAGGCAGAAGAGGAGAAGGAGACAAATGGAAAGACAGAGAAAGGGAGGTCTAGTGTGACTCCAGACTTAGATCTAAAGAAGTTGCAGGACAAGATTCAAATCTCCAAGGAGCTCACCCTGCAGACCTCCAAATACGAGGATACAGAGGCAAATGAGTGAGTTTAAGCTGAGAGAACACCCATCACACACACACACACACACAAACACACACACACACATATTTTCTGTCATGTCACTGAGTTGCAGTAGAAAGTCTCACTGTATGGGTCTCTCACTCTCTACAGCACCCCCTGCAGGCCAGTTGAAGACATGTGTGAGGAAGAGCTGCTAGCGTTAGCTATGAGGCTTAGCATGGATGGCTTCTGCTCTTCACAGTCACAGTCAGCAGACTCAGTGGACCAGCTTCCTTCTGCAGGTACAGAGCCGTGCAACAGTCATTGTTTCACCCTCTTCAAAGGATTCAACAAACAGAAAGAAAGCAATTTGAGACTGTAATGAGCCCTCTAACATCAACTTTTCATTATCAGACTTGATATAACTTCTGCAGGTTTAGTGCAAGTTACCATGGCAACAGAAATATAACACCTTTCAGACTCTAGCTTGTCTCACACTTTTGTTTGTCTGGTTCTCTCAACTTCCTCCAGCCACCCAGAGCACAGAGTCTGAGACAGGGAGAGACCAGCATGTAACACCTCCGGTGAGGACAGGGAGAGAGAGAAAGAGAGGCACAGAAGCAGTGAGAGAGAGAGAGAGAGGGAGAGAAATTGAGAGATAAAGATAGAGGGAAATAGAGGGAGATGGGTCAAAGAGAAAGTGGAACATCGAAGAGAGGAAGAGGAAAATTGTGGACCAAGACTTGATAGAGTATGCAGTAGTGAAACTGTCTGTATTGTGGATACAGAGGAAAAGGAGAAGGGCAGCAGGGGGAATTAGGGTTAGGTGGAGAGATACAGCACCTGGTGTTAATGCCGCACCAGGAAGCAGAGGCCCTCGAGAAAATCAAAGTGTGATTGTTGGTGTCTGCCTCTTTCCAGAATTCACTGCCAGCCAGCGTGAGCTATCGCCTTGTGAGCGTACTTAGCCACATCGGCTCAGAGACTACAAGCGGTAAGACATGCATGTGGGCACTCGAGTCAACAGTGACCTGACATCTCAGGGTCACTGGTTTTACTCTGTGTAACTGGGCCTTTGAGCATTGCAGGCTAAACACAGCTATCTGCCATCACAGGTCACAGGCTTGTGTTCCAGACTTGTGTCATATTCACTAAACTGATACGTTTTTTTCCTCTCTCACTTTAACTACTGCTTTAAAATCAAGTGGTGGCTGTCTGCTAAAGACAAGAGTGACAGCCTCTAAACTCAATCTAAGCTGTCCCTGTCTCCTCCCTGCAGGTCACTACATCAGCGATGTCTGTACTGACAGTGAGAAGGACTGGCTGTCCATCAGTGACAAGAAAGTGGTGCAGTCAGAGGAGGCGGCTGTCTTAAAATGGAGAGAGAAGACCGCCTACATGCTTTTCTATGTGCAACAGGTAGATTCTATCAGGAACTAAAGCAGGTTCTATCAGCAACTATTTCCAATTTGTATCACCCAATGGGTCTTAAAATATTTGCCGCACTTCATTGCCAGCATTGATGTCTATGGTTTTCCTTTTTCCGTCCCCTAGTTAGAAAGTTAAGCGCTGAAAAGAACGATTATTCATTTACTCGCTTTATAAATTCACTAAAATTCACAATTTTTGGTTCAAATAGTGTCCGCCAACTGAGGTGCCTGAGGTGGAACAGGAGGACTCAAGACTTGTCTGAAATCTGGAGGCCTTCTGCAAAATTCAGACAGAGACGAGAGAGAAAGACAGAGCAGAAAGAGGGAGAGAGACACTCGGGGAGAGGGGAGAGGGGAGAGGGAGAGCGAGAAGGAGAGAGGGAGAGGGGAATGAATCATGTTACCGCAGCAAGCTATTTTGTCCATGTGCCATTAATCCAACGCTATTGTCTATTAATAATATAAAACCTACTACAATGTCTTGATGATTTTCAATAGCTTAATACTTATCTGCAGTAAACCGCACTTACTTCTGGCAAGTATCCAGTTGGGTACCTGGTAGCACTGTGATGCATTAGGATGTCATTTACACAACATTTTTTACACTTTACACAGATGCACAGGGCAACATTAATTTCACATTTAAATTTTCCATCTTAGGTTTGCTTTGACATCTCATAATCTAGCCAGAAGTATGATTTACAGTTTTTAAGCTGCTGTATGTTTTTGAGGTATTTAAAACTGATTTGGTAATATGGACTGTCCTGAATTTGATGACTATTCCAGATGCTGTTATGTCTAAATTTATTTCAAGAATGTATCACCATGCAATTATGTCGCAATCAAATGGGAAATGTCAAGAAATGATGATGACAATGATGAAGGTGAAGCCGACGATGATGATGATGATGATGATGATGATGATAATAATGATGATCCTAATATGTGAACATGCAGCTTCAGTATAGCCATGAATGTCTCACATTCATTAAAATCTCACAGAACCAAATGCAACAGGATGTACTGAACTATTTCTGTGCTGTTTGGGACCTCATATGCCTTCCTGTTGGTTCACTACTTCCCCGGAGTAATCATTTCAATATGAATAGGATTATGTTGGGTGCATTTTAATACAAATGTGATTTCCACATTTCTGTATAATTGAATCCAGCACTCAAAAGACACTTTCACGCTGACTTTGTTAAATTTATTCAGCCCATCAGCATCATTTCAAATTAAAACTGATTATTTTTGGAAAAATCTAATCATTTCATTTCCTTTGGGGATGTGTCACAGAATTCCCCATTCTCCTGGAACGTGGCAACAATCAATCCATAAATAGTTGGATCTTCTTGAAAAAAAAAACATATTCAGTATTCATTGGCTCAGTTTTGGTCTGGAATATGGATATGATTCCATGGCATTAATTTATGCATTTTTTTTGTAACAGACATTTCTGATGCTTGTTTGGCTGTACATTTGCAGGGCCCTACTTTAAGACCTATACATAGAGTTTGCATGCTCTCCAGAGCATGGGACTGGGGTCTGAGATTAGATGTTACTGGTGCCATGTTCCCTCTTGCGGTTTGGTGAGCAGCTGCTGGGGCAAAGCACTCCCTCGCTTTCGACCTCCAAGACCTGTCAATCTCGCCCACCGGCAGGCAGCTCCGCCACGGCTGATGGCTCATAATCAGATCACTGAGCCCGCAAATGAGGCCAATTAGGCAGACTTCTCACACTCTGTCCTACTTTAGCGGAATACTGGCTCTGCGAGATGGTGTCTGTCCAGCCCTAAGAACGTTGCTGTGGGCAATGGAGCGGGCTTCAAATTAGTCATCATGGCAATAAGTAGGCGGGGCCTCCATCTGCTCCAAGCACACCCTCCAATCATCTTGTGAAAATCCCTAGTAGGCCTGCCCTGCTCTGACCCCTCTGGCTGCCATCAGAGGTGAACAGGAAGTCATCTGTGATTGACAGCCGTCAGGCAGTTAAATAGATCGCCTCAAGGAGCCCTGCTTTTACGAGGCTCGAAATAAACTCCATTTCTGAAGGGCTGGAAGCTCCTATTAAAGTACGGCCAAATATATATTCACCAGTCTCCCAGGATTTCAGTTTTTGGGCACACAAACCTACTTAAGATGAAACTCCAAAATAAATCTAGTCACCAAGCTCTGCAAGGCTGTCCACACTGATGATAGATTTTCAGTGATACTAATTTGTTTCTTTCTGTGTAGATGCTGAAGGCTGAAAGACTCTCACTGATTCAGGAAAGTTGAAAGGGGCCAGGACGTAGCTATTTAGGACAAGAGGTCGAGAGGAATTATGCATTATGCCATTGAGTCTGACTTCATGAATAATCTGATCTCATGAATAATCTGTTTTAGCTAATTTCATTGGTCAGACGTTCCCTGCTTTCACCCCTCTAAAATACAGCAATGCTCTCTGGTTCTTGTCCCCGTGTGGCCCCCTGTCTCCAGCACTCGAAAAACACCGCACTCAGTACTGAAAGAACAGTGGCACTAGTGCTCGGGAAAACGTTCACACTGCAGCACCGGAGGCTCAAGCAATACTGATCTATTACTCGTGTGCCGTATTTATGATCAGAATGTATGTGAAAATGAGTACTAATATTAATACTACTGTTTCACTTCAGCTGTCTGTAATCAGTGTCTGTTGTCAGGGATGGCTGGAGATGTAGTAGTTACTGGTTAAGGAGCAGGATTCGTAACCAAAAGGTTGCTGGTTCAATTCCCTACTGGGGCACTGCTGCTGTACCCTTTGGCAAGGTACTTAACCCACAATTGCCTCGGTAAATATCCAGCTGTATAAATGGATAACATTGTTAAAAAAAAAAAAAACTATAACTGATGTTAGTTGCTCTGGATAAGAACGTCTGCTAAATGCCTGTAATGTAATGCAATGTAGTTACATTAGGTACATTAGGGTCTTAAGCGGGAGTAGTGTTCTTCCCCATCACTCAAGACTGGAAATGAATGTGTTTTTAAATATCCATGATAGCTGGAGGTCATTTTTCAGCAGGATTAGCTACACACCTCAGAAGACACCTGGGCTTTCAACACAAGCTTTTTTTTGGAGAGGAAATGCTTATCTTTGACGCAAGTACCAGATTTCCTTTAATGTGCCAACCCTTCTGGGACCCAAAAGCTGGTTTTTCCATGTATTTTTTTTTTCTGTGCTGTTCTTATCCTCAAGAAAGTACATGCTCTTCATCCAGTTTCCTCAGTGGTGATGCTTTTAGTACCAAGGAAAGCACAGAGGAAGCTGGGGTCATCTCTTTTCTGGATAGCTGATGATTGCGGTGCCATTCCTGTTAGGTAACCCTGCACTTAAGGAAAAAAAAAAGTTTCAAAAATAAACTTTTACTTTACTTTTCAGGGACACATGAACCATTTATTGCAGTGAGGAATAAGAATGCGTTTGAATGGATGAGAGCTTTCGAGGTCCAGGTCTGTAAGTGAAAATGAGACGTTGATGCTCGTACAGTAGCTCTTGTTTTTCAGGCTGCTTCTCCGTGCTCGCTGTCCGGGGGAGCTGGTAGTATGCCCAGGAGGGAGACACAGCCCGTGAGAAAGTCTATTTTATCCTGCTTTTCTAGGTCAAGCTGCAGGGGGGGGGATGGGAGTGGCCAATGGTGTGGGGTCCCTGTGTTGTGACCGCCACAGCAAATGGGTTCATTGCGGGCTGGATGTGTTTGCGTGGCTGTACTGACCCTGGAACAGCCAGTCCGAATGGCTGCATGTCTGACTAGGAAAGGAATTGAAGCATGTATGCATACACACATATACACACAAAAATAAAAGTATGCGCACACATGGACACACACACACACACACAAACAGAAACACACAAATACATATAGGCATAAACAGATGAATACATACACACACAAATGAATGCACAGGCAGGTGTGGATACACACTCATACACACAAACATACAAACACTACATGCAAATACACACACACAGTGTTTAGTAAACAACATACTTAACATTTGTCCTAATGTATTTTCCCAAAGGAAATGCCCAGTCAGCACCAAACACGGGCTGTGTTACATTATTGGACCAGATGTGTTTAATACATAAATCCATAAATAGCCAAATAATAAACTGTTTATCCTTAAAAAAGACGGAGAGAAACTAAGACAAAAAAACGTTCTAAATCTGAGCCATTTTATTACTAAATCAACACGCAGGAGAGTATTTATAATAAGCAATGCCTAATGCTTACACAGCAATGTGTGATTAACAGGGACTTAGTTCTCCAGTGTTTGCTGGCCATGGGCAGGATAGAATTTGCCTGGGGGGGGGGGGGGGGGGGGGGGGGGTTGGGGGTGCTCTCTCTTTCCCTGTGCCTATAAGGAGTGATCTCCAAAATTTTTGGATCTGCACTCCAGTTAACCATAATAGGATAACTTTCCCCACTTGGCATCAAGCTCTTAACAATGAGAAAAAAGGATTGGACACATTTAGCATTTACATATACAATAACAATCCATTGTTATCACTTCAATCGCTTCAAGTGGTTCCTGGCTTCTTGCTTTGACAGCCTTTACCTTATGTTAAGGATGAAGCAAGCGTTTCCAAGAGCTGTCGGCAATGGAAACTGCTTATTAAAATTAAATTGGGGGTGCATGTCTATCACAACCTGCTCTCTCGTCAGACAACATTCTAATCCACTTTGCCCAGGGGGCACAGTTAATGCTGCTTAGTTGGGGTAAGTAGGAAAGAATAAGGAGACGGCAGACAGCTATAGGACTATGGGATGCAAACAGTTACCCCACTGCCACCAGACTCCAGGGTGGCAAGGGGGCATTTTTTTATATGTAAATGTTATGTAATTGTTGTGTCCCCTGTAGTTTCAAAGTATAGCTGCCTTATTCTGTGATAGAGAGGGAATAATATGGACGTGCATTGCATTATGTTATTGTCATTTAGCAGACACTCTTATCAAGAGCAACTTACATAGGTTACAGTTTTTACATGTTATCCATTTATACAGCTGGATATTTACATAACATATGCATCCCTCTAGTTTTGGGATTGAGATCCAGAATTCTGCAAAACAATTACTACCACCTAAACATAAACCCAGAACTGTTTCTTTAAAGTTGCAAACGAAGATTCAGGGGAAGAATTTACAGAAACCCGTATGCAATTAACCAAACCTGGACAAACCAGTCCTGTTGATGACTCTGAAGGTCACACTTACCACTTCCTTTCTGTGTCAGCTGTTCACAGCATCCCATCTCCATCCCTTTCTTTTCCCTGATTATGACACACATAGGGGGTCAACAACCTTGGCCCACAGGCAGGTACAATCCCTTTGCTGGACCTTAAGCCACATAAAGTACCACTATAACCCCATCAAACACAACCTTCGTGCTTCGATTGTTTGGAAATTCATTTCTGCTTAAATAGAATATTTTTAATGCTGTGTCCTTCATCAGTGTGAATCCTTGCATTCCCATAATTACCTAAACTAGGCGTGTGGGAAAAAATCAAACAGACAGTAAGCAATGTAAGGTAGCCTGCTTTGTGTGGAGGAGGTAACTGCACATGACAATTCAACCATGCAGAGGTGTAGCTGTCTGTATCAGGCATGTGCTACTAAGGGGGACGAATCCCAGGGACGGGGGGTCAGGTGGAAGGGAAGAACACAGTTCCGCGGCAGAGTCAACAAGCTGTGATCCTGCCAGCAGCCGAAATGGAACATGCGGGCCCTTGGGCGGAGGGCTATTTCCTTGCTTGAGAATCAGATTATAGATGGAAAAGAGGTCCATCCTCATTCTCTCCTTTTTCCCCCCACGTAGGCCCCCCGAGGAGAGCTCATTCTCTCTGAGCTGGTGCTGGCAAGGACTGCACCCATGTTCTTGAAATGCAACCAGAGGAACGCTGTGTCCTGGACTGCGGAAAGATGACATATTTAGCAGAGCAGAGGATGTGTACCCAAAAGCCATTACTGACAACTACCGAATGCATTTAAATCTATACATACAACGTGTGAACCAGAGGACTGCAATTAAGAAGGGCATGCTAAAATATACAGAGTAACTCATTTGATATCCCCATTGCCACACTGCCAAATTAGGAGCTGATAAGTAGGTTGCAAAAACCCTGGTCTAATTGTGTAACATGATCTTTTTAAAGTTAAAAACATTTTCTGCCAACAACCAAGATGAAGTATATATGTTAAAAAGGGATACAGATATTACATGGCATACAGCATAGAAACAGTTTGAACATGTTACTTTGCTTTGTAAACAGTACTCTCCCCTCTTCCCCCACCAGTGTCTTCTTTTGGCTCTCACATTAGTGAGTAAATGTTACTATGTTTGGCTTGCTTTGCCTGATGTTGCAAACACACACTTGTTTTCCACTAGAGATGTCTGCAGGACTATGCTTTTTTTTCCTGCAGAAGTATATGACCGAATTCAGTCTCTGTGATGTTCCTCTTCATTGCCTCACTCTGATTTTTGCTTAGCTGGAGTTGAGTGTACATTCACTGCGAGTCTTCAGCTACACAGTTTGCAGCTTCCTCAATATTCCTACTGCTCTATTTTGCATCCTATTTGCTCTGTTTCTGGAAATATAGAGCACGTTAATGCAACAACCAAAGGATCCTCACAGTATCATGAGGTCATCATTGTTCTTACAGAGCTCCAAGGCCGGTTGTGCACTGGGTCCTGTTCAGAGGTTCAGTTACATGTTGTTGTAGTGGAAACTGAAATGGGTAGATGGATGTATTGGTGGATGGATAGATGGATGGATGGATGGATGGGAGGTAATGTATCCATTGATGCCCCTGACGGTAACTGATTGGGCTCTATTTTCAACATGCCTCGACTGAACATGTTCAGAAACATATGAGTCGATCAAAGGAGTGTTGGGAAGCAGGCGCAGCAGTGTGGAGTGGAGATTGGGTAAATAAACAGAATGTTGCATGTGTCAGGAATTTGGCTGCTGCCTCCCGAGATGACCACCAGATACCTAATAACTTCCTGTGTTCCATCTCTCATTTAGTTAATGTACTAAACCTGTGTTAATTAGTCATTGGTTTCACCCGTGTTGTCTGTTATTTAAGCCCTATTTAAGTTCATCCATGTGTTTACTCAGTTACAGTCTTCAGTTGCCATGCTTGTTGTGTGTGAACTCTTGTAGCAAGCCTGTTTTGTTTTCTCTTGAGTCTTCAGTAATGGAAACTTTGTGTTCTTTGCACCATGTCTGCACTTGGATATGCTTTGCCTCCTTGTTACAGCACGTACAGATTAATAACAGGTGCTGATATCTTTGCTCAAGGGACTGAACTGAATTGCTTCAAATTTAATATTGTGTAAAATGATGTAAGATGCCAGATTTCAGAGCCCTGAATAAGGCTGTCTGCTTAATGAATTGGTGAGGATGAGTAAAGCGTGGTGTGCATTTTACAGAAGGTTTAGATGGAGATGCAAGGTTATTTTTGTTCTGAGCACCAACCTGACAATCTCTCTTGCTCTTTAGAGAAGTTGTGGACATCCAGCCATCTTGCACCTAGTGCAGTAATTTACCTGTAATTGTTTGCTTAGCATAGATCCTTATCCACAGTGGCTTTCCTGGCTTACATGTCATCTGTTTATATGGCTGGGTGTTCAGTCATCTGTTCATCCCCCAGCCATTGCTGCATCTGTTAATCTCACAGACAGGGTCACGATCTATCCAGCAACTTTTGAATTGCGTGTCCTGTGCCTTACCGCTGTGTCACGCTGCAGCAAACCGTGTATTTACCCACAACACACGTGGGTCTGTGCAATCTGTCTCCCTGGCAACTCTGCAACTTTCACCAGCTAAGGAATAGCTTTGGTGCCTGGTGATGCAGGTGAATAGAGCTTGAAACGATGAAACGATCTCGCCAGTTGCTGAGGAGAAAGCTTACACTTGGAAAAACATGGTCCAAGCTTTGTTTTCAGCAGAGGAATTCCTTGACCAAGTAACAAAAAACAGTCAACCCGCCTCTTACGGGAGCTATTGCAAGCTTTCCTTTTATGTTAAAGCTTCAAATGGGTATTGTACAGTATATGTTTACATCACTAGATGTACAGCTTGAGAGAGGGGGAAACATGTAGAACATGCAGATTGTACAACAACCTGAGCAGGCTGAAGATTTTCCTTCTCAGGGGATGGTGTTAAAATAAGCCCATCACCCAGAGAGGTCTCCTCATCAAAAATCACAGTACATTTGAAGCGCAGATGTAGAGTGCTTTTGTTCAAGCAAAGCAGATCTGAAAAGACGTGGAGGATTATTTAACAATAGACTTTGTTTTGATACATTTTAATGAGCTGCAATGTTAATTTAACGGCGGTGTTAATGATCTTGTTAAAGGTGACTGATAGTGACACGCTCGTTATGAGCTGGGAGGGACATGTTTGTAGCCACACTTCTTGCTGTAACTTTATGAGGCATTCCTCCACAAATTTGAGCACAGTTTTACTTTGAGGCCAGATTATGCGGATTGTCTGTTAAAGACACATAAACCCGTCATTTATTTATATCATTTGTTGAATTATATTAACCAGCCAAGCCCTGTTGAGATCCTTCTTTTTCAGGATTGGGAAATGGCAATGTCTCATTGCAATGCCCACGTATGAAAGATGCGCAGTAAATTAGAGATTTAAGTGTTAAGCAAGCAGTTGTGCATGGCCACAGGTCGCTTTCTATCTGTGGGAAAATTAGGAGAGCTCTGGCAGTTCCATTATTCTCTTGAGTGCATTGTGATGATTTAAGTGCAAAAAGTGACCTGCATGCTGGGGTGCAAGGTGACCAGGCAGTTTTGAATCAACTTCTCACAATGGATCTCAGCAAGGTCAGACTGAACATTCCATTTGCAAGAGGATCATTCCCACTGTATGTTAAAAACTTGGGAGTAGAGTGACATGGTGATAAGGTTTGTGACCAAAAGGTTGCTGGTTTGATTCCCTGCTGGGACACTGCTATATATATGAACAAGGTACTTAATCCACAGTTGCCTCAGTAAATATCCAGCTGTATAAATTGATGGAATTGTATCCTATGTAAGTCCCTTGTGACCAAAAGGTTGCTGGTTTGATTCCCTGCTGGGACACTGCTATATATATGAACAAGGTACTTAATCCACAGTTGCCTCAGTAAATATCCAGCTGTATAAAATTGATGGAATTGTAACCTATGTAAGTCCCCCTGCGTAAGAGTGTCTGCTAAACAACAATAATGTAATGTAATGCATTGGCTGGGATATCGAGTTACAACTGTGCAGTGAAATGGAGCAGAACTATGAATGCCTACTAAATAGAGTACTTTAACTAATCTAGAGGAGGTTTATATCTAAGCGTGAGACTGCCACGGGAGTGAGGCTCGCTTTATTGTGTGACCTTTCCCATTTTCGCTTGGCCAGAAAAACAAAACTGAAAATGAATGGGAGTTACAGTGTTTTGACGGGAGAATTCCAGCGATGATAGCGTGTGAATGGTGTCTGATGTGAGTGTAGGAGGACTGAGATTGCATTGCTGTTTTAGTTTGATTTATCATCCGCTGCTCGTGTTTCTAGTTGTGTGAAACGTGGTTTTGGCTTGGGGGAACGAAGCTGTTTCTGCCTGCATTCAACATGAATTGCGAATAAATGTGCCTGTTGATTGATTGCTATCTGGTTGCTGTTCAAACAAACAAACCTTCATTTTTTTTGTTGCATTTTGACAACCCAGTCCTCCACCCTCTGTAGTCTTATAAAATATGGATGATGTTCTTCAGGAAGAAAGGATGGCCACTCAAGCGAATTACCAGAGAGCAGTTAGCAGGCGACCCCAGAGAATGGGACAGACCTGGGGAGGGACGCACTCTCACACACCCACACTTCGCACACACTTAGGTTACGTAACGGCGAGAGTCGGTGGACTGGAAGAATGGAAACAGTACAGTGGAAGGGGAGGTGGGGTCACCTGGAGGAAAGCTGGCATGAATGATGATCCAGCTGATCAGGGATCGGTGAATGTGATGCTTTCAAGGGGACTCTGCTTCTCCTCTATCTCATCTATCTGTCTGTCTGTCTGTCTGTCTGTCTATCAAACTCCATGTGTATATGCATGCAAGTACGTAGATGTGTGTACATATGTATGTACATATACTGTGCATGCACATTTGGTCCAACGTAACCCTGTAACCTCATAAACCAACTTTTTCATACTTTAACACTACTTGGTGAAGCCATCTGCTCTGTTTTCTGAGTATACTGCCCAGGCTGAATTTTGGCCAGGTACTACAGCAGGACATGAGACTCTCTGATGATGTACCACGGAGCAGAAAGGGTTAATGTTTGCTCAGCGTCTGGAACACACTGACACCGGTGCCCCTGCCCCCGCTCCCACTCCCATTCTCACATCTTTACTCACTTCCTCAGGAGCTCGTCAGTCATGGGAGCCGGGTGACAGACAGCAGACTTTCAGCTGTGGGCTTCGACAGATAGAGAAGGATCTGTCATCAGGGAGGGAGCAACCTTGCTCTCTCTGACTCCCTCTCCCTCTCTCCCTCCCTCTCTCACTCTCGCTCTCCTCTCTGCCTCCTCGCTCTCTGTTAGTCTCCCTCCTGCCCTGTGAAAAACTGGAAACTCACAGTACCGGTGGGTGGTAACGCTAGCTCTCTCACTCCTCCCTCATATCTCCCTCTCTCTCTCTCTCCTTCTCTCTCTCTCTCTCTCTCCTTCTCTCTCTCTCTCTGCCCCCCTCTGTTTACACTTGCATGGCTGAGAGCAGAGATGCAGGCAGCTGCCTGGAATCAGCTTAAAACACAGAGAGGAGCTATCGTGGGATGCTAAGGCTAACGGAGCAGGAGAGAAACTGTGGCACTGTTTTGTTTCATTTTTTTTCCTGGAGGACATCACCTTTCTTTTCACAGATTCAGCTTTATTTTTTTGTTTAACTCCATCCTGATATCTCAGACATAAGCATTGAGACTTCTTCACGTCAGTTTATTTTGTTACTGCCTCTTTGACTCCTCTTCTCTATTTGAAGAAATCGTCTTTTGGATCAGATTTTGGGGATTTACCTGCCTGGTTTACACCCTTCCCCCCCACCTTTCTTTGGGAGCCTGTCCCCTCCGTGAGGTCAGAGCCGTCTCCCCGGGTCCGTAACCACGCGGGCGTCCCCTCCCCCCAGCGAGGATGACAGACGTGCTGGTGTCCGAGCGCGGCCTCACCTCCGCATGTGCACCCCTGGAGCCCTGCAGTGAGGAGAATGGGACGGACGAGAACGCCCCCGCCAAGAGAGCCTCCAACACAGGGGCCAAGCTGTGGGGCCGCGTGCGCAGCAAACTCCTGCGACAAAAGGTTCCTTTCCCTTCCACAGGCAGCACTCACAGCTAAAGTGCCTGCACAACGACTCTCTCTTTCTCTCTCCCTGCCTCTTTCTCTGTCTCCCTCTGCCTCTTGTTCTGTCTCCCTGTCTCCCTCCCTTTCTCTCTCCCTCTTTCTCTCGTTCTATCTCCCTCTCTTTCTCCTCTTCTCCCTCTCTCTCCCTCTTTCTCTCATTCTGACGCCCTCTCTCCCACTATTTCTCTTTCTCTCTATCCTATCATTCTTCCTCTTGCTCTATTTCCCTCTTTTTCTCCCTCTCTCTAACTCTTTCTCTCTTTCCCTCTCGCTCTCTCTTTCTCCCTCTGTCTCTTTCCCCTTCTTTTTCCCTGTCTCTGCGTAAGCCAGTTTAAGGGGGGCAGTGTCTGGGCCGTGTTGAGGGAATGACCGGCTGACAGTCATTGGTGGCGTGCCCTGTGACGCCTCACCTCTGAACTTTGGCAGCTCTGTAACAGAGAATGTTTTCTTTTCACTGGCAGGCTGATGAAGGATGCAGCCTGATAGGGGACTTGGGATTGGGCTGTGTGTTGGGGACAAAATGGGTTTTGTGCAGCACTGTCTCTCATAGAGGCAGCTGGAGAGCACACGTCCTTTGCACAGCTGTTCGGCTGGACGCAGGACGGAACATTGTTTTTGTGATCCACGGGAGCTCTGTAATGAGAAACATTATCGCCAGTACACTCTGTGACTGTTTTTGATCACAGAGCTTTATTGTTTGGATACGGTTGATTTTTGTGGTGCCGCCTAGTGATGGTGATGGCAGCTGTTTGCTGGCTTGTTAAAACAGATCAGGACTTGAGTGACTGAGGTCTGTTCGAACCTTGCTCCCACGGGCGCTGAGCACACGGCACTGACTGTTGAATCTATTCAGAAATTATATTTTGTACGATTACACAGTGACTGAAGTGAAAGCAGAGTTTGTGATTTTGTCAGGAACAGTAATTCAGGAAACATTAAACAGAGCTGCCTGAACATGAGCTTCAAATTACGGTTGCAGCAGATTTTAGGTCAAGAATAAATTTGAATTTTCCTTACTGGAGGCAAAGTGCTGTTTTTTTTGCGTAGGAAAAGCTATTATAATTCCCAAATCACTTTAATGCAGATGATTTCTTAGATTTATAAATGTGTGTGTGTGTGTGTGTGTGTGTGTGTGTATGCAGAATTGTTAGATAAGGTAGGGCATTATTCGTTCAACTATTAACATGCTGTAACAGTATTGCTACAATACCCAAGGTTCATTGGCTTGTACTTTAATGGTAAAAGAAACAGCCGGATTCGTCAAGACAATATCTTTCCTTAGGTCAAAGCAGTGCTGCTTGATGCTTGATCAGGCCACAGGGATGTGGAAGAACCTCAGGTCAGATCAGTGTGGTAAAGCTGTGGATCTCTAGCTTTAATCCCCTCATTAGTGTGTCAGCACTGTTAGGAGAGATAAGATAAGCCAATCTAATGAAGGGCTGACAGGAACTTTACTGACTTCATCTTTAGAACTTCAAACCATTTACTCAGTACTTGGAAACTGAGAAATCCTTTGCATGCATTTGCAAAGCGTTTGTGCGCGCACACACACACACACACACACACACACACACACACACACACACACTCACACACACACAGACACACACATACTCAGTTTTTGGGGTATCATTAACAAAGGAAAAAAGATGATGCTTTAAACAGTAGCATCACTATTAATATCATTCTGACTGTGCTCAACCAATCACGAAATCCCTTGTGTTCTCCTCCGAGAGTAACAGAACCAAAACAGGTCCGACAGAGTGACGAACCGCACACTGGCAGCACCACGCTGAGCTGGGGCAGAGCCGTCTGTAGGCAAACACCACTGCAGTGCTGTGCTTTAAAGCAGGGAGCCCAGAACAGGGAGACTCTTCCTCAGTCTTCAAGCAGATGTCTCACACACACACACACACACACACACACACACACACACACAGCTCTGGGCCTTTCCACGTTTTTAGATGACTGCACTGCTGCCGGTTCTACTGGTGCTCTGGCAGACCCTGAACACTGGTGCCAGACAGTTTCCACATGCACATTCCCGTAAAATGTAAAAGACCGCACTCTGCCTGTTCTGAGTGAGATGAGCATGTATGCCTTCATAGTGCAGGACCTTACAGTGCAGTACAGTATGTCCGCTGCAAGGATAAGGACATTTACATGACCTTGTACATGTTGCTCCTCTTCCATGGTGATATGTTCTGCAGATTAGAACGGAACACGACAGATTTTCAAGAATGATTTCCTCTCTGAACCATCCATGGCAAACACAGATGTATGTCAAACTGCAGGCCTCTGATTATTCTAGCAGAGATTTCAGAAGCTGTGTCTCGTACAGCACATGAGAATTTACTGTATTACTTGCACAATGCCACCTTGTGGGGTTTAGCTTTTTTTGCAAACAATCTTCTATAACAGTTAATTAATCAATCAAACAAGCACAGTTTTTACCACTGAAATGTGACCGAAAAGACCATTGATATTTTTAATAACCAAATTGGAGAAAGCTCATTAAAATTTAAAGTACAGCTCCGTCAAGCGTCAGTGTCAAACAGTATGTTTTGCAGCTGATTAACACTTAACCTATCCACTTCTTTCTTCACTTAGGCCAGTTTTTGGTAGGGAGAAACGATCAGATTAATGAATGTGAATGTATATCCATTAGTGAATGCTAACTATGCTCTGTATGCTTGCCATAGATGCTAACTTCTGGTTTAAAATCCTTGGAGCTGTTGGTTGGCAGCTGTGTGGCGTAGTGATAAGGAGCAGAATTTGCTGGCTTGATTTCCAGGTACTCCCAGGGGTATTACTGTTGTATACTTGGGAAAGGTGCTTACCCTGAATTACCTCAGGAAATATACAGTTGTATAAACGAATATGATGTCCAAATGTCAGTGATGTGAATTGCTCTGGACAATGTGCTAAGCAAGAGGTAATGTACTGGCTGTATGTCTCTCTGAATCGATTACCTTTGCAAGACACAGACAGTGAAGAAATAAAGCAGAGAATGGCTCTCGTGTGACAGGTGTAGCTCCTGTCCGTTCCGCCCAATTGAACAACAGTCACAGTCCACTAGAATGTGTCCTTGTCCTGTCTCTTTCGGGTTTTCCATGTATCAAATGCTACCTCATTGTACATATATAGCTGTGAATGCCCTGTGTTCATTATAGGAGCAGAGGCAAGAAAACTTCCACCCACTCCATATGTACTGTTCTGTTTACCTGCACTGGGCAGTGTTGTTCTATGCCAACGTCCACACTCATTCCTGACAGTGTGTCTTATCTCTGCGCACTGCACCTTTCCCATGTTGTGCTAATCTCCTCATGGCTGAGTGGACGCTGCTGTTATAGTGCAGCAGTAAGGCCTCATTGCACTGGGAACCTCGGAGCCCTTTCTCTGGGATGTTCCTGGTTTAGTCTGTGATCCGTGTGACTTGTTTGCGTTGGCCGGGACTGCTGCCCACGCTCAGCGTGGGGGGGCTTCCCAGCCCCAGTAAAAACCTCATCTGGCACTCGTTGTCCGGCCCCCGTTCCCTGCCAGCCAGGCCTCTCCCCCCGCAGACCGCCGTTGCACCCTGCCCTTACCCCGAGGTGTAGGGTTACTAAATCCAGCGCACCATTCTGTTTGAAGTGCGTTTCAAAGTCCTGTCTGCTACGGCTTCCGGAACGGGACCTGAGGTTCTAGAAGCCTTGAATTAAGCCGAGCAGCCTCCTTTTATAGGCTAAGGAGACAATATGGCTGCCCTGACTGAGTATGTTTGACTGTTGTTTCCAAGGGGAAGCTTCTATGTATGACGGGTTCATATATTTGTCTCACTCACAGAGCCACTGGCTGAGAGCATGCCACTGTCATAATTGAGATGATTTTTATAGCTGATTGCTTGTTATAAAACCTGATCAGTATGGTTAGTCTCTGAAAATACCGAACCCAGAAAAGCTTGGCTGAATATACTAAGCATTTATCAATCAGCTTGTCAATCATTTGGAATGTGTTCATTCAGGAGAAGGGCAATTGAGATTTAGGCTACATTAATGCAAAACTGCAAATTATTTTACCTAAATTATCTCCGAAAATGCATTGGATTATAACTTGTTATGACATTTCCATTTTATTCAGAGTATTTGGTTATGCAGAGGTGAATGGATTTATTTTTTAGTTTAAAGTACAGGTCTGACATTGAATTACTCCAGGCATACACAGTTGTTACTATTTCAGAAATACACCCTTTGACCTTTCTGGAGTGGTCGTCTCTGACTGAATAGAACATATATACTCCAACCTGCTCATTGGTTGTTTGTCCAATGAATCATCCACCAGGGATCATCAGAGATTATGGGCATCCTTTTTCTCTCAGTTCCCACAAGATTTTAAGGTCACGGAAAAAAATGAAATCTATACTGAATACACTGAGATGCCACTATAGACTGTATAAGCCCTCAACTGTGCAGTCTGTGGGCTTTCCTTGTTATTCTGTATGAAGGAAAAAAAGAAATAGGGCAAATTCCACCAGAATTTTAATAAAAAATGACTTAGTGGCAGTTACTTGTCTGGGATCTTGTTAAGGATCTTCTTTTTTCCAGTATTTTGACTCTATAAGTTTATATCTGATAATGTGCAGAGGGCAGCTGGAGACTTGCTGGGAGTGCAGAAACCAAAATCCACTTAAAGTTGCACTTTAAGTTAAAAAATTTAAAGTCTATGAAAAGTTGGAATGGAGTTTACTCTGAAAGACAGAACCCACTCTAGAAATGGCCTGTAGCAGAACATGAGTCCACAAAGTACTGGATTTTAAATTATGTGATTGATTTGTTTACCCCAATTGTTATATCTTACAAATGATGCATAGCCCAGGAGACAGAAAAACATTTTCAAGAAAACTAAGTCACTTGTCATGTAACAGAACAGTCAGTGTATACCTTTAAATATTACTGAAAGTTTGTTGCTATATTTTACCTGAGTTCTGTGACAGTTCTTCTTGAGTGTTTGGTTGCTGGAGAACACATTGTACACATCTTACGATTTCCCTTAAGCCCTTTAGTTATTTATTACTGAAAGTGGAAGTGATGTGTCCTCATAAAAAAGCCTCTAAGCACAGTCTCTGTCATTGTGTTATCAAGACAATTATGTCTCTCTACAATATAAAACAAGTCTGTGAAAAGTACTGTGTTTCTTTCTTGATGACCAGAGAGTGTTTACCAGTCACAAGAGTTCAGGGATTCAGTCTGTTGAATCTGGTGTATTTGCAATTAATTTGCTCTGCTATCTATCTTTATTTTTACCAAGCAATTATTAAATTAGGAAGGTTGTCTTTAAAGTGTACATTCAACATAACAGGATAACAGGATGATGCAGCTGAGTGTTGTGGTATAAGTATAGAAGTTAAGATCAAAGATGGTGGACACAGCCATACTTAATTTCCCATAATCCCTAGGGGGAAAGCCCTTCATATCCTGTAACCAGATCATAACTACAGCGAAGGATCAGGTGTCCACATATATTATGAGGCAGGGAGGTTTCCTGGGACCTCTACACAGAGGACTGCCAACTTGACTAGATGTCAGGATCCCAGAAATTTAAAATGGAAATGATTATACATTAACCTGAAGTTCCCGGGAGGTTTTAAATATAGACCGACTTGTCTGGGAATTTCCAGCAGACTGAAGAAAACTGGGCCTTTTTTGCATTGCTCCAGGAATAGCCCAGAAATGCTACAGTCCCAGAGTGGAAAGTGTGACTTGCCCATGTTATTTTGGCAGTGGATGAAAGCTGCTTGGATTGTTACAAGAGAATAAAAGATGTTTTGACAGGGGACATCGAGGCAGGTGCACACAGAAAAACACATGGTTTCTCTGAATTAATATCAGCCAAGAACTTCATAATGGTAATGTCCTGATAAACATTTTCCTAGGATGTAAATGGTCCGGAAACATAAGAAAATGTATAGACAAAAAAGGCATGTGTGGACTTTGGAAAAGTGCAGTCACTTTGAATAAGCTCCCTTCATGTGATATTGCATTGCATGAAATCTGTCCCACAGTGAACACAATGGAGAGACATGCAGGAGTCTAGCAAAGGCAAAACAGGACAACCTTGAAGCCCAATCTGTTTTCCTGTGTTTCAGCTGGACCCACAAACCGTGCAGTCCAAGAACTGGCAGATGGATGTCATAGAGATGAATGGGGTAAGAATTTGTGTTGCACAGTGGGTTACTTTTTCAAAAAAAAAAAAAAAGTTTCTACTTCATGAGTTGTACGTCCCTGACATGAAAACCTTAAGTGTAAGTTCGTAAAGGAATAAATGTGTATAAAAGATAAAACTACAGATGATATTCCGCTTGTCTCCTCTCCCCCAGATCAAAGTGGAATTCTCAATGAAGTTTACGGGGCGGGACCTGACTCTGAAAAGGACACCTTCAAAGAAACAAAGTGGAGTGTTTGGAGTCAAAATCAGTGTTGTGACAAAGTAAGGCCTATAATTTTCTTTTCTTTAAGAAGCTGCTTTGCACTCCTCAGTAACTCCATCTATAGAGCTAATCTTTAAAACATTACATCACCATAACTTCAACCAGCTGCACACATTCCAGAACATGTACACTCTTAATTGTGCTAAGCACTGTAAACAATATCAGCTCTTGGGCAGTGGTGTGCCGAAATTGTAAGGTAAGAGGAAGTTAGGAGGATGCAGTTGGTACTGGGAAAATACCTACTATAGCATAGCCATGGGATTTCATCAAAGATGGTGGAGGCAACCACACTAGAACTCCCATAATCCCAAGGGGTTAGGTCCAGTGCAAGCTGCTCCCTGATCATAACTACAGCAGGGGGTCAATTTAAGGGATACATTAGGAAGCAGGAGATCACCTTGTGATGTACAGTATGGCTGCTTAAAAAACTGGACTCATAACCAACATTTGCTGGGTAAATTCCCAGGTGGGATGTTGCTTTTGCACCCCTTGGGTAAAGTATTATCCCTGATCGCTTCTGTAAAGTTTATAAATGCATGACATGCACTGTGACCTTTGTAAATTGATTTGGATGAAGGTGTGTGCTGAGCTGGCTAACACACAGTGCTGTGCTGTCCTGCAGGAGGGAGTGCTCAAAGGTGCCCCTGGTCATCCGCCAGTGCATCGAGGAGGTGGAGAGGAGGGGGATCGAGGAGGTGGGAATCTACAGGATCTCCGGGGTGGCCACAGACATCCAGACCCTGAAAGCAGCCTTTAACACAAGTAAGAGAGCTGCTGCTGCTGCTGTCGCTGTTGCGTGGTGTGTGAATGGCTCAGACTGTGTGAGGGCTGGCCCTGATGAGCATAGCACCTGCCCCATAGCAGCGGCCACATTCCGCCGTGGTTTGTTCCCCCTCTTGACGTTGCAACTTGTTCCTGCTCTGTCCTCTGGGAGAGCTGGGGGGCTTTCACCCGAGACCCCGTCCTGACCCTCTGAGCGCAGTACGCTGGTGGGAAAGAGTCTGCCGCTCTGTGCAGCTGTCAGCTGTGAGGCAAGTCCCAGAGACGCCTCGTTCAGAGTCGTGACCCTTGCGAAAACCAACAAGTCAAACACAACAAACGTGTAAATTTAAGAGCAGGCTCAATGCTTCGGGAATCGAGCCGAGCAGAATTCTGATTTTCCTGTGGCGCTGCTCTTTTCCTTTGCTGATGCAGCCACTCTCTTTGCAGATACCACCAAAGACTTCCCGGTGATCCTGAGTGACATGGACATCAACGCCATTGCGGGTACCCTGAAGCTGTACTTCCGCGAACTCCCAGAGGCTCTGCTCACAGACCGGCTGTACCTGGCCTTCCTGGACGGGATAGGTATGACAGCCCAAACCCAATGCACTGAGACCTGTAATACTGTATATTCTGACAGCTTTAATCAGCATCCTTTTGCATAATTAGGCACTGAGATACAGTACCAGTCAAATGTTTAGACACACCTACTCTTAGAAAGCTTTTTCTTTATTTTTACCATTTTCCACATTTTAGTGTAGTAGTTTGTCACTGCATAATTTAGATAGAATTATGCAGTGACAAACAGTGACAAACAGTTATGCAGTTTAAACAAATCAAAACTATCTAATTTTAATAGCCAAAGATATTTTTTAAATAATTTTCTTCATACATAGCATCAACATCAAATTTGTCCAAGAAAAAAATTTCAAGCATTTAAGCATAAGTCTTTAGATCAAAATGTCTTTGAATGAATGTTTCCCATTATCTTAATCAGGTGTGTCCAAAGTTTTGACTGGTACTGTGTAAGGAATAGATAGAGTAGCAACATCCCCAAACACCAAAACTTGTGATCTGAATATATAGACTCCTGTAGATCAAATGCTATTGCACAGCCCAACTGCACAAAAAAAAACGCAGACTGACCAAAAGATGCCTGTGTGTTTGTGCGGAGAGGCCTGTCCGTGCTCTGCAGAGAGGTCTGCGTGAGCGCGGAGAGGGGGCTGTTGAGCAGATGTGCGGAGCGGTGGAGGAGGATGAGACAGCGTAGGTGTGTGATCTGTCTGTGTGTGTAATCCGCCGGGCGTCTGCCTTTCCTCCCAGCACTGCCGGATCCCGCTGCCAAGGAGAGCTGCATGATGCACCTCCTGTGTTCCCTGCCCGACCCCAACCTCAGCACCTTCTTGCTGCTGCTGGAGCACCTCCGGAGGTACGGGCTGCCGGGGGAGGGGGGGGGGGGGCAGGAAGGAGGATTTTTACTCTTAGAGTATCTGTGGTTAAGGTATTCTGCTGTATAAACTCTCCTACTGTGAGATGTGATCATGCGGTAGTGATGCGTGCTTAAAGGGCTTCGTAAAGCTGTATGTGTGTGTGTGTTGGTGTGTTTGTGTGTATCTGTATGTGTGTGTGTGTGCGTGTATTTGTGTGTTGGTGTATTTGTGTTTATGTGTGTTTCTCTCTCTCTCTCTGTGTGTGTGTGTGTGTGTGTGTGTGTGTGTATTTGTGTGTGTGTGCATCTACTGTGTGTGAATTCCAGACCTTGTTTCCCTTTCAGTGGAATGGTGGGGCAGGAGGGAAACTAGCTAACTATCAAAGGTTGTCTGCCACTACCTCACAAATGCTTATACATGAATATAACCTATGACTATTTGAACTCATGTCGAAACTCGGTCTTCCAGCCCTGCTCTGATGTAATGCCATGCATATTAAGGTGTCCTGAGCCAGTGTCACTCAGACCTGTGTTCCCCATGGAGAACGGCTTCCTCTGTTCACATTTCAAAGCAAAGCAAAAGACCATTTTCCATCTGGAGAGGGAGGGTTTTGGGAGCTTCACTTAGACACGCAGAGCTGGAATCTCCCTTCCTGCTGACATACTCCAGAGCCCCTCTTCTGAAGTGCAAACTTCCCATCGCGATAACCGCCCTTCCAGGCCAGGACGCATCAGGCCGACATAGCTCAAGCCCAGAGCTTCATGGGAAGCCCTCAGTCACAGTCAGACACCCCTGGGCACCGTCTGTGTCAAAGCACAGTCCCGGATGTCTCAGCTCTCATCACAAGACACCTTTAAAATCTTTCCCACCTGGACGGAATGCTTACTGACGTTTTTGCTGGGCAGATCGCTCATTGGCGCCATCTTCTGGAAAAGATGCACACAGGGCAGATGGGAAACTCGGAGATTGATGAAACTGAGGACCAGTGCATTATCCTGAACCCAGTGCAGACTTTCCAGCAGTAAAATTTGTTTTCTCACAAGGGGGAGCCTATTTACTGCTATGCTGCAAGGGTCGAAACTATTATATTAATGCTTTAACCTAAAACAAATATGTTTTTAAAGAACTGTATTTTTGTTCATTAAACAAAGCAGGTTTTATGTTTCATTTTTAATCAGGAGCAATTAATTATTCCCAGGGAGGGACTCTTTACTAAGTCTATGAGTAGTGAAAATTTGTGGCGAAAATTAAGAGTTACAGGCAGATATGTAAAAGTTGCCAACTGAACAATACCGTTCATTGACATCAGTGAAAATTTATGAATCTGTTAACCTAATTTTTTATGAACACTTTGAGTGTGGATCTTCTATGCCTGTGGTTTCCACTACGAAGCAGTTACATTTGAAGAACAGCTGTAGCTCTAGTTATTAGACTTGTGAAATCCACTGGCTCATTAAGGTTCCATATGGTGACACTGAATTCCTGAAAGGACACAAGTGAAACTGGAGTGCAGAGAACTGGCTGGTCTTTCGATTATTGCTGCATATTTTCATTTGCTCTCTGATCTCAAATAATTTGATGTTTGGCTTTGCTTACATTTCAAAATGATAAAAATTGCAATAGAATGTTCTGCTATATTGAATCATACCCAGTGGAAAATATATAATTTTTCTGTTCAATTTTTGTTTTTTTATAGTCTTAAATAGTTCCATTAAAACTTGATGGAGGTCAATAAAGAGGTTTGCAATGGTGTGTTCAGAGGACTGGACGATTTTCAAAATACCCAATGGAACAGTAACAACGATATCACATTTTTCCACCAAATTTCATTTCACACTTGGTGACTGTGAAGAAGAAATAAAAAACGTATATTTGCTGGAACAGCATTACCAAACCACACATTTTTTTTGTGTGAGATAGAAGAGCAATTGTGACATCTGCTGGCCATATGGAGGACTGACAAAAATCAAACGCGTTGCACAATGAAGAGCATTCCAACCGATCAGTAACAGACAAAATAGCCACCTGACAATCAAGATGTTTGCTAAATGAGTGTAGCATCATGACCAGTTTTGCATTAGTTCATACAACTACTTACGGCTGTGCAGTAAGACTGTGATCAGAGTTTATCAGAAAATCAATTTCCCAGTTGACTGAGATGTTCTAACATTCAGCTTGACCACAATGGTCTGTTTCCTTATCTTAGAGTAACACATGTAAGCAAGCACTGTGTTTTTTTTTCTCCTCTTACACATTTTGGAAATATTACTGACCACTGAACTCATAGTATTGGAAAACAGTAACAATGATGTCATAATCAGAGATACAAACGCAGTATGCCACATTTAATTTGAACCTGGGCCTTAGCCAGTACTCCCTGTGAAGTGCTTCAGGTTGTTTGTGAGGTACTGTTTCACAGCCAGGACCGCTTTCTCCACAGGGTTGCAGAGAAAGAGTCCATCAACAAGATGTCCCTGCTCAACCTGGCAACCATTTTCGGCCCCACATTGCTGAGGCCCTCGGAGGAGACCACCAAAGGACACATCACCCTGGTCTCTGACATCTGGTCACATGACGTCATGGCCCAGGTCTGGGACTGGTGCGGGACAAGGGGATTGTGGGAAATGCTGTCACTTCAAGTGGGGAGGGTGTTTTCACTGCTGGGAGGGGCGTGTTTAATTGGGATGTAGTATGCCCCATTTCTTTTTATTACTCAGACCTCATCTCCCATGAAGCTGAAATAGGCCTAATTTGGGCCTCATCAAAGTAAGACTAATTTGCAGCTGCATTTGAGTTCTGTGAATCTGCTGCTCCAGTTTTTTCCCTGGCGGTGCCCATCATGAGTGAAATGTACTGTAGTGTCGTAAGATGGAGTGGCTCTTCGGCTCAGAACTTTGACCTCTTTCACCTGATTGGGTTGCTTAAATTGCATATGCTGCATGACACGTTAACGCAGGTGGCACCTTTGGGATCACCCTTTAGAAGCAACACCCATTTTATCAACAGCATGATGATGTCCTTAATCATGCTGTAAATTACTGTCTAATCTACCCAAGTTCAACTGTACTACCCCGCAAGGGTACCTGATGGCCTCTGGTTTGACGCATGTGTTTTTTTACTGAGTGAAACCTGTTGTTCTGTGTGCAGTGATGGAAGCAGCCTGGACAAAGTCTCTCGGTCTCTGTTTCCTGTCAGGTCCAGGTCCTCCTCTTCTACCTGCAGCATCCTTCTGTCTCCTTCTCCGAGCTCAAACGCGACAGCCTCTACTTCTCCACCGACGTGTAGCCCCTCCCAGGGGACCACCCCCCATGCGCGCTTCTCCAACGCACACGTTCCACACTGCAGGCTTCAGCAAGAGACAGAGAGGACGCCCGCCTGAAGAAACTGACAAACCGCCCTCCCTTCGCTTTCACTAGTTCTGGTCTGGGTGTGTGGGTATTAACAGCGTTAGTCTAAATCTGTCATGTAAAAGCTAGCAAACCCCATTCCCCCCAACCCCACCCTCCAGTCATTTCCCACCCCTCAAAGTACAGTAGCAGTAGCACTTGCTTCCTGTCTCTACTGAGGAACCCAAAGGAGGACATTAAAAGGAATGGCTGAGGTCTAGCTGAGGTATAGCTCCCTTAGGCTGCCAGAGACGGTCAAATACTTGGCCTCTTCGTACATTCTGTGTGAAAGTCAGGTTTAGACAGGTTCAGTTTTGAATGGAGGGGTAGACGGTTCTTCCTGTCTTTGAGGCCCACCCACTTTCTTGTGATGAGGCTGATTTTTGTTTCCGTAACAACGCCAGTGACAGAGGAAAAGGGCCCTCCAGCAGGAAGAGTGCAGATGTGCTGAGTATCTCATCATGACAACAGTGCCCGACAAAACTGTACATACACAAGAGTTTCTCACTGAAGGGGCATTTAACAAATTGCAGTTACATAATTCGTAAATAGGGTTTATTTTGTGGTTTATGTTCTTCGTGCATGTGATTGAGGATGATTGTGTGCATGTGTGAAGGGTAGCATGGGACCAATATAAGAATACAGCACCCTCTCCTCTGTGTATTCAAGTCAAATTTATTGTGTATTTATTGTGCGGAGAGGTTTCTGTGATCCTGAATCAGGTGCTCCCATACTTTATGTAGAACCTGTATATCTGCTTTGTGTGAGTGTGTGTGTGTGTGTGTGTGTGTGTGTGTGTGTACTGTATTTATGAGTATGCCTGTATATACCAGTTCATGTATAGGACTTTGATAGTAAAGAAAACTGATAGTATGGGTCAAATACTTCAAATTAGAATCGCTTTTTAAGGCAGATTTTTTCCCACACATTTACATTTATTCATTTAGCAGATGCTTTTATCCAAAGCAAAGCACAAAAGTGCATGAAGTGGGCACAAGGACAAGATGTGTTATACAATCATACAATGTATGCAGTCATACAATGCAGATAGTGCTGAAGCTGAGCACAAGGTCGGTGTAGCGAGACAGAACTAATCTGATCTAAGGTTACATATATCAAATACAGTCAATGGGACAATAAAGTGCTGCTATACTACCTAGGCGCACACACACATCAGTTTTGGCTGAAATGTGCTGCAATAGTCACACACAAAAAAAGAAAAACTCTTGTACACATTTTAATTGGCATCTTATGAAAATATTTACATTTGCAGTTTAGATTACACTAGGAATTGGGGGAGGGGTGTATAAATGTATAAATGATCAAATGTTGCTTTATGTCTGTCATTCCAGTGTTGGCTAGTTATGAATATAATACAGAAGTGTAGTCTAGTGTAGTGTAGTACCAGGGTGATTTGTACAGCAGCTATGTTTTGCATTATCAGATTGTTATGAAATGGGAGAAAAAAAAAACATTTATGAACTATAAAACTCCCGTTTTAATCCTATCACACCCTCAGTAAGTATTACACTACGCACTTCTAAATTTAAGTCAACATTTTGACATTTTAAACCTCTTTTAAATTGTAGAAATCAAAAACGTACTTTGAATAAGAGTAAACATCAATGTGAATGTTTCTTTATTATTTAAGGTAAAATAAAAGTGTATCAAACACCTGTTTTGCTCCATAGTTTTAAATACAGATGCTATTGACATGTCGACATACATGCATGGTGGTCACATCATAGCCACTAAACTACATACATTACAACTCACATAGCGGCTAACAGACCTTTCAGTTAAGCCTTTTATTATTATGCACCATAAATATGCACGTTTGGGAGAAATATTAGTTAGCATTCACATATAAACAGCGCTTACACCGCAGTCCAAATACAACACCCAAAAAGGATGAACTATCAAAGAAACGACATTACGACACTAGGAGGAGCACTTTCTGTAGGTACGTCATGCAAGTATTATCACAATTGCATACCAAACAAAACATTAATAACATGGAACAGTGCATTTATAAATTCACAAAAAGACATGTAGACATACAGTTTCAAACATTTTTCTGGGTTTCTAATTTTCCATCATCTTCAAATATTTGATATAACATTTTATCTCCTTAAAAAAAAGTAAAGATTTAACGTTTTTCCATTTGCTTGTGTGGATATGGTACTTACGTATAAGAATCAGATAATTAACTAAATCTGATATTTCACAATTAGGATTATCCAATAAAATAAAATAAAATATTATTTTTAAAGTTATGTAATACGCTTTAAGTCAACCAAATACACTTGTACCTTTACTTGACTTAGTAGCATGGATAAAAGTGGACACCATGTTTTACATAGGGATTGTGGGGCTAAATGGGGGGGGGGGGGGGGGGGTGATTGTGTGTTTTAGGTGTTATAATGTTATAAAAAAATGATTTGAAATAGCACCTTAAACATTTCACGTTACTTGTCCTTTAAAGCAAAATTTTTAAGTGTTTGTGAGGCTGTAGACTGGACAGCCCAAGAGGGGGCAGTGCGAGATGAATGTACTTGGTTAAGGTGGTACTCTTAAAGATTTCACAAATTGTTGTATGATTACGTAATATAGTATTGAGAGCCTTGTATTGTTCAGGCTTTGCAGACACACATGACCAAAAGATTTAACCATTTCACTATGCATACTTTACAGCTGTCTATATCCCGTAGATCTGGCATATTGTCTTTTAAAACGTTTTCACAGACGCACTCATCCATACGCATGTGTGACAACATTCTTATGTTCAAGACAACATGCTTTGTTGTCTTTAAACTGATTAATTTACTTGATAGAAGTAACTATACGTTATTTAAATTACGTATTTAAATCACGCCCTGAAACTCCCACTTTTGTGTCCACTGGACTGCGCGCGACAGCCGTGCACCACTTGCAGGTACCAGCCACAGATGCGCGGAGCTCGAGTGCTCAGACGAATCGCGATGGTGCGGGGAAACCCTTGATAAGAGAATTCAGTATTTCTAACTTCTCTGTAGGTTTCACGCACAGAACCGGAGCGCGATAAATTGGTATCATTATTTGGACATCGACCGCGCAGGTGCGGAATGACAGCTGTGTAGGCACGCGGCTCCCTGGGTGTATTCATTTAGGTGTGACAAATGCCGCAATTCCTTGCCAGCGTCATGTTAACGTTATTTAAACCGTAGCTGTGCGAGAAGCGACTGGCAACTTTTTTTTCCCCCTACACTGCATGGCGGACTGTTGTTACATTTTTGGAACATGATTAGGCACATCACTCTTGCTTAGAAGGAGACCGAACTTCAAATGTATTCCCTGCCGGGCTGGAGACCACAGAGTCCCAGGTCTGGACTGATTCCTCCCTTCGCTCGTCGCTCCGGTCTCCGAGGATGATCGGCTGCATCGCCTGCTTTTGGGTGCTCCTCTCTTCGGCCCTCGTCGCGATCTGTAGTTTCAGTTTTGTTGCTCCGGCATGGATCGTCAAAGAGCGCCTGAAAAACAAAGCCGCCGTGAGCTTCGGGCTGCTGTGGCATTGCTCCGAGTCCATTGACCACATGTCCAGCTGCTATACGTTTTCGGGACTTGGGAAATTCTCTGAAATTCCCTCCAGCTCGTGGCAGGTAAATGCGGTATATGCCTTCAATGCTGTTGGAAACGGGGGGGTCCCTGCGCCTTCAGAGATAAGTGAAATTGAAGTGGGGGTTAAATTGACGAAATTCCTATTTGTCAGTGGTGTGCTTACGTGAATTTGTGAATCCGTCATGATTTGTAGGGGCATCAACGTAAAAGTTGCCTTTTGATAGAGCTGATGTAAGCACTGTTGATGCAGTGGCTTGTGTGCTCAAGGCAAGGTTACTTTCTAGGCATAACTAAAATAGACAAAATACTGTAACAGAATAGATTGCGTTCTGTAACCATACATTTTACGACAGAGAAGTTCCGTCAACAAATAATGTTAGTAGGTTTTCCGAGAAAATTTGGAAGAAGACTAGTTTTCTTAACCGAATTGCTGACGTGTTATCAAGAATAAACCAGGAATGTTCTGAGAGGTTTGAGTACAATTACTTGTTTGTTTGTTTAACAATCAGCAGGTAAGCGGAGAACTTTCACGGGGAATCTTTCATAAGTTTTGACCGTAACTGTTGAAAGTTACCATGACAATTTCATTTTATAACACAGAGCTCCGTAAATGTATTCACATAGAAAGGTCGAATTTTCATCTGACATTTCAGTTTGGATGACTATTTCATTGAGAGTAATAGGAACAAAAAATAGTATACACGCTCTTGTAAAAGCACTTGTCACTGCTGCGTTATGATACCATAAATTGTTACGTGGTTTACATTACATCTATATAACAGCTCCATAATAGTTCATAAGAACAGAACGGTGATGAGTTGATGTGCATTAATTCATACAAGAGTTTTTATGAAACATTATAGAAGGAAATGTTATCGAAACAATATTGTTTGCTACATCTGTACTTTTTTCCCCCTGTAGATGAGAGATTAAACGTAGAGAGAATAAGCAAGGGATCAAGTCTTGCGGTAAAATGACTAAAATGACTATAACCTCGTTTCTCTCACATCCGACGTACATGAAGGCAGCACAGTAATTTTCAAAAACTGTTTGTAACGAAAAATGAAACCCATGCTACTCCCAGATTTAGGGTGTTCCTACTCCTTAATGGTTCGGACGGCGAGATTGTGTGGTTTAGTTTACAGTGTAAGGTTTTGTTAACTGATCCAAAATTAATGGAGAACGTCTGGTGGGAGGAGAGATAGTATTTCAGAAGGTTCTGAATGACATTGTGTTCTTTCGTATGGGCGTCACCTTTACACTCAAGAGCCAAAAAAAAAAAAGAATCACCCGTGAAAAAGCGTCTCATGCCAAGTAATAATTTAATCCATTTAAACACATTAGGATCCCAGCAATCGAGGAGTAAAGCCAGGAGCCAAGGGTTTATTATGACAGCCTCCACTGAATGTTGTGATGGATGGGACCTGTTTTACCTTTGAATTGTAATTAAGAGAATGCAGATCAAATGCATTGTGGGTAAAGGAAGGTCCACCAAGGACCAGGATCCCAGAGGAGCTGTTATATTAAAATGGAACAGCCTTCAATAGATTTCCTGTAATATTATAAGCTATACAGTACATATATACACACACAAAATATTTTTAGAATGTTATGGTTCTTTTTGTGATGTATTTATTTAATTTTGTTTCTGCTGTCCAACTGATTCCACACTGTCAGTGAAGCAGTTTATCTAACTGCACATTAAAGACATTTATTGCAGGCATTAGTAACTTAAGTATTGTGATTTGGGTAGATTTCATGTACTTTGCCTGGTTTGGTCAATGTATTAGTTATGATTCTGGTCAAAGCATTTCCATCTTCTCCTAATCTAAGTAATATATAATGTATCACAATTAAAGTTACCTAGCTAGACAGTTATTATAGTAAGTTAAATGGAACTACCAGTGACACAATATTAAAAATCTGTGCTTATGCATTACATAGACTCTCAGGTGTGCATGTGGCATGAGTGTGCATGTGCCCTGGGTGTGCATGTGGCATGAGTGTGCCTGTGTGCATGTGGCATGAGTATGCATGTGGCATGAGTGTGCATGTGTGCATGTGGCATGAGTGTGCATGTGTGCATGTGGCATGAGTGTGCATGTGGCATGAGTGTGCATGTGTGCATGTGGCCTGAGTGTGCCTGTGTGCATGTGGCATGAGTGTGCATGTGGCCTGAGTGTGCCTGTGTGCATGTGGCCTGAGTGTGGGTGCATTTGCGCGTGTGGCCAGCTAGACCCTTCCTTAGACCATATCACATGGATTCTCCCAATGACTGGGTTACATCTTGTCTTCATCTTGTGGCCCAAGGTTAACTGAACATGACTTTAATCAGAAGTGATATGCTGATGTTATAATTGGTGGCTGTCTGGGTCACTGCTGGTTGAGTGATTATCAGTCCAGGTCTCTTAGTTGCATCAAAATGCCACTAAGATTGAAATCCCTGGTCTTCATTGTTTAGGATGATCAGAAAGGATCTCCCGGACAGCACATGGGTACTTTTCGATGGGTGGAATGACATGTCAGAACATGAAACAGACTGAATCATTGTTCTATTTGTGTATGCTCTGTGTGTATTTAGAAAGGCCTCCCACAAAACATAAATTACATATGGTGTAGAATAGCTATGTATATTGGGGTTCATTCTGTTTCAGAGTGGGGCCAATCAGCATTTTTTGTCTAGTTTATGGATCCTTTGTCATTTCATACTGCCTCTGTTGATGAACAGGCTTTGCAACTGTGTGATATTACAGTGCTGCTTACCTAGATGAGTAGGAGATGGAACATAGTTATGTCAGGATGCACCCGATCCAAAGGTTAAAAGAAAATCAGCGAGGTCAAAAATAAGGAGCAAAAAATCTTTGTGCTATTGACAGTTCCGCATGGCCTTGTGGGAAATTAGAGCAGCGTGTCTCTCCACTCCTCCTTTCTCATTAACATTTCAATCTCACAGGTTGCGTTCTCTCATCACTGTAGAAATCAATGCTTTTCATCTAACAATATAATTTGAATGGGATCTGCGGATAGGAGAAGCTACCTCTTTTAACAACAGAAATGCGGAGCTAGAGATGCCTTTTAAAGTTTTGATGTATGCGTGTAGTTTGGTCTAACTATGCAATCTGTGTACAGCAAAGTATCGTGTACCTGGAACACGTGACTTCCTTTATGGTGTGCATATTAAACATACATCAACTTGCTTGCCTGGACACAACACTGTTGCTTATGACTGAGTATTATAACACCAGCATATTAAGAGTGCAAATGAGAAGGAATTGGAACACTGGCATGTATCATTAGGACCTAATTAAATTTTGTGCACTTTAAATTGCATTCAGCTTAAAACACAGATGACATGCCTGCCCAAATTATTTTAAGAATGAGGACTGAGAAATTACTGAACTGTGGCAAAATGGTAGGGGTGGCTATCATGCCAGACAGTGATTAGATAGGGACATGAAAAGGAGTAAGTGAATTTAGCCAATGCTTTTTTATTTTCCTTGCTTTGGGGTAAATAAATTGCAACTAATGAAGGCAGCAGGAAAAAAAATAAACGCAATTAGTCAAATGGAGAAGACAGAACTCATAGCACTCAAAGTCAAAGTCCTTTATTGTCATATGCACAGATCACACAGGGTAACTGAGCATTGAAATTCTTGAGATAGGCTCAGCTAACATGTAACATTAAAGAATAGTGAAAGCACGACATAGAAAGCACTGAGTGCGAGGTATTTTTTAAGTTATGAGAAATTTAAATACACTAGTGCAAAAAGTCTAATTTAAGCTAAAAAAAAAAAAAAAAAGCTAACACGTGGTGGCTAGCATGGCCATAGCTGTGCTGAGAACCTTTCCCTGGTAGAGAAGAACGAGACCCTCCCTTCACACAGCCTGACCAATGAGGCGGCAGGCAGTAGGTACAGGGCCAGGAGAGGAGCTGCAGCTGCTGCTAGGCCTGTGAGTACGGCTGGCGCTGTCCCTGGTCCTGTAGCACTGAAAGGGTGCTGAATGAATGGTGGCCAGTTGTGGCCTAGACCCAAGAGCTGTCCTCCCTGTCCCCACGCCACACTTAACCAATGTCATATGGACATAAGAAGCAGTATGGCTCCCTAGCTGTACCTGTATGACAGTTCTTTTTAAAGTTGCGGAAGAACTGGAGGCTTTTTTAGTTTTGTCCAAGGTTAATGTACTCTGGGTAGACCGTTGTTGTATGTTACATTGTAGAAACTGTGGTCCTATGCATGCTTATTCTTCCATGTAGTCATCTGCTATGTTCTGACAGACAGCGCTGCCAGGTAGAGTCCTGGTTCACTGTGAGGTCATGCAGCTCCCTCTAGTTGGCGCTCGGTAATGAACATCCATTTTGCAACATCCGCTCTTCAACCTATTCTACAACAGCCCCTGCTTCCTCCAGCTGGTGCCTCAACATCAGAGACACTGAACATTCAGGTGTCTAATTAAAAGTGGGCATTTGCTTTGCCGCAGTTTTCATTTCCCATTAATGATTCTGAATTCTCATCTATCCAATATTCTTATTGCTGATTTCACAGAAAGATAATGGGAACCTACTCATCTGCTCCCTGTCTCAGGGCTTCAGACAGAAAATGTCCAACCTGATTAACCACACCATTGCTTTTTGTGAGGAACTCTTCAGATGAGAACACCAAGTCTTGTGTCTCTCCCTGCTGTAGCGTCATTTTTAATTAACAGCATGCAGTCGTAATTGCTCACTTACAGGGGCCCTCCTAATTCTGATTTTGAATTCATTGTCTGTTCACTTTTGCACATCTTACTTGCCATCCACATTGTAAATATACTTGATTTTCAATTGCCAAGCTAACAGTCTTCAGTGTCCTAATCAACAATGTCCTTTTATTTATGAAAATCTTGTAAATACCCATGAATACCCATCATGCAAATACATTGCTAACACACTGCTAACAAGTCTGTATTAACTGCATGTAACTGCATACCTTTGAATAACAGATTTTTTAGGACATTTCACAAATCCATATGTTACTACAGAATTTGTATGCATATGTGCATATTGAATAAACTAAGCAAAGCCTTTGCTCCTCTGGTTGAAAATACTTTTAAATATCTGAGTTATTATTGCAAGCTTGATTGATCTCCTCCCATAAGGACAGCAGTGAGGATAGGCCCTACATACATCTCAGCGGTAAGATGCTGATGTCAGCTGTGCTGCAGTAATTATAGCGGTGATTCCAGTCGCTGTACATGAATTATGAAAGGTAAGCAGGGAAGGTGGCTGGGGAGAGTATCATGCTCTGAAGCAGGAGCCAGCCGTGTGAGTTTGATATGAAGGAGCAGGACATTCAGGGACAGCTTTCTCTCCGCTTTCTGCCCTTTCCTCTCAGCCTAGCGTTGATACCCCTTTTTCCGTTTTATAGTCTGTTAAGTCAGTTTTCAAGCCTGTATGTCTGTTAGGCAGTGTTCAGTTGAAAACGATTGAAGTACATCACGTTGTTTAAGGGAAAGACAAAGCCATCTTGTGCTTTATATAGACTGTGGAAAGTATTGAGTTGTGCATGCTGTATGTACAGTGTATAACCTAGATGCATATGTAAGTGTGGTATTGCTTGTGATTAATGAAACTGAACTTTAATAAAAAATACCAGCAATGGGAATATGGAAGTTTTAGTAACACATTCTTCACAGTCCCAGTGGGTGCTGGAGTGTTGCCATCAAGTACGGAAACTAAGAGTCTGTCTGAATACTAATGTACAGAGCTGATATCTCCAGAGTGATTAAATTATGCTTTTTTTAAAACATGGTTTTCTAATCAAACTGCTTTCATACATACAGACGCCCACACACACACACACACACTGCTGAGGTGATTGAGTCATATTACGAAACTCGTGGATGAATCTGTGCACAGCCCAAGCCTGGTGTATACTGCAGTGTCCTCCCTGGAGGCATATGCAAGTCTTGCAAAAGTCTCCCAGGACTTGTAAAGCTGGCAGAGGGCCTTGAAGTATGGGCTTTTTGCGTATGGACGTGTTGATGGGTAATGTTAAGGAAAATCAAGCTCTAAAGCTCCCTCCCACATACAGATGTGAATATACGAGCTTTCGCAAATTCCAATCCTGTGATTGCAGCTCTAAATATTAAATAATTAAATAAAGAAATGCAATTTCCTAAAAAGTACAAAGCCCTTCGCTGGCATGTCTGCCTTTGAGGAGAGGTGTGCTTTTTTTTTTTTAAAGATCCGGCACTGGGGGTTAGCTGGGAGAGGCCCTTGCAGAGAGATTTGTCAGGCACTCAGAGCACCAGCTCTTCCCCTCTGTGTCACCCTCCTGGGTGTCTTCAGGAGGAAGGATGGCGGGGGTGTGCCATGCACTCAGAGCGCAATGCAGACGTATCATCTGTACGAGGCACGCAGCGGTCCCGATCACTAACCCCCCCCCAAACCCCACACCCTGCAGGAGAGACAGCTGCCGTTAAGCATCCCTGACAGGTACACAGCTGCAGGGCCGCAGGAAGCTGGACGGAGGCCAGAGAGCGGGGGGAAGGCAGCACTCCGAAACGGGCCTCCTGGCCTGGCTCCTGCTGCGGTGTCTGTGCCAGCCCACGGTACTGCGTTCTGCCGCCCTAATGGGACCATTTATTCTGGTTACGGCAGGAGGAGGAGGAGGAGAAGAGCGGGGATTCGTGGGGAGGTTTGTGCATGTGCCTCGGGCTGAATTACAGAGCTAGCAGGTCTGAGGGAGGTGCATCTAATAATAAGTTATACGATTTTAAAGGGTAATTATTTCATGACTGTCTGACATTAGGCAACTCTTAGTAGCTATTTTAGGAATAAAAATACATACTAGCATTAGTAAGAAGTCAGACTTTTGATAACAGGCTATTCAGGGAAGCGATAAATCAAGTTCAGTGGAATATCCCTTATGATATTGCTGTATATTCTTGGAATGCACAGAAACTGTGAATGTAATATTCAGAGCACTGCAATTACAAAATACCCAAAATGTCTGGTTATGAACCTAGTACAGCTCAGTGACAATGGCTGAAACTTTGCACATGTACGGGCATATAAGCAGTGCTCTGAAAATCCATTTGATAGGTCTCATTGTATGGCCACTATATTTGTTTTATTTTGAATTTTGAAAGATCTCTGGTGTCAAATAATTATTTAGTAGAAAGGTGAAATTTACAGTATTAGAGTATTCTTTTTGGCTTTAAACATTTGCATATGATACAGGAATTTGTGCTATTTTTAAATTTTGTGTCACTTTGCTATTTTGTGTAAAAAAAAAATAATTTCAAATGTACTAAACTGAAAAAGTTCTGAGTGCATAACAGCAATTTGGGACCAAAAGGTCCATTATTATGCTTATAGCTATTATTACAATGGTGTTTTTTAAACATTGCTTTATAGATAGCTGCAAGTGCTCTTGAGCAGATACAGTCCACTCATTAGTATTCTAATCAACTTTGGCCATCAGAGTTCTCTTAATTGCAGAGTAATTATAGAAAGACAATACCATAAGAAGAGTGCAGCCTTCACTAAAGCAATTCTCTTTTAACAACATGTTGGCTCTACAAGTAATTATGACAAACATTCGGAGTCGCCTGTCTGTAAGTGGTAATTGTTCCGATACAACCTGTGAGGTCGTTTACCGAAGAGTGCGTGCTCTGCTGGGCTGGGGGTTTGTCGTGTGAACAGGGATCCGAGCCAAAATAGAGTGCAAAATGCTGTGACCATGAAAGATGATTGCATTGAATATGAAAAACAGCTCTAAAAAGGCCGGGACACGGCTTGGTGTTGCAGGCTAAGAGACAGACCCTGGCTATGAATGAAATGGACAACAAGGTACTTCTCATCGCCAGTCCAGAACAGCAGAAATGTATCTTTTATAGTTTATTTCATCTCCATCTCAAAAAAAACAAAAAAGAGCGAAATATATTCCTACCCCCGATGTCCACATTCTTACCTGATAGGGGCTCGCTCTGATAAGGGCCTTTTGTGTGGGTGTAGGACAGGGGGGGTGTCTATAGGTGAATATCAGAGACACTTAACGCTTGCTTTAGTCACATCGGCCCTTCATACACGTATTACTCTGTTTACCATTATAGCTGTGGCTAGAATGCTAATCACTCCAAGATTGTTGTGCAGAGGCAGAATAATTCCACCAGAGTACAGTAGGAGTGAGGAAGTTTTTTTTTTCCTCTCTCAAAGACACAAAGGGAATAATGAGGAACCGGACACATCAAATGGCTGATAAGGTGGCATGTCATTACTGAAAATGGATTGTGCCCTTAGAAAAGCGGCGAGAGGAGAAGATAAACACGAGAAATGTGAGAGATTAATTCATACAGCCGCTGCCCAAAAGCCTTGTCTTGTTGCTGCACAAACCTCTTCAAATAATTAG
Organism: Megalops cyprinoides; assembly: GCF_013368585.1. Lineage (NCBI taxonomy): Eukaryota > Metazoa > Chordata > Actinopteri > Elopiformes > Megalopidae > Megalops > Megalops cyprinoides. Next base: position 32,692,814 of record NC_050591.1, on the reverse strand, counting down.
AATTTTTCACGAGACGTGAGACTCGGGAAAACCCAGAATTATTGTCTTTAATCTTGTCATTTTACATTTTAAAAATTGCCAATTTAGCAATTGTTTCACTAGTTTCACTGTTTTTGTGAGATATTCTGATATGGGATACTCTGAAATGGACATGCTATTATTCATACGGTATTATTTTTATAGTTCATTGATATTTATATTATAAAGTATTTTGTAATTTCTCATTGTTAGCATCACATTATCCTTACATTGTGAATAATCGTGACTAATCAGACCAGGGGTGGAGAATTCCCTCAGAAACTGTAATTTTATGTAAGGGATCATCTTGAACATGTTGTCTCAAGTCCTTTTCTAGTAGAAAAAAAAAAACAAAGGCTTTCACTCCCCAGTCAATAATAGCTCATGATAGTTTAGTACTGATATTCAGTTTTGTATGTTTAGTCAAAATGGGCATCTGTATTCAACATGACATGAAATTATTTAACTACTGAACAAATATAAGCTATCTTTCACTGGGGAGCGTGGTATGTGATATTCAAACTCATTTATTTTTTCTACATGAAGGAAACTGAGAGTTTTTCACCGGAGTGCATGGTACATTGATGAAATGATACCTTGCATATTTGATCATTTGGATCAATAATCTTTTATGGTCGATCCAGGTTGGTAACTGAAATTTTAGATGAAGCAAAACTCAGAAGATGGTCACAGCCCACAGAGGCAATACACTGTTCCTGTACGTTGTGAAAAATCATATCGGACTTTGACCAATGTTTCTGTGTGTTGCAGGCCAGCGCAGTGCTGTGCTCCGGAGGCTGTGCGCTCCTGGCCGTCAGCGCCCTGCTGGCCTTCATCATCGTCTTCCTCCCCAGTGGAGCCTGTGAGCGGCGGGCCTGCTACCTGGCCGCCTACATACAGATGGCAGCAGGTGAGTACTGGATCACCTTTCACCTGCCCAACTGTTGTACAGGACAGGTGTACGGCCGCTTCCGAACACCTGTATACACACAAATGTAATTTCCCCTGGGTGGTGAGGATGTATATGAGAAAAGATTGCTCAAAAAACATGAGATCGAAATGGCTAAAGGACTGGCTCTTCCGTGGTGGGTTGCTAGGCAACGCGAAAGGCCTCAATCTCGGAACACTCGCCAACACTGAAAGATTTAATGCTCGTCATAAAAAGGCCATTATACTGTAGATCTTTAATACAGCTCATTGATTCAGGGAGTAGATGGCTGATCAGGCTTTCATTTAATAGGAAAGTGGCATCATAAACAATGCATAGCAACAATTTTCGGTTTTAATGCATTCCACGTAACCGGGACACGGAACTGTCCTTGTGAGTTCGCCCGATTTATCATTTCGGTCATGAAACTTTGATGTAAAATCAAACTTAGTGCAGGCCTGAAAAAATACTTTAATATAAGTGTAATGAAAAGATACATGAAAAAGACTTTCTGTCCGCTTCTGTTCCTCTTGAGTGTTTGTTTGAATTCTTGAAGGCCACATACTCGCAGACACGGCATACGTTGGTTTTTTGTTTTATGAAAGAATATCTCGTTGAACTGCAGGAGTTAAGACTACGGTGTTCAAATGACAGATTGCTGTTTACCGGTACAGTGTGTGCTTGCTATCAAGGCCCAGCTCTAAGGAACTGCCTCTCAAAGTTAACCTTGGGATATTGTGAAAACTTGACACAAGGGACATGTTTGCTGAATTTCAATAAAGGAGTCTAAACAAATGTTTATTCTGTTATTCTGTGTAAAGGATGAGAATGCCTGATGTCTGGTTGAATGCCAAAGGCAAATAGATTCCTTTGGTCATTGTGGGCACTTTATATAATTAACTGTGGTCTGTATAAACTGCAGTACTCCTTTAGTAAGCACATTATAAACGATCTCTCACAGATCCATCCAGGTCAATTCTAATTTGGAACTTAAGTACCATGACACACAATAAGACTGGAAACAGCTTGGATCTTATTATAAGGGCAGCAGTGTAGCATATAGTTAAGGAGCAGGGCTTGTAACCAAAACCTGCAGGGTGCTGGTTTGATTCCCCTTTGGGGCACTGCTGCTGTACCCTTTGGCAAGGTACTTAACCCAGAACTGCTTCAGTGTATGCCCAGCTGTACAAATGGGTAACACATGAAAACTGTAACCTACGGAAATCGGTCTGGGTAAGAATGTTTGCTAAATGACAATAATGTAATGTTACATGCACTGCCTTGCAGTTAGTCACCTTCTATTACAATATGGGCCTGTCCTACACAGCACCATCTCCTTGTATACAATTGATTTTTTGAACGTGTAGTATAATATGTTAACCTTGAAGGAAGCGTCTTCAACTTCTCTCCTTCGGCCTTCTTTGTCATGGAGGAGGAGATGGCCATTCTGAAAGGTTTGCTCAGAGCAGCCTTGGCAAAACTGTTATGCCATTCTGTGTCATGACTGTTCACATGAAGCAGAGTTCAATGCTGTAGCTAAAGCTAACAGAAAACAGTTCCTTCTGCATTCATCTCATCCACGTCCCGAAAGGGCTCCCTTAGATTAAAGAGACGGGGTCTGAACCAGACTGCACTGCAGTGAGCCCGTGTAGCGTCTCTAATTAAGACTGGGGTCTGGGAAGGGGAGTCAGCCGGTGGGCCTTGGTCATTACAGTTTGCATGAATCTTTAAAAAAATGTATGCGCAAACATTTCATTTATAAGGCGGTGAATCCCATATGATTTTTCATTCATGTTTCACAGTCTGTTTCTCTGCGTTCTTAGTTCAGTGGGGGCAGATGCATGTTGTATTCTCTGTGCCTATGCTTTGATCTGCGTGCTGTGAATATACTGTGGATTTTTCATTAGGGTGGTTCCCTATTAAGAGTGAGGGATGTCAAAGAGTAGATTTCATTCACAGGATTCAGAAGATGTGGTATCAAGCGAGCAGAATAAATTCTTTTAGATTTTCCTGTAGCGGATAGTTTACAATCCTAGAGGACGACAGAGATGAGAGAATTTTGGATCCGCTGTGACCCCAGCCATATAAAAGGCAAATTTTTACCATTAAAATAGCCTGGTTGTGGTAGAAAATGAAAGTTTATTATGTTGACTCCTACCATCATAGCTGAGAGAGCGAGAAAGGGAGAATTCCATTGCTCCCTTGTTGTTGCTGAGAAAGTGGGGGAGCAGTGATTGGAATCAAACAGCGAGTGCCGTGATAGATTTGCCTTCATCCCGTCTCTCAACCAAGAGCTTAACTGCTCATAAGATCGCCCACAGTGCATCTCTGTAAGTTATTTAATCATGCTCCCTTCTCAGATCTTCTGAAAGCCCGTGTGATGCGCTTCGCCTATGCTCTGAATTTGTCACCCTGTTTTTGCTTGAAGTTTTATCTGTGTACACGCTGACAGGCATAGATCTGCTCACACCCACCTTCTGTTGTCTTGAGAATATCAATTTCCTACTTCAAAATGTATATTTTGCAGAATGGTATATACTATGGCAAGCCAAGCTACTATCTCACTAATAGAGTGGCGTGTGTGTGTGTGTGTGTGTGTGTGTGTGTGTATGTGTGTGTGTGTGTGTTGGGTAAGCTTTTTCATTTGATCTTTTGTGTTGTTTGATCCTGTGCTTGGCATTTATGGACGGTGAAGTATTTCAGATACACTGACACATGGAAGACGTTGCTAATTGGCCTTCTTGCCAATTAAATTCTTCAAAAAAGAAAACCTCACTGTACCTTCCTGATTAGGCATTTTATTCACTGGAGAGTTCATTAAGAGGGCTCTGTTTGTGGGTCCTTGTGGTAATGTGTTGTGCTCCCGTGCTGTGCCTCAGTTTAGGAGTCCTGTGCAGTGTGCTGTGACTCAGTGCTGTCCTTTAGCCTGCTGTGCCACTGTGCTCTGACTCCATTCTGGAGTCCTAGTTGCGGTGTACTGCTATGCTGTGACTCAGTGCTGTGACTAGCGCAGGGTAGTGCATCATATCTCTCTGCTCACTTGAACATTAAGAAATTTTGTGTGCATCTTTAATCTACACTTCAGTAGGTGTGAATTTTAATACAGCAAGAGGCGTTGTTGTCAGTGAGAGTATGGGGTGTTGGTGTTTGGCTTGAGTCTGATGAATTGGTCACACCTTGCCATGGGCCAAGGTTCTTGACCAACTTATAGGCTTCATACATAGGGATAGGAGGAGGAGGAGGATGGGTGGAGGAAGGAAGCCATGAATAGCTGACATGAAAAAGAAGTGCTGAGTGGGTTTTTCATTCTTGTTGATGGGATGGGTTTATTAATTACATAGGGGTAATCTAAAAATTCTCCCTCCTGAATCTTTGTGTGGATCTTACATTGAACACTACACACGCAGCACGTCACACACATAGAAAGAATTCTCTGCCAGTCAAATATGCTTGAAAGAGCACCTTCTCGATCGGAAATGAATATTTTATGGGGCTGTGGCAACAGGGTATTCAACACGCTGAATTCATGCGTCTGTGCAGTGAGGGAAGGGTGCACAGAGGAGGAGAAACACAAGCCTAGCACATGCACAAAACATCAAAGAGTGAAGGAGCACTTCTCTATGCTCCCAGATCTCATGTCTGCGTAAAGGTCCAGAATGTGAGCCAAAAGTCTGCTTTCACCTCTAATGTGAATTTTGGAAGGGTGAAAAACGATAATTGCTTTAGTTTTTTAAGCTTCACAATTACAGTAGGCGATTCCCATCTTGTGGCTTTTGGAAGTAGGTTCCTTTTGCTGTTGGCAGTCTTCTCCCGCCTCAGTAAAATGAATCATAGAAAAAACACACTGTACTGTACTGAATGAATTGTGCAGCTCGGATGAGACTCGGATGAGGTGTTTCTTTAACGTCCATGTGGGATGTCGGTCAGATATCGGGTAGGACACTGTTGGTGCTATTTTAATATGACTAGGTCATATTATGATTTGATCTCAAAGTGAAGTTTTCTTTTTGCAAGAATTTACAATTCAGAATTGCTGAGAACAAGCTGTGGTAGTGCTTTTGAATCATGCAGATTTGTAGAAATGCAGCGTGGGTCAGTAAATACAGTTTTGCTGACACAAATATGGTGTCAATGTGAAAGATAGGCATTACTGGGAATGTTTGCAGACACGGACTCAGTGTAATGTGTCAGTTTCTCAGAACACCTAGAAAGATGCCTTGATGGAAACCATATCTGTTCAACAGACGAGAAGCAGTATGCTCTCATCAAGGTGCATGTGGTAATTACACAATCCTGTGTGGATTTCTGTGTGACTTCATCATTGTGAAGGAATACCATCGTTCCCTCTGATGGTACAGGACATGCGGTCAGGGCAGTGCCAGAGAGGGCCCCTGTCTGAGAGACCAGCAGGCTCCCATGACTTGCGTCTCTGCAGCAGACAGAGGTCAGATGAGAGGTGGTTTCCCCTGCGAACACCCCCTGCCTCTCTCTGTCAGGTGCACACGGACAGCGCCCTCCCTTGACGACGGCTGTCTGATCTCAGGGTGAGAAGGAGAGATTAGACTGGAGGAGAATCATTCCCGGTGGTTGCTCATGCTGGTGGGATGGATTGCATGTCTGGGAGGTGCTAAATGATTTGTTTTTTTTTTTTTTTTTGGGGGGGGGGGTGGAGTTAGGTGGGTGGTATTAGGTATTAGTAAATGCAGTGGGTAGCTCCCCTCCTTCTTGATTACAACCCCCACAGTCTGATTCCCCCTCCCCCACCAGTCTGATCCCTCCTCCCCCACCGCTTGTAAATGAGAGGTTGCTGGTTCGATGCCATGCTGGGAGTTTGCTGCTCTACCCTGGGGCAAGGTAACTTGGGCCTGCCTCAGTAAATATCCAGGATAACCCAGCATAACCATATGGATAACATGTAAAAACTGTAACCGTGGGAAATGTTGCTGGGCAGTAATGAAAACTCAGAATCTTTGTGCTCTCACACCACTAGAGAGAAGACAGTAGTGTAAATCAGTGTATTCATACTTTTAAATCAGGTTGGCAAGATGTGGCTAATAAACCTCTTTTGTCTCTGTTCTACTGTTTTTTGAGTGTAGAAGAGCTAGAGCAGACTTGACTAGCTACTTTATTCATTGTGTTTATGAAACCAGTCAGGTATTGGCACTGAATCATAACTGTTTTTATTATATCTGTTATTTTATCAGATGCAAGGGAAATCTTTCTTTAAAGATTTTTTTCTTTAAAAAAACAACATACAGAGCAACTTACATAACATTTAATATCTGCTGCTGTTTTTACTGTGAAGACCCTTGTGAACAAGGTCACAAATTACTTTTTTCATAAATTTTTGCAAATATCAATTTTGTCCTTTTGCAATAGTGATGGAAGGTTGTTCCATGCCAGTACGGCCCAATATAAATCCAGAAGATGTTGATTTAAAAAGGCCTTGGCTGACCTTTAAATGAGAACCAAATGAAAGAACCCTTTCAGTGTAAACACTCAGCAGATTGAAGATAATTTTTTTAAAAATCTGAATCGTGCAATCATCCTAATTTATTTTCTGCTTCTCCTGCATATTTTTCTGTATCTGATCTTTCCCTGTAGTTATCTAGAATGGCCCTGGCTTGCCTGCATGTGTGTGATCAATACAATTATGGGCCCTTTTTCATGAATGGCATGGGGGTGTAAAGATTGATGGCTACAGAATGCATTATGCCGAGTGCTGTCTCTGGGGTAATGAATCCGATATACAATATAGGCTTTAGCCCTCTGTTCAGCAGGTGAATGCTTCGGCTGCAGATCAGTGGGCAGGGAACAGGTAGCCAGATCAAAGACTGACATGCTCATACAGGGAGGTGCAGGTGAGTCAGGCTTCTATCCAGCCGTTGTTGTGTGGGCAGCAGGGCAGGGTTACTGCAATGGCTCCTCAGAAGGGTGAATCTCATGATTGTGCGGAGGGATTTTTTTTCTCCTTTTGTCCTGGCAGATACAGCCCTTCTCTGCCATGTGTAGGAGGAAGATAAGGAGCATTACATGCAGGTTATTGTGACGGTTCTCTATGTTTGCTCATTTGCTGTACGTGGTCATAAGGCGTGCAGCGAAACCATTAAGACGCATTAATGCAGGGATTACTCAGATTGCTGTTGAAGAGAAGCCCTCTTGTTGAAAGAACAATCACTCAACACATAGGAAGAGGCATTGGTAGTGTGTGTGTGTGTGTGTGTGTGTGTGTCCGGGCTGCACTTTTAGAAACCTGTCTTTCAGAGAATTGTTGCCTAAATCACCTGCAATTATTCTCCTGTCAGACCCCACTCCCCAGAGGTCATTTTTTTCATCACACCTTCTTGGTTTCTCTCTCTTCTGAGCTTATTGATCCCGTCATTCAAAATCTGTAAAAGGTAATTCCAGCTGAAGTTCTTTGCATAGCTCGTCTAGAACATACCGCTGTCACACCAGAAACCCTTGTTTGGAATGGAATGGAATTTTTCCTCTAATTACAGTGTTGAGGAGATGCAGGAGTGGTCGTTTGGAGGAGGGTGGTGAAGTACTGTGTGCAGGTGCCGCCTCTGCTGTGCGTAACCATCCAAACTGCCGCTCACACTGCAAAGCAGCTCGCTTCTCTGGCATTCTGCTAATTGTTCTGGCTGCTCTGCAGAATAGCACCGCAGAACACATTTTCTGCCTCACTGCTGTAGCTCACGGTGATATCTGAGACGTAGCGTCACACGGCATTACGCACATGTGCAGAATAACTGCGCAGAGGAAGTGAATGTGGAGTTATCGATATTGCGGTATAATTCTGTACTTTACTGTGATTTCTGAACCCAAAATATCTATCTTAACTTGCTAGCATGTAGAACTAGCTAAAATATATTAAACAAGCCTGAGAAAAAATTGATGACTCATAGAAATTTTTTAGCTCATTTGAAATTTTACCCTCATCCTCGGCACCCAGTCCGACTTAAAACCTATCCTTGACTAAGACCTACTATTAAGATTTTTAATCCAGACCTAAAAATTGAGTCTGTGTCTGATTCCAGGACAAAATTTGGTAAGCTATTCCATAATAGAAGAGCTCTGTGTGAGGAAGCTCTTCCACCAGATTTATATTTTTTCTATTTTAGGAACTACTAGAAGCCCAGCTCCTTGTGAACAAAGACAGCAGAGTTCAGTTCCTAAAGGCCGAAATAAAACCGTTTTTTAGCCATTTCTTTATTTTGTAAAAAAAAAAGACTTAAAAAATGAAACAAAGTCATGCCCCTTTAATCACTGACTGTAATTATCCGGTGAGAAAGGAGCAGATAAAGCTGCATTTGAACATCTGGAGCGCCATGATAGCTGCCTTTGCATTTACCCTGAGCCAGATCCGCTGAATGCATGGGACGGGGCATTGAGAGCCATTAATACTCCCTGCACGTATCTCCCGTCAGATGGTAAAGTGCAGCATTAAAAACAGTGGGCGACAGGGGGAATCAGTGTTGCATGTCAGCGTGACTGTGGTCAGTACCAAGCAGGGCAGTTGTGGTGCAACGTCTCCAACAGACACTTTCGCCGGCCTCCGTGCCCTGGGCAGTACGGGCATTTCAGCTTGAGAGGCATCACTGAACATAACCAGGCAGAAAAGAATTTAGAATTCAGTATGCAAAGGACCGTTTGGAATTTAGTATGCAAGATTCAAAAGCACAAAAATATCCCTAGGACTCATCCTCATACTACTGCAGTCAGAATGTTGACCCTTCTGGAGGCAGATGCATATACTCTGAACAGATGGACAGAATTAAGTTGAAAGGATTTCATTGTACAGGGCATTGATTCTCGCAAATTTAAGGACCGCTGTCCACAATATCTCATGTACTGCACAATCAATATGAGTTATGGTGTGCATTTGACGGCCTATTGGATGTGACATCAAAACCAAAGCATTTTGTCTCACAACAGTTTCGTCTGTGCCTTTGCATAAAAAATAGCATCATCCAGACCATTTAAATTATGTTTTCTTTACTCTCCTTCATCTACCACATACTTTGTAGTCTGTCCCTTTCTATGCTTACTATACATGCATACTCTGCATGTAGAGAATGAGAATGTTTGCTGAGATGTTTTTTTTGACATATTTGTGTAATTCTGTCTGTAAATCCTGCCTATGCTTCCTTTTTCTCTGCGATGCTCAGAAGAATGGCCTTACTCTGATGTGATTAATCTACACAGAATGCAGACTTGTTTCTCTGAGCATGTTCAAGAAATCAGTAGAAATGCGTTCAAATTCAGAAATGGTAAGAAGGCTGCAAGACGCTACAAAATCATACTGTAAGCATTAGCATGGGTGAAACTAAGCCCCCTCTGACAAGGACAAAATTTCATTGCATGTAATGAATGGATCATACATTTTTAACAGAATTATTTTTAGAGAGAAGAAGCTTTAGAATGATATATGAATGACTGCAATCGCAGATATTCAATTAATTAGGACATAAAGCATTATTTACGCATTGCTCATTAAACGAGCCATCACTTTTTATGTGTAAGATAATGTAATTTGTGATATGATTTATTACATCAGGGGAAGGCCTCCCGCTTTGACCCAATAATCTTAATCTAAATATGTATCTGGAATGAAATTTGAAAGTGCTCATATTTTAATGAAGGACATGGTTCTTTTTTCTTTAGATGAAGTGACAGCCTGGAAGACCAGCCTCAAATGGGAGATGATGATATTAAGGACTGGCACATTTTTCATAGTTATCTGCTGCATTTTGGTTTGGGGAGTCTTAAAGCATGGTGGCATTACATTACTTACTTGCTTGGTCACTGCCCATATCCAGGAAAGTATACTGTAGAGAATATATTAGGACATGTTGTCCATTTCCACAGAAGCCCAAGATATGTGTCTTGTTAAAGGGTACCACAGCAGTGCACTCTAGGAGTTGAACCAGCAACCCCTCAACAAGCAAAATTCTTTAACCCTTACACCACACTGCAACTACAGACTCATGATGCTGTGACTGAGAAGGGACAGTTGAGCTTAGTGATATACATCTGATGACTATCATGTCATTTATCATGTCAGAATATCACCCTGGAAGACCTCTGCATCTCAATTCTGTAAATGCCCTGTCACATCTGGAACAGTAGTGATAACTGCAACTGTGCAGATGCAAAAGTTGCAATTGTTTGAAAACGGCACATTCATTACTTCTCTGGTGGTGAGGAGCAGAGCTTGTAACTGAAAGGTTGCTGGGGTATTGCAGGTTGTACCCTTAGGCAAGGCACTTTACCCACAATTGCCTCAGTAAATATCCAGTGGTATAAATGGACCAAAATTGTAAACTATACATATGAAGATCACTCTGGATAGGAGTGTCTGCTAAATGATAACTATGTAATGTCGTGTAAGAAAAGAAAGGCGATGTATGTTTATGAGGTTGAAACTTATGTGGCTACCCTGAATAAACCTAGCCCTGCACCCACAACCACACAGTAATGCTATACCCAAACTCTAACACTAAAACTAATTTTAACATTTACACAAGTTTACAGTTAATTTCAGTTCCTACTTGGCTTGCTCCCATACAGTACTTACTCATCTATTGTTAAAAACATAAATAATATAATTCATTAGACATTATTTAGGACCTTGTTACTAGTGTTTGAAAGTAGACACTGTTGTTTTCAAGACAGCTGTATCCTTGAAGCAGCTGTCTCTATACAAAATCTTTTTTCAAAGCCCACTAAATGTGTGATCAAGGCTGACCATTTGAATGATTAGAAGAAACTGAAGCAAAGCTCTCACCAGAGAAAAATGTCTTCCTTTTTAAAAGTATAGACAATGTCAGTTGGGGAGTATATAGTATGGCATGAGTAATTAAACTCGGAAAATGAATTTTTCGTGTGAGTGTTCCAGCAGATTTTTTTATTATTATTTTTGAAAAAGAATTACAATAAGTACTATTTTCAGATAAGAAAACAAATCACCTCATCATTCAAGTCCTGTTTGTTAAAGGTCACATTTCCACATCAGAGCAATGGGTTTTAGAGAGGCAGTGAATAAAAATGCTATTATCATTTATAATCAGGCAGAGAAGACAGATGTAATTAATATGCTTTTAAGCTGATTTTGGCTGACTGCAGGATTAATTGTACTTCAGAATTTTGTGCACCTAACAGCCAAACGCGTTGATTTAATTCATAAACACCTCATTGAGCTGTAGCCAGTCAGCGCATGCTGTTCCATGTAATTAACTTGCACGTCTTGCTGTGTCATATATCAGGATCCGTCACATCAGCCCAGGTGTCAAAACAAAGGTCTCCACCTGGCTGTGAACACTCGCAGGCTACGCTGTGCAAGGCAGAGGCAGCTGTCAGGAGGAGGGGTACGCTGTAGCAGCGCTCCCATGCAACGGTAAAAACTTAGCACTTACTGTATGCGTGCAGGTTTCATTACATTACATTACATTACGTCATTTAGCGGATGCTCTTACCCAGAGCGACTTCCAAATAACTGCATCACTATGCAAAGAGTAGTTATCGAGAAGTATTACCTGAGGTCAGTAAGATACTGAGTTATGTGCTAAACTAGTGTAGAGTGTAGCTTTTTTAAAATAGAAAATAGTGATAGATAGGATAGATAAAGAGGAAGGTAGACTAGAGATACAGCTTGAGGAGATCAGTTTTCAGCTTTCTCTTGAAGGCACCCAGGGAGTCTGTTGTACGCATCTCAGCAGGAAGCTCATTCTACCAGTGTGGAGTGAGTACTGAGAAGAGCTGGGTCCAGAGATGCTGCCCTTGTTTTCCGGGACACCGAGGCGACCCGAGGTAGCAGAGCTCAGTGCTCTTACTGGGTTGTAGGCCTTGATCATGTCCTGTATGTATCGGGGGGCTGATCCATCAAGTCCCTTAAAGGTTAATAACAAGGTCTTGAACTTGATCCTTGCTGCAGTTGGTAGCCAGGGACTCAAAGAGAGGTTTCATGTGTGTGCGTGTGTGTGTGTCTGCGTACTCATGTTTATTTCTTTCATATGCGTAAAGATATGTATGTTCAACTCTTATCAAAATGACAATATGGAAAAAAGAAGTAAATGGTGGCAGTGTAGCATGGTGGTAAGGAGCAGGGCTCATAAGCTAAAGGCTGGTTCAATTCCCCTCTGGGGCACGGCTGCTGTAACCTTGGGCAAGGTACTTACCCCAGAATTGCCTCAATAAATATCCGGCTGTCTAAATGGATAACATGTAAAAACTCACTCTGGATAAGTGTGTCTGATAAACAAGAATAATGTAATGTAAAATGGATAGCCTGATTTTGTCTTGGATCTGGTGAACATGCACCAGCTGGATGCAGCATTATGTATCGCTGTGAGCTCCTAGGTGCTCCTTCAGCAGCGACCGTTGCAGGCTGAGGGCGGACGCAAGCAGGAAGCTGCTGTGACCGAGGGGGTCAGAGAGCTAAACCCAACCTGGGGAAGCAGTGGAAGGAGAGGCCTGATATATGGCCGCCCTCACGCCAGTGTGAAACGTAAGGGAAAAACGGACAGCTCCCATCGCCGATCCAATTACCCGCGCCGCTTCCCTTCTCCTCATGGAGGGAGAAGGAGCAGAAATGCAGCTGAAATATATTTACATGATTTATATGACAACAAGTGCATGCGGTCGGCAGAACTGTGCTTTTATTAATGAAGGCACGGGGAACAGAGCGGCCCAGATGCTGAGCTGTGCGGAGATCTCATCTTCATCAGAGGCTTTCATGAAAGGGAATCGCGAGGAGAGGTGACTCATCCCCTTTGTTTTATGTGAAATCTAAAATCATTTGGAGGCAGAACTAGAGAAATCAGCAGGGATTCCTATTAATTTCCCTCCCTGTAATTTTTGGTCTTTCGTTATCTACCAGATCCTCATTGTAGAGAAACGTGTCCTCTTTTTTTCCTGACCTTATATGTTCTTATCCTTACCACTTTGTAGTCTGTAATGTTTTTTCACAGACATAATGCAATTATTTCTATTTCATTGTTGCTTTATCTTACTGCACATGCATTATACATTTATACATTCATTACATTTATTATATACATTCATTATACGTTATACAGTCATACACTGCACACTATATTAAACACACATTTAATATTAATATTTCTATAAAGATCAGTTTGAAACAGATTTGTGGTTTGATTATTTGAACACAAATGAGTAAAGAGGAACAGAAAAAAAAGAATTTTAAATAAACTGTAACATGGATAAAACATTGGATAAAACTTTCCAGAAACTTTAGAAATTCCCAAAACAAAGTTCATGAAAACTGTCCTGATCCAGACATTTTTAATAAGTCATTCTCATTCAATAGGAATGACATTTCGTAACGGGTTTGTTCAAGAGGTTTTTTCCAGCATAAAGATTTTGCAAACATATTTATGTGCTTTGAAACACCTCAATAACCTCAATATAATTATGACAACACTGCACTGAAGAGTAACATAACTAAGAGGACAACTATATGACATTACAGGAGATTGGGTTTAATACAGTCCAGGTCATTATGTCTCTAAAATCATCATAAACCAGAATGCCATCTATCAATGGAAAGGTTGCGCCTGACATGTTACCTGAATACAGTCCTACAGCTGCATACAGAGAGTCCAGTTTCTAATTTCAAGCATCATATGTTGCTCATATAATTACCTCCAGGTCCGTGTAATTACTTGCTCGTGTCTCATGCCACATAATGGGTTTACCATACCCTGAGCAGGGCTTTGCTCTTTTTCAGGAGGATTAACTCCAAGGTTAGAAGATACTTTTTGTAATGCACTCGTGCACAAGAAGGTTAATTAATATTAGCCATACAAGGTGACCACAGAGATGCGGAGAGTCTGACTGTGTAGACACTCTTTGTGAGATGTGTTGCGATTATAGCAGAAAGGCAGATCTGTATGGCGTACTTTGGAAGTAGTTCAGAAACATAAAGCAGGCTTTTAAATAAGCTGTCCCCTTATCAAACAGTTGTCGTGACTTTACAGTGCGCCAAACCTGACAAGCAGTCAAGCAACTAGATGCCCTGCTGTGCCCACATTGATGCGGTATCTGTCAGCCAGGGAGAGAGAGGGTTTGGAATGCAAGCTTTGGTGCTGGTTCCGATCTTAACAGCGGGCAGCCGGGTGCTCTGCGCTCTCTTAAACCCTGTAGGAAACGATAACTCCCCTGACTGAAGTCTTCGTGTGGCGGCAGCGCCTCTTTGTCATTGCCAGCGATTGCCCCGGCTCAACGCTGTCTGACTTTCAGGTTCCGGGCGTTCAGGGGTCCAGGCTGCTGAGTAGAGGATTATCTACTGCCTCTGAGGCCCCGGAGCTTGGGAGGAAGGATTTGCAGTCTTCGGACGATCACCTCTGGCGTGCATTCCAACAGCGCTGTCCCTTTGCACTGTGAAGGGCACGGCACTCAGAGGATCCGGAGTGATGGTCTGGTAGAGGTCTACACCCTGGGCACAGATGCTATCTGTGTTTTTGCAGTCCAAATGAGTGTACCTCACAAATAAGGAACCTGCGGGCGGTAGCTGTGGGACTGTGGGTAGCCATCATGGTGGAGTGGTTACAACACTGTCAACCTGAGAGCAGTAGCAAAGTGTCATCACAGACACTTTTACTAGTGAGCATGACTTGTCCCAAGCTTCTATGTCTGAATACCTGTGTATGGATACCTGGGATACATAATGGGAGGTAGGGGCTCTTTTGAGTGTGACACTTGCTTACCTGAATGAAGGTGTTGTGTCTGTACCTTTTGTAAAATGTCAAGCCAAGGGAATAAAAGATGAAGACACAGTGATCAGCTCCTTGCAGATGCTGCCATATATCTTTTCATCCTTGAGATCTGATTCAGAAATCACAAACCAATGGGCACCTTTGATACACATTTGACAAATGAGAATGAATTTTCAATTATTGCAGGAAGAGTCTGTAATGTAGCGCTGTTGTAAATCAAAAATAGACCAGGCATTAACTTTGCAGACACCAGCAGAGCCCTGTTTTGTTTGTTCTGCTGGAGGTGCATTAGAGGGGAGTGTGCTCCTCTGGTGAACTGTCACAAGGGTGTACAGTACGCAGGCAGATGAGATTAAAAGAGAAGCCGGTTGCTACAGGCGCGATGGTGTCTGCTCCGCCGTTCTGCGTGAGGAGACTCGGCCGGGCAGGAAGGGACAGAAGCGTCAGCAGCAATCTCCTCAATCAGGAAACAGAGTTACAGTGCCAGATGTCCTCAGCGTTACCATGGGAAATGGAGACTCCAACCACCACACGCTGCGCGGCGTTCCCACAACAGCGCTGTGACATCGCGGCGATGCCGAAATGAAGTTGTTTAAAACTCATTACATGAACAGTGTGAGAACCGTTGCGATTGGACAGCAAGTAAACTCTTGATTATTGGCAGGCACACCCATATGTGGTTCCTTGTATACTGTTGAACTTACAATGGAGAGATTGAAAAGTAGAAACAAAGATCAAGCCAGACTAAAGCAAGCAGTAATACTTTCCTGTACTTTTAAATTATATATATGTTTCTGTTATATATATATAATTATGTTTTGTGTTTTTCTTGTTTTTTTTTTGGCAAAAAGCAGGGTGCTGGAGTCAGTGTATTTCTGGAGTGTACCTTTCTCATAAGCACTTGCAACAAAATTGAACAAGACCAGTACAATCCAATCTATTCAGTCTCTCTTTGCACTTTGTGAAACTTCAAAAAAAGCCTGAAGAGCCTTCTGCCATGAGTGTTTCAAATGTCTTTTTTATCTGAAAGTTCAGTGGATCCCTCCTCAGGCATAATACTTCAAGAGGCAGCCCTCCTGCCTCATACTGTATGTTTACAGACTTCAGAGGGTGTCATTTTGAAGCCCTCAAAGTGCTCGTGATCTCAGAGGGGGCTGCCTGAGAGGCCGGCTCTGCTGCAGACTCTTTGGCCGGTGGTGATGGGTTCTGATGTATGGGTCTCTGCTCCATTCCACCCCACTGAGGATGTGCACCAAACTCTGCTATTCCACAGTCTCAAGCTCTGAATTGACCACTGACTTACTTCTATAGTTTGTCCATATTAGTATTGTGTTTGTCAGATATTTGTTTTTTTTGCTATGGTGTGTGCTGATTCTAGTGTAGGCTGTTCTGTGTGTCCCAAATATAAAAACAGTGCCTGCGTCAACAGCTGTTCAATTTGATGACAATTAGGTGGGTCATCACCTTCTGCAGGGAGCCAGGGGAGCACCTGCAGTGACATTTCATTGGCTTTAAGAACTGATGGTGGATAGGTGCTTCTGTTATTAAAGGCAATCAGCTTCCAGCACAACAAACCAAAACACTTCTTGACATGGATGATGCTTTTGGATTGCACTGACATTTCCAAGGACGTCATTAATTTTGAAAAAAGGTGTTTCAGTGAAAACTGCTGAAAGAGGAACTTGTTTAAAGTCAGAGATTGGATACGGGAAATTCATGTTGTACAATTAAATGAAGTCATGAAAAATATTTCTGTTATTAACAATAAAATCCGCAGACCCCAGGTAATGTTATCCAGTGTGGTAAGATACACCCTATGTCTGCATCTATGTCTATGTGACAGTGGACATGGTAGGTCTGTATAAGCGCATAGACTAGCAGTGGAATCCACCCTTACTATGTCATCGTTTAAAAAAATCAATATTCTGTCATTATATGGAATAGCAGCATTATCCCCGGTGAGAAATATAACTATGTGCCATGCTGAGGGTTTCGCAAGGGGAATTCAATGTATATTACAGGCTCTGAGGGAGACACAGGGAGATTCAATACGTTAGAAGACCTGAAGGAAAGAGACAGGGAAATACAATGTACATCACAGGATATCCAACTATATTCAGTAGTTGGAGGATCTGTTATATTACCTCTGCATTACCCCCTCTATTCCAGGTGACATAGAATGGCTATTAAATCTGTGTTCTCATAGTTTGTATATATAGGAAGTATTGTATAGCTGCTTTTTAAGTATACAAATTAATGTAAAGCATTAAAGCAAAGCTTAAACTGCTAGAACAATTGCACATGTAAAAGGGCACTGATACGTGTAATTGCTCAAGCAGTTTCTATTTACATCTTGTTTCAATTACACTGATTATTACAGAGATTATTTTATTAAACAATAGTCCCCTCCTTATCCCACACCCCAGCTGTGCCCAAGACTGTTATTCCTATAATTTTAAATGAGTAAATGCATTTCTGGGAATGGAAATAAGACAGTTCTGTTTATATGCCGGTGGGTGATAAGGCCAAGGCTACTTTAGCACTATTTCTTTTGTTGTTTGTGATGCATGTCTTATTGCACGTTGTTACTTTTGATGTGCTGTTTATTGTGTGTTGTTATTTCTAACGTGCGTTTTGTTTGCTGTGTTATCACACTATGCTGTGTGTTTGGGAATTTATAGTGTTTTTACAGTGTTTTGTTCTTCTATGAGGCGTGCCTTGGTTGCATGTGTCTATCTGATGTGTTTGCCCATATGCCGTGTGATGTGTCGAAGAGTAACAGCATGGCGGTTAGAGTGCTGTGCTGCTTTGAAGCTGAGTGGTTTGGACCGATTTATCTACCCTGTAGCTGTTGTGTAACTGCAATTTAAACCCCCCTGTAATTACGCTTCAACTGCGATTCTGTATCGCGAGCCGCGCTTATTCACACGGTACCTGCCTCTTAAGTGCACTCTGAGAGTCACACATGCCTGTGCCCTGATGACTAGCCTGCCCTCAGTCCCTCTCTAATTATCTCCGCTGTTTGGGAGGAATCCCTCCTTTCTGGCGTCACGCTTATATATATTGACGTTATTTGTTTGCATGCTTGTGTTTTGTTTGTCTCTAAAAATAGGAAAGTAAAACTCAAGAAAAAAAAAACTGACATATAAATCTGAAATGTGGAAAAAAAAAACATTTTGCATGTTAAATGTGGACACAAACATGTTGTGTGTCAATAGAAACATTACATTACAGATTTAGCAGATGCTTTTATCCAGAGCAACTTACATGCAGTAAGCTACAATTTCATTCGTTTATACAGCTGGATATTTACTGAGGCAATTCTGGGCTAAGTACCTTGCCCAAGGGTACTACAGCAGTGCCCCAGTGGGGAATCAACCTTTTGGTTACGAGCCCTGCTCCTTATCACTATGGTACACTGCCATCCTATCCCTAACTTGTCATGTCGTTTAAGCCTGTATGCTTTAAGGTTGTACAATAATTATTTAAGGTTTGACATGGCTCATGACACTGAATATAGTTGTGACAGTGTCCCACAATGGCACTGCCGTTCAGGCATGGCACTAATGTGTTAGTATCTCTGCACCTGATTGCCAAACTCTGTTGAGGACACTTTTGTGCCTTCAAGTTGCCTAAGATGATCTGCTAAATGGCTAAATGAAAATGTGAATGTTATATGGTGCTGTACAATCACAACAGAGGCCTCAGCTCCACCCACAGCCCCCCGGCTTGAGCAATGAGGTGCTGCCACCTCATAATCTGTGTCTGCTCACCTTATACTTTATCACACCGTGTTGTGACTGAATATGTCCTGTCACCATAGAGAACACAGACTTTGATCTACAGTATGAAAACATGCGCGCATGCGTGCACACACACGCACATACAAATGCATATATATACTACTGTATATAGTATGCATTTTCTTATATGACTCATGAGCTTTCAGCCTGGTGTATTACTTAGAATGAATTTATGTTCCCTCGCTAACCATGTGTAGGTACATGAAGGTACTTTGTGTCTCAGTGCGAAAAGATAGGCACCATAAACCTTCCTGCGTTCCTGTCACTCAAGACAAATGGAGGTACCCTGCTGCTGCCAGATTACACATGTGCAGTATTCATCTGCTCTGGCCGTGGATCAAATCGAGAACGACACAGTGTGACACACAGCGTTTTATCTCCCCTTCTGTCTTTGTGTGACTCCGCATGTGGACTCCGGTCCTGTTTCCTGATCTGTAGTTTCTCATTTGCCAAGTTATGCAGCCTCGCAGATACGATCAGGCCAGAGGCGCGCTAGTTATCTGATGCAGACGTCAAAACGTTACAGTACTGCTGTGCGATTTGTGTAGCAAACAAACGCGGGGGACTTATGTGCGTGTGTGCACACGGGCGTTTTTTATCCCTCTGTTTGCGCTGATTCGACGTGCTCGTTTATTTAGTGATGTACAGGTTTCAACAAAGAGCTGAAGTCCTGCTGCACTCCGTCGCGGCGTCAGGCTGCAGGCCCCGGCTCTGGCTCTGTGCGCCCTCCGCCAGGCAAACCCGTAGCTTGATAGAGAACGCCATTAAATTATCGTTAGCAGCGTGCTTTGAAAAGGCCTGGCTCCTGCAGATAAACTCTGGACCATTTTATACTGAGGCCCTCAGTACTCAGTGGTGGCGGGGTGGGGTGAATGGGGGGGGGGGGGGGGTTACTACCTAAAATAACCAAACTGAGTATAATGTGCTGAGGCTATGAGACATAAACCCTGTTTTCCATCTTATGCCAGGGCTGTACTGGTCTCTCCTCCACTTGCACGGAGAAGTACATTTAAGCAATGGTTTTAAGCTGAGTGTAGTCGTACAGACCTTGTTGAAGACACGCTGTATGGCGAGTGCTGAAAACAAAAATTGTGAGGGAGATTTCAAATAGTGGTAGAATGAGTCCACAGTTGAATAGTTGGCTATAAAAAGGTTATTTTGTTTTACACTATTAATCGGGTTCTAAGCCTCACTTTCTGAGTGTCAGAACCTGAGAATGGAGTGTTGAAACAGTGGCTCTTGGCAGGGTTGCTGGCAATGTATTTGTGAAATACAGCAATCCTGTTGATTTATTTATAATAAAGCTGTTGATTTATTGTATGCCGTTCAGAATACTAAGGGACCGACACTGAATGCTGTGCCACTCACGACACTTATAAAAGTGTCTTGTTAGTGCTCTGAAAAGATAAAGGGAAGTGGAAAGTGATTCAGTGGACATCCTGATATTGACTACATTGCCTTGCTAGCACCATTGACTTGGACATGTGCTACGTCAGAGTAAAAAACTTCACATCAGCTCTTGTTCAAATCCTTATTGGTACTTTTAAGGTAAAACAATACACATAAAATTAATATAGGTGTTAAACTGCAATTTAAATGATTTGTGTAAGCTAACAATAACTACCGAAATTTTTCAGAGAATGACCCTGGAGGCTGTGCATGTGCCCAAACCTTTTTTCACTATGCCTAGTCTCTGCTGCCGCCTAGTGGCATTATTTTAACATGCCATAGGAATGTATAATTACAGGCCCGTGGATTGTATCCCACCAAAAGTGTTAAAGCAAAAAAAAGTGTGCAAACATCTAATTAAGCTTCATAAAAAGCCTCTGTTTCCGGTTTGCTTCTCTGCTGCTTTGAAACAAGACCAACTCTATAAACAGGCGGCAGTGTAGCATAGTGGTTAAGGAGCAAGACTTGTAACCAAAAGGTTGCTGGTTCAATCCCCGCTGGGACACTGCTGCTGTACCCTTGGGCAAGGTACTTAACCCTCAATTGCCATAGTAAATATCCAGCTGTATAAGTGGATAACATTGTAAAGAACTGTAACCTATGTAAGTTGCTTTGGGTAAATGCGTCTGCTAGATGGATAAATGTATGTTTTGGATATTTCGATCACAGTTTGAGCTTTGCTGTCACTGCGCTGCTGTGAAAGGTGAACACCCCTGCCGTAACGATGATGGGTCATACAGACAGCAAAGTGGAAATTTAAGTTCAAACCCAGTGCAGAAGCTGTTTGCAAGTACACATTCTCTACTGTAAATGGATTCGGGGTGCATAGGTGTGTAGGAAGGATGAATACATTAATAGTTGAATTGGTCAGCACCGTTTGGTAGTAATGCATGCTGCTCACAAGCATTATTAAATTAAATGTTGCGAATAGTCATGCGATTTTAACTTCAATATATGAAAGTTAATAGGAAATTGGTAGAATGGTGCATTGAGTTAAAAGTTCAAGCTTGCAGTTACAAAAAAAAAAAAACACTTGAGAGATTGTACTGTGGGAATTACACTACTTCATGATACGTCATACTCAGACAACATGTTGAGTCATTCATGATTAATATTGTGTCATTCCATATGATTAGATATTTATTTCACCTTTAAATGTGTATAATTAGTGAAGAAAGCACACTGTTACATATGCAGTTCTCTGACATTTAGCCACTGTGCAAATCAGAAAGCATGACATTGGTTGTAGCCTCTGTGCCAAGATTGTATTGATGTTGCCTCCTGTGGTGATGGAAGACTTCTGTCTCTGTTCCTCCTCTAGTGATCCTCATGGGATCCGGCCTGCTGGTGTATCCTTTTGGACTGAACTCCACGCTGGTGAGGTCGTTTTGCGGCGATTCAGACATCTACTATGCAGGAGAGTGTCAGATTGGCTGGGGCTACATGCTGGCCATCGTCGGGGTCATGCTAACCCTTTTTCTGCCCTTTTTCGCAAAGTATGCCCCTAAAGAACAGGTATCTCCCACCCCCCTGCCCACAATTTTATAGTGAGTTTAACTTCCACTGAATGCTTACCAACAGCACTGTAACTCCAGCTGTACGCCTAATTGGATGAAATAAAACACCAACCACTAACAGGACTCAAAGTACTGTCTTCCTGCCTACTGTAAGATAAACCATTTCATCAGTGACTGCTTAATGAAACTGTTGACTTCATTTATTATTTTTTTGTGGAAACAAGAAGCATTCATTCATTGTTTATTTTAGATGTCAAACAGATTAAAACCATCAGCAGCCTGCTTGCTTCTTTTGCACTTGTTATTTTTGATAAATTTTGTTATTCTTATCAGTTACCATTATGGGATATGTGTCTGATATTTAGTGTAAAGTTTTAAACATGATGTATTTGGTGTATGTGGTCTTTCACAGTGACTCATGTTGTTCAATACAAAAAACATTTATTAAGATACAGTTCATGGAAAACTCACATTAACTGTATCTTTACAATGCGTAGGCTTATATATCATATTCTGAAGCACCACATGAGAGTGACATAATAGGCACATTAATTATTCAACATGTGTGACTACATGCTTCACAGGGCATTTCATAAATAATTATTGGTAAACAAATCACACATAATGTCAAATAGGCCATCAAGCATATGTAGTAACATACAATGGAGGCTCTTTTTAGCTGTTATTCATGGAATTAGTAGTTGTTAATTTTTCATTTTTCATTTTCGTTTATGTTTAATGTTGCTTGGGTGACATATGAACATTGCTGTAGCAGTTACTAATCATGATTGTATGAGAAGCTATCATCCTGTAAAACAAATGTGTACAAGTGTAATTCTTAACATTCCAAAAGTATGTAATAGTGCTATCAGGGATTTATTTTCAAAGATACGTGGTCTGGGGGGGGTGGAAGCTGTTTTACTGAAGGAAGCAAATCTTCAGGGACATCTCATAACTTGAACAGTGGAATCTGAGGATTCACTAATGTTTGTTTTCTTGGGCAGAGCAGAAAGGGGTGACTCTGAAAATGGATGTTTCTGTAGAAAAAAAAAAGTGGATTTACAAACTCACAGCCAAGGACAACAGACCCAGACAATGGGATCAGAATATGTGTGATAATGTAATATAACTGTTTTACCTCTTCTGTTATTATCACAAGAAACATGAGGAATTATATTTTTGACTACATGGGTTTTAAACGTTGTTTTTCTCAAGTTTCTCAAAATGGACAGTCAACTGAGTGTAATCCAGTTTTTGATTTTATTTCTCACAAATTTCAAATCTTGTTGATTCCTTCCTATAACATCTGTCCGTAATTTTCCGTGGGTTTCATTTGTCAAGAGAATTTTGTAATCTTTCTGCCTTTTCATAATATTTTTTAAATACCTGGATAAGTATGTAAAAGCATCCAGTCCTGAAATATGACAACAGCACTATGAAGAGTCCTTGTGTTCATTTCTGTCTGCTTTAACAGTAAATGTGTGTCTTGTAAACCTGACGAAAATGTTCCACAATTCTTTGCTGGTATTAAAAACTTTAATTCAGGACTGAAGTACATTAGGAAAAAGGGAAAATATGTAAGTAACTGACCAGAATGCAGGTTAGGTTGGGTTGTGACCAAACCAGCTTGTGCCTTCATAATGTTCTCCAGCTGCAAGGAATAACTTCAAGGTTATTATCAGTGTCCACTCTCAACTTAAACTAAGTGTACAGTATGGGTCCATGAATCGAAACACTCATGAATATTGAATAACCAATGTTTATGATGCCTTTTGTATTTTCAGTTCCTGAGCAACTTAGAAAGTGAGACAAAAGTATGCACATAACAACATGAAAAACAACGCAATACAACTTGTTTCTGCTGTGTTATGGAATTATACTTTGGATCATATGGCCATGTTTTTTAATGCTTGAGAGCATGGAAAATTTTGTGCAGGAAACTAATTATGCCCCTGCAGGTCTGGTTAATCACTAAATTAAAAGGTCCATGAAAGCACTGAATGCATTGATTGCTCAGATGTCCTCACCATATGCTGATAATGTACACAACACTGAGATTAAGCATTCAAACTGAACAAAGCTCAAATGCTTTGCAAAAACAATGATATTCTCAGATAAGGTAGTAGCAAGATTGTTTTCCCTTATTTAAAATAATTTTATTTGTGGGGTTCAGGGAAATTACTTATACATCCATGAGCAGATTATATAACAAATTCTCCAGTAATGAATTAAAAATGATTATTTTGCCATCACAAGATAATATTGACTTTATTCTGTAGATTAGATATATTTTACAGATGTTTTATTCATAACTGACATCTATTCTTGAGTACATTTTACTATGGACATTATTCAAGCAAATGTGTCTAGTACCAGGAAATAAAAGATAAAACACCTGACAATACTCCTGGATTGTAATTCATAGATTGTGAATTTATGGTATACTACAGAAACACATATGATTTCTAAGTACTGTTAAAAACAACAACAACAATGAAATATTCAACTTTACAGGCTGTTGCTCCTTGTTTGATATTGGGAATCTTTTACTGCATTGAATTACTAAATATATGTAATGTGCATTTTTTGTGAAGTCATGACATTGGTGACCTCTATTTTATATGCTGTACTGAGCATCATAAGAAAAATATCCCTTAATGTGTGTGTGTATGTATGTATGTTTCAGAAAAATAAAGTAAATGTAATACTAATAAAACTAACAACATGGTGTACTGTTTTGACAATACTCAACATTGTGAGGCAATAATCACGAGTTAATAAAATTTGAACAAATATTTGAAGAATATCTGAAATCTAAAACACTCATGAATTGAAGGTTTCTTTTTATGCTTGGTATGTGATAAAGAATCACTTGTGTCACGGAAGTGGTTGCATTCAACAAAAAGATTATTCCAAAATTAATGTTCAAAAGTTATATAAGGGGTAAGAATGTTAATCTTAGTCAATAACTAACATAATTATTGTTAAAACCTTTGTGTTATTTAACACAATATGCGATTGTGTCGGAAGAATATTTATCAAGCATTATAGAAGTCGTGGAATTTGGCTTTAGTGTCAGATGAGCAATATTTTGAAAAACGACCATCTTTATGCCCGATTCTGGGTGGCCGTTCATCTTCAGTACCAGAGTTCACCCCCACTACAGAATTTATGCATTCTATGCAAGTTTGGGACTCCACGACGGTGACACAGGATTATGCCTATTTAGACCAATAATATGATGAGCTACGTCCAGTGACTCTAAACATGTTCAAGTGACGGTATGCACATGATTTATAAGTAAACGAATACCGTTTTTTCATATTTTTGATCCCTTTATCTTTCCGTACGCAACGAGAGTTCTGCCGTCCGCCTCATCAACGTGAAGACCAATGAAAATGTATTCATTTTGTGCAAGGACCAATCAAAACAGAGTCTACTGCGGTTCTCTCATACGGTGTACGGAATGGCATATATGGGTGTACGTAGCCGGCAAACCAGTTGTATTAATCATTGTAGCAATACTGTTATTTCTTAAAGTAATATTTCTGTTGAGTCGAATCTGTCAATATGAAAAAGTGCAATATTTTTACATTGTAAAATATACAAGATATCAGAGTCACCGATCTCTTGGTAGTTAAAGTTAGCTAACTTCAGCTAACGTCCAGCTAACTTCATCTCACGTTAGCTAGCCAAGCTGCTTGTTTGCTAGCTATTCTTGCTAACTCTAGTTAAATTAGGTTAGCTAGCTAGCTAGCAATGTCTAAACGGGATAGGTCGTGTCCCACGGTGGATTCATGGGATTCCAAAAGCTTGCCGATATCCCATCACAGGGAAAAACTTATCCAGGCTGTCAAAGCCAATCCGTTCTTGATTGTAACGGGAGAAACGGGCAGTGGGAAAACCACCCAGCTTCCGCAGTACATTCATAAAGCAGGTAAGACAGCTTGTTGAATACAGTGTCGAGTATGCTAGTTTGCTAACTGTCTACCAAACTGTCAAATTACAGCTGTTGTTTGGTTAGCTAAAATATGACATACAGCTGCCCACGTAAAGTTAGCATAAGCTTTTTGGCTAACAAGCTGACAGACACAGCTAGACACAGTAGTTGCTAGCTACGTGAGTGTAAGTTCCTGGAAAGCAGGGTACATTTACATCACAATATATTAATATATGTATATTACTAAATATTTATTTACGAAATATTTATATTACACATTTATATTACAATGTATCAATGTGTTTATATTACCAAATATTTACAGTACAATATCCCCTTAGCAGTACATACAGACAGCAAACATGTGTCCTTCTTTTGCTCGGTTGGCAAGGTTTTTGGAAGGACGGCATGATCGGTGTGACTCAGCCGCGGAGAGTTGCTGCTATTACAGTTGCCCACAGGGTGTCCCAGGAGATGGCCTGTTCTCTGGGCAGGGAGGTGGGCTATCAGGTGCGCTTCGACGACTGCTCCTCGCAGGTAAGTCCGTCGACTCGCTTCCTAATCCGGTGAACACTGAGACTGACACAACCAGCGGAGGCAAGGAATCTAGCTTGACTAAATCATGACTAGTGTCTTCTCCCATAAAAATATCCATCGTCCAAGTCATTCGGCTTAGAGCAGGACAGTGAAAGTGAAAATTTACAATCTAACAAAAGGTCCCACTGTGGTAAACTTGGACAGCTTTGCCCTTCAAGAAACGGCAGAGAATCAGATGTAAAGCTAATTACTATTGCAATCAACTTGGAATGTAGTGTTTAAATAGTTATTCATGATAATTTTCCATTATTGTCATCAAGGAAACAAGTTTATGAATTTGGTTATGTTTGACCTGAAAGTATGATGCAAAAGGCAAAGTCATTGCTAATTGAAAATGCAGCGTGAACTGTTACTCAGCAGAGAGTAAGCATTTGCAGAGATACAATGTGTAGTAGAACCTTCTCTGGAATTTACTTGCATATGCCTGCTACGTGATCAATGACTTAGGCTGCACACATTGAAATGCATTTATTGGGCCAAATGGAACCAGACTTTCTTTTACTCCAGTCATTAAGTGAAGCAATAAGACAACTTTGTGTGTTCAGATCTGCATGAATAATCACTGCAAGACTGGGGGGATAAATGACTGTCTGGCGTGTTACCCGGTGTTGGGGAAAATAACTCGTGTTTGCCTGTAGATGGAAAACTTTGATATTTTCTTTGGGCAGGACACCTCCATTAAGTACATGACAGATGGCTGCCTGCTGAGGGAGATTCTGGCAGACCCCAGTCTTACGAAGTACAGTGTGGTGATCCTGGATGAGGCTCATGAGAGGAGTTTGAACACGGTAAGTATCAGTAGTGAGGGGAAGGTCAAGCTCCAGTGCTGCAGCCGCTCACTCTTCATATGTTTGAGTGATTGTTACTTGACTCAGTCAAGTACAGGCAGTAGTGTGGCATAGTGGTAAGGCGCAAGACTTGTAACCGAAAGGTTGCTGGTTCCATTCCTTGCTGGGGCACTGCTGTTGTACCTTTGACCTTAACGTAAGGTACTTAACCTAGAATTGCTAAAGTAAATATTTTGCTGTACAAATGGATAGAATCGTTATCTATGTAGATCACTCTGGGTAAGAGCATTTGCTAAATGACAATAATGTAATGCAATGAATGCTCCAAGCTGACTGATGGCTTTGAGACATGTCACTGGAAGGTGTGCATAGCTGTGACTGGCTGGCATCACTGTGGAGTTTGTTTGGTGGTAAGGGAGTTCTGTATGTTCTCGTTTAAGGTGCTCTGTTTCAAGGGCACTAAGCCAGTGTACTTTTACTTCTGAAGAAATAATGCACTCACTGCATTTCTTTTCATTTCTCTGGTGTTGAGCCTTGGAAAGCAGTGAAGAAAAGCATACCTTCAAGCCAGTATGGCTGAAGGTCTACCGTTTTGCTCCCAATCAGTGATCTAAGATACATGTACACATTTTCTGAGTATTCAACCATTTAAATATTGGATGCATTTCTTAGATATGGCGACTATATACCTTGGCCATAGGTCAAAATCTGTTTGAAAGCCTTTTGATTCAGGAAACCTCCAGTTTGCTGATTGGCTATTCGTGAGCTGATCGGTGCATTGTGTCCGTATGTTGCAGGACATCTTACTGGGCCTGCTAAAGAGGAGGGTGCTCCAACCCCGAGGGGGTTCCTCAGGCCGCTCCGCCCCTCTGAAGGTGGTGGTGATGTCAGCTACCCTCGAGACAGACAAGCTCTCCGCCTTCCTTGGAGACTGTCCTGTCTTCACCATTCCTGGGCGTACGTTTCCTGTTGTTGAGAGATTCTGCGGTCTGATTGGCCCCAAAGACACAGACAGCACAGTCTATGTGAAGGAGGTGCGATGTGCTGTGTTTCCTGGAGATATTTCTTGTTTGGGTGGTGAAACTTGGTTGGGTGTGGATATACATTGGCTGTCTTCTGTTGCCAAATGTAGCTGCAAAAAATACATCTTCATCAACTACAATAACTAAATCTAAAGTACGAATGCTGTAAAAAAATACTTTTTTATTTTTACTATTTTCCACATTTTAGAATAATAGTAAAGACGTCAAAACTATCATATAACACAACATTGACCAAAAAAGTGTTAAATCAAAACTATCTAATATTTTACATTCTTCAAATATTTTAAGTTTTTTTTAGAAAGAAATACACACTAAGGCATCAAATTTCACTATTTATATTTTTCTAAGAAGCACATTTCACGCATTTAAGCATAAGTCTAGTCTACAATCATAGATCAAAATGTCTTTGAATGCATGTTTCCCATTATCTTAATCAGGTGTGTCCAAGCTTTTGACTAGTACTGTACATCTAAAATGATGACTAACATGTGTCTTGTCTGTACGTCTGGTAAGGCTGTGAAGGTGACACTGGATCTGCACACCAGTGAGGCAGCGGGGGACATCCTTGTGTTTCTCACGGGTAAACTAAGCCCCACAAATCGTCCGCATGCCAGAGCTCTGCTCACTGGGTTTCAAAATTTGGGTCTTACTGGGTTACAACACATAGGGGCAACTTGGAGAAGACTCTGGCTTGTAAATCAAGTCAAAGGAAGCACACAGAGATTGCATGTGCTGCCGAAGAATTTGGCAATAGGGTCCTCAGGATCCTTTGAGGCTTGGGCTGCTCCTGGTGAAGGAATGCTATTTGTTTAGTCTGCCCACATATGTCCGACCTTGGACGGAAATCAGAGATTCCTTTCCTGTAACCACAAAGGACAGCCATTGCACTAATGAGAACTGTGCAAGTTCTTTGGAGCCAAATGCCTCAAGATCAACCCCAAAGGGAGTGTTTATTATGTTAGAATGTCAGATTAGGCATTTTTGAAAATGCTGCTGCTGCATGATGGGTATCTCCTTGGCTGAAGCTGAATGTGGGAAATGATACTTGGGTCTCTCTCTCTCTGGCATAATCAATTCTCCTCTTCACTTGTGAATGCAGGGCAATCAGAGATTGAGAAAGCCTGTGACATGCTGTATGAGAAGGCCGAGGCCATAGACTACCGATACGATGTGCAGGATCGCTCCGTGGACGGCCTGCTGATCCTGCCTCTCTATGGATCTATGCCAACAGGTACCAATCTGGAGCTGGGTCTGAGCATGCTCTCTGATGGAATTTGGAGGATTTGTACAATATTTATCTGGGAAAAAAAGATATTGTTCAATATTTTGTTGCTTTGTAAAGAGGTTTAAATTCCATTTAATTTACTTAGGGAGCCTATTTCAATATTTAAGATAAACAGTTTTGTTAGATGACTCAACAAATCCATTGAATGCATGCCAACTCCACTGAATGTTGCCTTAGGGTCTAATTTATAAATACTTTATGTGTTCAGTCTAAACCTCCAGATGGGATTTTCAGAGACAAATCTGAGTTGCCATGGAGTGCCTAACCAGCTTTACTGTTTAACAGAAAATTTTAACACGGTATATTTCAGTTATGTTGAACTTGCCTAATACTAATAATATATACTCACATGAAAGCTAACTTAGCTACTTATAACTGACAGTTTACAGTAGCAAACAAAAACCATTCTAGCTATAACACTAGCTGAACACTTTGATCCAGCAAAACACTGTCACAAGGGTGTGTCAGGTAAAGTGATGACATGAAGAAAACATGGCACCAGGGTACCTGGTTATTGGTGGATATCCACAACAAACATTATGACATGCTTGCATTAATTTCCAGTGTTATGCTTTTCATTCACTGACAAAAGATTACGTTTACAATATCAACACAATACTACAGTATGCACCAGTCTTTTATTGTATTTTGTCCTTTAGAAGCAGTAACCTGAAGCACTTCACACACACCTGTCTGGAGCACTTCAAGGCTGACATGAAAGTTTTTGCCTATCAAAATTTACAGACATCAGTCATTTGATGAATAAAAAATTCTGGCTTCCCATGTAAACTGTTCAAAAGAATAGGGAGACGTGGTAGTTCTCGCCTCAGCCTACAGCGTCAGACAGCTCCAGTTTCAAAATCAGCCATGTGAATGTGGCAGTGTCGCCTCTGTCTCCACAGAGCAGCAAAGGCAGATCTTTCAGCCACCTCCAAAGGGCGTGAGGAAGTGCGTTGTTGCAACCAACATTGCAGCAACATCCCTGACGATTGAGGGAATCAGGTGCGTCAGAGAGCAGACCCTTTCGACAGCACTGTCCTCCAGATCCAGCTGTCACTTTACATTTCATTTTATATAGAAGAATGACAGCTGAATTACACCTCTACAGCTACAGTATGTCACCATTTAAAGCATTTACATGACTTCCTTTTTCCGTTTTATTACATACTCTGTATTACACATGTAAAAATGTAGTTTAATTTCAAGTGTGTATAGCTTGCTGTTCAGCAGCTCACAGACCACAGGGTCACAGAAGCACAGAATGCATGTTGTCATTTACATATTGTAATAGTATGTGTACAGTATCATTGCTGTGCATTTGGGGAATCTGAATGTGAATTTAAGTGGTGGAAATGTATTGGTGGACTATTATTAATGGATGTCATACTGCAAAAGGGCTATAATTTCTGTTTATTTTACTGTTTATTGTGGCAGGTATATTGTTGATAGTGGGTTTGTAAAGCAGCTGAACCACAACTCTCGAGTGGGACTGGATACTCTGGAAGTGGTGCCCATTTCAAAGTAAGTCTCAAAATGGTGCAAAATGCGCTTTCTTATGACAAAAATGCAGTTTGTAAATTATATGCTGGTGGTTTGGGAAAATCGGGCTGATGTTTTGGTGATGATGATGTGCCATATCCCATGGTGATTTGGCTGCGACGTTTAGGAGCGAGGCACAGCAAAGGGCTGGCAGGGCCGGGAGGACCTCAGCTGGGAAATGCTTCAGGATCTACAGCAAAGAATTCTGGGAGAAGTGCATGCCAGAGTACACGGTCCCAGAGATCCAGAGGACCAGTCTCACTGCGGTCATCCTCACCCTGAAGTGCCTTGGGGTCCACGATGTCATCAGGTACTGTCAGCAATCACAGCCCCACAGCCCAGCCCTGAGCTGGGGTCATTTAGAAACTTTTTAAACTCATTTGTGCTGCCACTCCACTAGTTCAGGAACATACATTTACGTGGTGTCCCATGAATATGAGAAATATGTCCTTCACTATTGAAAGACTGCTGTTTGCTGTTGGGATTGCTGCCATGAGAAATGGAAGGTGTGACCAATATTTTGAAGTGGTGCTTACCTGTTGAGAAAATTATGCACCGAAATGACAAGACTGTCAGCCCGCTGAGTAAATTTGGATAAAACTGATAAAACAAGATCAGATGCTGTACAATATCAGATATAAGCTTGAGGTTTAGAGCGCCTGAGTTAATTTTGTTTTTGTTTGTTCTCGTGTTAAGGTTCCCTTATCTTGACCGGCCAGAGGAAAGGTTTATCCTGGCTGCCTTGAAACAGCTGTACCAGTGTGATGCCATAGACAGGTGAGGGACATACACTCTCTTGCCTCAGGTTATACCACTATAGCTACAGAGCTTTTTAAATGATTTGTTGTATTTGGTGTGCTACATTTACACTTATAAACAATGGTATGACTTAAAATGTGCAAACTGCGATAGGGAGTAACTGTCAGACTAAAGGCTGTGATGTGTGTTCTGCATTGGTGTATGCCTTCATAATGTCTTAGCCTGTCTTAGGAGCTGAAGCAGCATTTTTATTTTATAAATACTGAATGGACAAAAGTTTTTCTTTCCTATTCTGTTCTGTTCTATCCGATATCCTTGGCCACTCTGGACAAGGTGACAATGTATTCTAAACAGAATAAATGGGCTGCCCTTGATACTTGCTCTGACCAATGTGTTTCCCCAGTAAGCAGCTTGCCTATTGATTATCAGGGCCATATCAATAGCCAGTTTCCCCACTCACTGTACAATAGCACTACACCTGTTGAATATTCACTTTGCCTTAGATACTTGTTGTTTGTGTGTTGTCTGCTATGCTGTGTTGAGTTATTAATTTTGGGTGTGTTCTTTTTACCATAACCCACCCCTCCATACTGAAGGAGAGGTCATGTGACCAAGCTGGGTCAGCTGATGGTGGAGTTCCCCCTGCCCCCCGGGCTGACTCGGGCCCTGCTGAAGGCTGCTTCTGTGGGCTGTGAGGACCTGCTGCTCCCTGTGGCTGCCATGCTGTCTGTGGAGAACTTCTTCATTCGACCAGGTAATGATCACAGGCACCTGCAGCTTAGGTTCAGAAACTGAAAACAGTTGGAGTAGCAGCAACACCAAACCAAATGAATAATAAAAATCTTGGTGTTGCGCCCCCTTTAGGAAAACAGGAGAAGCAGCAGGACGCTGAAAGGAAGCACAGGCAGCTTATTGCGGAGGCGGGCAGCTGCAACGACTTCACTGTGCTGCTGAGCATCTTTGAGAAGTGCAGAGCCAGGTACTGGCGAATATCATCTCCTTCCAGCCATGCCATCCTGTTCGGACTGCACTGAAAACACAGGGTGGAGGTTAGGAGATTCCAGCCAGATACATGTCTGAGTACAAGCTCTGTTTTCCACAGTGACACTCCGTCTGCGTGGTGCAGAGATCACTGGATCCACTGGAGGGCGCTAAAGTCAGCCTTCAGTGTGGAAACACAGCTGCGAGAGATTCTTCTCCGGCTTAAACAGGTGACCCCCGACGCCTTCAGCCTTAAGTGCACTGTCAAGCCCAGGAGACCCTAACCATTCATGGGAGACATGTTCTCACAGTTCCTACAAATGGCGATACTGTACTTGTACTGGTAATAGACTTAAGTGAAAAGGGGGATTTCGTTCAGATGGAAAAACACCTTCAGTGTAATGTAATAATGCAATAAACAAGTGTAAAATATAAAATAAATATAAGGGCGTAGGTGTTGTCCCTCTGAGACCCAGAAACAGAGGATGAAGCCAGTAACAGGGAATGAGGCCTAAGCAGTCTGGGCAGCTGGGTACATCAAAACCGCAAATTGGGTCTCCTGTCTGGTTTGATACTCAGTTGCAGCTTCATTCTGATCACTGTGACTAAACTGATCAATAAATGCTGTGTCTTCTTGTTCACTGTTACAGCAGAGAGATTTTCCTGTGGAGACGTGCGATGGCAGTCGAAGTGAGCTGTTTCGGAGATGTCTTTGTGCAGGGTACTTTGCCAACGTGGCCAGGAGGTATGCTAGTAGTTTCAGGAATGTGTCCAGTTTGGGTGGGGAACAAACAGAGCCATTACAGTCTGACTGGGCAACATACCCAGACCCCCTTGTGCTCTTATCTTATACTGGCTGCCTATGCAATTCAGTCTAAGTTTGTAGCTGCCTGTAGTCCTTCAGACAGTGCATTTGGCTGGATATGCTGGGAGCAGTGAAAGTACATTTAAAGTGTCTATCTACAAAATGAAAGAAATTATTCATATGTGGAATAATTAATTTCATAATTCATACCATTTAGAAAATCCTAGTTTTAAGAGGTCTGTGAACGTTTGGAGATTTGAATTCTCATTGTATGTACTTTATAGAAACCTAGATGCAATCTGAGTGTGATGTTCAGTTGGCTCCCAACTTTATCTAGTTTTTACTGCCATCGTAATAACTCACAGTGGGCAAAAAACTAGGTGTTTGTATCAACACCAGTCTGAGCTGCGTAAAGTAGTGTAAAAATGAGAGGTACAAAGGGAATGATTTTTCCTTTGTAATCCACAATATCTGGGTCACTAGGCCAAATGTTGGCACAGAAAGCTTTCTTTTGTAAGATGTTATTTAGAGAAAGAAACTTTAGGAGAAAGAACATTTAGGAAAAAAAACCCACACTGGTTTATAACTGTTTATGTGGTAAACAATTTCCTCTGCTGATGGAATTGAGAAGTTGTTGTTCATTTTCATTGGGTGCCAGAGTTAATGTGAAAAATATCTGAGATGAAATGAGACAAATGAAACATTAACAAAATGGGGCCAGCCTCTTGCAGAGGCATCACTGCACAAAAGAAGTCAAAGGTAACAGCTGGTTTTGATTCCCATAACGTTACCTTTAGACAGAAATAGATTGCTATAAACATTTCTCAGAATTACAGAGTCTTTCATTCATCTCCTACTTACAATCTCCGCACCAGGACAGAACGGTACAACAGTATGACACAGGAAAATTCAGAAATCTTAGGAGCTGAGACCACACTGGTTCCTTTCGTCTTGGAATGCTGCAGTGAAGCTTGATGATTACACAAACCATGAGCCTTCAGGAGTTCAACCACATTTTTACGACTGCACCGCAGAACAGATTAATTCCATTAGGGTAATATGAATTGCTCAATTCATCCTTCGACATTCGTCCTTTTCCTTTCTCTGTGGCTTCCCTTTTTCATATAACGCGCTCATAATTTAATTGCAGAATGAAACAGAAATGCCAAGCCTTATTGTGCAGTATACTGCAGAGAGCCAGTGGAATAAATCTGACAGTCTTGCATTAGGCGCGTGTCACAATAAAGATGGCACAGGCCTTCTTGTGCCTTGACATCAGGAGGAGGTCACAATCAGTGACACTGCATCGTTTCTTTCCAGGTCAGTTGGAAGAACCTTCTGTACAATGGATGGACATGGATCTGTGGTTCACATACACCCATCATCAGCAGTAAGGAAAAATAACTTACTGCACTATTAGGCAGTGCTCATATTGGCTGAATGTACCATGTGAAATGGTGTCCCATGCAATATCTCCTGTATCTGCTCATCTGATTTATTTGAATCTCCTGTATCTTGAACTTTTTTACCTAAATCCCCAGTATCTTCTCAGCTAATTTACTTGAATTATATCAGTCTTCTCAGGTGGTTTACCTGATGTCATGAATGTTCTGAAATTATTTACATGAATCTAAGGAATCATCTGATTTTGTATCTCATATAACGTCTCAACTGCTTTACCTGAATCTCCTCTTTCCTTTAAGCTCTTTGACCAGGAGGCCCAGCTGGACTGGATCATCTTCCATGATGTGCTGGTCACCTCACACGTGTACGTGCGGACGGTGTGTCCCATCCGCTATGAGTGGGTGAAGGACCTGCTGCCCAAGCTGCATGAGGTGGATGTGCATGAGCTGAGCAGCGTGGCCAGGGAAGAGGTGACCGATGAGGAGGTGGCCAAGTGGGAGGCAAAAGACGCAGCCAAAAGACAAGCAGGTAAGAGCTGTAAAAAGATTCCAGGCAAGCCAGCAGCATGTAATGGCACCAGCGGCTTTCTCCTCCAAATACTGTCCAAGGGAACCATTTGGTTGAACAAGCCCAGCTCTTGACACTGTCCACGCAACCCAGAGAGTCCATGAGCCGCAGGGTTACCAGAACATCTCAATGTTTTTCGAGGGGTGGGTGGGAGAGAAGGGGAGAGTATACACAAGAATATATAAGAAAATTATACAAATGTAACATTTTCAGCGAAGACACCCTTGTGAGTGCCTGAGGGAATAATGGAAAAAACTGTTTATATATTGCTTGATAATGCCTGTTCTTCGTGGGCATGGATATAGGGGATTAGGGAGTCACTAACGAATGTGCTCTGTGCACTTTTTAATGGCCTGGATTCCTGTACAGAGGGCTCGGTGGAGGATGCACTGAAGAAACTGGGGAAGAGGAATAATGAAAGCTCGGTGTCAGAGGCACGTGCTCGGTACTTGCAGCGAAAACAGGAGAGGCAGCAAGGAAAAGTGCCTTGAGGGAGAGAGCTCTGGGGTTACAACTCTCCAGGAAAACCAAATGGGGCCCTGGAATGTCATGACCTACATTCCTGTCCCAGCCGACACAGCGGTGCACCAAAAGGAGGAAATTGCATGCCTCGCTGGGGAATGCAGAAGCACTTCCTCTCGGGAAGGAAATCTCCTCTCACAATCAACTGCACAGGACGTGCCCCAGTGGGCCTATATGTTTCAGGGCAGATTTGCTGTCACGTGACGGCAGAATGTTGAACAGTAGATTCACTGAGTGCAGGAGGTTCCATTGCATTCAGAACATGCATTGCTGACTTGTGAGTTTGTGGATGTATTGCAACCGAACCATAACTATATTTGTCATTTCCCTTGCTGATGATGGATGCCAGTGATGCCACTGTGAGCTACAGTATGAAACTTGAATAAAGCTTTTGTAATATTGAACACTTTGTACGACATGATTTTTTTCATAGAGAAAGGGGATGTTACTTAATGTTTAAGTTTGCCTGAGTGGTTTGGCAATCCTGTTATACAATGAGCAGTCTTCTGTATTGAGCAGTAAACATGTATATTTTATCCTTTCCCCTCAGCATTTTCATTTTATTGCAAGTTAACTACAGATACGTTTGTTTATTATGTGTTATTTATGAATATCCAGACGAGGGTAGAGTAAATTAACAAGCCCCACTTAATGTGTATCCGGTAGGAAACCGTACAGAAACATAATTTACATTTTCTATATAATGGACATTTTTTTGGACAAATTCTAATCTTCGTTAATCTGATAAGCATGCTGCGCAACAATAAAAACTAATTAACACAATGGATGAAAAATAATGCAGAAAAGTACACAGTGAGACATTGTGTATCGATGAGTTACAATTTCAGAATAAGACAACGCGAATCAATGCAAATTTTGTGTTATTTACAAATATTTTTATGCATGCTGAACATCAGAATGTATTTTATAACATTTTGATGTTCACAATGTTCCCACTCTTTAAGATGCTGCTTATCAACCAGTTTTAGCTTATTGAATTCATAGCATAAATGTATTGTTACTATGCAATACAAACAGTATTTTGTATTTTGCAGTCATATTTATTATGCTTTGTAAGAAAAACACAAGGTGCTGACGAATATGCGATAAAGACGACTAAGACGGGATAAATGCGTAAAGAATATACGATAAGGTACAGACGACTAAGTAGACGTGACAAACGTATAAAGGACTGTTATCGCATTCGTGATTAAAAAGTCTCCGTCAGCTTGGAAAAGTAGACGTAACTGTCGACATTCTCCAAACTGACAACACAACCGTTGGTTTGGCTAAGGCGGAACTGACGTCAATTTACTAGGACGAATGATGTGGCAAAAATCAAAGGGCGAATCGCAAAGAAATAGTGCCAGTAATATCGTGGGTATCATATACGTATTTCAACGTTCTTTCCAAGTTCACCGCTGTTTTATGAATTATTGTTCCCTTGAATATTTTCAAAGTCGTGTCAAATTTAAATATCCATCTGCTCTCCAGATATTCACGGGGCTCCATCACCTTTCGGTTATGTGTATCCTTCCGCCCCGCGGAGGTCCGAAACCGTTTCCGGATTGTTCCTCTTCTAAGCTGTTTCCGCCGCCATTGCGGGTTTTCGGAGTTCAGTGCTGGCTGCCGCTGAGGTTCAGTCAGGGAAAGAAAGCACGAACACCAACCGGCGGTCCGAACAACAAGCGTGGCGACATAGCGTTTTAAGACCTCGAGTCCAACAGAATCCCCACCTTCCCCTACTTTGGACCCTCATCTTCGCCGTCCCGTAAGCTGTCTGGCTTCGACCTGTGTTGGGAAGCCGTAGCAAAGTAGCTGTGGGAGATCCAGGACTCCGGGAGGAGTGAGCAGAGAGGAAACCGCCATGGCTCAGATCTTACCTATCCGCTTCCAGGAGCACCTGCAGGTAACGCCGCAACGAGTGATGAAGTAATAGCAACCAACGGCGATGGAGTAACTTGTCATGAGCGATCTCCACTGTTACACGAGAGTACCAGCTAGCTAGCCGACCGGCTTGTCTGCGTGTTGGTTCTCGGGAGATGGCTAAGCTAAATGAATGACCTCCCTCCGTCTAACTCTAGCTAGTTAGCTGTAGCCTAGGCTATACCGGACATTGGGAGCGAGTTAGCTAACATGCTAAATTCTAATTAGCTAACTAGTTAGCTATCTTGGGGAAAAATCCTTCAAAGGCACTCAGATATTAACATACCCTTAACCGAATGACCATGTCCAGCTGAAGTGTAGTTAGCTAGTGTGGCTAAGAGGTGTCACAGTCTGATCGATGGGCAGCGTTTGTGAAGGCCGGTCGTATGGCCTGTTTGACAGCTAGCTGCCTGAGCTAACCTCAGCTACGCGAAAGTCACGGCTGGTAAAAACGCGTTTTGTCGCCAGTAAGGGCATAAACCAGGCGCTTCTCGGCTTTGCGAGGTACTGATCCGGATAGCCTGGGTAGTGTAATGGCTAACTAGCCAAACTTACCGGATGCTTTTGTCTTGCCGTTGAAACTTCAGTGCTCTTCGTAGTGCCCGGCCGTAGCATCGCTTGCGAGCAGGTGCAGAGCTGGCTGGCCAAATCAGCCAGCGAGTCATTCAGATGTTTCTTTTGACAGTGTGGCATAGTGATAAGGAGCAGGGCTCATAACCTATAGATTGCTAGTTCGATTCCCCCACTGCTCCTGTGCCATTGATGAAGGTACTTAACCCAGAGCTGTATAAATGGATAACATGTAAAAACTGTAACATATGTAAGTCGCTCTGGATAAGAACGTCTGCTAAATGCCAAGACCGCTTCAATAATGACAGTTTAGCTAGCTTACCTAGTTATATGCAGCTATAACAATATTTCAGAAGACTGCATACGTAAATTCACGACTTGCGCCGAGCAACGTTAGGTAGATGATAGGAATGGAAGCAAATACAGTAATATAGCCACGTCGGCAAGCTTAGTTAGCTAACTGTTTTTGAGTTGAATTCTACATTTGGGTAACTTGAAAGGTTAGCAAGTTGCTTCCTACATAGCACGTTAGCTTCACTGTTTTGCATTTTAGCAGCGAATAAATAAACTACCATAGACTATTAGCCGGACTATTAGGTCCATCGACATCTAGCTAACAAGCTAATGTTTTGAGCTAGCTAGCTACTGCCTGCATGTGTAATGTTGAGATGTTTTAAATTTCACGGCTAGCTACATTTTCGATGACTAGGTAACGTTGAAGCATGCCAGCGTTATCTCAACGTCAGGTTTGCCAACTTAAACCACTAAACAGGTGTTAGACGTTTTTAGAGAAATTTGGCAAGTTATTAAGCACTGTAAGACTCTAGTCTGTCTATTCTATTGGGTTTGCAGCCAGTTCCTTGACATATTTATGAATGGATCTTTGAGCTGCCACACCTTAACTGAAACGGACACACATCACATTTTAGTTTGAGGCAGTGGTCTCCGGCTACACCTCTGTGTGTGCTAGATTGTAATTTACAGCAAAAAATAAATAAGCAGTGTATTTATCAAGTACGTTGTTTACATGTTCTATCTGGGTGGCGTTGAACTGATTTTGAATTAGAACACTCTAGGCGTAGCAAATCACTCATGGTTGTGCTTAATTTGAACCCACATGCATACCAACGTGCCAGCAAGATTTAGACACAAATTGTTCTTGCTGTGTTACTATGGGATTCTCAGAAAGTCTCTTGAATTCCTTGACATTAGTTTAGCTTCTATCCTGTTCTGGCAATCTTTCATCAAGTTGTGGATTGCGGTGTTTATTTGGCATTAACATCGATATTAGTGATTCAGGTGCTTGACTAGTAATTTGGTTGTTAGACCACATGTGCCCAATAGTACGCCTTTTATATGGGACAGTACATTTGCCGGAAAACATTGTAAGGAAGACCAGCTCACCTGGTTAACGTACTTGTGCCAGGATAGATTATATGTGCAATTTCAGGAGGCTGAAATGGGCCATGTCTCAAAAAAAGAGGAAAAAACCCCAGACATATGTCTGCTTTTATCAGAGCATGCTCAAGGTTATCAGTGAGTTGTTGTTATTGATTGCATGCATGCTATGTTCCATCAGTGTATTCCCTTAGATGTTATAGGTTACAAATTAAATGGAACACCCTGGAAAAAAAAACAGAACTGGTGTTCATGTCCTTGAAGGGGAACACTTCACATTAGATCTTACACTGATGTGTGGTTCCTGCTTTGAAATGACTGGTGTTTCTCACACCTTATTGTCTCAGGTTGATTCAGACAACCTCAAATCCGTGGGCCCCCTCTCAGGGTTTGACAGTATGTGGAGCAAAGGCTCTCTATGCAGGCTTTGTGCTCTGTGGGGGCTCTGACAGGTTACGGTCTTGCTCAGCATTGTCATGGGAATCTCCGCTGATAGATGTACAGTTTGCCCATGAGTATATTTTCATTATTTATGCTTTTTAGGTCATTCAGAGCCTGAAAGACCACTTTCAAAGTCACATTCCCAGAGGTACTCTGTTGGGGTTGGAAGTTTCAGACTGCATGCTCAACACCCTGCAGCAGATGGAAAAACTGCACATTTCGAGTGGCCTCTCAGTGGGTCGTGGGGGGGGTTGGGAAGGGCAACTGTAGACCATTGACGAACTGGTATTCCATCTAAAGATTCAGCCTTGGGCTCATCTGCATTGCAGTTCAGAGCAGAATCAATGTCCAGAAGTGAATGTGAACAAACAGTATTGTACTGTATTAAAAGAAATGTTAGTGTCTCTTTAATGAGTTCACTTGCATGTGTTGAACAC
Organism: Megalops cyprinoides; assembly: GCF_013368585.1. Lineage (NCBI taxonomy): Eukaryota > Metazoa > Chordata > Actinopteri > Elopiformes > Megalopidae > Megalops > Megalops cyprinoides. Next base: position 32,652,355 of record NC_050591.1, on the reverse strand, counting down.
TAAATGCAACCATAATCCATTGCAACATTCATCTCTGAGGTGACTGCACAGACGGCATAAGAAATGTATTGAGTCTAAAAAGAATAGTTAGATGTACCAACGTTGTAGGTACTGTCAGACACGTATTCTTCTTGCAGTGCAGTGTTACTCTTAAACCACTCCTGGAATGCTAGATATGTTTCGTGGGAACTCAAGGGCTGGACCTGTGTGATTAAAGGTATTTTATGCTTTAGAGCGTAGGTTGCATACCAATAATACACTTAAATTTCAGCTAAATACACATCTAAAATCGTAATTGCAAGTTCAACCACTGACAGTTTTTTATTTTTGTAAAGTTGTGCAAGATATATTATCACTTGAAATTGTGTAATTGTGCATCTCTGGACCTGATGACCATTTTGGATGTTATCCCAGCGGTATCTGCTGATGTTGGTGTTACACTTGCTTTGCTTCCTCTGTGAGTACAGTGAAAATTTGTGTAGATTGTATTGTGTATATCCTAGCAATGCAGTCATTGAAGTGAGGGTAATAAGTGGAGTCAAAGCAAGAAAAATAGAGCACTGCTTTAACCAAGGGGCTTATTCATGATATGGAAAAACATACATGTTGTATACATACAGTAACCTATTTATTGCATGATTGCCCATGTCAGATGGTATATAAAACGCTGTGGAAACGTCAGGAAAGTGGATCCCTTTGGAGTAGGCCTTAATTTTGTGTTGCAGTTCTTCATACTCTGTGTTCATTAATTAATGTGGTAGCCACATATGAGTGGCACCTTATTGGTTAAAACATCATTCTGTTCCATTGAAAATAAAAACCAGCAGCCAGTATCCAGTGGTGCCTTTGTGAGGCCTATGGCCAGTACCCAGTAGTATTAGTGCACCCCAAATACTTCATTAATATTAACTCTGAAAGCATAAACCATTCATCTGAAGCGCAGTTGTGCTTTTTGCTGCAGGTTGTGGCACGGAATGAAACGGAATGTTATTCATCAGTTTGTTTGAAATTATTGTATCATTCTGGGATTTTCTGGAGTGTTGGTTCATTCATGTCATTCACCATCCGTAGGCCTGCTCATGGCATCGGTTGTAGGAGACCAAAAGAATGAGCAAGTGCACAGTAAGTTAACAGCACAGCAAGAAAATATGCCTCATATGACTGTCTATGGTTAACTGTAACTTTATGTGTGTGTCAGTGTTGTTTTGAAATTAGTCAGTGGAGGTAACTCTGTAGCAGAAAATACTCAATAGCTGTTTCACTCAGTTTTCCCCTCGATGGCTGTGGGGTTCAGATGCTAAGCTAATGTTGCGTTAAATTGCTCATCAAAAGTCACTAACAATAATGTATTGAAAAATAATGGCTAGTTTGCACCCTGTGCTCCCCTAGATGGGCAGTGCACCACACAGACCAGCTTGTGTGCAGTTTAGTCCTCTCCTGTATTTGATTGGCACTGGTGACCAGTGTCAACCCTTGTTCATAGGTATACCTACAGACGGGGGAATAGGGTGTCCTTCGTTTTACCTTCAGATCCCTCAGAGAATGCATATTTCAGTCACCTTTGCCACCGGTCACATGTAATGTGCAGTCACATGTAATGTGCAGTCACATGATCACCGGGAACATGTGAAAGTGTTGCGTTAAACAGTCAGACAATGGCTGGCTTCCTGTTATGGAAGGCTGCAGTCGACCGCTGCAGCGTCGGCACTCAGCATCCTTCCTTGCTCGCTGAGTGTGAACCCTACGCAGATGACACTTTCGAGGGGAACTAAACCGGGTTACAACAGAGGTGAACCTCCCCTTACCTTCCCATCACGCTCTCATTCACGGCACCATCTGCTCTGGAGTCTTGTCTGTTTATTGCAAATCAAGCCAATTTGTTTTCTGAAGTGGCTACAATATTGTTCTGCCTGAGGGATTTGTGTGTGTGTGTGTGTGTGTGTGTGTGTGTGTGTGAGAGATCATTTTAAGGGTTCTCACTTGCTTTTAGATTGAAAATGATGGATGGATGGATGAATTGATAGCTTTTTCAGGAGCAGTGTACACATGTAACAGTATATAACTAGAGCATTGCCTTTTATCTAGATTTGTAATATGCTCGAAACATAGCTGAAAAGCCAGAGCACCTTCATTTCACCCAGAAGGCGGCTGATGAGAGTTACGTAGTAATATGACGTCAGTGTAATCTTTTCCGGTTTAGTTTCTGGAACAGTTTAATCACAGTGAATTAAGAACCAGCCTCCTCACTCTGTTTCCCTTGTCATTTTTTGTCACGGGAACAAATATTAGTGTTCCTGTTCAGCTGTATAACATTTTCATTACATTTGGAAAAGCATGTAGGAAAGAATATGGTTATAACACTGTCTGTTAGTATCTGAGAATAAGATGAATTGCATTGAGAGGAAATCTGCAAATTGGCTCGCACACAGTCAGTGTTGGATATGATTGAAAGAGTCGCCTGAGCTCCAGTCTGGCGAGAAGTCGTGATTTTCTTGTTGTGTTTTATTTGCTTGAATAAGGCAGAGCTGTCAGTGCCCCTTTTTGAGAATGCACTGTAGGAAGTTACAATTCTCTCTTTATCACCTATTCTTTAGCATGTAATGTGCTTTTGACAAGGCCCAATTTGCACCTTCTTTTTCAGGGGGCTGTGTATATGTAGCTGGTTCTGTCCTCTAAATCTAGCAGCTCAACTCAACAATGAGTCATACTGGGCTCTGAGCACTTGCAGCAGCGTGATATTTCCATGCTTGATTGGTGTGTGTTTAGTTAGAGAAACAGCTGGATTCCCCCTAGTCTGTGTTGGCAGCAACAAATAACATGTCCCTCAAGCCAGAAAAAGATGTGTTGACATAAGTGTATGGAAGTATTATCACCACAGTGATTCTAAAGAAATGATGGTTATATAATACATCAAAACGTCTAGATTAAACACCACACAGAGCCTCAGAACAAGATAAACTAGTCATTTAAATTTCAGCATTGCTATAAAATATATGGGGAAAACATTTTTGTTTGTTCAGTTTTAACTTAATATTAACTAACAGCTGACCAAAAAAAAAGCTTTTGTACCTTTTACAAAACCATGTTGTACTTGGTTAATGCATAAACCTTAGTCTGTATGATAAGTAATTCCAGTCCTTACACTTGAGGCTGTCACACTCAGCCTACCTAGGAGAGAAGGCACAACCTTTTCCAGTTACAGCTGCTTTGCTACTGGTCAGATGTGTGGATAGCAAAATAGCAGTTACGGTGCTTGTCTGTCCACTGCTGTTCTGCAGATGTCTCCAGCATAATGTTCGCAGGCAGCTTTTCTCATGACTCGGCGAGCGTCATCCTTCCAGAATGAGGTCAAAGGCAGCCAGATACACGTGGTATTTACTGACTGGTACATTCTGAAACCATGTCCTCTGTCTGATGTTGGCCTCCGAGTCAAAATTAAGAATCATAGCGAGCCTTGCTGGTAAAGTGTGGAGGTCACACCACGCTGTTTTGATGTGAAACCTCACACCTGATTTTCCCCTCACTTCATCCCGCAGCTCCAGAACCTGGGGATCAACCCGGCCAACATCGGGTTCAGCACCCTGACCATGGAGTCCGACAAGTTCATCTGCATCCGGGAGAAGGTCGGGGAGCAGGCGCAGGTGGTGATCATCGACATGAACGACCCCAACAACCCCATCCGCCGGCCCATCTCCGCCGACAGCGCCATCATGAACCCCGCCAGCAAAGTCATAGCACTTAAAGGTAGGACCACTCCTGTCAACTCCTCTTCTCAGTGATGACTTCTGTAGTGTGGTATTCATTACAGTATTCTGGTCTTAGTTGACCCCTAACTATTTATATGTTAATTCAATAATAGCTGTCTTTTTTTGTGACAGTATTAGGTTCCTGGGCCATTTGTAAACATTGGGTGCCATTTTGGTGTATGTGCCTGTCAAGCATAGCAAGTTATTCTTACACTTAAGTGTAAAATGGTTATCTTAGCTGGTGGGCTCAGTCCTGTGCTTGTCTTTGTAGCTTCATCCATTTATGTGCATATATAGAGCTACTTCTATTTTATTTTGTGAAGTAGATTTAATTGGCTAATATCTGTTCTGCAAAGAGTACATTAAAAAATAGCTGTAGGGAAGAGTGATCTGAATTTATTGTCTTGCTGTCATAATTGCTTTGTCTGTTTTTGTTGTGTTTTTGTTTCTTTACCGCTTGCTTATGTGTATGCAGACGGTGAGTTAAAATTTATGTATAATGAATTGTGGAAGTTATAATCCTGTTTTAAATGCTTTCAGTTCTAACATTCACATGATCTGTAGAAACACATAGGAGCGTATGTATGAACAACATAGAAAAGTTGTAAGTGAACAGCAGTTAGGGGTAGTTGCATGAGATGGTGCCGAAGACAGTGTATATCTTTTAAGTATACATATTACACACAGGAATAATAACTGTAGACTGCTGACAATCTGTAATTTTAATGTAGTACTTGGTAATACACTGAGGCAGGTTTGCATTGATATCAATGAAATACTGTGGTCAGCCTGATAATTATGAAATTTTTTGCTTTCATTCCATGATGAAAACATTTATGGTCCCCTAAGCTACTTTATTCGAATTCTGCTCTTGTTTGACCAGATTCAGTCAAAACTGCAGAGCGTAACATACAGTATGTTCTCAGCCTTCCATGTTAATTCATGCAGACTTGAAATGAAACTGAGGACACTGAGCATTTGTGTAACACAAAATTACAAATATGGCAGTGCTTAAACATAGTATTAATAGAACACAGTGGAATTTGTCTTGATCAACAGTTGCTTTCTGTCTTATGAAAAGAGTAGACCTACTTAAAGTGTGGCAACTCAACAGGATTTGACTTTCACAGTTTATAGTTTGAATGTTGACATTGAGTTAATTTGGATGTATGAATTGATTTGGTATCTATTTGGGATGAAACTATTATTTAAATTTAATTTAAATTTGTCAATCACTGAAATTTGTGTTGAATGCCATTTGACATGTCATCTGACTCCTTTTTCGTGTGCTAATGTCAGGTAATCCTGTAAGATGTTTACGTAGGCCAGATAAGCCACACATTTCCACATAAAATAATACAATTCTGCAGGTCATAATTGAATTCCCTACATTATCATTGGAAGGTAGAATGCTAATCTGTAGTTAAACACCACAAATAAATGCCTTGAGGCATATCACCGTAGGGTTGTGTGTGTGTTTTTTTTTCTTCTTTTTTTAAGTGTTATGAGTTGAAAAAGGTGGAGCAGATTTTGTCCAGCATTGTGCTGTTTGTCTCCCTTCTGGGAGAGTTATGGGTTGTATAGCAGCAGGGACAACCTCATGATTATTTAAATTTTAACTGATGATGCTCTGGTGTCAGAACAAAATATAGGACAAATCTTTGGTTATTATTATTATTCTGCAGGGGGGAAAAGATGGTAATTCTCTAACAGGTTGAGTAAAGATGTAGATCAGTACATTAAGCTTGCCAAGTGTAGTCAGTACTTCTATGTAGGTTCTAATTCCATGTTTGCCCAAATATAACGTGGGTATATTCCCCCAGAATATAGACCTGCATACTAAAAATGCAACTCGGCATTTATTTAACTGGCTAAAGCTACTGGAAAAAGCGACTCCAGTGAATATAATTTGCTTTCAGCAGTGTTTGTGCTGTTCAACTAGTGTAGCGGTAGGAAGATGGCTAAGCTTACCTGAAGTGACCGTGTTGAAAAACTCCATCAAAAGCTGGGCAAGTGTCCAAGGGATTTGAGAGCGTAGTGGTGCCAATTAAATGTAATTGAACTGCATTTTCATAAACATATGTGCTTTTACTCGTCTTTACTAATATAGGAACCCACAGAGAAAAGCTGTTTGTTTTACAAAGCCGCTTTTAACAAAGCAATAAAACAAGCTCATTTGGAATTCTTTTGTGGTTCCATAAACCATCCCAGAGTAATAAATGTGAGGGTGTACTCACACTAAGTCTCATACAAATCCCAAAATGCATTTCGGCATCTTCGTGTGTCTGGAGCAACAGCACTGTGTGTGCTCTGAACTGGGGGCAGTGTTAAAAATGGTGGTAGTTAATGAAATGGGGGCCTCAGACAGCTTGCTGCTTAAAAAAACGGTTTCACCAAAAATGATGTCAGACAATGGCACTTTTTTGTGTTTTGTTTTTTGTTTTTTTTTGGTTCTGAAAAATGGTACTGGTGGCATATTTGGTGTCTTTGTCTTTGGATCACAAACACAATCTGTACTTTATTGCTGACATCTTTTATGGTGAGTAAGTGAACATTACTTTCCCCCATATTGTCATTATTATTATTGTTATTTTGTTTTTGTTTTTTTTTTTGAGTGGATTTGTTAATTTGAAAAGGAATGTTAACCTCGTTATCAGGGCAGTCGTATTCAGGCCAATACAGCATTTAGGAATGAACATAACGTGGCCATAATACTGTGCTAGGGCAAAGTTATAGAGTAAAAAGTCCTTTTAGTGTGAAAATATCCCAGTATTTCCAGCCAGTTTTCATCCCAGTCACAGTGGTCTATATGTTGTCCTTTATAACTCCAATCTGCATTCAGACCCCAGTCTGACCCCTTGTGCTCCAGCTGTGATATGAAGGATTTCTGTGACCATCTGATTCATAAATCAAAGCGTAGCCTACCTAATGAATTCATTTTGGACATTCAGCATTTTAATATTCATTTCACAATGCAACCAATATTAAGCTTATTTGGTCAGGCTCTGAAGGTGTGATGCATGTAGTTAAAAGCAATACTCCATCAACATGGGTGTAAAGGTGTATGGTTTCAGTAGTTTCCATGGTTTCATGTAGCTGTTGATGTGTGGACATTGCACCCCGTCTGCCTGTGTTACTACAGTGGTGATGGAAATGTGGATTTCTTGCTTCTGCAGAAGCACACGGGTACTTGCCCTGACCTGTTTTTCTGCAAATTAAATTAAATAAATAATAAGCCTGTGAGCAATCAACGGGTATTAATTTGGAAGGCGTTACTTGCACAAGAAAAAATAGACACCGCTAGAATGAATCTATGTGAGGATGAGAGAATGAGCTCTATCCCCATAGAGAATCTGTCATTTGCAGTCATGATTGCCTCCCTTAACAACAACCACAAAAAAGAACAAAAACTCAGTTCTTTCACTGTAAAAGCAAGACTCAAGAAATCACTCCAATATGACCAATATTATGTGAAAGAAAATACTTAATAGATTAACTTTTCAATGGGAAAGGAGTCAAAACAGATCTTCCAGGAAAGAGCTTTTTTTAAGCACAGGCATTTGAAGGACTGTGAAACTTGCTCATCTCAATCTTTTATACACCTTGGCTACAAGTAAACTTCAATTACAGAAGCCAATTTGATATATTAAATTGCTGCAAATCCCACTTTTCATTAAAGCCATATCATACAGGAGACTTGTTTACTCATAAACCACAGGTGAGTGTCTTCTCACTTAGCATTGCTGTAGAATGTAAAAAAAAAAACAGCAAGAGACTGTCCTTTTCTGGTCATTCCATATCAGATTATTTGCTAACTTTCTTTTTTATTTGAAGAAAGTTTCAATTCTTTTGGAAAAGGGTAAAGTACATATGTTGCACCTGATGTGAAAACTGATACAAGTGATCTTTCAGGGTTTCAGGGCCCCCACGTGAAGGACCAAGGCTTACCATATTCAGATTTATATTCTATAAGGTTAAAATGTTCATATTGCAGTCCACCCAGCATTTATATTCAGATATCAGTTTAACCTTCATACCTAGTGCTGCTCTGTCATTGTCTTTTATCTGAATGCAGATTTTTAAGAATTATCATCTGTAAACATTTGATGTGCGTCTTAAGTTTGATATATGTATTTTAACCACTATATAGGCATGGTGTCTTGCCTAACAGACCCCAGTCCATGACTACTAATATTTATCTGTCGAATGGAATTTGGTATTCACTGTATGTCCTTGAGTCAGCTGTGTGTTTGTGGTATGACATTTCTCTGGAGTTAGTGACTTTTTTTTGTTGTGATGCTACCCCGATCTGTAATTGATTGTTGCATGTGAATTTCAGCGGCAAAAACGCTTCAGATTTTTAACATTGAGATGAAGAGCAAGATGAAGGCCCACACCATGACGGACGACGTCACCTTCTGGAAGTGGATCTCCCTCAACACCGTAGCACTTGTAACAGACAACGCCGTCTACCACTGGAGCATGGAGGGAGACTCTCAGCCAATCAAAGTCTTCGACCGGCACTCCAGTTTAGCAGGCTGTCAAATCATCAACTACCGCACTGACGCCAAGCAGAAGTGGCTGCTTCTTATAGGCATTTCTGCACAGGTGCTTTGAATTATGCAAAATGCTGATGTATTTAAACACATTTGTTGTTATTTTATTGTGCATATTTTCAAGCAGATGTTTCCAACATTGATCATACTTATACATTAATCTATGTTTATTACATATTATTGCACATTACATTTAATTTCACTTTTTACCTATGTACTTAGTTTAGCCTTTTGCACAAAAAATGAATAAAGAGATGGCCCTATTAACGATTTTAAGGTTATAAGTTTAACCTTATTACTTCAGCAAAACCGCGTAGTGGGTGCGATGCAGCTGTACTCGGTGGACAGGAAGGTGTCCCAGCCCATCGAGGGCCACGCCGCCAGCTTCGCTCAGTTCAAAATGGAAGGCAATGCCGAGGAGTCCACCCTCTTCTGCTTCGCTGTCCGAAGCCAAGCCGGAGGAAAGGTATGATGGGAGAGACAGGAGGATGCTGGGTAATCGAGTCTTAACTGAGTGCTTAAAGAGCATCCCTGACAGGGTGTAGCCAGCAAGCTCACCCTTACGTTTTTCATAGAAGTTTTGAAATTTTTTTTTTTCTTTTGTGTACCACTAAAATAATATATCCACAAAGATACAAATAAATACTATGGCTTAAAGCATAAGAGAACATAAAGCTTTATGATGTACTCACCTTTCTAGTGTTTCTAATCAGAAGTTCATTCTGAGAAGCAAAAGGAGATGCATATTGGACAAAAAGAAGGGGACGCTCTGCTGACGAAAAACAAGGAAGGGCTCGCTGACATAGTGTTGTGACATTAATTTGAGTGACTTTCCCTCTAGCTGCACATCATTGAGGTTGGGACGCCTCCAACAGGAAATCAGCCATTTCCAAAGAAAGCCGTGGATGTGTTCTTCCCCCCTGAAGCTCAGAATGACTTCCCCGTCGCAATGCAGGTAATCACTTCCAACAAAAAGGTATATGCATTATTTCCAAAAAATACATACACAAATCACTGTCTAATATACACGAACAGTGATACCAGCCAAGCTAATATCCTCTATTAAAATTGAAGTTAGGATTAGGAGATTGTGCATATTCTCCTGTTCAGACTGGAATAAATTTGGCCGCGGTGTAACAGACGTTTCTCTGCTTCCCCTCCGTCTAGATAAGCTCAAAGCAGGACGTGGTCTTTCTCATCACCAAGTATGGATACATCCACCTGTACGACCTGGAAACGGGCACCTGCATCTACATGAACAGGATCAGCGGGGAGACCATCTTCGTCACAGCCCCCCACGAGGCGACCGCCGGCATCATCGGGGTGAACAGGAAGGGACAGGTACGGCCACAGTGCCGCATGCTTCCTTTACGGCCTCCGAAAGCACAGCCCATGTTGATGTAGGTGCTCTGCAGCATCAGTGTTAACAGCCAAGTCTCAGAGTGCTGTAGTAGGGACTTGTTGTAGGGTGCTGTAGTAGGGCCTTGTTGCGTTGTTGTAGGGTGCTGTAGTAGGGCCTTGTTGCCTTGTTGTAGGGTGCTGTAGTAGGAACTTGTTGTAGAGTGCTGTATTAAGGCCTTGTTGTAGTGTGCTGTTGTAGGGTGCTGTAGTAGGGACTTGTTGTAGGGTGCTGTTGTAGGGTGCTGTAGTAAGACCTTGTTATAGGGTGCTGTAGTAGGGACTTGTTGTAGGGTGCTGTAGTAAGACCTTGTTGTAGGGTGCTGTAGTAGGGACTTGTTGTAGTGTGCTGTTGTACGGACTTGTTGTAGGGTGCTGTAGATTCATGGCTCAGCATCAGCATGTTTCAGAAAACGTGCAGGCGTCTTGGTGGCCTGGGTTTACGCCTTGGTCCAGCTTGGCTTTTTATAGACAGCGTACCGATTAGGCGCAGGCTTTCCCTTGTCTGATAAAGCCCGTCTGCTAAACTGGGTGCTTTGTGTTGGGAGTTCGCCGCGGGGAGGTCTTTAGCACTTACTATAACTGGAAGTTCCTGGAATGTGGCCTTGTCTGCCTTGTCATTGTGCCAGCTGGGTGGATGAGAATTTGAAAGGTTGATCCAGATTCCGTTCTGCAGAGAAAGACATTTAGAATGTCTTAGACTGCCTTTGTCACAGAATTCTATACACAGTGGCTGAATTCCTCATGAACTGATTAACTGCAGTTAAGTGCAGTTTGTTCAGTACTCAGATCTTAAAATGACGGGATTGTCGTTTGTTGTGATCACACCGTGGCGTAGTGGTTAAACAGTGCTTGTAAAACGGCGTTCATAGGGTTGGTTCTCTGAGCTGGTATTGCACCTGCAGACAGGGAGATTCAGTCAGTATCCAGGTGTATAAATTGTTAGTGTGTACTGAAATATTAAAGTATGTAATTCACATTGGATATGGGCATCTGCCTTGCAAATGAATATGAGGCATTCTGTGGGAGAGATTATGGGCAAAATAAAAGTTATCAACAGCACTTTGAGAGCATATTGATGGGAAAACTCTATCAGCAGTGTAAGACATTTTAATCTGTTTTATGCAAGCCCAGAATCCTAAATGAGTAACGTGTATAAACAGTTTCCATCTTAAAACGCTGAAGATCTCTCAGGTGAATTGAAGAGAGGCTGCTATATTCTGTCCCATTCTTCATAGTTACTGGATCCTGTCAGGTGATGAATAATTATCCAGCAAAGCCCTGGCCTCCATTAAATATTCACAAGAGTCGAAAGCTGATACAGACCTCTGAGTCAGATCACAGAAACAGCACAAGGCCTGGTCTGGTTTTTCTCCTCGTGAAATGACCTAGTCATGGCTGGGTGAGGAGTTCATTTTGAGGACCTTTCCAATCGCACCCATGTGATGGCTGCATTATTACATTTGTGTAATAAAGCGGTGGGCAGCAGTGTAGCATAGTGCTTAAGGATCAGGACTCGTAACTGAAAGGTTGCCGGTTCAATTCCCCATGGGGGCACTGCTGGGTTAGTTGCCCCAGTAAAAATCCATCTGTGTAAATGGATAACAATGTAAAAACCTGTAATTGATGTAAGTTGCTCTCCTATCTCCTAAATGCCAATAATGTAACGTTATGTATTTAAACTACATATTCAGCATGTGCTTTGTCTGTGAGGAGAGATCAGAAAGGCTGGCGGAGGTCATTGCTAAAAATACCTCCTTGTCATGATTAAATGCTTTTACTGGCCAAAGGGGTTTTTAACAGTGCCGAGTTGTCTCAATCTGCTTGTCTTGGAGCATGATATACTGGCGGGGGGGATTGATGTAGAGACGAGTGTTTCACAGCAGAGTGTCCCTCAGTCCCTGCTCTGGGTTTGAGTGGCAGAGCAGGCAGAATTCGAGCTGCTCTGTCTGAATTCGGCACGCGGGGGCCGTCACAGGACGACCTTGAAATGGCGGAATCCCTGAAAATAACAGCGGCAGTGCCACCCGCGGGACAGAGCTCCATGTGACCGCACGCGGGGCCCTGACGGGCATCCTAATCTGCTTTAGGCCTCAGGGCTGGCACTTCAGATCGGCCCGAAACGGCTTCATGCGCTGCGGTGCGCAGACGGTGCTGTGAGCCTGGCCTGCAGCTTCGCGCGTGATTCATGACTGAAGGAGCATGCTGTGCCGTCGGGCCCTCATCTGCGAGACGGCGCTCTTTCCCGAAATCCTGATTTATTAGTAATCACTGCTGATAGTTCTTCAGAGTCCTTCAACATTATGGCTTGGAATTTAGGGGATTAAACCTGCCCGTCTATGTGGTTAGCTTGGCCAGGTTTGTTTCATAGATGTGGGTGTTTGACTGGCTGGCTTCTCACTCTGGGTAATCCTAAGGGGTGATTTATCTGCCCTAAGCATCTTAATCTTGTCAGGAAAGGTTTGGGGGAGAACAGAATTTTAGCCGGCCTCTTAAAGAGAGCTTGGCTTCTGACACCAGTGTCAGTGGTCAGTGTGGGATGGTTATCAGTTCAGCTTTCATCTGTTTTGCCCTGTGGAGGACGTGAGAGCCGTCATCCCATGGCTACCCCTGTGGCCATTCTCCCTTATGACCCCTCCCATCAGTCCTGAGCTGACCCGTACCGAGGGGTCACTGCTCTCTGGCAGAGAACCACTCATCCATGCTAACAGCAAGGGCAGTAACCCCTTGGCCTTGTTTTTAGAGGGCCTCAGTCACCCCTTACTGACCCCGTATCTGCCCCAGCTCTTACCTTGCCCAGGTTTTAATTTTCACCATGTGTGACAAACAGCCATGTGTGGGAACGCCTTGTATCTTGGTCTGGAATGCGCGCCATCTTTCGGGAACTCAGTGTCCAACTTAAAGCATCTGTTGTCCATAATGCTCTCTGGCCATACCAGTGCCTGGTGTTGATCTTTGACCGCCAGGAACTGCCTAAACGACATGAGTTTGCGCTTGTTGATTCCGAAGATATTTGGTCGGGTGTTTTTGGAGGAAGAATTTCAAGAAAAGAAAAGGAAGGTGAAAAGGGACACAGAAGTGAATGTGTGGAAGTAGGGGTTTGTTGCAGCTCATATCTAGTAGCTCTTGAATCTCCTCACAGCCTGTACCATAAATTATTCATAAGTAATCAGATCCGGACCCGCCTGTACTGCATGGTCAGCATGTTGAAAAATCTTGCCTGGAAAAATGTATATTCACAGATTGGTCCAGGGTGTGAGAATAGAAAAATGGATGGGGGGAAAAATGCTGCTAGAACACTGAGGTAGCTCCCTGTGAGAGCCTGAGTCTTAATTCACCCAGGAAGAACAAGCACACTAACAGTGGCATGTTTTCACTGACACAGGTATCTTTTGGTGAACTTGACACCCTTAGTCTGACAGAGCAGCTGCTGTTCTGCACTTTAGGTCCTGTTACAAGATGAGGATGTGAGTGTGCTCTAGTGTGCTGTAGTCTGCTGAAGCAGCCGTCTGCCTGTGTCCCCAGTGAAGGGAAGATTAAATGCATGCTGTAATAAATTGTATATAAAACACTAGAATAGATTAGTCTTTACATGCCAGGTTCAGTAAGTCTTCACTGAAAATATATTAACATAGTGAATTTATACAGTTGTGTTATTACATAGTGCTGGACAAGAGTATGTTTTACAGATGGAATGGAAACACCGAAACATTGAAAAGCCAGAGCTGACTGGGTGAAAAACTAGACAATTATTTCCTGACCCCAGGGAAAGGCATTCCAGAGAGATGCCTGAAAAACACTGTAATAGATTACAGACAGCAGCCCAGAAATGCACGAGAGGCTTGTAAACGCATACCTCCATCAGTACACTGATTAAATCCAGAGACACTTATGTGGGAATGGCTGTTGTATGGTCGGCATCTTCACGCTGATCCGTATTGATGTGTGTGTGTGTGTGTGTGTGTGTGCGCGCGCGCAGGTGCTCTCCGTGTGTGTGGAGGAGGAGAACATCATCCAGTACATCACCAACGTGCTGCAGAACCCTGACCTGGCCCTGCGCATGGCCGTCCGAAACAACCTGGCCGGCGCCGAGGAGCTCTTCGCCCGCAAATTCAACAACCTCTTCGCCGGAGGGAACTACTCGGAGGCCGCCAAAGTGGCAGCCAACGCACCCAAGGTACCGCCAGCATAGATCAGCTGAGTGCTGCAGTCCTGCGGTGTGTCCACTGCTACTTCGTCTGTCTCATGGGCTTTACCAGTAGTAATGATTAAATCTGAACTTCCGGGTATGTCTCAGGGAATTCTCCGCACTCCAGACACCATCCGGAAGTTCCAGAGTGTCCCCGCCCAGCCTGGCCAGACCTCCCCCCTGCTCCAGTACTTCGGCATCCTGCTGGACCAGGGCCAGCTCAACAAGTTTGAGTCGCTGGAGCTGTGCAGGCCGGTCCTGCAGCAGGGCCGCAAACAGCTGCTGGAGAAGTGGCTGAAGGAGGACAAGGTGCCCAGCGGAGTGGTGATGCCACTGTGCCACTGCTGCCTCTCTCTCTGTGTCTCTGTGTCTCTCTCTATCTTTCTCCTTCCCCTGTCTCCCTTTCTCTCTTTCTCCCTCTCTCCCCCCTTCCATCTCTCTCTGTCTCACTCTCTTTATCTTTCTCCCCCCCCTTCCATCTCTGCCTCTGTCTCACTCTATCTTTCTCCCCCCCCTCTCCTTTTTTCTCTCTCTCTCTCTCTCTCTCTTCACCCCTCCCCCAGTCTCTCTCTCTCTATAGCACAGTGTCTTGTGTCTTGGATCATTTTGTTTGATTCACAGGAGGGGGGTGTGTTAATTGACGATATGTGTATGGCCTGTCTTCCTCACTGTCTGCGATTGATTGGCATTATCCCTGTGCAGAAATCCCCAGCTAGCTTACGGGCAACCAGAAATGTAGTGCACGTATTGACTTGCTCTCAAAAACCCCCTTGTGGATATATCAAGAAAACATGTTAGTTAATGATAGTTGATACATTTTCAAAAGCTTATGAAACTGAAACTAAATTCAGAAACACTCAAACTAAGTTCAGAACTCATAATGGGGATAACATGTTCAATAATTAATATATTCATTCTTTTGTCATATATTCATCCAGTGCTTTGGAGATGAACATCCTGTTTGTGTCCCTACAGCTGGAGTGCTCAGAGGAGCTGGGAGATCTGGTGAAGTCAGTTGACCCCACGCTGGCTCTCAGTGTCTACCTCCGAGCAAATGTTCCCAACAAGGTCATCCAGTGCTTTGCAGAGACTGGGCAGTTCCAGAAAATTGTACTGTATGCCAAAAAGGTATGACAGATATTTAATATCTCTTTTATTACACAACCTTTCTGGCTCAGATCTACTGCCAGAGGTTTTCTTTGCATTTCATTTTACATGGGGGGCACGTTCATCGAGTAAAAGTTCCATTTTTGGGGTGGTGCTTCTCAGATGGTTTTGGCACGGTTTTCTTGCATGACAAGAACAGAAGACTGTTCCTGATTAGCACTGTCCTTCACCAGAGAGGAGTGATGGAGGCAGTTAAGTGCCAGTGTCGCAAACTTAGAAAACATTGCATTGTGGGATGCCAGAGAAGGCAAAACATGCTGAAGCTCCTCGTTAATGATCCTGATTGTTGTCCCCTCCGCTGCAGGTGGGCTACACTCCTGACTGGATCTTCCTGCTTCGGAACGTAATGCGCATCAGCCCGGAGCAGGGCCTGCAGTTCTCCCAGATGCTGGTGCAGGATGAGGAACCCCTGGCTGACATCACGCAGGTCAGGGGAGGAGGGGCTGCCCCTCGGCTCCGCCCACTACACAAATTAGGCACCGCATTATCAGCGCGGTCCATTTAGAGTGCATTTAAACGTTCTGCATACTGGTTTTGGGCCAGATTGGGGGGTCTCTGATTGCAGGGGCTGTGAAATTCAAATTTAACTGTACTCTTATGTTTGTGTAATAATAATATGTCATTTTCCAGTAAATTTTTAATTTCCATCCTTTCATTCAGGATTTCACAAACTTGAAATCTGTCTTCTGATCCTGTGTCTATATTTAGAATGTGCACACACACAGAAACTACCAGCCTAATTAACACTACAAGTTCCATTTGATAGAGTGAGTCTCTGATGCCAATTTTAAAATCACAGGTTCGATGTGCTCGGCTGCTCAATAAACACAGTGTCATTTTAGTAATGAGTTGCAATTATAATAATTGGATTCCTCACTTTTAATGTCAGGCTTTGCTTACATCTCTTCCTTCCTTTCTCTGCCCCGGCCAGATTGTGGACATTTTCATGGAGTACAACCTGATCCAGCAGTGCACGTCCTTCCTGCTGGACGCCCTGAAGAACAACCGCCCGACCGAGGGGCCCCTGCAGACCCGGCTGCTGGAGATGAACCTCATGCATGCTCCGCAGGTCCCCACGTCTCCTCCGCTTCGCTCGTTCTGTTCTGACTTTATTCTGTTTGCAGCTTTAGTCTGCTCCATGTTTCACAGCTCTGGTGGCTGATTATAACAGGGTACCTCCTCGCCTCTGTGGCATGTAGGGTTGTTCTCTGGACAGATTCAATGTAGCGGATGAAAGCTGCTTTGTAAGGGAAATGTACTTAACGTGTCCTTGATACACCCTGTTAAACCTCCACCATTGCGCTATATTCACAGAATTGATATTCAAGTTTTACATTTACATTTACATTTATTCATTTGGCAGACGCTTTTATCCAAAGCGAATTACAGGTGAGAGAGAATACAAGCAAGTGAGGTAAAATACAAACAAGTGAGCTTGAATCAGAGTTGCATTGTAAGGGTACCATGGAGTGCTTTTTTTTTTTTAATAACCATGTAACCTAATAGTGAAGGTGCATCGTAAGGGGCATTTGTCTAATTATAGGTGTGTGTTTGTGGTTCAGGTCGCTGATGCCATCTTGGGGAATCAGATGTTCACGAACTACGACCGCGCCCACATCGCCCAGCTGTGTGAGAAGGCGGGTCTGCTGCAGAGGGCACTGGAGCACTACACCGACCTGTACGACATCAAGCGTGCCGTGGTCCACACCCACCTGCTGAACCCGGAGGTACTCACCCTGACCACCCTCCGGGACCACAGTTACCGGGCAGCCCTGTCTCACTGCGCAAAATGAAGCAACAGCACTCGGATCACTCAGCACAATGTGCTATTTGAAGTGACAGTTGACAGCGTTATGTAGGGCAGCTTATGTCACTGGCATTAAACACACTGTTGTCCATTTGTTCAGCTGGATACTTTGCTGTAGCAGTTCAGATTAAGCGCATCATTCAGGCATCATACAGGTGTGTCCTACCTGGGATTCGATCCTGCAGGCTTGTGGTTATAAATCCAGTTCCCTGTCCAGAACCCCTCCCCTTTTCAACGAGCCATCTCATGTTACAGTACCATTACGGTGTGTTTAAGGCACACATTACGGTGTGTTTAAGGCACACATTACGGTGTGTGATTGTCGGTCTGTTTGTTTGACCCTCGTCTCTGCGTGCAGTGGCTGGTCAACTTCTTCGGCTCGCTGTCGGTGGAGGATTCTCTGGAGTGCCTGAGGGCCATGCTCTCCGCCAACATCCGTCAGAACCTGCAGATCTGCGTCCAGGTGGCGTCCAAGTACCACGAGCAGCTGTCCACCCAGGCCCTCACCGAGCTCTTCGAGTCCTTCAAGAGCTTTGAGGGTAAGGGGACCAAAGTCGGGGGGGGGGGGGGGGGGAACTCAGAATAGACAGGTCACACGGTCCAAAAACCCCCCACTGGAACAGTGCCCGCTGTATTTCCGTTTAATGGAAAAGAAATTGGGTAGTGAACACAGCTTGGCTCTTTGCCACATGCCCCAGTGCTTCCTGGGAATCATCTTACTTAAACTAGCTAAGTAGGCCAAAGGTTGGAGTAATCGATCGTATCCATTAGAAAGTTCTGCAGCACCGTTGATTGAAAATACCAATTAAAAGCTGAAGTTAAGACCAGATTACTTTGGTACAGCGCCTTCTATAGACACGGGCAGGGAAAATGGCAACACATGGCATCTTTGTGAATAATATTGTTTGTTTTTCCTTCTGAAATGTGTCTGTGTGACTCCTAACGCTCTGCTTGGTGTGTTCTGTTCCGCAGGCCTGTTCTACTTCCTGGGCTCCATTGTGAACTTCAGCCAGGATCCCGAGGTCCACTTCAAGTACATCCAGGCTGCCTGCAAAACTGGCCAAATCAAAGAGGTGGAGAGAATCTGCAGAGAGAGCAACTGCTATGACCCAGAGCGGGTCAAGAACTTCCTGAAGGTAAGAGGAAGTCACTTTTTTACGCAAAGCATTGAAGGTTAATGGAGGTGATGTTCCCTGTGCGTGTTGGAGACCACAAAGGCTACAAAACAGGACCTAAAATGGGCTGCAGAAATATGTGACACTGCATCTGTCACGTACGGTACAGCAAGCATTTCACTTCAGCATTTGCTGCACTTTGAAGTACAAAAAGCATAAAAGTGTGGAGGACAAAGGGACAGACGGCAGGTCGTATATAAATATTTTTGCAGACCATCTGTTTTGTAGCCTTTGTACTTCTTTAACCTGTGCAGGAAAAAAGTACTCTGGTTCTATCCATTCTCGGAACTGATTTTCCAGTAAACTGACAAATTGAGCCTGTGTTTACTGGGAAAACGAGCCCAAATTTTGTACATTTTCTTACGGACTGGTAGGAGTGCGTAGATAGGCCTCTGGCTCTGAATATCAGATGTCTGCCTCCTGTCTTATGGCTTTTGTTGTGAGATACTCTTTTCTTCATTCCTTTATATTTGCCATTTCAACTGTCAGAATGATTTTATTTCAGAGCGAATGTTCTGTTATTCATTTTAAGTGTTCCCTCATTACATTGTGGGCACCTGCAGCTATAATTGGGTTAATAAATTCAGTGTGCTTCCTTGGGGCCTCTGTGTTGGTTGTACTTTTGCGCTTCAATTTTACCATGTTACTGAAAGCCGTGTTATGAGGGAGGGCTTTTTTGTCTGTATTGTTCATTGTGTGTATATTTGTAGTGTTAACTGGCTCGTTGTAACTTGCAATCAGTAACAGCAACAGTGACAGTGGCAATGACAGGGGTGACCGATGCAGTCTGGAGTCATGAATTGCAGCTTTCAAATTAAATACTGACAACCATGTGAAGTGTGTCACCCTGCCTTAAGCATCACGTTTGGCTCTGATTAGCCTGTCTTAGCGCTTTCTGAAATGTGTGCCTCTTCCCCTGTTGGTACACCGCGTAGATGTGCTGGTTTCCTCATGGCAGTTTTATGTTTTTTCCTGTGAGGTTGGAATGGGCAGGACATGTACCAGGTAAAGGACCTCGGTGTTTCACACCTCAGTAGGTGTAGGATTAACCCTGGGATTTGTGGGAATAGTAAGGTGACACGCCCCATACAATCGTCCCAGACTCTGTTCCCGTTGGCAGGCTTTCCCGGGCAACCCGTTCTTTGGCTATATTAGGGTTGGGAGCTTGTGGTTGCTAGGCCACTTGTCTTTTGTTGTTGTTGTTGTTGTTCAGAGTTTTCCCCATCAGAGTCTGCATCCAAAGCCAAAATGTCTAGTCTCTTTAACCCAGGATAGGTTGGTAGTGTTTAAGGCATATGGTCGAAATGAAAACATGCATTTTCAGTTTGATTGTGCTCTTGTCTGGGAATTCACCTCTTTATTCTGAGAGTATCCCAGAGCTTTAATCCTGTGGGTTGAATACTGATGGCAGAGACAGGGCGCCAGCAGTGTAACGTGTGTGTGTGTGTGTGTGTGTGTGTGTGTGTGTGTCTGTGTGTGTGTCTGTGTGTGTGTGTCTGTGTGTGTGTGTCTGTGTGTGTGTGTGTGTGTCTGTGTGTGTGTGTGTCTGTGTGTGTGTGTGTCTGTGTGTGTGTGTCTGTGTGTGTGTGTGTGTGTGTGTGTGTGTGTGTGGCAGTTAAAAGGGGCTCTCCCCTCACTAGGCTCTTGGTGTGATTTTCCTGTTAAGTCTTTTTGTCTAGCTTGTAGAGAACAAATATGTTTCATGTATAATGATTGTAGAAGCTCAGAATGAGACACTGAGGTGAGATGTGTTTATTGGAATTCGCACTTTGGTTTTCCTTGTTAGTCCTTGATATTATGTGTTCTGAATGACTTGGGCAGGGTTGGTTCCATGAAAAAAAAGTGGTGCATTTTTTCTGTATAACAGTATATATGATGGTCCAAAGACTTGGACTTGAATTTAAGGAAGACGGGATAGATGTCATTATGTACTGAAGGTCATGCTACCGATGCCCTTACTCAGAACACTGCCAGCGCACTTCGGATTGTAAACCTGACACTTTGAAAGACCATTGCAAGTCCATGACGCAAATACAAGGAAAAGAGCATGCATGGCACAAAGGAGGAAAAGGTGGCCTGTAATCCGCAGAGTGACTCATTTCTCCCTGCGTCACGGCCGCAGCGGGGTGGCCTTAAGGCCTGTCAGCGCGTCTGCAGCGGTGCGAGCCAAAACCCTGCTGTCATTTTGACAGCTTAACCTGTGTAGCGTGCCGGCGTCCAGGTGCTCCCTTTATTCATAATATTGTGTAG
Source organism: Megalops cyprinoides (assembly GCF_013368585.1). Classification (NCBI taxonomy): domain Eukaryota; kingdom Metazoa; phylum Chordata; class Actinopteri; order Elopiformes; family Megalopidae; genus Megalops; species Megalops cyprinoides. Next base: position 32,632,067 of record NC_050591.1, on the reverse strand, counting down.
AAAACTCTTCCACAGTGCAGGGCTGATACACTGAGCGTAGGTGGTGCATTTGCAGTGTGGTTTTCTTTATTTTTTTTTAATATAACTGTTTTCTTGTCCCTGGACTTCTCTTTGGGCAGGAGGCCAAACTGACTGACCAGCTGCCACTGATCATCGTGTGCGATCGGTTCGACTTCGTCCATGACCTGGTCCTCTACCTGTACCGCAACAACCTGCAGAAATACATCGAGATCTACGTGCAGAAGGTACCGTGGGCATCAGGGGATGATGCACAGTGACCTCTCCCTGTTGTATTGATGATGACAGTGATTAGTGCCTTGATCAATGATAGCGGAAGCTACATGTGAGAGAGGACTCACGCAGCATGTCTGTGGAGTCTGAGGAGCTCCACCTAGTGGACACCCTGCTGTGCAGCATTCAGCGCACTCCCTCCACAGTACACTGATGCAGATGCACAACACCTTTAGTACCTTTACTCCACTGGCTTTCTGTGTCAATCTGGGTCATCCCCTGCAGAAGTAAGGGGTTTTAGTAAGCCCATCTGTGTGTGTGTGTGTATTGCAGGTGAACCCCAGCCGTCTGCCTGTGGTGATCGGAGGCCTCTTGGACGTTGACTGCTCTGAAGATGTCATTAAGAACCTGATGCTGGTGGTGAGGGGGCAGTTCTCCACTGATGAGCTGGTGGCTGAGGTTGAGAAGAGAAACCGGTACGTAAGCAACCCCAACTTAAATATGTGTGTATATGCATGAACACACACACGCACACAATTACATATATAAACCATGTTTTTGCTCCACAGACTGAAACTGCTCTTGCCTTGGCTGGAAGCCCGTATCCATGAGGGCTGTGAGGAGCCCGCTACCCACAATGCCCTGGCTAAAATCTACATCGACAGCAACAACAACCCCGAGCGCTTCCTGCGGGAGAACCCCTACTACGACAGCCGTGTGGTGGGCAAGTACTGCGAGAAGAGGGACCCCCACCTGGCCTGCGTGGCCTACGAGCGCGGCCAGTGCGACCAGGAGCTCATTAACGTGAGTGCGACAGTCACAATGCTGCGTTAATGTCTGTTTGTTCCGCAAACGTGACTTACTGTGTATCATGCAGCTTACTGTTTCTTCTGACCTGGTCTTCAGACCCACCACCTTGAAATTCAGAGTCCAGTGCCACCAACCATGGCATAACATTTTCAGTTTCTGAAAAAACAGACTAAAACAAGGCTGCTTGTTCAATGTGACTTAACTTAGGTTAGCAACTGTACATTTTAGAAATGCTACTTATCCAAGCAGAATCCAGAGATGATGACAATGATGTATTGCCAAAACCAGGGATTAGTAACATTGATGTCAACAGGAATTAGCATTACCATTATCGCTAATATTGACCTCAGTATGCCTTCATTGTAGGTGTGCAATGAGAACTCCCTGTTCAAGAGCTTGTCCCGGTACCTGGTGCGTCGTAAAGACCCGGAGCTGTGGGCCAGTGTACTGCTGGAGAGCAACCCCTACAGGAGGTCCCTGATCGATCAGGTGAGCCCCGATTCACCCTGGAAATGGTACGCAGGTGTTCCCTTTGAGTGGTCAGGCTTTGTATCCAGAGCTCAGTTTGCTAAGCCGTTTCCCCTTCCCAGGTGGTGCAGACCGCTCTGTCCGAAACACAGGACCCAGAGGAGGTGTCCGTCACAGTGAAGGCCTTCATGACCGCCGACCTTCCCAACGAGCTCATTGAGCTCCTGGAGAAGATCGTTCTGGACAACTCAGTGTTCAGTGAACACAGGTACTCATCTCTCCGTGTATTTATATCAGGGGATCTGTACCTTTTTGTGAGGCCAGCCCCCCGAGTAATGACAAGAGCCATACATATTTAACAATGCTGTAGTTCTACATATTCAGAAATCTGAGTTCTGTGCAGTCTATTGGGGCCATATTGTGTGAACTGTCCTAGTTTATATATAGTACCACCAGAGTGTATCATTTTGATTTAATTTCACACCCTGTTTGAAAGCTGCTTCTTATGTAGTATGCTGTGTAAATGCTGAGTTTTTTCTTTTTCTGATTTCAGAAACTTGCAGAACCTGCTGATCCTCACAGCCATCAAGGCGGACCGAACCCGCGTGATGGAGTACATCAACCGTCTGGACAACTACGACGCTCCTGACATCGCCAACATCGCCATCAGCAACGAGCTCTTCGAGGAGGCCTTCGCCATCTTCAGGAAGTTCGACGTCAACACCTCCGCCGTGCAGGTGACCGAGGCCGCAGGCCCCCCTGCTTCATCTCTCTCTCGCCCCCTCTCCACCCCCGTCATTCGTTCAGAGTTTCACCCTCTCCCCCTCTCCCCGCCGGGCCGTAGGTTCTGATCGAGCACATCGGGAACCTGGACCGGGCCTACGAGTTCGCCGAGCGCTGCAACGAGCCGGCCGTGTGGAGCCAGCTGGCCAAGGCCCAGCTGCAGAAGGGCCTGGTGAAGGAGGCCATCGACTCCTACATCAAGGCGGACGATCCGTCAGCGTACATGGAGGTGGTGCAGGCAGCCAACCAGAGCGGTGAGAGACGGCGCTGAGCGCACCACCTGTTCAGCACACAGAGAATGCACTTTCACCATGACTTTAATGAATTTCTCGCGTTTGGTTTTTTTTTTGTATTATTCGTACACGCATACATGCACATGCTTATATACATACACATGTGTAGTGACCAGTACTTCCTCTAAACACTTCAGGAGCTTTCATTATGAGTATAAATATTAAATGAGTGACATTACAGGAAGTGGTATTGTTAAATTGACTTGCGGAACTTGTAAAAACTGCTAAGGAAGCTTCTTATGAGCACATGGACAAATGCTTTTGAATGGTTAATCACCAGGAAACTGGGAGGACCTGGTGAAGTTCCTGCAGATGGCGAGGAAGAAAGCCAGGGAGTCCTACGTAGAAACCGAGCTGATCTTCGCTCTGGCCAAAACTAACCGCCTGGCAGAGCTGGAGGAGTTCATCAACGGCCCCAACAACGCTCACATCCAGCAAGTACGCACCTCACACCCAACTGCAAAATCAGACTGAAAATAATTAGATATCATTACTGTAAATCGGCACCTCCCAGTTGTCCTGAGAGTGCCGGCTTCTCTTTTCATCCTTGTCTGCGTCGCAGGTCGGTGACCGATGCTACGATGAGAAGATGTATGAGGCGGCCAAGCTGCTGTACAACAATGTGTCCAATTTCGGGCGCCTGGCCTCCACGCTGGTCCACCTGGGAGAGTACCAGGCAGCCGTGGATGGAGCTCGCAAGGCCAACAGCACACGCACCTGGAAAGAGGTGAGACGGTGACTGTTTCTCATCAAAAAATAGAGCCAGTAGTCTTCATGCCCTAGTGAGAGATGAGCGTTTTATTTTATGTGTTATGTAAAAATGACTGTTTCCATCGCACATAACACATACGGTGTGTTATTCCATTGCGCATATTCTGTACATTAAAATTACTAAGACTGAGAGTACATTTTTTTCCCATAATCCATCTGAAGCACGGCAGGTTGTTAACTGTCCTCTTTCCCTCTGTTTCCAGGTCTGCTTCGCCTGTGTGGATGGGAAGGAGTTCCGCTTGGCCCAGATGTGTGGGCTGCACATTGTGGTTCATGCAGATGAGTTGGAGGAGCTGATCAACTACTACCAGGCATGTGTAAAGACCCTATGGCATAGTATTACACCCATGTAGTCTCCCTGTGGAATGGATGTGTGCTTGTCCATATTCTACGCCTTTCTCATTTTTAGTTGAAATTTAAATGCAGCTGTCAAGAAGCTGTTTTCATACAGTAATGTCTGGTGGCTGTTCCTTTACTTGGGACAGTTTGCACTGAGGTTGAGCAATTTTGTCTGTTAGTTACCGAAAGGTGTATCTTAAATACTTTTTTATATGAAATAATATTGAAGTTCATGAGCCACTCTCATGATGGAATTGTTTGATTCAGTTGGTGTCTACCTTTTTAATTGTCCATTTAAACTCTTTAATACTGCATAGTACCTCTTGTGTGTGGGGTCGTTGAAGAGGGCTTCTCCCTGCCCCACCCCTGAGCCCCCCCCCCGTGACGGTTAAATAGAGTTGAACTGCGATGAGCTGTGACTGAACTATGCCCTCTGCTTCACGCTCAGGACCGGGGCTACTTCGAGGAGCTGATCACCATGCTGGAGGCGGCTCTCGGCCTGGAGAGGGCACACATGGGCATGTTCACAGAGCTGGCCATCCTCTACTCCAAATTCAAACCGCAGAAGATGAGGGAGCACCTGGAGCTCTTCTGGTCCCGGGTCAACATTCCAAAGGTAGGAGAGGAGGAGGGATGAGAAGTGAGCTTACGGTCCAGCATCAGAGACCTACAGCTCTTAGCGTTGCTTTCAGTATTTATTACAAAATGGTTTTTTTCTCACTTCAGTTAAGAGGTGATTTAAAAACTGAGTGCAGAAATAAACCCAGCATGATAGTTTACTGGGTTGGTTTGTTTCCCTGTTGTTGGTACTCGGCCACCTGTAGTGTTAAGGTGTAGTTACTTGACGTGGTCGTACTGGGTGCTGATCATTGGCCGAATTCACGTGTCAGGTTTTGAGGGCCGCAGAGCAGGCCCACCTGTGGGCGGAGCTTGTGTTCCTGTACGACAAGTACGAGGAGTACGACAACGCCATCATCACCATGATGAACCATCCGTCAGACGCCTGGAAAGAGGGCCAGTTCAAGGACATCATCACCAAGGTAGTGCCCCTCTCTCTATGCTTCAGATAGGCACAGCACTTGACAATCAGTATATGAAATCTGGCCGCCTCATCACAAATGCATGTTCCTCTTGAATGAGTGACTTGTTTTGGCGCTTACAATAAATGTTTTGTTTTCTGGCTTTTTCGTAGGTGGCCAATGTGGAGCTGTATTACAAAGCAATCCAGTTTTATTTGGAGTTCAAACCATTGTTGCTGAATGACCTGCTAGTAGTGCTTTCCCCTAGACTCGACCACACCCGTGCAGTCAACTTCTTTAGCAAGGTAATCTTCCTCTTCCTTACCCCCATCACACGGTGAACTGCAAAACATTCTCTCCGGCTACTCTGCTTTATGGCATTGTAATGAATCTGAAGCACAGGTATCTTTTACATAAAGTAGTTACTGAGGTACATTTTAGGGATTAGACTGAATATTTGATCCTTACATTCGACTGTGGGATCATTCAGCCATTACTTGGACCAGGTTTCAAAGGCTTGATAATTAACAATAAAGAGCAAAATCCAGCGCTATATGCTGTGGTATTAATGGTAAATGCACTGTCAGAGAACCCTGCTGAAAATAACATGTTTAATGGATATTACTCATTTTCCTACCTGAAAGTGTGGGCAAATGCAGATCTGGCTGCAGTGAGTCATTTACATGGCTTTCATGATTTGATCTCAGGAGCCAGAGGGCATTCAGACATCAGATTATTTGATGTATGTCTCCAGTGTATTTAAAGTGCCGTGTTCACAGTTGACGTGGTGAATGATCATCTTTGCATTAAATTTTCTCCTCTCCTCTCAGGTGAAGCAGCTTGCGCTGGTTAAGCCTTACCTGCGATCTGTACAGAACCACAACAACAAGTCAGTCAATGAAGCACTTAACAACCTCTTCATCACAGAGGAAGACTATCAGGTCAGTAACTGTGACGTTGCGTACTGTGGCCTTTGAACGTACCCTTAAGCATTACATCATGTGAATGTAAACAGGCTTGAGCCATCAGATAGAAGGAGCATTGTAATTTCAAACTGAAAAGAGAACTGGAGTTACTGTGGGGAGTGTCTATGACTGAAACAGTACTGTTTACATAGATGTTGGTCCTTGTTAAGTGCCTTTTCCAGCTTTTGTTACATTACCTTACACGTTATTGTCATTTAGCCAAAGCTCTTATCCAGAGTGACTTAGGTTACAGTTTTTGCAGCTTTTATCAATTCAAGTTAAGTACCTTGCCCAAGGGTACAGCACCAGTGCCCCCAGCAGGGAATCGAATCGACAACATTTTAGTTAAAAGTCCTGCTCCTTATTCCCAATGCTACACTGCCGCCCCCCTGTCAGAGGTGCGTGATGGTGAAAATGACCCTGTCTGTTTTCTCACCGGTCCTCCGCAGGCACTGCGCACATCTATAGACGCCTACGACAACTTCGACAACATCTCGCTGGCCCAGAGCCTGGAGAGGCACGAGCTGATCGAGTTCAGGAGAATCGCGGCCTACCTCTTCAAGGGCAACAACCGCTGGAAGCAGAGCGTGGAGCTCTGCAAAAAGGACAAGCTCTACAAGGTTGGGCTTTCAAGTTTTTTCTACATTTTCTTTTTACAGTTTCATTCAACCATTTCTTTTTAAAATTTTGATGGAGGGTCCAACCCTCACCTTTAAGGGTTTTGGTGCTTATTCGTGTATTTAACTACAACTCAGGATATATGAGTCTTAGAAATTAAAGTACAGCATGCATATAACCATTCAGCTACATGGACTCAGACTACTCAGACAAAAGCAATTATTTTTATTTAGAAATGAACCTGTGAGTTTCCGCTGGCAGGTCTTTATTCTTCAAGCCACGTGTGATGCTTAGTCACAAATACATGAAGTTTTTGTAGAAAAATCCCTTTTCACAGTGTGTAACTTTCACCTTTGCATGACCGTTGAGCTGTTTACAATTATATACCCATAAACCCCACAGTTAAAACATCTGCGTGAAACATCTTTAAAGCAGCACTGTGGCGTAGAGATGAGAGAGCACAGCTTGTACCCTGAAGGTTTCAGGTGCGGGATTTTGTCCTTCCCAGGATGCAATGCAGTATGCGTCGGAGTCGAAGGACACAGAGCTGGCGGAGGAGCTGTTACAGTGGTTTCTGCAGGAGGAGAAGAAGGAGTGCTTCGCCGCCTGCCTCTTCACCTGCTACGACCTGCTGCGACCCGACGTGGTCCTGGAGACCGCCTGGAGGCACAACATCATGGACTTCTCCATGCCTTACTTCATCCAGGTGATGAGGGAGTACCTGAGCAAGGTAAGTAACAGTGTGGGGGTGGGGGGAGAGAGTGGGTACAATCATCTCAGTCTCACAACTCAGTGTGGTGCCATGAGTGATTCATTCAGTCTCACGCTGCAATACGATATCAGGTCACATATTTAACACAGCTGGAAAACAGGTTGCAACCCAGTCATGTTTTTCACGGAGTATTTCCTGTTATGACATCAGGTAGAAAAAAGGGGGAAAAAAAAAATGTGAAGCTGGACGAAGGAGTTTTTAAGGTCATTTACCTACAGGTCCCCCTTAAAGTGCAGAGACCCTTTGTTATGACACTTCAAACCCATCAGAGAACATCCAGGCAGGCCAGATTTAAAAGGGGGGAACCTCTGACCTGGCCACATTTTTTCTCAGATCATTTCCTGCCTCCTCTCACCTTTCCAGACATGTTATCCCAGCCTCCAGCTCAACGCCTGCCTCGCATAAGTGCTCATCCTCTCTGCCTCTGTCCTTACAGCAGGACCAAGCTGTGTGCTTTCTTTGTGACAATCACGCATTCATTTCTTTTTTGGATTATGATTATTGCCGCTTCTTCCATACAAATGTGGTGCAAAATGGATATGGTAGTATGGAATTCTAAGCAAGACAACACAATGAAAAAAAAAAAAAAAGACTTTGTAAATTTATTTATTTATTTTAAAAAATTATTTTAAAAAATGCATGGCACGTAAACTGGCATCATCATTTTTCACACGCTTCAGCTGCGTTATAGAGTATATTAATGGTAGCTGGTTTTGTTCAGGATGTTGAGCAACAGCTATGTGTGATGTTTTCTTTTGCAGCTTTGCTCACCTTGAACAGGTTTTTTTAGTGCATTTTCTTTATGGTCTGGCAGTTATATTTCTGCTCATAGGGGTCTCGCCTTCTGCATTAAAGCTGGAAGGGCCAAGCACTTTAGAACTGATATCCCTATGCATTTTCATTCAAGTGCCACATATAAGTCTACTGTGATAAAAGGACTGATAACACAACAGTAGCACTTATTTATTATTACTATACGAAATACAGAGACATCAGCCACTATGTGCTAACCTGTTTTCTCACCTTTGTATGTTTCAGTCCTCTCTGGTAATGTTTTTTCGCCTTGATTGTTTGGCATCTGTTTGCTGTCTCTGCCTGCTTTTTCAGTGCTGAATAATGGACTCTGGTTGTTCTAAGCTGCATCTCTGAATTTCCTTTCAGGTTGATGCAATTAAGGAAAAGGTGAAAGTCAAACTTTTTTTTTTTTTTTGCATTATGACTTTAGTCCAGAGGACCCCTGAAACCTCAGGAGTCTGCATGAGCCGTTTCCTCCCATGTCACACCGCTGCTTCTAAAACCACACATTCACTCGTTTCCTCTAGACCTCTGACATAGTGCAGGCAGAGCCGTAGCAAGTTCACCTCCTTTAGACCCTTAGATACTAATAAGCCTGTGGTGCAAGAAGGAAGAAAAAAAAAAAAAAAAAAACGTGTGCTGGTCTGCTATTGGTTCCCAGTCCTGTTTCCTCAGTAACCATGGTAAATGTTGACTACAGACACTGGAGACCATAGACAAACTTCGGTTATTCAAACTGCATCCGTGCAAGGTGTTTTGGTTGTTACGAGGAAGTGTTGTGGTTGTGGTTCGTAGATTTCAGGTATGGGCTTGCAGCTGTGATCCTGGGCAGATCTGCATGAAATTGAAATCTTTCTAAATTTTCTCTTCCACATGTTGGAATTGGGGCATGAATGCAGTTTGAATAGCACTTTTTGCAGGTCTTAGTCGTTTTGTAAATTGCAAACAGTGAAATGCTTTGTAAGGTGTAAACATTTGATGCAGACTCTCCTTTCCAAGGACTGTAAACCAGTTGTGGACTGCTTAGTACTGTCTCACTAAATTGTAGGACAGGAATGTATGTTTATGAAGTGACTGCTCCTTTCAGAATCTTCTCCAATTCCTATGGCCACTCGCAATGCATTCATTGTCGTACCTTCATCGTTAACAGTACCACTATGCCATTATCATAACTAATCATGCTAAGCTATTAAGATATTGACACCCATTCAACTACTGTATATTATGTATATAATGTATGTCTGTATGTATTGGTAAGAACACATCAATCTGCTATGATTAATGCTTACTGCCTTCTAGGGAAGAACTGAAAAGTGGGGTCCTTCACTTAGTGCACAAGCAGAAAGTGTGTGCGTCCACGTGTGTGTGTGTGTGTACGTGCGTGCGTGTGTGGAAGAGGTAGCGGCACTGCAGGGTATGAAGTGTCCGTTTCGACTGAAAGCAGCATGAGGTTGACCCTTTTCGTAGCGGTAGTGGCGCTTTGGAGAGGTTAGGACACATTGCTCTTGGCTGTGCCTGCTTTTTGGAGGCCTTGAATGGCTGTAGTGACCATCCTCCACACTCTGTCCCCTCGCTTCGGCACTCCTGCCTCTGTCTCATGCACACATCTAACAGTGGAGTAGCATAACCAGCATGTTTCTTTTCCTCCTTTCAACAAAATCTCAGCTTGTTCAATTACTTGGAAAGAGCCTTTTTAACAACAACAATAAACTACTAATTGGTGCATAAGGAGAAGTATGTAGGGAACTGAACCCAGATTTCCAAGACTTGATCCCAAGAGGGGAAAAAAAAAGAATATATTTTTTAATTTTGTCATTTTTGTCCAGTAAGTTTGCAGTGAATTCAGATCCTCATATGTTAAATTTTATTGAGGATATGTAAGCGTATGTTGGCTCTCTCGCTGCGCTAGCGCAAGGCATCTTGCTACTTGCTTTTCTGAATGTTTCAAAGCCCGTTGATCTTTTCCTAACATGTCTTACGCTGTGCTGCTAAATTCCTATTCTGGAGGTAATTAAACAACGTTGTGACAGAGACGTGGATATCGTGTCTTTAATCCTTGAAGGAATATATCTTTGTAGACTTCGGATGCAGTATGCTTATGTGAAAAATGCAGGTAAAATGGTAGATTTCCTGGGCACTGTTTAATGCTCTGATGTGTGCTTTAGTAATACAAGATGATTCTTTACACAGTATGCAAGCATTCTATCACTCTAGTAGAGTCTTTTTGTTCCTTTGGAGTATTGTATTAAGATGTTAAGAGATGATTATTTGTGGAGACAGCAGGATACTATGCACCAGAGGGTCATTGATTTTCATTTGAGTTTCCCCCCATGGGGCAATGTATTTCACCTTGTTTTTACCCCGGTACAACTGTTAGTAATGGGCTAATGTTAAGAAAACACAGGATAGTAGAGATGACTTGGTATGGGAATTTAGTTAAGAAGAATTCCTCTCATGGAAGAGTTATCCTTCCACACTTCCAAGTTTTCCTGCCAACTGCCATTTTTGTCAGCCAGTAACAAAACAGTAAATACACATGAAATGGGTTTGGTTCTCTACATTCTGTTCCAACTAATAAAAAATGAATCCAAGGGTTATGGCTGGATGGTGGGACCATTGTCTAACTACCCCTCACCCCCCCCCCAAACTTGGTTAATGTTGTCTAATCAAGCTGCAGACCCTGCCCCTTTTTACCTGCTTCTTAGAGGAGTACCTGAGAGAGTGCACTGGTGTCTTAAGCCCTTGAGGTGTGATGTTAAAGAGCCCCAAAGCAGAAATCCATTAGAAAGCGCTTAAAGCAAATGGACCGTTGCCCTGAATTATCTCCCATCTAAGGAATGGTCCCATCTCTCAGTCACTGTTGTCTGTTAACAAACCAAATAACATCGGGAGCGGGGAGGGTCAATGAAGGCTTTTCCAGCTGCTTTCATTCGGAGACACCCCGCAGGCTGTGCGAGTACGCTCATTTCCCCGTCCGAATCTTTCAGGTGGACAAGCTGGACGCCTCGGAGTCGCTGAGAAAAGAGGAGGAGCAGGCCACCGAGACGCAGCCCATCGTTTACGGTAGCCACGCTCTCGCTATGTTAGCTGGCAGGCGCTAGCTCTCACAGCTCTGCTTGCAAAGTCACCTTCAGCTAGAAAAAAATTAGAACTGCACTTACTGATGGTGTTCAAAAATGGCCACATTGTAGGGGTACGTGGTCCCATTTAACCCCTCTACGCTTGGCATGAGCAAAGCCCCAAATGAGGCGTAAAGCTTCAAGTGAGCCTCACTCCTATTCCCACTAAGCCCTGAAAAAGAAAATGGCGGACAGACAGGTAGAGCCCTTTCCAGTGAGTTTGGGTTCCCACAGGGCTGAAGGGTACTCTACCTCTATCTGATATGCGAGTAACATTCTTAAGCTTTTCGAGTGGTGTCCTGAGTGAGGGTGGCCAACTGTCTCAGGGTACTGAGATAAGGATTAAAATATCTGCTCAAGTAAATGAACTGCCTTTTTACATATCAGTGAATAGGTGTCATTTAAAGCTTGAATAATTTCCTTGCCTTTTTCTTAAACATGTTTTCATGTACAGTTAATTAATTGATATTTGAGTGCTGATATTTGTTCATCTTAATATTGAGTGCTTAACATATAGATACTGCATTTAACATAATACTGTAATTGTCAAATTGCTTGAGCATGATGGCTCCACGCATGTCGGTGTTTATACTAGGAGGGTTGCTCTCCCATCACTGCACACAGTCAGCGAGAGCACCTTGGCTGTGAGTTGACTGTGTGTGTGTGTGTGCGCGTGTGTGTGTGCGCGTGTGTGTGTGCGCGTGTGTGTGTGCGCGTGTGTGGGTGTGCGTGTGTGGGTGTGTGTGTGTGTGCGCGTGTGTGTGTGCGTGTGTGGCCGCTGTGTTTCAGGCACGCCCCAGCTGATGCTCACAGCAGGACCCAGCGTGCCGGTCCCGCCTCAGCAGGCCTACGGTTACGGCTACACAGCTCCGGGGTACGGGCAGCCCGCCCCGCCCCAGCCAGGTTTCGGCTACGGCATGTGAGGCCCTTCCGCCCGGAGTTGTCCGCTCGTCTCTCCTTAAGTTCCTCACCAGCTCATTACGGTCTTCTACTCACGACAGGGGATATTGTACAAACAAGCAAAACTTCTGCTTTTTTATTATTGTTATTATTATTATTTCCTTTAAACTTTCATGAAGGACTCCATATTATTTCTATGGTTTAAGGAAAAAAAATTGGACCACAAGGTTTTCTTTTTTTAACATTCCATTTTTACTTACATATTGCTAGTATGGTTTTGTTTGTCCTGTTTTTTTTTTTTGTTCTGTTTTTTGGTTTTTGTTTTTGTTTAATTTTTGTTTTAAAGGGGAAATGTTTGTGTACTGAAGAGGGCTTGTGAGAAGAGCGAGCCTTCTTAAGGTCTGTTCTGAAGCATCCAATTTGCACTCTGTAGTGAGAAGAAACCAGGTAGAATCTTCATTTTGATGTGCGTGAGCCGCTTGTTCGGTCTGTCTGTAAAATGCATTTGATTATTGTATATTCAGAAACGAAAAACAGCTACAGTGTTCTTACTGTTTGAACTTTGCCGCTTTCATCACCTCGGTTAGAAACACTAAGTAATACCAGTATATCCTGCACAGGTCACGTTGCTCCGTGGAAATTATTTTAAACGCATACGAAACATTGGTTAAATGAGTTTTAATCCTTCCAACCTATACACGTTCTCCAGTTAACCGTGTAGAAGTTGCTAGTGTCTTTTCTTTTGTTCACTCCATGTGTAACATGACCTTTGGTTGTGCTGTATACAGTGCTCTTGTGTGGGGACCATTTTCCATATTTGAGGAGGGTAAAAAAAAAAAAAAGACACTTCTGACCCGTGTGTGTACTAACTCTCCCCTTGTGCTGAGGTTTGTGTATGCTGGATGTCGTGGTGTTCTAGGTCACTGTTTTGACTGTACAGAAGAAGAATGAATTTAAAACCTGATACCTTGCTTGTCCTGCGGGTTTTGTTTGTGCAATTTGCTTTCTGAACAAATTGAAAATAAACTTACAGGACCGTGGTAATTTGGTGTCTTCATCGTATGCTTGTGTTTATAATATCGGTCATAACCACCACCACCACCCTCTCTCCCCCATCCTTAATAGAAAGATAACCAGTTATATTCTTAAACAAATATATTAAGATTTTAATTAATTGTTGTGCATCTAAAATGAAGTAACTCCAACATAAACTTTGAATTTCATTACATGACATGGCGGATTTCTTTTTCCACATAAAATAAAGACCTCCTGTTTGTCCAGAACTGTCTTGTGTGAGACCTATTTGTGCCATACATCTTACTGCTTTCTGTTCCCTTGCTCACAGCCTGTTGCTAAAGCTCCGAGTGACAGGTCATTTGGATGTGTCAGTCACATAACTTGGGTCATACTTTGGTTCTATCCTCGTTGCTTTGAAAATCTGGAAATGCCTTTTGTGCAAAAATATGAATGCAATAACATCCTAAATGAATGGTGATACATGGTTGTACTCATTACCAGTGTACATGGATTGTAAGAACTTCAATGTATGTTTCCTTGTTTTCTGTTGCAGCACTTCGACCCATGCTTTTTTTTCATTCCCAGGAGTGTTTGTTGAAAAAAAAAAAAACTGGCCTATAGAGGGCACTGTAACCAAAATTGATAATCCACTTGGGAAAACGTAAACCTCCAGCAACGTGGATTATGGAATAATTAAACAGGACCAGTTTGTTCTAATACCGAATACTCCATGTTGTCTTCAAATGAGATTTTATTATCAAAAACAGCTGCTTGGTGTAGTTGTACTCGCAATAACAATCAGTGACACTGTCGGCATTGAATATGTGGTTTACAAAGAATTTGGCCACACTTAATATTAAATGTGACTTCATAAAGCCCTCACGAGTATATGTAACACCTTCATTAGGAAGTCATTGCTACTTTGTAAAGCAGTTATGAAAACATTCCGGCCTGTGACAGACGACATGCACTGCGTTGTCATTTTAATTTCATATTCTGCATAATGTGCTATTTAACTTAGCAAAGCCATCAGCTGTCATAAACCACTTCATGCTTCAGAAAGTAATAATGCTATGCTCATGAAGGTGTCATGTATGCTTCATGAAGGCCTTAATATTAAGTAACACTTAATATGATATGTGACTGAAATGTTTAACTATTAAAAGATGTTTATTTAAGAGATTTTACTGAATAAATGTTTTGGCTTATAAAGTGTGTTAGAGCTGTCATTAAAATAGTTAACTGAAAAACCCTCATTGAGTAGACCATTTTTGCAAACATTTTCATTCTGTAATACATTTGGTATGAACTAATAACTGCAATTGAGTTGAGTTCTTAACGGTGGAAAAATGCTTTGTGGTCCTTTTGGTGATGTGAAACAAACATATACAGGTTCTAATTTAATTTGCACTCATTTTTATGTTGCTCCAACAGCTGTAAGGTTGCGCACAGTGCGTTAAATACATGTTTTGAAAAGCATTTAATGAAGTATGTAAAAAATGTGGGAAACGCCTGTCAATATTTTCAAAAGTTGTAGCAGTAAAGATAATGAAATTCTTCAAGTATTTGCACCATATCTGTACTTGTAAGTGTATCATGTAGTTTGACTATTTTGTATGTGATCCTGGAGCACTCCTGTGCCCTTTCAACATGTATTTATCCTGAATATTTTGTTCATAAGACACTTATCTAGAGAGAAATTTTCAGTTTGCATCTTACATGTGTTACCCTTTATACAGACAGATGCTCCCTGAAGCAAATCAGCTTCAACACCTTTCACAAAGGTACAACAGCAGTGCCCCACCTGGGAGTCAAACCTGCAAGCTTTGACTTACCAGCCCAGTACCCTAACCTCCACCCCATACTGTCATTAACATCCTGAATAACATGGCAACCAAGGCTGTTAATCCCAGGTCAGCTAGCTCTGTCTGCCAAAGCTCTGAGTGAGGGCAGTCTCCTTGGACTGGCTGCAGTGCCCCCGCCCCCCCCCCCCCCCCCCCCCCCCCCCCCCGCAATGCCTCAGATGCTGTACCATTGCCTCAGTGGCTCAGGGTCTCTCCTCTCCTGTGGGAGAAAGGACACAAAGGACGATTATGGGTGATCTCCTCAAGCACGCTTGAAGGAGTCTGCCCCACCAGAAAACCTCAGGCTGTCTGGTGTTGTCGTTCAATCTACAGTATCTCAAGACTGTTGAATACTGAATGTGTATGTACCATGTATGTATTCATGGTGCAGTTGTGTGGTGAAACTGACCAGTGCTTCTTGCATTTAAAGATTTTCATTAATACATAGTAGGAATTATATGAATAGATTATTTTGAATAAATATGAGCGGTCAAAATAAAACGGACACCAATGAGACAGAAAATTATTTAAAACAAGGGCTAAAAAACTCCCTCTTATCCTTGCTTTAACTTCTTGCACTACTTCTCGTACTTACATGACTTGGTACTCTGGTTTCAGCTTATAGACCCACACTTTTTTGGAGTTGTTCACACAAAAGAATAAAAAAGATCTGCTGTTTACAGTGTGTAGTGGAGGCAAAGGAAAGATGAAGGACCATAGCAACAGTAACTGTTTAATTATTTAAAATGGTTCCTACATTCAAAATCCATCCACGGCTTTCTCCTTGTCAATTTATTCTTTCATTCTGTTTACACTTGTTCAAGTAGAGATATGTGAATACAACTTGAATGCTAAGCTTTTCGGAATAACCAGCCTCACTCAGACCCAGGGTAACTGGATATTTGAGGAGACTTATTCTTTACTTTAAATTATTTAATCTAATCTTCTGCACATAAACGTGTATGAACAGATGTTCTTGTTGGTTATTGAATTTGCTAGTGCTAACAGAGATAAAACTCAGATTTCATGCTCCATCACTTGAAGAAAACTTCAGTGTCTGTGTAGGCAAGTGGGAAATTCTGTTTATCAAATGAGAACGAAGTGCTTGATCTGTCAGGTCAACAAAGGGTTGCTGCGTGCGCCATAAAGACAATAGTCTTATTTACAGAAAAGGGCTTATACTCCTGAAAAAACTGATGCTATTGCTTTGCAAGGAAGCCCTGAAGGCATTCGAGGCCGTGTAGCAGATTAGTAAGGAGCAGGGCTTGTAACCAAAAGGTTGCTGGTTCGATTCCCTGCAGGGGTACAGCTGTTCTACCTTTGGGCAAGGTACTTACCCCAGAATTGCCTTATAAATATCCAGCTATGTAACTGTATAGCGTGTAAAAATGGTAACCTATGTAAGCTGCTCTGGATAAGAGCTTTTGCTAAATGACAATAATGTAATGAGGCAAGGAATTTTATAGCTGTCCTGTGTCGCTGAGGGTTTGTGATGTGAGGATTCATGTACAGCTGGAGCACAGTCTTAAATACTGGGGCACCTGACTTGCAGTAAGATCTGAAGACCGACGTCAAGGCCAATAGCACTCAGGTCTCCATATGCAAAGCTGAAGAGTGGGGCGTCATGAGAAAAACACAGCACACACACTACGCAGAACTCCGTGCTCCCAAACTACGCCCACCATAGACACTGGTAAGCTTTTCATCTTTAAAACCGCTGCACTTGTTTGCTTGTCTGTTTGGGTTTTCAGCCTCCTAGACATTGTTCATTCATTTATCTAGCCTGTCCTTACCCATTCGAACGCACATTAGTGCTTGAGGATATTTTGTCTGCCCAAGAAATGTGTAAGAAGCTGCTTGTCCCAGTCCAATAGTAATGTGGAGGACATGTCCCTGAGTTGCATTGTATCGCTCTGATGTTGTGCAGTTTCTGTAAGCCCTGGAGAGCCAGGCGTTTGGAGAGCAGTGAAAATCCCATAATCTGGACATCACTGAGCAGGTGCACAGGCATATTGTCAAGTTCTCTCTGACTCTCAGACAAGGTTGTGTCCTTATTTTTGCTTGTGCTGATCTGGTGATATCCTTATTCAGACTAGTACTGTCCAGGTGCCAGCTTTTCTCTGGCAAGTGTTTTCCTGGTAACATCCATATTCTAGCATACACAGCATATACTCTATCATATACCTATATTAAGTATATGTATATGATAGGTATAAGTTTTTTGTGATATAATTTTCACACATTTTCCAAGTCCTTCCACAGTTAGTGGGGAATTTTTTTTGTATGTGTTTCCCAGATGCTGGCTGAATCAGTTGATTTCTCTTTGGTTCTGGTATGGCTGTTGGTAACATTCTCTCTGCAGTGAGGGTGGGAAAGGCAGCATATGACAGAAACAGACTGATATATGCATTTGTGTAAATATATATAATTTGGTAGATGATGTAATCCTAAATTTGCTGTGTCCTCTACTCATCCTACATTTGTTCTGCTCCATTAACAAGGGTACAGAGAGTCTCTGAACCCACATCATTATTCACAGCCTTTATTGGTGCAGACCCGTTTCCTGGCAACGGTTCCTGTGGGTGTCAAAGATTCCTGATTCAATATTGGATGTCACAATATAAATACGTATTTGATATCAGCACCAGAAGATTTTTCTTTTTAAATCTTTTTTTTTCCGTGATTCACAGACGTTTTGATCTAATGTATTTAATGTAATCTAATGTATTGTTACGTTTGACATGGCCAACAAATATTGATTGAGAATAATTTGCATAATTCAGCATGTATGTTTCATAGGACGAGTCTGAACTGCAACATGCGTTACGCAGTGCTACAATAGGTATTGGAAAAGATGCCCCCGCTAGTTATGAATGAACAGTCACATGACACCGCAACCAGCAGGTAGGCTACAGTAGGATTTTTAACTGGCCTGGGAATGTAAAGATCCAGTACTCCGGTCTGAAACAACAGTTTGACTGTTATTTCTGTGTTTGCTCTTAATTTAATGTTTGACTTCAACAAAAACTGTGGTTACCCCTGAATATTGGGGAATTTAACGAACTCCTCACCCGAAATTTTATTTCAGCTAAAATAGAAGACGCAATTCAAAAATGGCAGCACATCCACATTTGAGAATCTTGGGTTTTTCTCTTTACTTTAGTTGTCCAAGTTAGGCTGGTGGGGTTATCACTGCATATACTTGACACAAGGTTAATGTTCTCCAATAAATCGCAGATTCAGTAACCTTGGAACGCAATGTCTCGACTTCATTATAACTTAGCATGTCATCATAATCGTCACGGTCACAGTGACATAGGGAGCAAAGCGTGATTTGTAAATACATTTTTTCAAGTCTTCGTTCTGTTATGTGCTGTAAGAAGCCAGCGCCACTAGGCGGAGCTCTTTGGTCTTGTTTGGATGCAATGCCACGTTGAAACGACTGACCCTGCAGACTGAGGCATGCACAGTTGTTTATCTCCGCAAAATGTCTCAGTCACCTTGCTTTCATTACAGTGAAGCGACCTAGTTTGTTTCCAGCTGAGTTAAACAAATGTACACTCGTAAGATTTTTAATATATGGATTGCTGACGTTTTCTTCAACCATATGTTTCACTGGCAATGTGAATCGGCATTATATTCTGTGCACTCATCTACATCGGAAAAGAGCTGTTAGGATGTGTATCTCTTATGTATTAAAGGGGAAAATGTTATTGATGCGATATCATTTTCTCCCTGTTTTACCTGAGAATGCTGAAGCTTTTTTACGTGATATTTTTAGCCCCCTCTAATATGGTGCTGTCTTTATTAAGAATTTTATATTAGGTCGTTAACTGTAGAGAAACAATGCATTTTTTTCTGATGTATTCGCCACTCATTGGTCGGTTTGTCTTTTTTTTTTTTTAATGAACGATAGCATTTTAGCAGCATGAAATTAACCGCACCAAACTGGCAGGATTAATATTTA
This sequence comes from Megalops cyprinoides, assembly GCF_013368585.1. Taxonomy (NCBI): domain Eukaryota; kingdom Metazoa; phylum Chordata; class Actinopteri; order Elopiformes; family Megalopidae; genus Megalops; species Megalops cyprinoides. The sequence continues at coordinate 32,613,356 of NC_050591.1, read as the reverse complement.
TATTTGTAGATCATCTTGATAAAGCTCTTCATCATAAACTGAAGAAATTTCACAAATTGTGTGGGAAATATCACACCAGACTACTTGTACTGACACGGAACAACCCCGAGGACGTCCACATAACTAAGGGAAAAATTCCGTGTGGATAGGGTGAATGTGACAACACCATGTTGTACTAATGCAAAGCAATGTATGCAGGGAGAACACATCAATTAAAGAGCATTTGCTCTGTCAAACTCTGGTAATAGGTAGGCCTAATACAAAAGTTTAATTCACATGTCCTTTAACCCCATTTGTGTAGCCTATCAAATATTCTTTCGTCTTTTTCGTTATCGGGAGCTTGCCAGGGAAAAAAATCTAAGTAACCGGTTATTGACAGAATAATTAATTTTAATGCACCTATTTCTTAAAAAGGTACATTTCATATTTTCTATTAAAGGGTTAATGATACTTCCGCGCATTCGTGTGGCTGCCAGTGGCATTACATCCAAAGGACCGCAGCTAGAAGCAGAAACTTGAATCGTCGCCGGCAACAGAGCGATTACCGATTCGCAACTGCAATGTAACTTGGCTCACTTAAAATGCGCCCGTGTCTGTACGCTCATGACAAGGTGGAACAGAACCGGCTTGTCCGCGGTGTCGTCTGAACCGCCATCGAATGACCAGGATGTCCCACAAACGAGACCCAAACTCAAATCCGGAGCGGTTTAGGATCCTTAACACCAATGAGCTCCGGGATCTATTACAAGATGAAGAAACGATGGACCAGATCATCAGGCTCAGTCAGAAGGTAATTGCTTTGTCAGCGTCATTCACTTGCGTTGCAGGTTACAGAACACGTGCGAAGTTGGTTTCAACAACGTTGGCCTTAATTAGATCGTATACGACGAGGTTGCGTTTGATTTCAAGAGAGCATAGTATAACTGCTAGGCTAATGCTTGCTTCCGTGTTCCACGCCGGTAATTGACGTTAAGGTAAGGTGAAGGTGTTACAGAAAGTGCAGCAGGCGTGTTAGGCTTTTGACGACAGTTATTTCTACTATTTTAAAACCTCATCTTCTGCCTTCCTATATGAAAATATCAATGCATTTTCCCACAAGCCTAATTTTAAGAAATGATCTAACCAGCTGTTTTGCGCGCACGCTTAAAATAATTTCGCGCACGTAACCCCAACCCCCATATTAATATATTCATGGAGCAATGATTCAAAGCCTTGTGAGCATCAAACTTGACAGGAGCGCAGGATATTTGCATATGTAAACAAATTCCATAGTCATAACATTAGCTAGTTCTCATCCATAGGTGTCCGTAACGTGTCACATAAAAACGCTTGTTTGGATTTTTAACTTGAAATTAAGGCCAGTCGCGCAATAACTTAAAAGCCGTGATGGAACAGGATTAGCGCAGCTCAGACCTCTCCATCAATCCAACCTGCGAAGCAGACTGCATGGAGAGCAAGAATAACTCCACCAGATATAGTAAGGTATTTGGAAACTGGATATCCACATGTGACCAGTTATCAAGTCTATCAATATCTGAACCATCGTACTAGTTGCCCTTTAGGCTGTAATTGTAAAAATCTGATAGTACTGTGTCCTCAAACAGACCTTGCTCTCAGCTGAGAACTGTCTCATTGTGGAACTGTACACATCCTGTCTCCGTACTGTCGCTGTACCTACTGTATGCACTTTTGTAAGTCGCTTTGGATAAAAGCGTCTGCTAAATAAATAAATGTAAACCACAAGAGTAATTTTAATCACAGACATGGATGATGCATGTGTAACATACAAGTGTAGAAGATTTGGTGTGTTGACTTCTCTGTATGAGGGAGCAATTTCTCGTTTATCTGAAAACACAATAAGGTGCAGTTTGTTGGTGACACCCCCTCTGAAGGGAGTGGACGTATCAGTTACAAGAGTGGACAGTATCACGAAAGCGGTCAAGTCAAAGTGCCGTTTATAGATTCAGCGAGTTATGACACGTTATGGTGAGACGAGCTTGACACCGCCTTCATAACCTTGTGCTAAGCCACGTAAGAATGCTGGAGAATTCGATTTGGATGCTTTCTGATGTTTACTGTATGTTCACACCATTCGGGTTTTAAAATGCGCCTGTAGGCACATCTCAGGCAGACATCTCTGCAGTGAGGCTACGTTGCCAAACACAATGAGACATGTGTTCACAGGACTTCAGCAGCATGGCTCCAAACAGTGGCTCTGCTGTTTAAAGCCTTGAGCCTTGACATCTCCTCTCATCCTCCCTCCCCCCCTCCCCCCACCCCTGTCCCCCAAGTGAATTACTATCAATCCTGGGTCGTCTCTTCTGCCCGGTTATGCATGGATAAATGCAGTGTGATCATCTGGAGGAGGGCAGCGTTCACCATAGACGTTCAGTGGCCCATGATGCTCTGGGGGAGCAGGGACTCAGTATGTTCAGGGATCATAGAGATCAACTGCTGTCAAAGGGTTATTGTTGCGCAATTAGAGCTGAATGCCTTTTAGACACAGCAGTTCCTCTCTGGAAGATTTTCCAGATAGCTAGCTGCTGATAATCAGGGGCTCCGCATCACAGAAATCTCTGCCTGGAAAAGGTCTCCGCTGATATTCCCATCTACTGGAATGAAAAGTCTCAGTTTACACAGAGTGGGAAGGTGGAGTCGTCAGTGGGACGCAGCTGGGTGGGGCCATTAATTGAATGGGTTTTTAATGAAAAGCTGCGGCACTGGCAAGCATGTGTAGTCAGTCTTCAGCCTCTGTTCGGTCCCTCTCCCTCTGCATTCATTTGGGGAGTTTTTTCCACCACAATTCCCTCATACATTCCACAGGCTGTAAGCGGTGAGTTTGAAGAGGTGTAATCCATCATAATTTGCATTTACATTTTGTCATTTAGCAGACTCTCTGGTCCAGAGCCGCTTGCACAGAGAAGAGATAAAGCCTCGTCACCATGTCTGTATATGGTTCTGTACGTTCATACAGAACTACTGTAATACTAAGGTTTTCCAATATATGGTGTGCTCAATAGGCTGTCCACATTAAATACTGTCAGCTTTGCACGGAAAGGAGGTTTTAACTGCCAGGAATTCCACAGAACATTTGACAAAACAACAGTAGGAGAAGCTGAGGTGGGAACGGGTATATCTTCTGCTTCACTGAGAATGTACCCAGCTCTGAATTGCACACAGCACTGTGAATGAGATTTGTGCTGAATAATGAGGTCTCTGCAATAACACAAATTGCAAAAGAGAAGAGAGAGAACATGTCTGTTCCCAGCACTGTTTGTGACTTAGGGCCATATGAGATCTGTGAAACTGTCAAGGTATGAAAACACCTGAGTGCTTACAGGTGTGACTTGAACTCACCCGTTTCAGAGCTGTGCTAAGAATAGCCCTGAAATGGCGCTAATAGCCAATTAAACTGGCAATTTTCTTAATGTGAGACTCACGAGTCATTAAAGTTTCATGTTCCACTGAGTCAAGTATGTCAGAAAGGCAGTTTGCCTCAGTAGAGACATTCTGGACTCCCATTTTTTTGTTTTTTTTTGTTTTGCTGAGTCATAAACGAGACATTGCATGAGCAATATGTCCTCTTTTTACATTATGAATTATGACTCGAGGGCTCTGAGAAAGTTTTCTTTTAAAACTCGCAGTCTTGCCTACAGCGGCGTTCTAACCCAGCGCGATTCCAATAGAGCAAATAATCAATTCTGTTTATGCGCAGGCGACGTCCCGCCCTGTGGTCTTGAGTGACGTTGGGAGCTTCAGAGGCACCGGGCGTGGGGAGTTCTGGGTCGTCCAGGTTCTCGGGATGCAGCTGTGCGGGGGCCACATCAAACGCGTTTTGCGGGCAGTGAAGGACCTCCTCTCATATGGAGGGCAGGGATGTGCCTCAGAAACTCTTAGTCACGGCTTTGTGTGTTTCCCTCATCTGAGCAGAGTTTTCAACCAATAACTCCACCGCCGGCCTCAAGAGGAGATGCCAGATGCATGCTCATTCATTAGAAATACAGACTGCTAACACCATTATGCACATATTTCTCTGTGTTTGAGTTGCTTCATGTTGAAGCTTTTTGATGCCGCAGTATATTTCATTTTGACAACTGTAATATATTTCATTGGTTAGTTAATGTGTTTTGCAACAATAGACAGGGCTGTGTAACTGTGGTCACCATGTGGCATTTAGTTTGTGTAAGGCAATCTCGCCAGTCACCAGCCACAAGTTATCCAGAATAAACACTTGGGGTTGGTGTCAAAGCCAGTATGTGGTACAGTACTTACCTCAGGCAGCAAAGTGAGTCCTGCTGAACAGCAGAACAAGGTAGTATCGCGTGATTTTTGACTGTTCTGCTTTCTGTGCCTCCTTTATAGACTTAATCTGTACCTTTCAAGAGCTGTGTCTTCAAAAACATCTGAAGACACAGCTCTTCCACGCTCACCTAAATTACCTGAAACATGACCGCCTGAAGCAACCTCTTATCTTAAACTTTGTTTTCCTTTGTTAAAAAAATCAGATCTAATGGTTTAATGCACTCATATCTCTAGCAGCTAGCTTATACAGTACATTGTCCGGCCAACTACTGAAACCTGAAAAGCCTTATATGGCTTTTTGCTTGCGTTTGTACTCTGCCTCTGTGCTTGTAAGTCGCTTTGGATGAAAGTGTCCGCCAAATGTACAAATATAAATGTAAGAATATCTGGCAGTGGTGTTTTGAAATGAGAGGGAAACATTTTTTCATAGTAGATGGCTGATCCACTTTCGTGAGTGGGAAACTGGGGCAGCGGTTACATGGAATGTTAGCTGTACTCTCCTGTTGTTTCCGATGCTTGGCGTGTTCTTCTTGTTTTGGCTGTGCGTGACTGCTCCCGATTTGTGTTTGGCCTTATCTGCTGTGATGACTAACACCTCGCAGTAGCCGGCTTACTCATACTCTGATGTACTGAATCTCCCTGTGAAATAACAGGAAGTATGTCAAGTTGCTTGTAGGGCATTGTTAGCCCTGACCTTCCATTTATAGTTTTCTCAGCTTTCTTTTGCTCATACCCTTCTTGCCAGTGACTTCTCAACCTGAGTGATGAAGCCTGTGACCTGGCACTTGTAAGAGCGCGGGTTTGGTCTTCGATAGATCAGTAGAAAGACATTTCGGAAGGTGACAAAAGGGAGCCGTTCTTGAAGCTAACTCACAGGGATGATCTTTCTTAGACATGCTACAGGCTAAACCACCCTTTGAAATAACAGAAAACATGTGAAGTTGCTTATAGGGCATTGCACACCTTTTTTTCACACCCTTTTTTCTTGTCAATGACTTCTCGGCCCGAACGATGAAGCTCTTCACCTGGCACTTGCGAGATCATAGGTTTGATTTTGGTTGATCTGGTGTCACATTGTCCACTTGTCCAGTTCCAGGACCTGCAGGTGGACAGAGAAGCTCTGCTGACGTCCAACCGCTTCCTAGCAGAGGAGAATCTCTCTCAGAGGCCCCGCCTCCAGAACCGCAAGTTACTATTGGCTGAGAAGTACCAGGAGCTGGAGAAGCTGACCACTGCCTGCCAAGACAAGCAGAGTCAACTGGGTGAGTCCTGATGTGAAGAGGAAGTGGAACTTAGGAAAATACACAGCATGTCTTGTGTTTGCAGCGGTTGATGTAGAATCAATGAGATAAAGCCAGGCAGAGACAGTGTGATTCTGAGACAGTGTGATAAAGTTAAATCTCTTCATATCACACAGCTCGGGAATAATCTCCTTTGCCCCCGGTCTTCTTGTGACAGATCACAGCTTATGCTGTTTTACAAGTTTGATTAGTGTTAACTTTATTGTTTTCTTTTTTTTTTTTTTTTTAATTTGTCATAAATTCATTTGCTTCATGCCCCACTGTTCCTGTTGGACAGATATTAAATAATATTACTTACCCATTATTCAAAGTAAATGCTCTGAAATTTTGAAAATTAAAGATTTGGAAAGAATCTTTCCTATGCTTTAGTGTTTCTGCTTTGCTTTGGAATGTATTCTCCAACATTTTGTGCAAAGGTACCCCACAACGAGACACCCTGTCACCCATGATGTCATAGTAAAGAGCCAGCAGCAGTGACCAGTGCATCAGCATGGCGCCTCCAGAGAAATCAGAGCTTGGCTGTCTGAATTTGGCAGGGATAGCCTAGAGCAAGCCCGCTCCCCACTCCAACCAAGTCTAACAGTGGTGGATCCAGCCAAGCTATCAGGTCCCAGAAGGCTGAGCGTGAGCCAAAAGATCCCCACCCAGCTTGCATATTCCCTGCCAGTGGCAACCAAGAATAGCTGCTGTAGGCTGTATGAAATTGAAGCATTTTATGCTTTTCCATTTTCCATATAAAAGTCTGATTTTAAAGGAATATTGTTTAATTGTTATTTAGTTTTTGTTGTGTCATTACTCATTCAACCTCTGTAAATCTCTTCCTGTTTTTTCTCTAAATGGGAAATATTTGCGGTGGCTGTGGTTTTTTTCTTTCATCAGAAATATTGATTTTTTTTCTTTCTTTTCTGAAAATTAAAGACTCCTAGAGCAGCAGAGTAGTACCCGGGCATTGCATCATCTTAAAATGATTTGCAAAAACATTATAGTTTGCATTGAAGTGTTTCTTTTAAATCTATGAACTCAAATGTTGTGACATCTGCGGTGAAGAACAAGACTTATTCAAACAAGGTGGAAGCCACATGTTCCCTGAAAACTCCAGCATGCTGAACTGTGTACTTGTCTTCTGGCCTGTTCCTCTCAGTCGGACCTTGTGGTTGCTGGGAAATAAAAGTTCTTATTGGACATGACATAACCACAGTCCTGGGGGGACTTACAAGGAGGATGAAAGACTCCCTTTGTTTTTTGGGACAATTTCCTTTCCAGCCTTAATTTCTGAGAGTATTGTTGAGTCCTCCCCTGCGTATGAATGTCTATAGAAATGGAGGAGTAGATAATCAAGAATGGCGTCAACAGGGTGTTGCTAGACTTTTTCCTGTAGCGTTCCCACGTTCAAACCAAGGTCCCAGATTTAGAGTTGTGTGCTGGTCACAGTATACAGTATTTACCCTCAATGCCGCATGTGGTCATGGCAGAAGATTGGCTGAATTTAGTGACAGGAAGAGTTGGGCAGTTGGAGAGGTGAGTCAGGCTGTTGAGCCTTGAGGACAAATGCTTGGTTAGAAATCTGGTAGGTCTCTTGAATACTCAAACAGAACAGGAAGTTCATGAGCAGATGGGATGCAGCCGCCAGCAGCTCTTTGGTAGCTTCTCTGTATTAAAACCCTTTTGTCCTTCCATCTGTTTCCCTTTACATTTACATAACCTGTCCAATGATGGATGGAGGGTGGAGTTTAAGGTCCCGTGGAACTGCACTGGTCCCACACCACCACTGCAGTCTGTGAGAGAGAGGTTCTTCATTGACAAACAAGTATGATTCTGAAGAAAAAAATGTAAAAGAAATAAAGCAGCACTCAAAAGCCATTTAGGGTACACATCAGTCACATATGCAGCAAACATTTTTCATCTTGGATAGACGTCTTTTAATTCAGCTGTACCTGAGCAGATACACCTGAAACATGCCAAAGTGATATGGAACCTGGAATGGGTTTATCTCTATGGCCCAGGTTCAGTAGCATGCTAGCTTTGTTTTGTTATTGGTAACAATCTACACATTGCACATGGCAAGTGTCAGTAGTTTATAAATCAAGCATGACTTTAAATGCCATCTACATTAATGTACTGAAATCAGAATCCCTATCTGAATTTTCAGTCAATCTTAACAACGCTCTCCTCTGGTGCCCCTAAAGCTTCACAAGGGAATAACGTAATGTAGAATTAATATTAGAAGTAGCAGTATATTACGCTATTTGATTAAACATCTGTAAAGCCTACCTTTGTGTCTTTGCTGCGGCCGAAACTTCTGTATTGTTTTATTTTGCACCTTTGATATTTGAATCAGCGGAAATATGTTTCAGAAGTTGACAAAAGGGAACAGTCCTTGAAGCTAACCTGGAGGGATAATCACTCTGAGGCATGCTGGGGGCTCACTGACATCTTATTCAAAGTCTGTTGAAGGTGAAGTGACACAGTTCCTTCTCTTAGTTCCCTCTGTTGAACATCCCGAGGGAGACAAGCACCAAGCTAACACAGCGCCTCACTAAAGCTGAACTTAAATAAGGCAGAGATTCTGACAGTCTGTGACAGAGGGGCTGTTAAAAAGCAAATCCAAATCTAACAGCTACCTGCTATTCCATTTTCCGTCTAAAAAGCTTTCAAAGTTTCAAAGTTTTGTTTTTTTTTTTCTATTTAATATATAGATGTGTAACTGCCAAAAAAAAATGACCTGTGTCATTTTCATCACTCTGTTTTCAAGATAAATATATGAAGGTTGTGGATACGGCATGCCACATTGCCAGTCTGGAAAAGGCACAGAACTGATTAAGTGTGCATGATGTAATCTTCATGGTGTTCCTCTTATTGCTGTTATACTAATCTTCCAAACAGCTAGTGGGCAGAATGTGGGTAGGTCACACTTATACATTCTCTGGCCAAAGCAGATGCATATGAAATAGGATTTCTCAAAATTTAGGCTGTTTCAGTGCTTTGTTCAAATATGTAATGAGGTTATCCTTATACGCTAATTATGTATTTATGCCTAATGTCTAACTAATGTGAAATATATTTATCTATAAATATAAAAGAGAGGACTCTTTCTGCGGGTGTGGTCTTGTTATGTGATATCAGGTTATGTTCCTTGACATGACAGCAGAATATGTCTATTTGGGCTGCATTCCAGGTTTGTCTTTTGTCCTGATATAATGTGAAGTCTTAGATGTTGGAGAGGAATATAAAGACATCTGAACTTATGGTTACGGTTCATTGACTGTGGGCTAACCACTACTGGTCAAATGCAATTGTACTTCGCCTACCCTTTATTGCTGCAAGGCACTAGTTTATACACACAAACTTTTCAATTATTTTGAAGGACAGGAAAAGCTATTTGGCTTGCATAACTAATTTCGTCATTAAGTATAATTTATAAAACTGCAATACTAGAAAACATACATCAGATCCAGCAGTGACATATTGTTTAATGTGATTTTGATTGGCCTATAGATGACTGGGTGCCTATTTCAATTTTCATGCCCAAGGGTGTCTATTAACATTGACATCGCAAGAGGGGATGTCAACAGTGGTTTCTCATCAAAGCCTTCCAGTGGTATGCTAGCTGGCAGTATCTGTCATCCCAGTGTTACTATGGAGAAGGAAATGTTTGATGACAATTTGTACAAAGGTTCACAGAGTCTTTCACAGAAGGGTGATTCCTGTCCTGAATAACTGCAAAATCGAATCAATTTTCTGCAAATCCTGTGACCCATACTTGAGAGGACCCAATGAAGTTTCTATTGATTTTATTGTTAAATCAGTTACCAATCTTCATCTGTAAGCACTGTGCTCAAAATGTGAATAGCTTTTGTATGCTTGCGCATAATGATAAAACCGCATTTCAGTCATTCAGCATGTGTCTGGTGTGGAATACGTCATGCTCTTGATTAGTTCCTGGCTTGGTCTTAAAATCCATCGGCATGATGGAAACGGAGCTGTTATTTTGTCTGCCGTTGTGGAAATGGGTTTCCTCAACCGTTTCCTCCGCTGTGAATGCCGAGAGCATGCTCTCTCTCTCTCTCCCGGGACCCTCCATGCTGTTGCTCTCTGCCTTGAGAAAAGGAGCAATCTGTTCCCATTGCCTCCAGAGGAAGGTCTCTCCACCGCAGTCCTCCGGAGAGGAAGGGCCAGCTCTCAGAGCTGCTGAATCATGGCTTCCCCAAATGCAGGCCAGCTGTTCAACAGCCTCTCCATCATCCCCCCATCGAGGCTGGCAGTATCTGAAGGGCTGCCCGCTTGTGCAGTACACCTTTTTCCAAGGCTCGGGATTGTGGCCTGAATTCCATAAAAAAAGCCAAAAAGGTGTCAGTTATGACGATCTCCATAAAAAGCCCAAAAGGGACCAGTTTTCAGGATACCCGCTATTTTAGTTTTGTTGGTATGAATTTTGGAGCGGGGCATGTAACTGAAAGGTTGCTGGTTTGATTCCCCTCAGGGATGCTGCTGCTGCTGTACCCTTGGGCAAGATACTTAACCCAGAACTGCCGCCGTAAAATATCCAGCTGTATAAATGGATAACATGTAAAAATGGTAATCTATCTAAGTCACTCTGGATAAGAGCATCTGCTAAATTACAATAATGTAATGTATTGTAATGTAATGTAGTGTAATGTAGTGTAATGTAGTGTGATGTAGTGTAATGTAGTGTGATGTAGTGTAATGTAGTGTGATGTAGTGTAATGTAGTGTGATGTAGCTGAGGGGCAGATCTCTGCAGCTGCATTTGTTTCATCATCTTGGTGTTTCTTCAGCATCGGTCTCTTTCACCTTGCACTGCGGCGCAGTTTTGCGCTCACTCGTGCACATGCACTCGGTCATAAGTATAACCACACATGCTCCCATGATGCAGTTCTTCTAGGGCTGCAGCCCTCTTTTTCCAGCTGGGTTAGAGAACACAATGTGATCACTCCCCATCATGCTCTCTGGCCTAAGAAGGGCATGGTAAACATATTCTGTCACTTCCGTGCTATGGGGCATTTGTTGTGGGTGGAAGGCTTTTCGTGTTTTAGAAACAGGGCTTGGTACCAAGTTCCTCCCAGTAGGTCGAAAACAACCGGAAACGCTTTACAGTAACTGTGTCTACGTAATGTATGCCTAAAATATTTGCAAGTAATACATAAGAGTGACACAATAGCTAAATTAAGTATTCTTGTTGTATTATTACATGAATGGCAGTAATTATGTGTATCATAAATAATGATTGGTAAACTTCAAATGACTTTAAAGTGTGTGGTTACAGGGCACCAAATCAAATTGGCTGCTGCATGGTTTACTATTTCAGTGGAATAGAGACTACTTTAAATTGGACATATGGTACCACACTCTTCACTCTGACTCTCTTAAATCATTTGAAGTGTACCAATTTGCATATACCATATGCCCCATAAATGATGTAATAATCATGACTAATACTATGTGTGGCTGTTCTGTCACTTTTATGTAGTGCTTATTAACAAATTATGAATATGCATTTAATTTAAAGCCACCAACAATCTGGCTTAATTCCCCTTCTGCTATGATTTATCTTCCCTCCAAGAGTTCCAGAATTTGCTGGGTCCCAAAAGTTGTAACACTTCTTTGTGATGTAACAGAAGAGTGAAAAGGTGTAATTGGTGCAAAAGAACACCCACGTGTTTCACCTCTGCTTTCTCCAGGAAATACCTGCCAGCTTCCTGTCAACAACCTGCGTTCCTGTTAAGATTAATGCTCCCGAAATGAGAGGGCGGTGTTCTCAGCCTCTCCTTCTGCTGGTGCTGGAAATGGAATGTCAACAGATAGCATTATCATCATGTTGTCGTGTCTCTACAGAGGCCTGTGCACAAAGGCGTAACCCCCAGGTGGCCCACTGCCTGCTCCAGGAAGAGGTGGCACATGCTGAGCAAGAATCTGAAGTAAGTCTGAGCTCATTAGGGTCATCAGTGATGCAGAAATGACATTTTCCTCAGAGTGTTAAGCCTTGAATAAAAACCCGACAAATGGCTTGCCTTGAAATTGAAATGAAAAAAAAAAACGTAGCTGTACTTGTTTATAAGATTAAAGTAGGTTGCCGGTGTGTGGCTTCCTGTACATATCTGGCTTCCCAGTGATTGCGCTTCTGTTAACATTGTTGGGTTTGGAGCGTAAATGATTCTCCTTGCCAGAGGTGTAAAGAGTTGGTCGCCAAACACAATGTAGGTAACTACCCGGTGGAACACAACTCAAGTGAAAAGAGGAAATTCACATCTGGATTTTTTGAAAAGTGTGGGATATGAGAGGACAAGCTTTCAAGACCACCTAGAATTGATGTCTGTTCTCCTTTGTCATGCGGGGGCTGCTTCACAGGGTCTCCTTGAGAAGTTCATGGCAGGCGGCGTGTCCCTGGAGGGGTTCCTGGAGTCCTTCCAAACCAGCAGGAAGGTGTACCATATCCGCCGCGCTCAGGCCGAGAAGATCCAGGAGTTCTCCAGACCTCAGTGGAAACTCAGGAACCTCCATAAAGCCGAGACCAAGACATCCGAGCAGCAGGATCCTCCTCCTCCCGACGGCTGTGCCGCTCAGGGCCCACCACGCATCTTCCAGCTGCGCTACGGCCTCACCCCGGCCATCATTCTCCCCCGTGTTTCCCGCCCCTCCTCCCAGGCTCCGGCCCATGCTGCCTGCCTGCCTCCCCTGGACAGCCATGTAGGAAAGGCCCCTGCTTCTGGGCCTAGTGCCCCCCATCCTGGCCCAGGCCCTGGCCAGCCAGTAGGCCTGAGAGTGATTGGACAGATCTCTGGCTGGCCTGCCAGGCCTGTGCGTTTACAGCAGCTCTGTAGGCAGCCCAATCACCACCAGCCGGACCCTCCATACCGATAATACTACTCCTCCTCTCCGGGCCTGGAATGGATTGAGTCTGGAAAACATTGCCGAGGTCACACACAGTGATGGATTGAGGTCTTTCCTGGTTCTGTTGCTGAAATTCTCATTTTTCACAACAGCTAAGCGGCAGGCAGGCCGTACCAATAGCATCCTGAACACCCGTAACTGCGACAACCAAAATGGAAAATAAAAAGTTTACGAGAATCCATAAAATGGGGTTAAGACACAATTTGCAAATATTTCTGGTCAGATGGAAAACTGGATTTAACTCTTAATTGTCTTTCACGTTTTCAATGTCAGCAGTGTTGTGGATTATAGAAGTGGCACTAGGTGTCGTGTTTTTGCCCAGAGATGGCATTTCTCATTGGCCTGCTGCAAATTGCATTTCACCACCACCAAACTGGTGTTTTTATATATCTGGGTGGAGCAGTGGTCATGAATGGCTTCATTTTGTTCTGTGGAAATAAAGTTTTACTCATGGTGTTTATTATGACCTGTCATGTATTCATTGCAACCAAAACACATGTCATTGTAGCATGAAAGTGTTTTTATGCTAATGCAATCAAGCACTGTTCATATAAACCCAAATATGATATCATAGCAAAACAATGAAAACGTGAGTGTTTTGGTGTTCCATATTAATACAGTGTCCTAAATAGGAGCAGGTATTTTCAGTCTTGTCCTGCTTTAGTGCATGCCTGTATGCAACAAATTAAACCACTGAAAATACCATCAGCTGTTAAAGGTGCTGTTTTATATGACTGATGAGACATTGTTTTTACTCTAGAACCATGCTGAGATCTTATCTCGTTGCCCTTCTGAGTCTGTCCAATTTTACAGTTACTGCATTTGGTTGAGACTACATAAAACATTGCTGTATTAATAGCAATTCTTGGTATGTGCTTGGCTTGATATGGACAGGTTTGGATCTAATGTTAAAGGCTGTTGTTTTTTTGCCTCCAGGATTGCGTGTTTCATAGATAACAGCAGAGATGAGGAGACTGTGGGGTCAGAGGTTGGCAGAGAGAAGGAAGAAGGGGGGACGGATCTAAATTTACCACCGTCTCTGCTGTGCCGATCTGACGGTGTCTGCCTGGGGGGGTTGGGTGAATTCAGGCTGCTGCTAGTATCTGCTTCTCAATGTCATAACCTGGGCTACCTCCTTTCTCTGCCTTTGGTTTCTCTGCCTTATTCATATGTCAGCTTTCTGTATCAGTCAGGTCCTATAGCGCTGAAGCAGGCTTGATTCAGACATTTCCATTTCAAATTTAGACCACTTTTATCAGTTTTGTGGTCAAAAAGGAGTCAGTGATGGAGGGCAAAGAGACCGCAGTTGCACAGACAGCTTATAATCAGCATGAGTGATTGACACCATCAGCGGCCTCTTACTGATAAAAAAAAGAATGCAGCTATAGTTAATGGTGTCTTTTACAGAATACTTTTTTTTCCCTTGTGCAGGATTGGTAAGGTTTGTGTCATGTTGTGTGTTGATTTCAACCTTAATAGGGTAGGGGTCCATCAACAGCCTTGTAGACAAATGCCACAAACCTGCCCTCAGATCCTGTCTCCATGGCTGTAGTATGGAGATAAGATGTTAATGGCTGCTATTGTGGATGAGCTGCCGCAGGTGAGCGTCGTTTGGCCGCCTTGTCAAGGGGAAGTGATGGCATGGTAATCTGTAACCCAAGCACAGGGAGACAGCGTTATCCCTGACACCGCCCGACCCTACCGGCCTGAGGAAACTCCGCTTTGGGTAACACACGAGGATTGCCCCTGCCCAAACTCAGGCCAGCTGACAACAAAGCCGCCAGGTCTCCGAGGGCGACGGAGTGTCGCGCCTGGCAGCCCCGCGGCACAGCTGGCAGGTGGGTGAACCTGAACTTTTTACCGTCACATGATAGCTCTGATCGCTCTGTTTCTGTCTCCACTGAGGCTGATCCGCAGTCAGCCAAGGGACCCTGACTCAGAGTGTACACAGTAAAAAAAAAAAAACACCCTTACTCAAGCAACATTATTTCAGCTGATGTTTTTTTTTTTTTTTTTTTACAGGACTGGGCGTTAATCCAATAATGGTCTTCCCCAAGGCTTTGAAAGGCTATGAAGGGCCCACATTCATGTTTCCTAATCTTTTTATTTTGTTTATTGTGTGCATTTTTCCTTCAGTGGCTCTGCAGGTCCCAACATGGTTTGGATCGATATTACCGCTGGCCTACTGTAAGAAAAACAGAAACCTCCGAGCCCCTACAGCCCACGGATCAGCAACAAACACAGCAGAAACATGTGCTCAGTACAGGTACACCTTCTGTTGGCCAAATTGCAATGATGTCATTCACAGTTCATGCAGTCCGCGAAGGGTGATATCAAATACCCTCTGTTCTGTGCGATACATAAGAAGTGAATGATCCCCACATCAGGTCCAGTATAGGTTTGACTTTGTGTATTGTGTGTTTTGGAGTGATAAGAGCCTTTCTGTCGAGTGCTGTTGTCTGCACACTCTTTATACAGTGAGAATAAGAGTGCAGGATTTATTCAGCTACTTTGTCAAGGCTTTTTTTTCAGTTCTTTGTACTCACAGTATTGGTATGCAAAACGTCTCTGAGGTCTCAAAGCTGGCAAAACAAAACCTGCCGCCCACAGCTTTACTGATAAACACTGGTTGCGGCTGACACTGTGATATAATGGGGACTGTAACACAATAGGAAGACATATTCAAACTCCCATTTTACCTACCCCGCTGCTTTTCCTGCGGCTTGTGGGTTGTGTGAACCTCTCTGAAGCCAAATCAAAGAGCGCTGTTACCTCATTTGTGGGAAAGCGTACCCAGAGCCTCTAATTTACGTCTAGCCGTTCCCTCCCTGTGCTGTGGTGTGGGATATTATAATGTAATGTCAAACTGTGAACCGGGCAGAAAAAGGTGCTCCCAGAGACAATGGAATATTTTGTGCCTAGGTCTCATGTATGATGCATAGTGGTCTATACTCTATATTGAAGGAAGGATATTTTTTTTCCCTTTTGAACACCATAAAGAAAAGTCTTTAGGGCAATGTCAGTTTGTGTGGCCAACTGGATACTCAACTGCCAGTGACCCAGTTACACACAGTAATGGCATGACATACCATTGAGTAGCTACGTTGCGCATGTTATAAAACTGTACGCACTACAACTTTGGGTGTTCAATGCCAAGATATAAAAAATTATACATATGTAGATAGAAGTATAATTGTAATAGAGTATATCACTTCTAGCTAAATATATGACTTTGAATAAATTGCTCAGTCAAGTGTAAATAATGGAAAAATATTGTAAGTACATCAATTTGAGCAATACAGTAACTTAACCAGAATGATGAAGGTGAATCAAAGAACATGTGTCTCGGCTTTTACCTGCTGTGGGTCTGGAATCAGGTGATGCATATGTATTTTATGCTTCTTTCACCGAGAATTGTGGGCAGGTCTTGGTTGTCTGGGATCTACCTGATCCCCTGAGGGGTGAGCCTCAGGGTTGTGTGACCAGGTCCAGCTCTACGCCCTCATTAGTCCTGAAAACCAAAGACAGTGGCCTGTGCAGAAGACGTACCCAACAGGCCAGAAGCAGGAGGCTTTGTCAGACGGCGGGCTTGTTTGTCCTGGAATCAGACTTCTGTTACATCAGTGTCAACGACTGCCATTGTCACTGGCAGCTCAAATTGGGCAATTTTCCCATCTGTCAGCAGCCCGTTAAATGCCTTTGAACTCCGCTTCTCTGGGCCTGGTCTCCATCAGAGGGTAAAATTCGGCTCCTGTTTGGTGAAGGAGGTGAGAACCGCATGCAGAGGGTTCACATGTGACTTCATAAACTGCTTCAGATGCGAGCATGTTAGCATGCCAGCTTCTGTAAGATTGTCAATGCGCCAAGATCTCAGATGATTTTCCCTATTTAAATTGGAAGGAGACTGACTGATAAAAAGTGATGTGAGCAGATTATCACGGCCAATTATATGACTGTCAACTGAACAAGATCTTTTATGGTTTTCCAAATGTAAACGTAACAAGATTAATTGATAGAAGTGTATTTGTGCTTATGAAGCTATGGCAGTTTAGTTTTAGAATTGACATTTGAGTAATTTTGCTCTTATTTACCTAAGGCAATGGCAGTGCATCCACATGTACTCCGGTGTATTTCATTTTTCTCAGTGGGCATTTGTCAAAAAAATGAAACATTCACTCTGATTTGCAACCATCTTCCATACAAATTGCATGCTTTCAAAGCTCTCTGCAAAGATACAGCTGATATTACAATACTGCATGGAAAAGGTTATAATTTAGTGCAATGACTCCTGACCTCTCTGGTGCTGAACCTCAATGCTCCAGTTCTTCTCTGTGGAATGGTGCCATTATCATCCCATATTCAATAGTCCAGAGGTGTATATTTTCTCAATAAAAGTGAAAGATGGTGTTTTAAATCTTTTGTGTCTGACTTGGGGTCATCATCAAGGGATGATCTTCCACTCTGATGTCTCCACGGAGATTTTGAACAGAGCCTTGAACACATGAGTTTTGCAAATGCCATGGTTACCATTATAGTTTATTAGGCTTGGAAGTGAAAAGCTTTCATGGTTAACAGATGTAGCTCTTTCAAAAACTCAAAGACTGAAAAAAGCTGTGAAGGTGAGAATTCTCTGCTGCAAACTACAGTATGTTCATTTTCTACAGAAAGCACACCAATTAAGGTTTATTTCAGATACACAAACACAGCCAAGGAGCAGGACTCTTAACCGGAAGGTTGCCAGTTTGATTCCCTAATGGAGCACTGCTGTTGTACCCTTGGGCGAGGTACTTATCCCAGAATTGCCTCAGTAAATATCCAGTTGAATAAATGCATAACATGTAAAAAATCATAACCTATTTAAGTTGCTCTGTGTAGGAGCATCTACTAAATGCCAATAATGTAATGTATGTAATATAGTAATGTAACACAGGCTATCTGCATATTGAAGCCAGACCATGATTCACTGTGGCGTGTTGAAAACAGATGTTAGATCACTTTCAAGCTCTTCCTACTGGGCTTCAAACAATATCAGAAAGACACACCTGCCACTCAAGTCCCTCCAAAAATTAAACATTGGAAAACAGGGGGTGGAACACTGCAATAACGTAAAAACCACCCTCTTCAACAGCACTCCCCACTATGTTAAGCTATAGTGAAAGCATCATAGTGCAATTTCTGAGCCTGGAACCCTGCTGCTATTCATGATACTGATGCTGAGAAAATAAAACTATGCTTTTCAGTCTTAGAGGCAATGTTCCTGGCAACCACGTTATTATGGAAGCATCCATCTCAAAGCCGCAACTCCCCTGCTGCCGCGTCCGATAAACGTCACCTTCCGCCCTCGACGGGGGAATCAGTGACGCCTCTCCGCTCCCGCAGACTCGATGTCACCGGGGAGATGGAAATAAAGCAGAGGAATTGTACAGGTGTGTTCTTCTGTGTTGGGATGAGATTGTCACAGATTGTGTCACGCAGGGCCCAGCGACAAATGACCCGAATAGAGAACAGAGGCACCCTGGGAGAAGAGGACTCTGGTCAGCTCAGTGTGTAAGGTCACGGAAAGCTTCCCCCCACCACAGTCAGTGAACTGATATGAAAGCTGTCAGCGCTGATTAAGACAGGTAGCTGTATTAGTGTTGGCAGCCTGTAGGTATATTCAGCTGTCCCAGACAGAGTCCACAGGAGAAATCTATCTCATGCCTTCCAGAATCCGCTTACTCTCTCGCGCTCTCTCGCTCACACACACTCACACATACACATAAACACACACACACACACATTTGTACAAATAAAAAAACTATTCATTTTTGAACTTGCTAGTTTCCTGCTGCCTTTTAATTAAATGAATGTCCAATATGTGGTACCTCTGTATTGATATTTAAAGTATGTCAGTCAGTCATAGCAATGGATTAATTTCTTATCATTATTTGCCCCCAAGGCTATATCAAGCATAACAATTCAAAACAAGGGGCAGTTTCCGTGTAGCTAATCATGCTAAAATATACAATACAGTACACACAGGAACAGCAATAAAATGCAAATAAAAGTCCAAATCTTATTTGCTTGGGTGAGGAATTAATCTGTGTGGTATACAAGCACAGAATACAAATCTTCACATACCTAAAATACAGCCAGTTATCCAAGGATAACTCAGAGGAGCAGCAAACCTTAACGAGAGTGCTGGTGGCACTCTGGTTACCATACAGCAGATAGCCACTGATGACCCAGTGTTAATGGCTGACATAGGCTACTTCTTTAGCATCTGCGCATGGGTTAGAGGAAAAAAGGGTTGCAGCAGTATGACCATTTCCTTAAACATTTGCTGTTGTCCCATTCAATCATCACCAGCAGATACATGTTTTATAATGTCTGTGGTTCAATTTGGCTGAAACACCATGAAAAAAAAAATTTAAAAAAAGTGAGGAATAATTCACAACTCATTGTCCACTAGAGGTTGCTCTGCATCCACTTTCTCTGTTGGCATGGGAGCCTTGTCTTATTGACTTTAACAGATGGGGTTCCATGTTCCTGCTCATGTTACATCAACAGCACGTGTGGTTTGTAATTAAGCACATTGTGCAACATGATGATGACATTTTCAACACACAGATGAATTTAGAAAGAAGCATATGGCCAGCTACCGATAAACAGACAGCTACCGATAAACAGGAAAAAAAGCAGGTAACTGAATGGACATTGTAAATGACGCTACATAATGCAATATCACATGTGAAACAGCATTATATCCACATTTTTACATCTGTACAGATGCTTAAGAGCTGGCGGTAAACACAAAGTTGGCAGGTCAGGTGATGTACATATATCTTTACATAAATAGATAGTTAAAGATAGAAAATATTCTTACTGCCAATGTGTAGCACCCGCCTTTGTGAGCAGCAGTATAACACAGTCCTAAGAAGCAGGACTTGTAACCAAAAGGTTGCTGGGTTTGATTCCCCACTGGGGCACTACTGTTATACCCTTGGGCAAGGTACTTAACCCACTGTTGCCTCAGTAAATATCAAGCTGTATAAATGGATACAGCTGTATAAATTGTAATCCATGTAAGTCACTCTGGATAAGAGTGTCTGCTAAATGACAATAATGTAATCGCTACTCTGCATGGTCAGGGCCACAAGGGCTGTTATGTTATGATGGTGGACGGACAGATGACAGTGGTTCTGTGCCTCATTCCCACTTTAGGTGTGGAGGAGAATACTATGGGTTTGGGTACTTTAAACAACCTGAAAGACCTGGGTAATTTAGAAAAAGAAACATGGCTAACACTTCTCACAATACATAATTTTCAGACTGGTATTTGCCTTGCATAACCATGACCTGTTCCAGCCATTGGCCACATTCCAGCACTTGGAGCTTCTGGTATCTGTTAAGTGGTGAAGTTCTTGTCTGAAAAGGCAGAACAAGAGGGCTGTGACCCTCCACCTTGCCATTTGCTCCCAGTTACATGGTGTGGTTGTATTACGCAAGCAGTCCAGAAGGGTCCTGACTCGCTGCTAAGTGTTTATGCCCTTTCTCGGTATGCTGTGTCACTTTCAAACTGTGCGTAGACACCTTCAGAAACAGAGTAATGAAGTGTTTCAGTTTTTTTTCTTTCACAGTGATTTCTCCTCTGAACAAATTATTAATTCATGTTTCATGATGTTGTTGTAATGAGATCTCTTCCATTGTTAGTTGTTGTCTGGGTTGGCCACCCTCCTTCAAATACACGCCTGTTGCTGCTTGTTGCATTTACTTTGTGTTTATTTAGTTTTATGGCATTACTGTAGTGGGGATGGCAGGTTTTGTGATATGTGTGATAAGGTACCTTTTAAGAATCCTTGGTTTAGGATTTGGTTGGAAAGCAGAGTACTTTTCATGTTTTTGAGGTTTCTGTACTTGTACCATTTTTGAAAAGTATGTCAGCCTAAATGATCCAGAGCAGCTTTGTAAGTCTGTGCTGTATTTGATTTACAGTATGGAAATGTTTTTTAGGGGTTTGATATTTTCCATTAACTTCCATTCCAACAACAGGGAACCTAACCACAGTCTTCACTCTGTAGGCTACCAATGCATTGGTCTGCCTTTCATGTGCAAAGCCAGAATTGTGTTGTCTTTAGTAATGCACAAGTGCAAACCTTTCTTGTTTTCAGATGCATTATTAATTGGGAATGAGGATATGTTCAGATTTTTATGCCCCAAGCCTATTTGGAGCCATATTGTGGATGGGGTTTACTTTTCACAATGCCACTGATCATATTCACTGCACATTGCACAGGGGAATGCAGGGGGGTGAAGCAGCATGTCACTGTTAAATGCTGTAAGTGAACCTTCAGCATTGTGTGTGCTGCCGACGCCGCTGAAATTATTTTGATTTGGTGAGCAAAATGTCATTTAATAGTTTGGTCTTAATGGAAATATAACAAAAGAATTACTGAATTAGACATTTATTCAACATTCATCCAGATGTAAACATTTAACTTTGTAATACATTCAAGTAATTTCACCACTTTTATATTAACCAGCAATACAAAAGTGACAGCAAAACATGATGGCAAAACACGATGCCTTCGCCTGTAAACCGAAAACGCTCGATAAGACATATACACCAAAAGCGAACCTGTGCTCCCTTTTAGTGTGGTTAAAGTGTCCATTCTGATAGGACAGTTGGCACAAATCTGTCCCAAGTTATGCCCGTGGTCTCTCGGCTTGGCCGTCAGCGTCATGGAGACGGACTGCGGTGTCGGCACTCCGCTAGTCTACCGCGTTCTCCGGCGGGCGTATCTGTGCGTCTGACTGCTTAGCAACACAGACACCGAGATGAGCTCTCTCTGTACGAGCCCTGACATTAGCGTCAGAGAACACCCAAACAAACAAGCAGAGGCAGGCTCAGATCGGGGATTCCCAGGACTGCTGGGCTCTCGTCACGGCCCTCTTGATTTGCTCGTAGGAGACGAACATCACGATGTTCCAAGACCCCAGACGCAGGAAAGATGGCATGAACCTAGAGGAGAACAAAGCACCAGAGAGCCATTATTATACTGCTGTTCAAAGGGGAGTCAGGGCATTGCAAAAAGGGTGCTTGAGGTAAGCTGCTTTCTGAGGCTCTACTCCTCTCCTGCTCCAGTACGTACCCCTTGTAGAAAGCGGTGGGCCCCTCCTTGGTCAGCATGGTGAGAGCGCAGTTTATTGCACTGCTGTACTGCCCGGGGGAGGAGTTCATGAACCGCGTCTTCACCACGTCCACCGGCGATGCCACAATGGTGGTGCAGAAGCCAGCGCCAAAAGCCGCCGTGAAGTGGCAGGGAAGGTTATCTGTGGAAGAGAGACACACACGTTACATACGTACATGCAACACTCGAACTCACTTCAGATCCTTTAGTGTAATTCCCTGACATTAGAAACATGGCTCACTACAATGGGACATCATTTGTCATAAATTTTACTGTGCAAGCAGACTATTTAGAGCTGAGAAGTCTGCATGGAAAGTCCCTCTTGAGATTCCTATAGTTTGCCTACCTGTCATGAGATCATATTTTAAGATGAGATCTTTGATGATGTCATAGGTGACCAGTTCTGCGCAGTTCACAATGGCGTTTCGCGTTATGTTAGGCATGCAACCTGAAAGAGAGACAAAAAAGCAGACGAAATTAATATAAATAGTTGCTATAATTTAATACAAATGATCTTTTATTTGTTTGATATAATTGATTGATTTTATCTATTCAGTTTGTTTTTACTGAACAGTCCATGGTAATAAGATACAGTCAAGTAGGTGGTGGAATGTAGTCTTGGGGGAGAGACTTGACAGGTAAATTGTCGAAAGGCGAAAGGGTGAAATACCTTTCCAGAGGCCCCTGACACCCTCGTCTCGCGCGATGGTCCTGTAGGCATCCATAGTGCCGTTGTACCTCCTCACCCCGTCGGTCAGACGGACCTGGGCCTGGAATCGCACCTTCACTACGTCTGTGGGCTGAGCGAAGGCCACAGCCATCGCTCCGGTGGTGCAGCCCGCCATCAGCCGGCTGACAATACCGGCATCTGCAGACAGAGGGCGACAAACGTGAGCTACAAAACATCACGCTCAGAAAGTCTCAAACGTTCTCATATTCCTATCGAGTGCTCCTTTACCACTATGCTACACTGCTGCCACTATTGTATGATTTGGAAAGGTGATGCAGTGGATTGAGGCAAAATGAAGACTTTTGAGCGCTGGACACTTGCAAAAATAGGATAAGATGGACTGACTTCTTATCAAAGTAATGTCTGTGCTTACTAAAAGCCGAGGTGGTAAGGACACTGCAACAGCTGCAGCACTTAGATGCTACAGCTGCCTTAGTCAGCTCATAGTACTTCCCCCTATTTGAAATGCAATATCTCTCCAGCGAACTCTGTAAACAGCCCTGAAGTTTCACTAAAGCTTCCCAGTGGCACCAGAAAGGTCAAACTGACACTGGCTGCTGATACCTCCTGTGGACAGGGCAATTGGGGGGTGGGGGGGTGGGGTAGTTGATCCCTCATTCTAGTTTCCAAAACACTGGAGGGGGGCTTAACGCTCTGCTGGTCAGTTTCCCAGTCTGGGTGTCTCAGCCTCTCTGCCTCAGCTAATGTGCAGTGGGGGTTCTGGAGCAAACTAAATGCCATGCACCACCCGGGTAAGGGGACTGTGCATTGGTGGCAGTCGAGATGAATTGCCTGCTACTGGAAATGCAGCACATTTTATTATCATTACTACTAGTAGTAGTACTGTGTATGTCATAACCATACTGTATTGTCTGCATGAACTTACTCTCTGATCCACGGGTGTAGAACTGCTTCATGGAGTCGTAGAGCCCGATGCGGACGGAGGCGAAGCTCATCTGTCTTTGCAGACCGGCCACCAGGCCGTTGTACAGACTCCTGGGGCCCTCCATCTTCACCATGGTGGTGATGGTGCCGAACACTCCCTTATACTTCATCCCTTTTCCCCCCTCTGCAGCCCGGGCCTCCCCCTGAATCTGGAACACAGAGATGAAGGTGGCCATTTTAGGGCCTTGGAAATACAATACCAACGCACATCCAGATGTCATTGTTTTAATGTACCAAATGGCACAATATTTAATTAAAGAGTTTACATACAAAATTGCCAGGCTAGGAAGACCCACTGAAAGCAGTGGCAGGCAAAAAAAAAATAATGATGGTTCACTTCCTTTGAAGCCATATGTCTGTCCTCACCTGAAGCCGGACTTTGGCCGTGTCTAGGGGGAAAGTGACCAAATCTGCAATGCAGGCTGCAGTTCCAGCGCCGAAGAACTTGACTGTGGCCGTGGGGGCCAGATCTGTGGGCTTCATTCCAACCATGACTGCGCTGGGAACAGAGGAATTCCAAAAAGCTTCTCCGCAGCTCTCGGTTTTAATTTAACAAACCTGCAGCGATGTTCAGTCTCCACCTGCAATGTGAAGAAAAGGAGCACAGTCCCTAAATTTTTACATAGTGTGTATGACAAGAGAACACTGCTCCTTACACCGGTCATCTTCCAAATGATATCTTTGTTTAGGGTTTGTGGTTACCTGTCAGGATAGAGTTGATTATGTTTCAGGTTTCAGGCAGCGAGAAGTTTTCCTCTTGAAAGTGGTTGGCTGGTGTATAATCTTTGGCCATAAAACTGCTTAAGGTGTAGCACAAAAGCAGCATACCACTGCCTGTGAAAGAACAAATACTGTCAGTAGGAGGAAGGGTGAGAAGCAGCAGCTGAAATCAGTATCATAGTACAGTGATGGCCCACCTTCTATTATCACTGCAAATATGATGTAGTCACAATGCTGTCAATTCCCTTACATTTATTAACGTATGACAGTCTATTATTGAAGGATATATATCTTTAAAGTAATCTCATTAAATCGCAAAAAGGTATAGCACACGTCCAGCAAAAAAAAATTACCTGATTGAATAACGTATAGTAATCCAATGTTTCAGATTCAAAGTGTTGTAGTGATCCTGGGAGTTATTCCACAGAACTTGTTGTTCACTCTTTCGGGTGTCATTGGAGATGATTTGGTGGAGCGGTGAACCCTCACATTTATACCCGCCTGCTCTGACGCGCGTGGATGCCACGCCATTCATGACCCGAGTTGCGCCAAAGTGTGTCACGCCTAGGTCATACATATGCATGTGTGAAGTTCTCACGTTGTCAGACTACTCTTGATACTTGTTTTTGAAAACTTGCAAACATTATTGGCATTCTGCTTGAGAAATCTATTACCAAACAAATCGGAATGTTCTGTTTACTGTTTATGTTTTACTGACACCCTATTTTTCGCTGAATTCGTAATACGCGTGTAAGTAAGAGGCGCAGAAGTTGTAACATGAAATGGGGGATACGTGGGGTCTCAGATATTCCACACTTACTGCGGATATACAGGTGTCGATAATTTGTCCTCGGTCACCCTCGACGGATGTAATTATTGTCTGCAAAATGTAAAAGGCAGAATTAGTTTAATGAGCTGATCCTTGGTCGGTGCTTAACTATCTGTTCAAAATGTGCAGCATTAAGTGTTCCGCAAATTTTTTGTAATTTTACAAATAAGAATTATAAAAAGTAAATAAATCCTGCAACATAACTTTGAAATATTAAAATATTTGCAATGCATCTAAATAGAAAACATGTTAATGTTCACATTCTGCTTATTTGTGATCATTTTTATTTGGGTATATTATGTGTAATTGTGAAATCAAAGTTCGGAAATATTGGTGACAAGTAACTGAAAAGCGCGTAAAAACTAGATGCTGATTTGATTGCATGCGTTTCGGAACACCGTGCTTTTTTTACCGGCAAGTTCCGTCTGGATGTTATTCATACCTCGAGCCCTCGAGCCGCTGCAGAATGAGGAAGTAGGCAGACATCCGTCCAATCCGGTGCGGGGGCTCGTCTTGCCTTCTGACGCTCTGGCACCCCTGGGTTTGGCAAGAACAGTCTGTGCCGTGTGTGCTGGCCTTGCATACGGGCCCAAAACATCTTAAGATCCTATCCCTTGGATGAAACTAAAGCCATGGTCAGTTGTGTTCTGAACTCATTTAAGAAAGAAAGGCAGTCAAAACCCACACAGCAAATCCCCCATTGACCAAATGCCACACAATTTTTCGAGCTGTGCTTAATAACCATGTTATTTTTTCAGGCAGGGACTCATGCACTTGCCTTGAGCTAATCATTGCATGAGTTTTGCATGAATAAGACCTAGAATTCACATTTAAATTTACAGAAAGCAGTCCATAGCTTCTGTGAAACTATAGTTTGCATGCCACTCGGTTTGACCTCTGAGTTGCATTTTAATACAGTATTCGCACTCAAAAGCATCGTCTCCTTGCAACAAACATTCTGGGAATTGAAGAGTACTGCACAGGATTGCCAAGTCAGACACATTTTGGTGCCACACAACAATAGTTGAGCCAATTCAATGACAATAATAATTCAATATTGAATGAAAAAAATTCTCTTGCAATAAAAATGAGGCATGTAAAGCTGGTATTCAGTATTATACAACAATGTACATTAGTACATTGTATACACTGCATATATATATCTGGGTGACATATTTTGATGGTTTATTCCCTACATTAAACATTTGCTAATGCCTGACACCTTTAGATGTCTGACCAAGAGCTCTGTCTCACAAAAAAATATCCCCAGCGTTGGTATGTGGAGCAGCTATGTACAGTATGGTCTCCCTACGTAAAACAGCATGTTAAGAGGTTTGTAAGCTTTGGAGGGTTGTAACCCCTAGCTTTTTTAGCCTGGTGTGGCTTATGAAGTCTGCATAGTGCCCTGAAATACCAGGACACGTACCCTTCTTTTTCACCTCCCGAAGAGCCACTGAACTTGTGTAACAGTCTGGAAACTGAAGGAGGGCACGCCATGTCAGTGACCAATCCATACATGCAGCTGAAGGGGTGTGTTACCATCTGTCAGGCATCTCACATGGCTCTTAAAGTCTTCGTGTGGTTCCAGAAATAAGCGCATGCAGGAAGCCGGGTACAAAGGGACCGGTCTGGACTGGTCAGGTGTGTAAATCAAGGCACATTTTGACAGAAGTTACAAAACGCTGTTTTTCGGTTCTTCTTTGATTCACTGGATTTTGATGTTAAATCCCTTATGTAAGTTCTTCTTCATTGAAGTGAGTGCTGAAGTGGGTGCTGAAATATTTTATTCCAACCTACAGTGTTGATGATATGTGATCATTACAAAAGAAAAACTTGACCATCTTTTAAAAAATGAAATCTCCTTTATTTAATAAAATAGGAAAATAATTTGCATATTTATAGTCTTTACATAATTAAAAAAATACTGTACACGAACAGCATCAAAACATTATTTAGATACACACCACTACAATCTGACATATCAAAATATCTACAGATTTTATATCAGCTTTTAGCAGATAACATACGGCTACCACATGAACATACATTCACAGAAACACACTGAACATTGTGTACAAACAAACAAAACAAAAAAGAATGCTATTTTTCCTCTGAAAAATTAGATGCAAAAATCTTTGCGATTCTCTTAGTTTCCTCTTTAGACAGAGAAGATGGTGGTATTTTGGGTCTCTGTCGTGGAGCTCTCCGAAATGGAATTTCCTGCTCACTGGATTTCTGTCCCTGAAATAAATTTGTTTTTACATAATCAATTCGGGGCAATTGCTTTAATATGAGAAGCATACCAGTTCTGAAATATTTTACAAATTAGGGAAAACACGCCTAATGAAAAAAAACCTCAAAGGAGGTGCTGCAGTCATGACTATTACCATCACAAAAACTGTAGCTTTTTAATGTATAGCATTGCAAGGAAATGCATTAGCAGTTTATTAGCACTTTTATTGGGTTTCCACTCCTGCAACACAGCAGACTGTTTCCTCAATGATGACTCAGCTGCAACTGAGACAATAAGACTCTGCAAGTCAACGCACAGCTGACCTTTTCTGCTGGGCTTAATTTTAGAGGTGCAAATCGCCTAATAGTTTCCATCAACCTCTTAACATTAAATGCATAATAACCTGCATCTGAACCGCCGATCAGTTATTTATGAAGGCCTAAGGCTTAAGGCAGTAAATAAATTGACATGATTACATAAAACAGGCACTTTAAAGTGCACCTATGGGCCGTATCTGAAAGTATTGATTGTTAAACCATTGTATCGTTTTGAATGTATATATCACTAAGAGCTTAACTTTCTTATTTCTCTGCAGCAGATGAAAAGGTATTGATGAAAAATTGACAGCTAGGGAAAGAGTTGGGTTTGATGCACTGCATTGTGCAGATAACCACTGCAAGGCAGACATTATCAATGCTTAGCACATTGCAGTAGCAGTATTTTCCCCAGGTTTAGGATTTTCACAGAAACATTACAAGTGCTCTTCTTATAGAAACGATTCATTCTTGGATGATGATGAAGGACAAAGTGCTTTGAGTGAAAGCAAAGTTAAGATGGTGAGCTAAATAATAATTTTTCTGTTGATCAACGAAGCGGACAACATTATCGTTTTTCTACGAACAGCCTCTTCTTCCATAAAATCCAGAAAAACCTTGCAACTAGTAATACATTATAGAGATCCGCCTGAACGGGACAATGCACACATATTGTACCATGCTGTATCAACACCAAAATCTTACGAGCAAAGGGAGATTTGCTTTGGATGTAATAACACAATAAACAAGTGACTAATAAGTCTGTGTAATAATTACCCAGGAATAGGGAGTACTGGCCAACGCGAATACTCAGAACCGAATTTCTGGGAACGGTGAGGGTTTCCAATGTTGCAAACAAGTGACCATATTTCTCTCTGCTGAAGTAGCCTGATGAGACGTCTGGGTGCGGTTGTGTAGGGAGACCAGATGGAACCAGTTCCTGACAGATCGTCTCGCGACCTTTGAGCACACATTTCGCCGTAAACAACTGCACCCCCCAACCGTGAAACTGGATACAGGTATGACGGGCTGACGCAGATGTACGTTTCCATCTCCACACAAGGCAGGAAAGTTATTTTAAGTAGAATAAAAAGCACAAGATAAAAGCTGTTGACTCCAGGGAGAGGCTCTATTAATACATTAAAACAGTGATCCCCGACTCTATTCATATCATTTAATCCTTTGGAAAATACCCCTCCAAAAAAGGATGATTTAATAGAAAAACTGTCACTTTTGTGTGAACGCATACATAAATATGTAACTACATTAAACTACTGTCAATCTTATACAGAATAATAGCACATTTTACAAATAACTGCATTCTGTATAATACACTCATTACATTACATTCATTTAGCAGATGCTCTTTTCCAGAGCGACTTTCAGCACAAAATAACAGAAGTGTATCCATTCAAGCTGAATGAGCAACAGTGTCAGACCAGGCAAACACCACTCCATATATTTGGATAGTTACTGAGAGACACTGATCTGGAGTCAGGGCAGCAAGCAAATATGAGTTCACAAGTTACTTGAAAAACAGGTTCTTCCAGGACTTGAAGAAAAACACCACTTGCAGACACACGTCCCTTCAGGTGGTGCATGGCAAGTTAAGTAACATGGATGAGTGTTAAGTAAAGGAAATTTGCTTAATGAAATCACTTTGTAAATTTGTACTAAGCTAAAAACAACACCCGTCTGTTTAAAAGGCAACGGTGAGTTCGGATTTGAATACATATTTTGTTTTTTTCCCCCCACAGTCAGTCAAGAATACTAATGAGTGCAGGGCGAAAAAATGCACGGTAGAAACAAAAATAAACGGAGTGTCAGAGAGGCCAAACGAGACTGCTGTCGCAGGTGTCAGTGCTCCTGGGGTGGCAGGACATACCGGGGGACTTTACGTCCAGTTCCCACTAACGGAGCAAAGCATGATTTCCTCAGTGTGGCACCTTCTACCTGCACTCCAGACGAGTGACAATTTTGCGTAATTGTTGACGAAGTCCAGGCCGGGATGGACACCCGGCCAAGCCGCCTGCCAGCGTCTGGTGCCCTGAGTGACCCTGCTATTTACCCGCCCCCTGCCCGCGGGGCTATGTCCTCGCGCGGATATTTCCATGAGACGCTATCATTGCACAAACAGTTCTGCCATCCCCCGTGCCATGGTCCTGTTTCCCAGAGGTCCCTGCCAGGCAGTCTCAACAAATGCCAGCAAAGCCCCCTGACAGACTTATTCCATCGCCCGTCCCAGACCAGACCCCCAACACCGCGCCACCGATTTGACCACGACTCAGCACCTTTCCGCAGGTATGTCCCTGGAAAACTGGCAGCAGGCTGGATGGTACATAGTGACCTACTAACAACCTCTGCCAACATGCGGGCGTGACCACGGCAGAAATAGAGGGGCAGACGGCCGCTTGCTTTGCACGCCAAAGAAGGATATTTTTAGAATTCCTGCTTGTTCTTTGCTTACTGTTCAGGTGTTTTGTAGAACTATAGCATTGGTGCATCTGTGGACACCATATAGAGTTAATAGACCAGGTCACAGCGCGTTGACTCAGACTCTGCTCTTCCTGACGGTGATGCTTGACTGTGACATCCCATGAATAAGTTTGGGAGGTAAAATGCAAGAGTAAATGGCACCGTATGATGGGTTCAGCTTTTGTCTGAATCATTTAAGTGTTATCCTTCCCTGCGTTACATGCATTTCCACTCAAATAGTGCTCGCCTAACTGTGCATTACTGTAATGATGTCAATAAAATTCTCCTCACTTTGTAGATGACTGCACGGATGAATGTGAGCAAAAAAAAGAACTTGTTTATACTGGACATTTTATACTAATGAACCAATTCAGTTCAGTACACAGACCCGAGGAGAGTCTTTTATTGCAATGGCCTTCTGACTGTCATAAAGGCCATGTCATGCAGCAATCAACTCACTGACTCATCCAACATTAACACACTCTGCTGAATGCACATTTTCATTTTCTACGCTTTTTCTGTGAAGCAGAATTTTTTTTTTTTGGAATTACAGTTTTGTTTCTTTCAAACTGCAACCAATCAGCTGTCAGCGTGGACTCCAGTAGTTCCTTCAGTTGTATACCAGGTAAAAGTGACCATCCAGGAGAATTTAATATCTATTCTCACCTGACCTTTATCTCTGCCTCAGTGTGACCCAAAAACTGTCATTCATGCCATGCCTCTCCAGGACTGCATATATTGATTATGACACCTCACATCAGCACAGGAAAGCTATGGTGTGAAACACTTGTCTAAAACATGGACAGACTCCTGTGTTGCTGTCCCTCAGAATGATGTATGAAACACTGCAATGCAGGGCAGTCGATATCACAGAAAGAAATATCTACGCATATTACAAACTGCACTTAAAAAAAACCCCAACAATCTTTCAGGTACATTCTGCTCCCCCTAAAGGAGGTGATAAAAGATAAATTTATCCTGACATTCTTCTTCACATGGGTGAGGAAACCCAGACATGCAAGGGAATAAAGAAGTGTTTAAAAAGCCCTGGAACAAAGTGTGCCAGGATGAACAGGGATGTTTATTGTGTTATAGAGTACATAGAAACGCTGGGCCAAGCGACGGGTTTCCAGCAGCTTGTGTTTGTAAGAGGGGGATTATAAGCAGAGACCACAAGCATAGAACTTGATACCTTTTATGGTTCTGTCAGTTTGATCTAAACTGACAAAGCCTACCAAGCCCCTCGACCTCCGAGTGTAATTCTACCTAATCTGACCTACTGCTATGTGCAATGATACCCTTTGGCTGAGACTTGGACTGGATTACTTCAAACACTTGCGCATACCTGTCCTTGAACACTCTATAACCTGACTTCTACACAGAACAATTCCTCATATGACAATGGAGGGTAGGGGAAACATTAATAATACCTCGCATCAATTCTGGTGTGATGAAACTTTCGCCAATTCAGCAAATGTCTAACGACACTCTTTATTTCACAACCTAAACTTCCCATTTCACGTCACTTTACCGTGCCGGGAATTATTACCAAATTCATTTTTCATCATTCTGTTAGATTTTCCATGACCTGTGATTATTTCACAAGAAAGACAACAGCAAACATATGCCTTTATATCCTGCACCGTACATGTTTATGTACCTGTATTTTATTCATTATTTAATATGAGGAAGGTATTAGGTGAGGGAAACCTTCAAATAGTATTAATCATTCAGGGAGTCAGACTGCTCTGATCACTTCACGTTAAATTACATTACATCCATCGTCGGAGCGGTCAATTGCCTCATGTTAATGTACACTACAGCATTGACCTTAGGGAGACACAGTGTTGAAACAGCAGGCTGCATTTTCACGTGCACAGCAGAATGAGCCTTGCCTCTTCAGCAGGAGAAGATTATAGCTTTAGCGTGACAGCCCTCTCAGCAGCGCCTGGAGTTGGGGGGGGGGGTGTTGACTGTACTCACCCTGTCAGGAGGTGCTGCTGGGAAAACAGGGGCTAAACGCAGGGCTCGCATGGAGGCCTCCAAATGGTGGGTTGGAAGGAAGAAATTTGGGACATCCACTGAATCGGGGCTGAAGAGAGAGCAAATTAAGGAAAATAGCTCCCTTTTTGTGTGAAACACCATGAGTGGCAACAAAGAACAGCAGATGTGACAGCCTGACAGTGTGACAGAGTGTTTGTGTATGGACCAGCTACTAGAGTCCAGGTGAATCTGAAATTACACATTATTTAGAATGAAAGTCTTGGCCTTTCAGATGTGAGAGGCTGTATTCTGGACTTCAAAAGGATACAGTTTGCTCTCCTTGTCTTCTGCACAAGAGCTAGCCGTTTCTGACTGACAGACATCTCTCCCTTCCGAAAAATGCTCTGCAGCATGTGATATTGTCTGCCTCTCCTCCTGGGAATCTTGGTGCCTGTCGGAAGGACCCCTGATAGCTGTCTCGTTGTTGCCTGATGAGAAATCGGGGGGAGCCGCAGCTGTCGGCTCGGTGCTTTCCTGTCGTTCCGCTTCAGCATCTCTCACAGGGTCAGCAGCGTTTGCATCACACTCATCAGAGGGTTCATGTTCTGCATGTTGGTCCTCCTCTGCCATAGTGACCGTGGGCTCACCAGAGGTCCCAGCATGCCGTGCGTCTGCCTTCAGACCCGCCCCTCTGCCAGCCTGCCTCTCCACAGTCAGGGACGCCTGCTCCTCTGGGCTCTCCAGGCTCTCCAGGGAACCCAAGTCCGGTTCAGACAGAAGGCTGGTCCACGGGCTGGTCTTGTCCGTCACCGAGGTGACCTCATTCAGCGTTTTGGGCTCGATCAGCGTCTCCTCGTAATCCTCCTCCTCCTCCTCCTCCTCCTCCTCTTCGCTGCACTGACCCTTGTGTTCACCCTCATCTTCATCCAGATGGGGACTGTCCTCTACATCGTGGTCATCCTCCACATTAAGCAGAAAGTCGCTGGGTTCATCTGTCACGTGTGGGACAGGGGAGGCGAGAGCAGACCCCCTGTCCCGCGGAGGCTCAGAATGCTCAGCTGGCAGGAAGTGATCCTCCGCAGACAGGAAGCTGTCACCAGCTGGGACTTTCTGATTGGAGCTGCTCTGGGCATTCTCAGGCATAGTCCGAAGGTGACGTCCGTGTATATCTGGAGCAAGGCAGCAGGGAATCATTAATGCTCAGCTACAGCTGCTGAGAAAGAAATAGTACACTGCCCTATTTTCTGTCACCGTGTCTCTGCTTTCACTTTAACCTCCTTCCTCTCCGTGGTGATAAAACTCTACAGATTCCACATGCCTCTTATATACGATGTACCACAGAGTGTCAAGGCCTGCTTGAAGACCCATTTGAACACATGGTGACCAAATGCTGAGTGTTCTGCTTATAAGAATTGGGCAATATATCTGAGCTGTGCTGTTAAAAACTCAGACAGCCATATAAATCTCCAGAAAACAGTGTGGCTACTGAACAGTTAACTACATTTCTTCACAAGAGCTCTTCCAACTCATTATCACATGTCACCTAATCTATTGTTTCTTGCCTTCAGGAGAATAAAGCTCCGGCTTTGTGACTTGCCAAGATGATGCTACGGCACCAGGATTACTGTGGTAACCGTGTTGCCAGCAGAGATGTATGGCCAAGGACATGCTGACCGGAGAGGTGGCACTTAATCTGTTCAGCACCACGGACAGCCACCGTCCGCCCCTGTGCCAGTACCCAGGAGCAGGCCCCAGTGTCCACCCTGCCCTCCCTCTCCCCTTTTCCGGTTTAGCCGAATCCACCGACAGGGGAACAGGGTGGCCTTTTAAGAAGCAGACAGGGGCTGACCGCACACGTCTTGTGCAGTTTACACTGCCTGTCCGTCTGTTGGCGTCTCCCTGCCATTCTGCGAGTTCACCAGAGGCCCTACTGAGGCCCTTACAGCGCTTGGTCTTACCTTTGGTGCACTCTCTCAGCCTCCACCCACTCAGCCTCACCACAGCCCCGACACAGAGACAGCTGCCTGCCTCCATACGCGCGTGAGAGTGGTACTGCCGGAGAGCGCGTATGCACAGGTACACAGGTAAAGCGGGAAAAGCTTACTGCTGATGAGGCTGTTGACCTCCCCCACCAGGCGGTTGGACTTGAGCAGCAGCTGAGTGGTGTCCATCTCAGAGTCCCCGTGCTCCTCCTGCGGGGACGGCCGCACCTGCTCCGAGAGGCTGGGAAACGTTGGTGTGGACAGCTTGCGGCTGAAGTACCGCTGAATATCATCCAGCTCACTCAGGTTCTTCCTGCAACACACACACACACACACACACATACAAAAGGCAGCAAAGCAATTATTAGTCTTTCTGTAGAATAAGAGCAGTTCACTGACTGCATCACTTTCATCATGATGTCACCCCACAGTAGGGATGAAATGAAATTACTATTCAAATACTCAATCGTGAAATCTCCGTTGGATTAATACACAAATACCTGGATCACGAATGCCTTTTAATTTCGAATGAAACATATGAACCCAGAGCTTTACGCGTATCCCTACTGTACACAACCCAGTTCTGCCAGTGTGTATTTCCTGTCAGCTGTGAGGTCACGTCCTGCCGCGTGAGGTACCTGAGCGCTGAGGAGAGCATGGATTTGGAGGGGTGGGTCTCCCCGATGGCGGAGCTGTTTGGGGCTCTGTCCCCCTCCTGCAGGCTCTGGTGGAACATGCGCACGTTGTGAATGTGCTCCTCACGGCGTTCGCTCAGACTGGACCTGCTGCACCGAGACAGAGACACAAACCGCACTGTCACTGTGCACACTGACACTACTCACCCCCTCCCAGCGATACCCCACGATAACAACGCTGCTGCCGGTGTCTGCATTACAGAAAAGCACTACCGCGTCATCACAAACAACAGCTTTCATATTAATCATATCAACTTCAGCTTATTGTCATCAATATTGATGCCATGCTCTCCACTAAGCAATTTACACCCCTTACCAAACAGTCTTGTGCAGACTCATTTAAAGGCCTTAATTCAGACCTGACCGACTGCAGACACCTGTGAAGAAGCCAATCAATTCTGCCACCCTCACATGGTGTCAGAGCTCAGTCTGACACCGTCTGACACTAAGAACAGAATGTACATCCACAAAGCAACGGCCGGCCGAGGGACATTTAATCATCATTGACCGCTGTTGTACAGATACAGCGCAGGCGTGAGGCTACCTCCCAGACAGCAGCGCCTCCAGCTGGTCGGGCGAGGCGTTGATCCTCTGCTCGGGGTAGCGGGTGATGTGGGTGGGGAAGCTGCTGTACATGGCGGTGGTGTGGTAGCAGAGCGGGAGGGTCTGGAACACAGACTGTGGTAGAAAACCAGGCTTCAGTCCCCAAACACATTCAGTACACAGCACAGGGTACACTGTAAACACTGTAAATTTGAAGTCAAACTAACTACACTAAAGTAATTTTTCCCCTGGTCGTCTGGACCTCATTATGAAATAGAGTGTTTTTTGAAGGAATTTACAGCTTCTTACTGATAAATCTGCATGACCCCCCAAAAATGCTTTCAAGATTTAGGATTCTTGGATGTCCTGTTTAAACTGCCATCTGAAATCTATGCACTTTTAAACAGTTTCTCTAAAATAAATATTTACTCCACAAATGTATGTACTGGATATGATCATACCCCATGCTAACACATGACAATATAAGGTTTTCACTGCATCCCATCTTTAAGAGGGAGGGAGTTTGAAATCAGTGGTAAACTCTATAACTGGAGACCCTCAGGACGCACCCGGTTGAGCTGTGTGACATCACTATGCCTTTGCATTCTTAATTCCACTCTGAATGTTTTTCAGCACTCAATAGTCAGTAAACACATTCAGAAACAGGTCTGTCTTGAATAGATATTTCCGGTTAAAACTGTTTTTCTCCTCCATGCTAGTGCTAAGAATCAACGGGAAACAAAGTGAAGAAACACACACATGCATAAACAACCATACACACACACACACAATTTGACTAGCTATTTACATTCTGTTAAACTGTAGTACCTTGTAACCTGGTCCCTTTTTCTGGTTTCTCTGAGCCCTTGTTTCTGGTTTCCTTGTTTTATGCCACATCACTAAGCTACAGCATGGGTCACTATGTGCTGGAGTCACACTAAGCTACAGCATGGGTCACTACGTGCTGGAGTCACACTAAGCTACAGCATGGGTCACTATGTGCTGGAGCCACAGCAGATGAAGCCCTCTGCTGTGGAGACACAGGAAGCGTGGAGATGCAACACTCACAGAGTCTTTGGGGCTCTCTTCCTGCGCCGCCTGTCTTTGGACCCGCAGGTTCTGGACGCCCTTCAAAGGGGACACGGCCACTTTAAGCTGTCCCTGGCACTGCCCGCTGAAATCTGTGATGTTGTACCAGCCGCACACGGACTGAAACCCCGAGAGAAGGGGGGAGAGGTCAACGGAGGCGAACCCGATGACCCTCTCCACGTCTACCGAGAGAAACGGAGACAAAAAAAAAAAAATCACTCGGTTATTAAAAACACGGTCATCGATAATCCTAAATTATATCCCCCCCGCCCCCTCCCCAACCAGGTTTTTCTCCGTGAGCAGCTGTGAGCTGGATGGGAAAATGCTTGAGGTTGTTATGTTACCTCCTTTGTGCCAAACTTTGAAAACCATCGTCTGCTGTGGATCCAGAAGAATCTGCTTTGAAAGCCTGCCATGAGAAAAGAAGGTAAATGAGCACACCGTGACAGTGTTTACATGCCTCGCAATGCTGGCTGTTCGATAACACGGACGCCGCTGAGTCACCAGGCTTCCTCCCGCTGCAGAATCTTATCTCTGGGTATTGTACCCTGAAAACTTGCACCGCGTACTAATGCGCATAGGTTGAAAGGAACCGAGAACAGGAAATAAACAGGTAGATGAATGACTTTCATACGCATATTTACACTGGAATAATAATTTGTCAAACATAAAGCCAGACACACAAGTGATACTATTGGGCTGTTTTACTGACTAATGCTATATTAAAAGTGGGTCTCTATTCTGCAGATTCTAGTTCTGACATACATCCGGACTCATCTTTGATTTGAGCAAGAGCAATAGTGCACCCAGAGAATATAATGTGAAACAAACAGATATAATGATTTTGAATGTCCAAATGTTTAATCCATTATGCATCCAGTCAACTGATAAAATCTTAGCAACCGGACCATGACGAAATAGCAGCTATTCTACAATATGATTCAAAATTTACAAAAGGCTCCATTTGTAGAATGCCATATAAAGCAGACAGCATGCAGGTAAGAGGCCGTTCAAAGCCAGTGGAGCGGGTGAGTATATAAGCTTGCAGGGTGCGTGTGTGTGTGTGAGACGGTTTTGTGAGGGGATTTGGGGTGCACGCACCTGCCCCCCCACTGGTGGTCCCACACGGGGCAGTCGGTGTCCGGCACCACGGGCGTGGTGATGGAGCTGTCTCTGTCCGCCGTGGCGTAGGACACGCAACAGCTGGGCAGCCCTCCACTGCGCTCCGCCAGCGGGCTACCTGCAGGGGGCGCACAGCACACAGGTGTGCGCAGATGGTAAGGAGCAGGGATCATACCCAAAGGGTTGCTGGTTCGATTCCTTGTTGGGGCACTGCTGCTGTACCCTTGGACAAGGTACTTCAACTCATTATTGCCTTAGTAAATGTCCAGCTGTATAAATGCATAACATGTATAACCTGTAACCTTGTAAGTCACTCTGGATAAGAGTGTCTGCTAAATGACAATAATATAATGTAATAAACGCCTTGGTAAAAAAAGGTAGCCTGAAATTGCTGCACTGGTGACTTGGAGTTGTGAATTGGTCACTCCAGTTCATCACATCTATCACCACTTGCCCAAGGATGCAGAGAAAGTAAATACAGCACAGCACAGCAATACAGGATATCAACAAGCTCCTAATGTCTGCAATTAGTACAATTTGTTTTAATTAGCGGGTTACCTCCTAAATGAAAACAAAGGGATACATCTGGGGTCTAATTAGATTGATATGACTGCCATCTAGAGGCTGCAGTGGTGAAATGCAGGTGAAAGCAGAGCTCTATGTAAAATGCCCAGTCAAGCACCTTACCAAACTACATGTGCCTAGATTTATAGCTCTATATTTAGGCTCAATCTATGACTCTACAGATGTGGATTTAGCATAATGCTATACCTACACATATATATATAGATGTAATACTACACTTACACATATTTCTACATAAGCGCATACAGATACACATGCGTATATTTATAGTGTAGTGTGGCCTTGCGTTTACCTTTGAGACTGAGATGCATGGCCCGATCCACAGTGACAGTCACGGCAAACGTGTCCTCTTCGTTGCCCTCGCGGGAAGGCGGCAGATTGGTGCTCATGGATGACTTTGTGCGGTGGTGGCTGTGAGTGCCAGACTGTCTGGAGGGCGCTGCCATTGGAGGCCTGGGGCCTTCCTCATCCTCCTCCTCCTCCTCCTCTTCCCCCTCTCCAGAGGAGAGCGCCCCCTGGCTGTTGTGCTCATCAAGGCTGTTTCCGCTGAAGGCCCTCTGTCCGGGGGGCGCTGTGTGCCGCGCGAGGGTCAGGGTGATGTGCACCCTGAGGGCCGCGCCCTCCAGGTCAGAGGCAGAGCGCCGGAAAAGGGGGTACACTCCTGAAACCCAAAAACACAGGCAGGCCTACATCAAACCGTGGACAAGCAAACATCCTCAGCTTGTGGACATTGGAACCTCACTCAGGATTTTTTTGTCATATACAATGAATTCAATAAACGTAAATTTAAATTACCACAGAGATGCTTGATTTAAGCGATTTATATTGAATTTTCCTTCTCTGTTACATTGACACTACTCATACATGCACCACCTCACAGTATTTGATGCAATACTGCACTGTAACCATGTGAGAGCCACCCACCGCTGATGGTGAGCTTGTGTTCCGCCCTCCTGGCCAGTGAGGAGAGCTCCACGTAGGCGGAACCCACGAGCCGGTCGGTGTCGTGTGGTCGGGGCCTCCTGTGCTTTCCGAAGGCCACCCACACCTGCACCTCCAGCCTCTCCTCCCGCAGGTACCAGAGAAGGGGCAGGGTAGCCCTCAGCTGCACCACCCTGCTGCCCCTGAAGGCCACCGTGGCCACGCCCTCCTCCCGTCCCGCCCCGCCCTGCGGGGCCGGGTGCTGCAGCGGGGAGCAGAAGGCCTCCTCCTCGTACAGCTTGTAGCGGAAGTAGCAGTAGGTGGAGCGCTCCAGGGTCATGTGACCTGGCAGCAGCAGGCAGTGGAGCGGCAGCCACACTCTGGGCACGGAGACCGACACTGACACAGTCCTGTCGCTGTCCGGATAAGCCTCCTCCTCTTCCTCATCTTCCTCCTCCACGTCCTCCCGGGACACCTCCCAGCCCAGGTTTCGGGCCGCACCGATGACCCTCTCTCTGTCCGAATGGTGTGCGAAGTTTATGGAGATCTCCAGTCCCCCGAGTGAGCTGGGGTTGGCCTGAGATGATGCTGGGTCCTGGGGCAGGGAGAGTGCGAACCAGCCGGAGATTCCTGGAGCACACAAACACGCATTGTAGAAACATCCCCACTGTGAAGGGTTCTGTGTCAATGTAAGAAAGGAGCCACTGTTTCTGTAAGAGAACAGCTTTCTCCATTATTTCATGCTTACACACAATTTTACAATCACCGTTGGAGAGCATTCATATTGCTCTGGGATTCAACATCAATACTTTCATAATTTACTTTTATATTTGAAAGAATCCACATGCGCCTCTTCTCATAACTGTAGTTTCAAAAGAAGTTGCCGGTATATACTGTAAGTAATGCGACAACCAACACAGTTCATTGCTGATGTGAGCATTTTTCCTGCATGAGTTCTTAGTTCCTGTTATTACAAATTTTATAATGAAAATGAATTCAGGAATCAGCTCCTATAAATAGTATACTACAACTTAGTACTATAAGGTTTTATCGTTTAACACTTCTCACAAATGAAATATATTGTACAACTAACTAAAGACAAAACAGCAGAAGCCTGGCCCTGTCTTCAGTATTTTAAATACAATTCATATTGCAACTTACTTACAGGTGATACACAAAAAGAGATCTAAAAACATCATTATCACAAGTGCTAAAGAAATTATTAAGAAATATGTGAAGTATACACCCATCCATCACCATACCTGTCCTTTTATGAATCAGGTCTCCCAGATGAATTCTGACTCTACCCAGAACGGTGTCCTTTGATGCTGGACAATCGCTGCCTGACTCATCAAAAATGGACACAGATAAGCAGCACATGTTTACCAGCTGTTCACGGTTGCACTTGAAGAAAGAAGGTCCCGATCATTGAGAGCCTTGGCTGTATGGTTTGCATTTGGTTATTGTTCGTAACACATTGTTCCATGAATAAATCTGTACTATAAAAGTGGTTTTAAGAGGGGCTGCATCAGCACTTTTGACTGGGCCAGGCAATACTAAGAACGTCCTCAGAATGGAAATCTTGTGATACCTGCATATCTCCAAGAATGCCAATACAAAGAAAAAGTACCATACTGTAGATATGAAACAAGTGAAACATACTGACCTACAGATTTGAAGGAAAAGTTATTATTGAGGGCAATACTTAACATATCACACACAAAATAAAAACAGCATCTGGCTCTTACATTTAAAATTCATATTTTGTTTCCATTATCATACACTTCTTGGATTTGAAATATGCCCCAAAATGTCAGATTTTTTTCTTTTGATGGAGTGGCTCATGGAGATGACCTATGCTGAAGGGTAGCAGTGTCTCCTGCAGGATTCACCTCCACCCCTGTCTACATTAGTTCCAGGTGTCCCATCAGGCCCCTCACCCCTGCGGCTGTCCCGGTGGCACACGGTGAAGGTGGCGGCCGCGCCCTCCAGCAGCTCCGCCAGGCTGCAGGTCTCCCCGCCGGCACTCTGCACCACCAGGCTGCAGGGGAACTCGGCGTGGTGCTCGAACTCGGGGCAGAAGGACCGGGCCACCACGCGGGTGCTCCGCCTCTCTCTCTCCGGCAGGAAGGACAGCTGCACAGTGACGTACGAGTTCACGCCCACGTCGGCGTAGTAACGGAACGCTTCGTCCTGCCTCGTCACGGCCCTAGGCGCGACAAGAGGGAAAAGACCTCACTGAGTGAAGCCACAACACCAATAACTCCATTCACCCAGTAATTACTCATCATTAAACTGCTATGTAATGAAGACTGGTTGTGAAGAGTGATGATTATGCATGCTTCATTTCCCTGAGGTAAGTTACCCAAGAGACAGCCTCCAGCCACCAAGGAAAAAAAACAAAACATTTACATTTATATTTCCTAACATTCTCATAATTTTTTTCCCCACATTTTCTTACACCACCATTTTGTCATTTAGCAGAGACTCTTATCCAGAGCAACTAACACAGAACGACAGAAAAGAGCATCTAATAAAGTTGCAAGCTTCAGTAAGAGCTTAAGCCAACCTTTACACTGCTTTCTTAACTCTTACAAGATAACACTGTCACAACATTCAAATATAATCATTGATATATTGGTGGTATTGGTATAGTAAGGGCAAAAAACTGTGATGGTAACCTTGATAATTAAAGCAAAGACTCCTCTAGCTGTCTTTAACCAGGAGAATGTCTCTGTCGGGGAGGGCAGGGGGTATTTTGGGGGATAGGTGGGGGGAAGTTTGTACCGTGCTGCCGCCTTGAGTCCTGCTGCTCGATGGACCTGTACTGCCAGAGTTACGACTCGTGATGCTACAGCCCCGCCCTTCACAGCTTGAGTCCTCACTGGCCGTTGCTTGTACTGCACACGCACATCCAGCAGACCTGGCAGAGAGCAGATAAACATGAATGACAGATCCCTAAAGCACTTCCAGTGACACTGATTTATTTTCACATTAGCAGACTTCAGCTGAGGCAGCAGCCTTCCTGCGTGTGTGTATTATTCTGTGGGAGTGAGAGATGGGTAGAGGTGGGACACTGTGCATTTCTGTATGTGTGTGATGTGTGAATGTCTAGATGATGTGGGATACCTGAAGGCTGGAGTCGGTTTTGTGTGTGTGTGTGTGTATCAGGAAGAGGCAGGCACCTGAAGGCTGAGGCTGGTGCCCAGCAG
The DNA here is from genome assembly GCF_013368585.1 of Megalops cyprinoides. Classification (NCBI taxonomy): domain Eukaryota; kingdom Metazoa; phylum Chordata; class Actinopteri; order Elopiformes; family Megalopidae; genus Megalops; species Megalops cyprinoides. The sequence goes on along the minus strand of NC_050591.1, from coordinate 32,571,297 downwards.
GGCTGTCTGTCCTGGGTATGAGGGGGAGGGAGAAGGCCTGGGCCCCCATCTGCTCCTGCGTCTGCATTGTCACCATGGCACACAGCTTGGACAGCGGCAACAGCCCTTTGGCCACTTGCTGGTCTCTCACATTGGGGTAGTAATACCTGCCAAGATTCGTCAACTTATTCTAACACAGCATTAAAAAAGTTTCCTTATTTCAAACAAAACCCCTATATATTAGCTTGGGGAAAAAAAAAACCTAATAGAAAGGGAATATCAGCAAGAAACACGTAAAACAAGTCACGACCTGGTACTTGTGAATGTATATTTGGCGCCCTCTTGAGGTTTTTCCCAGAATGGTATGCTTACCTGCACCAGACCTCGAACTGAATGCCCCCCCTGGTGGCGGGGCCCTGGCTGGAGCAGCAGCTGAGCAGCAGTTTCTGGACCAGCACCCCGGCAGGGGCCAGCAGGGTGTGGCTCTCACTGTGCCCGAATACCGGGTCTGGGACACACAGCGTGGTGCCCGTACGAAACTGCCTCAGGCTCACACCTACAGGGAGATGGAAATGAAAAAACGGATCTTCGTCCCCTAAATTCAAGCCAGTGGAGCCAACTTGTAAATTCATTTAACCTCCATGTTCTCCTCAGCTATAGTATCAGCTAGCACTCTGTCTCACATTATTGCCACAGTTGATTTCCATCTATAGGCTACACTTACAGTTAATTACTCATTTGTTTCATTGTTAGATTTGTAGCCACTATGTGTTCCTTTTGTTTTCTTTCTATCCTGTTCCTTCCTTTTCATGTGTTTGTACAATACATGTGTTTACATGAACTATATGTGCATATGTACATATCCACCCCTATGTATATGTACCTATGTACATAGCTATACATAATTGTGTACATGCATGTATGTATATGTGCTTTGGCAATATTTACACAATGTAATTCAAGCCAATAAAGCAAATTTGAATTGAAATGAAACGTAGTTTGCATGCACTTGTATCTCCTACCACTCTGACAGCCATAATGGTAGGGCCTTCTGGCAAATGAATATGCAACAGCAATAACACGCCACAGCAAAGGGGAGTGACCTACTGCTCTCTATAGCGTTTGGGTCCAGGGTTTCCTCGGCGACCCCTGACTGAGCGGGGAATGAGTACTGGACGTAGCAGTCGGCCTCCCCCCACACGGTGGACTGCAGTGGGGTCAGTCCCTTCACCCTCTCCACCGTCACCTCAAACACGTGCTCCGTCATCGCCTCCCCCTGCCTCACATTCACCTGTGGGGACGAGCAACAGCTTTTCCGTCAGCTGGGACTGAACAGGAGCCTCCAGCCAGAGGGCACTGTGACGACTGCATAAAGATGACCAGTTACTAAACATTTACTTTGTTTTGCAAAATATGTGTGCCGTACATTGAAATACGACAACATTCTCCAGTATTAGAAATATTGATAAGCATTGAAAAAGCATAAATAACCTTTGCATCGGCATGCTGCCTTTGGTCCAGTGAGTGGGCTGGTCTTGGAAGGCAAGACACTGAGCCCAGCTCTTCATCCCTCATTCGCTGCAGAGACACTATCTGCTCTGCGAGGCCCATGGCTAAAAGGACCCGGAGGCTGCCCCGGCTGCTGCCTGAAAACACGTCGATGACAGGCATGTAGCAGTCAACTGCCACCACAGGGTACTGCACCTGCAGCAAGAGCTGGGAGATCTTTGGGTCTCTGGAAAAAACAAAAAATGAAAATTCATCAACTGACAGTTTTAAATCACAACTGCTACCAGGCATCTCAGTAGCTTCTATGATGACACTGTTTATTCAGTACTAGAAAACTGCATAAACTGGCTCATTAGCAAATGCTGAAAATGGAACCACCTGCTGGTCCTGGTAGGTACTCTTCGGGTCTGACCAAAAGAGGTACTAACAGCGCCAGCTTGTGTTCCCAGAGAAAGATGTCTACCCACTAATCCCGTGCAGAGGCACTTGCTGGATTTCAGGACAAAAATAGTTTGTGGTTCCTGAAGTGTCCCAGCAAGAGCCCAGAGCTGCCTGGTAACCCATGCACAGCACCCTGCTCATCAGCCCCAGGGGGAAGCGCTGCCCTCACCTGAAGGACATGTAGAGCTGGTGCAGGGGCAGTTTGGCCAGCCCCAGCAGGGCATCCTGCCCCGAGCCGCCCGCTTTCTGCCACACCTCGATCACCATCACGTTATTCCTCATCCTCTCCAGCAGCCTGGGGGACAGCACCACCGGAGCCACCTGCACACCACACAGAGAGCAGCGGCTGAGACACCAAGCTCGGGCCAACGAGAGAGCCAGCATCAGGGAGAGCCGGCCTGGACTAACGAGGGATCCAGCAGGACTAATGAAAGACTAAAATTCAATCCTCATTCAAAACCTAATGACACCATTGTACCCTGTGGTGATTGGTGAATCGCAGGATGCCTGAGAGTGGCAAGATGAGCAACCCCTGCCAACATCCTCACCTCTATCCCTAGCAGAACAAAAAGAGTGTACTCCACCTCCGTGAGCTCCCGGTCATGGTGGGCTGATGACACAACTGGGATCAATCCCAGGCAAATACAGCTACTTAGGAGCCCTACTACTTCAGTTTCTAACAACTTCATGACTGAATCTACGGATTTGATGGTAACATTAAGACATTCAGAACTCACTGTCTGAAAAGCAGGCAGAATGAGGCTATAACGCTTTTGCACTTTTACCTTTCATAGAAGCATTGCTTACCTGAATGAAGTTAAAAGTGGGATCGGTTTGGCCCCAGCTGACCGCTGATCTCGTGGTCTCGTCAGACCCGAAGAGCTTGCAGTTAAGGTACACGCTGGGCGCCTGCTTGGTCCCGCATTTAAAATCCTTCCCATCGGGCACCATGAGCAGGGCATGCAGCAGCACCCCCTCCTCTTCCTCCAGCTGCTGAGGGTTCCTGTTCGGAGAGGCGAGGGGTACAGGGGTGTGGGAGGGGGTCGGGAGCCGCACTTCGTGGATGCCCTGGACTCCAGGCATGAGGAACAACTCCCTCCCGGCTCCTCCTTTCAGATCTGTGGAGGAGTCTGAAACCCGGGGCTGTGCGCTGGCGTTGCTGTCTGAAGACGTGGTCTTTCTCTGGGGGCTGGTGGGAGCGTTTGACAGGGCTGTGGCACCTGCTGCCCTCCCTTTGGCTGGGGAGAAATCCTTGCTGTCTGCTGCAAGCTCAAATGTCACCTGTAAGATAGGGACATGTTTCATCAAGGACACACTGCCAACAAACAGCTTGTTATCCAGTCAGTTTAGGACCTGCTGAAAGCTAAAAACTATGTCTATTTTAGCTCCAAAAAATACAGGTCAACTTAGAGAGCTTCAAACTCACAGTGTCTGAAGCCCATATCACCTAGAGTCTTTCACGGCTCAACTGTGGGATAAAAAAAACTGTAGAAACTGTTGTATATGCCCTGGGGCTCACCTTGAGAGTACCCAGCTCTTGCTTGTCTCTGTCCTCCTCCAGACCCAGGATGGGCAGCACTGTGGACAGGGACAGGTCTGCGCTCCGCAGCAGAGAACGCAGGGGGAAGGCGGCTTTGCCAATGGGAACAGGCTGTTGCACCAAAGACAGTATAAAGGGGTTAGGATTAAGAAGAATTTGCTCATGAGTCTCAAAACCAAGTGTAGCTCTGGCCGATGCAGAACACACTCACTTTCTGTTGGAATTTTTCTCTGGAGTAGATCTTGAACATGACGTCCGTGTTCCACCAGTGGTCAACAGTTGGTCCACTAAATCGCACAGGGAAAACAGACCGCTGCTGGAATTTTACAACTGCAGTGCACAAGAGGAAAAAAAGGACAAAACTCATTAAAATATTTTTATATATGATTTAATCATCATATAGAAAATCATTAAAACAATCATGAAGTCCATATAGATATTGGTACTGGAAACCAGCTTTGGCTGAAGATTGTATTGCACAATGTATCTATGTTAAATTGTATTTGAAATAAACCTTGACATAAACAATTCACTTTGAAATAAAGAAATAAATAAGTTTTGACAATCAATTGCTGAAGTGTTCAGAAAGCTTACCTCCACCAGCAACTTTACTGGAGGCAAATCGAATCACCTCTGTTGCCATGGCTGCCTGTTTGACATTGTGTTTAGTGGAACACACAGGGAAGAAATACTCCACAAAATATGAGCTGAGGGATGGAGACACACAGAGACGGCAGACCACAGTTTCTGTTAAATACTTGTCATACTTAAACTGTCAGCAGCTGGAGAAATATAAGTATGTTGACGCAAAAGCTACCATGAGCATACAACAGTGCGGATCATACCATTTCCTGGTGGAGGGGGGGCGAGGTGGTTTCCCCTTGCTGGGGGTCTTGTGAGGCGTGGCAGGGGTGCTGTCTGTGGGGATCGTTAGAGAATGGACGATGACTCTGGCCAAATGTACCCGGCCCAGCAGAGTGAGCTGGTCCACAGTCAGATCAGGAACCCTACTGCTTTCCTCTGGACTCCGGCTGGTATCCTCTGGGACCAAGCTGTTCACCAGAAAAACAAACTTTGAAATACTTGACAAGGTATGAACGTACACAGGAGTCAGTGCACAGCAGCCATATTAATCTCAGTAAACTAAAACCTTGATGCCACGACCTTAACACGCCTGTTATTCAGTAAAACTGTTGCTCTGCATGTTAAAACACAGGACAGCTCACCCTCCACTCTTCGTTCCACCAGCGCTTCTCAGCTCCTTGTCCCCTCTCTTCCCTCTTGTGACACCCCGTTTCCTTTTCTTCTTCTTCACGGACAGACCCTCGTCTTCTTCAGCAGTGAAGTCACTACTGTCAGACCTCTAATATCGAACAGAAATAGCAGCCCTTCAACAAGTCACATCTGTGATGTGCTGATGCCAAGAACCAAATTTCCCTCTTTAATGAGTACAAGCTATTTAACTCTAAATGAAATCGCAAATAAAAACGTGAAACATGAGAGTAAAGATCATGTTTATTGTATCACTTTAACATGGACCATTTTGCACCATTCAAACACCTAGATCCTGCACCAGCTGTAACACTGCAAAACCAAATTGTTTGGCACAGTGTAAAATCTATATAACTTGAATATTGCGACAGAGGGGAAAATCTGAGCAAGCTGAAACCAAGACAAGACTCCTCATACATTTTCCACTGTTCACAACCTCAAGCAATCTGCAGAGTTCAATTCTAGAAAAATGTTTTATTATATTTGTAACCAATAACAACAGGGTAACGATATTCTGTAAAGCCAAACTGAACCTCTCAATCCATAAATTCTGATTATATTTATGCAGTGCTGGCTCCATCTAAACCATAAGGAGATTTTATGAGCTCGTCTGCACCCACAAAATCACACAAAGCTAAACTGGTAGTATGAAGGCCAACAATGAGGGGTGATCTCATTTAATATAATTTAACATAATATGAGCATTGAGAGGGCTGGCAGCTAAGGGGTTGGATTAACACAGGTTTCACATTAACCCTACCATCTCCATACTGTGCAGATACAGATGCATCCATAGCTGCACAGGGATGCACAGTTGCCTGTGAAAGTGTGCTTCGTGCAGTGTTGCTAAAAGGCTATTATGGGAAGCAGTAGAAGCAGTGCTCACAGAGGCTCTGTAGAACAGGTTCTCCAGCAGGCTCTGGTCAAACAGGGGGTCGTTCAGGTCACTGTCCTCACACACACTGCTGGTTCCAGAGAGGAACTCTGGAGGGGAACCCTCCCCATCCCAGAGAGCTGATCCATTAACACTGAAAATTAAAGGAAGCAGCCATTAAAATTACACCGAGACCAATCCTACACAGGCCAATTCGCTTTAACATTCAGTCAGAGGAACAGGTCTTGTACCGCTTGTACCAGACCTCCTGAAAATCTGATTGTGTCCTCAGGGAGCAGGGGAGGACCCTTTCTTTTAAAATATTTAGATACGGACTCTTTACAGAAAATAACTCTGTTCCAAAGATGAATCTGAACGCCTTGTTAAAAGGGTATGGTGCAGTTCATTATTGTTCATTTACATTATGAAATCAGGAGCAGGTTACCTGCCCAGAAGCAGCTCCACTGCCCTGTTCTCAGTGTCTGCGAAGCAGTCCAGGCTGCTGTATTCACGCAGAGGCAAGCCCCCCGGAGAGGGCAGGACACCGGCCTCAGCCTGCAGGAGGTTCTGCAGCAGCTTCCCAGATGAGGGAACGGGTCGCCTTCAGACGCAAGACACACAATTACACACTGAACTGCTTCACACACCACAGCCACAGGAATTACTCATCAAATAGCTACGTATGTTAATGATTCGAAAACATTACTCAGTATGTAAAATCTGCAGGATGAGGAAGCTCCACCGTTTAGTACACACAGTGAAGTTGCTGTGCCTATGTTGTCTTTCGACACAGGAACGGGAATGTCCTTCAGAGCCAGGTCGGAATCCAGGTCGGACTTCAGAGCCGAAACCACCATGGCGTTTCTGAGCTTGCTACCACGATCTAAAAGAACTGAGGGAAACACATTTTTCACAAATTACACATAACATGCCTAATAACATTTAGGCATGACATGTTTTTACTGAATCTACTGAGGTGCAATGTCTCACCCAAGACATAAACTCAAAATCCTTTTGTCACGGGTCTACAAGCCTCTCCACTTATCATAACCTCCTACTTCCACTTGGATCACTGCAGTGTCAGCGGCACTGGGGCTCTACCTGAGAGAATGTCCTTGGAGGTCTGGTTGCCAGCTGAGATGTGGGCCTCTGGTCTGCTGGTAGGATCAGCTGACCACTGGACTCTGGCTGCATTCAGCCTTTCTTCTCCATATTGAGATCTTGAGGGTGGTCTTAAAGGAGCAGAACTGGGTCCCTCATGGCCATTACTTCTCTCTTGAAAGTACAGGTGATCTTTCCCTCTGAAAATGTTAGTCACATGTTATCAACCAGGTTAATGAAAAGCATCAAGTTCAACACACATGCTGAAAAATGTTACAAAACATGGCCCTGTTACACAAAGAGCAGCTGATTATTAACTTAATATATATTTAACATATCCCTTTCATTTAAATAATAACCCCTGGCCCCTTCAAAAAAGAGTACCACTGCTTAATTCATCTAAACTATTTTATAACATCCACATTAAAAAGGGCTGTAGTGTTAATACTTTCTTTCGGTAAATTTTGAGAACTTCCAATTCAGAAGGAAAACATGTTGAATTATAGCTCCTCCAGGATGTGGACTGGAAGCACCACAGTGAGGTGGATGTAAAATAGCATGCTACTGTACTTCAAAATGCAGACACAAAATATAACGTGGCACATGAGCGAGCGGAGATGTGATACACACTGTACATAATCATACAGCACACGCAAAAGGGACGTGTGAAATGTATCCTGCCTGGGTGTGTTTGAAGAGCTGCTTCCCAGTGAGTCTTTCCCACTGTTGCCGGAGGGACAGCGGGACAGAGACGGCACCACCAGGAGGTCCTTGTGAGCCGCGGCCTTGGGTGTGGGGCCAGGCGCCTCCGTCCCTGTGCCGATGCTCCCGTCCGAGGTGGGACCTGAGCTGTTGCTGTCGTATGTTTCTGTCAGGGGCTCCAGAGCAAGAGACACCTGTGACAAAGAGGGGAGCAGTGTAGCAGAGTGGTGAGGAGCATCACTCACAACCGAAAGGCTGCCGGTCCGATTCCCCTCTGGGGCACAAAGCAGTGTAGCAGAGTGGTGAGGAGCATCACTCGTAACCGAAAGGTTGCCGGTCCGATTCCCCTCTGGGGCACTGCTGCTGTACCCTTGGGCAAGGTACTTAAACCAGAATTGCCTCTGTAAATATCCAGCTGTATAAATGGATAACATTATAAAAAAACTGTAACTTATGTAAGTCGCTCTGGATAAGAGCGTCTGCTAAACGCTAATGATGTAATGTAATGGGAGAATTCCAACGCAGATATGTGGCAAAATTCACTCCTATCATCTGAGACACCGAGGCATTTTTGCTTGCAAGTACACACCATTTGCTTCAAGGGAATGGTCAAGAGGAAGTGCTTAGAAACAGGACTAAAATAGGGTTACAAAGAGGTGAACGATATGAGGATCGTTTGGAAAACAGCAGGCAAAACAATGAGGAGGAAACAGAGCAGTTAGATCTGTCCATATTTGAGAGGGTGGCCATGGATTCCTTTAGTTTTTGCACAATCACATATTTCTATCTTGTACCTGTAATTCCCCTAGCTTTTCAGAGGCTGGGGACACCACAGTGAAGAACCCGCTGATTGAGTGGGACAGAGAGAGACGGGCAATGCCTGCAATCTGGACTCGACCTATGGGCAAACGGTCTGGTTTTGTCAGAACTTCCAGCACCAACATGCCCATATCTGTAATTCACAAGAAAAAAAAAATCTTTGTTAACATTTTCAGGAATACCTACAAATAAGGTTAACCAAATGCTCCAAACTGCAAAAAAAACACATTTTAACACAATTCCAATGACTCAACATGCATCAGATTACTTTTCAGAGTTTAATCATGGACTAATATAACTGACATTACCTGTCAGGTAAGAGGTGAACTGTTTCGGCCCACAGCGGACTGCAAACCGGGCTGTAGTCTTGACGCCTCTCTGGTCCACATGAGACCCATCCCGTGGGCGAAAGTGGGTTCCATTTGTGGATTCCCCCCACCACCGCAGTCTGACAAGAGGCGCCGCGGGCGGCTTTGGGACGGTCCACAGGACCCTGCTGACCGTCACCCTAAGAAAGCATCGCAGCTGCCCCTCCACAAGAGGAGGAAGACTGGTAGATGGCGAAATATCACTGGGAACTGTGAAACAGGGAGTTTGAAATCAGTACACATGTTCAACAGTCTGAACCAATGTTTGAATTACCTTCTTATTTGAATTCCGGCCCGACGGATAGCAAGCTGTTTTGAGATGACAAACCAACTGCATATCGGTTCCACTTCTATCCCCACCCCCTAACACCTACTACTTGTAGCATTTGATGTTAATTTTACATGTACGTGATGTATTTTGATTTCGTGTTCTAGGGATTGTTGTATCGTAGTATACTCGGCTTCCAGGGTAGGACTTGAATAGTGTTAAGCTCACACTCACGGGTCTGGGAGTGTTGTTAGCCTGGTCCGACACTGTTGCTCGTTTGAATTGAATGGGTACACTTATGTTCTATTGTGACTGAATTCGCTCTCAATAAGAGCGTCTGCTAAATGCATGTAATGTAATGAATTGTAATGTAATGGCAAGTATCCCGTCTAGCAGCTACAGTCAGATAGCAAACTGGCCAAGTTAAATATTCTCACTAAGTAAGCAGACTTATATCCAGTCAACCATGAGGTCAGGATTACAGTAAGCAAGACACCTAGCTAATGGGTTTCATTGACCCGTTTTTCTCATCATGTGAATTGGAATAGTGTCATATTGTAGTAAAATGGCTAGTTAGCTGCTTTGATTTCTTAAGTTACTATCTAGCAAACATTACCTAGTTAGCAACATACAATACAGTCTCAAGCATTCGCAAGCTAGGTAGCTAACGTGTGAAAGGGTTTCGCCAACTGTCTAAAAAACCTTAATAAGATCAGTAACGTTAGCTAGTTAGCTAGCTAGCTGCAAACCACAGATGTCAACAGCAGAAGTATACCTGCGCGCTAGTTGGCTAGCTACCTACCTTTCTTTCTCTTGTTGCCCACTTTGTTAGATTTTACTTTTTTATTCTTCATTCCGTCCGAGCACCTCTACCCTTGAAAAGAATCGGGTTCCTTAGCAGTGACATTGTATAGGTCCCATGTTTTCACAAACTGTCAGATTCGCCTTTCGCGAACATAGACTGCGGTACACAACCTGTTTCTGGAGCAACAACGTTCTCAACACTTTCCTCTGTCCCGCCGCCAAGGCGTAACTGCCGCTGCTGCGAACAGCATTATGGGATACAGGAGGAGTGGCCGTAAGTGGCTCAACGCAGCCTTAGCAGAGGCGTATGCTTAATGCGTTACCAAAGTGACGACCCACAGTAATGGGGGAATGTTGTTGGTACATGTTTAATGCCACTAATCTGTACTCTAGAATATGTGCATAGTTGTTCTGTATCTCCAGTTTTTCTGCATAAACATAAAAAGTCAGATAAAAGAATGCCAGTTTATGTGTATACAATGTGTTAGCTATCATTTGCCATTCTGCATTGGCCAACCCCCCTTTTGCATTTGCGTGTGATATATACAGTATTTATATATATATATATATATAAATGCAAGACAGTCCTTAAGTAAACTGTAGCCTATTTTCAATTAGGCCAAGCCCCACCTAGCCCCTGCAGCAATATCTGAACAAGGCTGTCTCCATTTCTCATTCTAACGCCCCAGTGACAAACCACGAATGGATTTACCATGTGCATGTCCTGGGCTCATACTCTTATTTGTAATCCATGTTTGGATAATTTGACAGACAAAAACCATAGTCGTTTTTCAAGGTGGAGATGAACTGTCTTGAAAGCGGGGCACCAATTAAGGTCATACCACACTGAATATTAAATTAGCGATTATTACTTGTAGTCTGCACCAGTTATAGCTGCAAATATTTGTTTCTGCGATCTCTCTTCGAAACCAGGTCAAGAGGATCCCTGCTTATTCGATTCAATTAGAGGTCAAAACGTGAGAAAACCCCAACAGGATCTTTCCTTTCTTTTCCTGTTTGCAGCGCATCTATACGACCCAAATCCGTGTGGGAGAAAAGATACAGGCAGCACAACCTATGATGTCAGCGACTACAACTTGCGGCAAGCTGAAGCTTCTGCGAAAGTCACCCCCCTCAAAAATGTGTTCTCCACTCAGTAAAAGCATTACGTCACCTTTTTCAGGTCGTTCCCGTTTAAACAGAACGATGCACAATGCATTCTGGGGACTGTAGTGAAAATCCAATTCGTTCATATCTAATTCACCTTGCATACTTCTGGCGAATAAATACATCACCCAGAATGCTTCACTGCAAAATTACAGCGTTGTGGGATGAGGCTGTCCCTGTATACGGAACATTTTTTGATCTCCGTTGCAAGTCAAACTGCGGAGGGTTGAGACTGAAGAGGCAAATTCGGTTGTATTTAAAAGAGAGGAAACAAGACCCTTAAAACGTGACATAAAACTTTCTACAAAGCCTTCGGCCTGAATTTAGCATAACTAATGGAGAAGCAATTGCATTTAAATTTGTTATCGTCCAGACCTCCAATGCCAGGAGGTTTGCAGTCTGGGTCTAAAATGAGAATGGGGTGAGTGTCACAACCATCTGTACATTGCATTTGCTAGCTGGCAGATTTATAAAACAATGAAACTTAACTAACTAGCTAGTTAGTTAGCCGGTGAACTTGGGCGCCATGATAGTTAACGTCGTGTGGTTAGTTTGTTAGCTAGTTGGCATCCATCAGCATTATGTAGCGCGAGTGACAGTAGCTAACGTGAAATAGCCAGAAATCGAGCTGTATATGATAACTAGCTAGTTAATACGGCTAATGTTAGTTGACGTTACTGTTGGCTGAATCGTGTGTGCCGTGTTCGTTGCATCCCCATGTTTTAGCTAGTTGGTTTAGCTGTCAGTTCCCCTCATAGCTGTTAACCAGCTTTCTTGTAGATAGAATGATACAGTTCAGATTCGAAACAGCAAACTAGCTACACAATCATTGTGTCAAAACTACTGTTCGCTGGCTATAGCAAGATCGCTAGTTAGTTATTTATCTAATTGTAGCAGAATAGCTTACAGTGCATAGCTTCTAAACTCAATAACCTGTGAAGCTGATCACCGGTTAATTGGCCTAACTAAAGCGACAGTTCTCTCTACGACTGTTCACACGTTAAGTTGTCTCGCTTCCACCATTACTGCCTTAGGTCATTATTTATCTCACCAATCAGCGATCTTTGATTGAAGCCAGATGGTGTCTCTTTTCGCATCATCAGAACTGCAGTGACACACGTCGTGTTGTTGATGCTGGGGGAAAACTATCAGGCATTTTTTCCTGTTCCTAGAATGAATAGTTATGATGCAGCCCCCCACCCCCCAACATACACGCGCGCGCGCGCGCACACACACACACACACACAAATCTGTGTAGTAACGTTTATAGCTTTGATTTTATTTACACATTTCCATGATTGCATGAGCACTGAATTCAGCATGTTTCTCCTGGTTGCATTTTTGTAACTGAAATGTATAAACCAAGTTAGCCTTCGCTCTGTGGGTGTAGATGTAACATTTCATTAAGCAAACAAACAACTGACCCCAGTGCAGAGCCTAGAAACCCCAAGTATTGTCCACTTTGGGATGACTTCTCCACCATATCATGTTGTCCACCTGTTTTGCAGACCTGGAAGAAAACGAGACTTCTCACCTGTGCCATGGAGCCAGTACTTTGAAACAATGGAAGACATTGAAGTTAAAAATGACAACGGCAAAGACATATCCTTTCTCTTTACAAACAAGTCGCTGTTTGTATTTTCTAGCTGCACGCCATTAATGCAGCGAGCTGGATAGTATCTGACCTGCTGCTTATCACTCATCACAAAATGGAGAGCCAAGCACCTAGGGTGTTGCTTGTTTCTAAATTAAACAAATCCTGCCGCAGCACCACCATGACAATGACCTCCACATTTGTGCTGTCAGCTTGGAATTTGTCGTATCTTTACAAAGGCATCAAAGTGGAGCATTACATTGTTTTAATTTCAAAAAATTCAACCAAATTTGAATGCTGGCGTTCTGTCCAGGAGTTGTACAGTTCCATATTCCATTGAATTTGGACCCAGTAATTGGTTAAGTGCTTTTCAGAGAGCATTTAATGAAATCCAAGACTATAGGCCTTCATTAGCTTGATTAGCATGCCACCGGAATAAACAAGTATAGTCTAGCCTGATCTGAGATAGAATTGTTGTCATCACTTAAATGGGACTTCAAGGTACAAAGCCACTAAGTGTGCGATACAGCCTACGAGAATTTTTTTTTTTTTTTTTTGCTGGTTGCCCATAGGTTTAGTGGTTACTTCTACTGCATTTTCAACCTTGACTTTTTCACACACTTTTAGAATCTACAGCAGCGGATCCTATGGGCCTGTTCTTCTCCTCTTACACGGAGGCGGTCACTCTGCTCTCTCCTGGGCAGTTTTCACTGTAAGTCACACCATTTCCTGTATTCTGTCAGGGGTTTAAGGAGCAAAAAAAGCAGTGTCATCTGATTACAGCCTTTCCAGGTTTTCAAATAATAAAACTACGATTGCCTTTCTGTGAGCAGTGCTTCGGGCTAGTGGCTCATTTTCATCTTAGCAACAGTAACCTGTCTGTCTGGAGTAAGGAACATTTATGTTATGATGCCAAGTCTCTTTGTAAAATATGAAAGACTGCTGTTTCAGGGTGCACACAGGTGTAAGGCAGCTTGAAAAGACTTGGGAACTACTCTGCTGTTAGAAGCAGAGGGAGTCTATTTCTGGACAGACAGCGTGGGCCCGCTGGAAAATGTGTTGGTGTAAGCAATGCGCTTGTAGCTGTGCCTCTCTCAGCCAGCCTACTCTGTGTGAACATTCAGCAGAGCAAAACACTCTTCAAATCACAGGCCCCTTTCTTTGCGTCATCTCCGCTGTTAAATATGATGTGGCAATGCTGGGGACTGCTCATTAATAAATTAAACATTGTAAGACTGGATGCACCTTTATGTTTCATTTCTATTCCTTTGAATATATGATCCAGTCAGGAAATGTCTCACTGTTGTCCATGAGGTCAAAGGCCACACTGAGAAGGTAACATTGTGAGCCAGAGTAGAGGGTGCAGAACAGAGGAGGCCATGTCTTCATAGAGCCAAAGTTGAATGTGGTGGTGTCCTGCATTGTATGTTTCCTAATTTGTGTTGTGTCTCACCAGGCAGTGATATGCACCCGGATCAACTGCAGGGTGGTGGCGGTGGACCTCAGGGGACACGGTGAGAGATGCCCACTCCTCTGCACGGATTCGCTCTTGCGTTTGAAGTTGGCAGAGATGATGCCATTCTTTGTGATCGGATCACATGGAGCCAGGCTCAAATTTCCCAGATATGGGGCGAGAGAGTTAATATTGTCAATCATCATTTGAACTTTTCTCTCATCTAATATTATCTTTGGAATATTCATAGTTATGCTTATGGCATATGCCTAGGATTTAAGGGCAGATAAGATCATAGTATCTTACATGATGGAATCTGCCACTACTAATTGTTAGCTGAAGTTAATGTCCCAGTGGCTGTAAACATGACACGTTGGCAAGAGGTTTTAAGTCATTTACAGAACCTCTGTGATTCTCGCTGTATTCCAGGTGACACGAAAGTTAAAAATTGTGAAGACCTTTCTGCTGAAACGATGGCCAAGTGAGTAAATGAGCAGAGTTCCTTTGTAGTTGGAAGATGTTTACAACTCTTTTCGCAGGAAAAAATCAGAAAAGGGCAAAGTAAACAAGTGCACAGTACTTTGCACCTTTAATTTCGAAAGCACTGGCATCAGCAGTTATAGTTGACATTGTGGTTTTGGCAGTGAGATTGTCCTGATGGTGACATGGGACTTTCAGACACACCATGTTAGCCAGGGAGCTGCCAAAAGAGCCATCTGCTAGCGGAGTATCATGGTGGGATAATGTTCCTGTTCTTGATTCGCTTAAAAACGGATTCATTGCAACCAAAAATAGCCTTGTTTACACCCAACACCCAGAGGGAAGAGGGCAACAATGCAGTCAAGCAAAGCCTTAACAACTGTTGCCTAGTCTTTTTTTTCCCTCTCTCAATGGATCAGAATTTTGCTTCTTTATTTGTTGAGAATCTGATTGAAAATTCCTTGTTGTTCTAATGGCATTGGTGTCAATTGTCTCTTCTAGGGATGTCGGGAAGGTGGTTGAAGCTCTGTACGGTGAAAATGCCCCACCGATCGTGATGATTGGTCATAGCATGGGTGGGGCAATAGCAGTTCACACAGCAGCAGCCAATCATGTGCCATCTTTGCTGGGCCTCTGTGTAATAGACGTGGTGGAAGGTAAATTCTATTTCTGCTCTGCAAGTTGAGATGTTTGCAAGGTTTATGTAAAGAAGATTTAAAGATGCACCAAACTTGCTTTGTCATCTGCAGTGTTTGTGCTTGGGTTTTGGAATTTAAAGCACTGTTTTAAAATTCCAATACTCCCATTTGTCATGATATAAAATGGAAACAATACACTCAGTATTCAGTCCTCCTGAAGATGAAGTGATAGAGTCATAGCTGATGAATGCGGTTTTCAATTTCTTTTACAGGTACAGCCATGGATGCCTTGAACAGCATGCAGAATTTTTTGCGGAGTCGGCCAAAAACCTTCAAATCAGTGGAGAACGCTATAGAGTGGAGGTAAGATTTGCGAGCTGTCAGGTTTTCATCAGTTCTTCAGAAGGGAGTGGTAGCCTTATTATGGAATAGCTTGCTGTTTATATCATAATGCCTTTACATCTAGATCAGTGATGCGCCTTGAATATAACAGCTTTCAGGGCTTATTTTAGGCTTCATTTTTACATTACATTATTGGCATTCAGCAGATGCTCTCATCCAGAGTGACTTACATATATTACAATTTTTTACATGTTACCCATTTATACAGCTGGATAGTTACTGACGCAATTCTGGGTTAAGTACCTTGCCCAAGGGTACAGCAGCAGTGCCCCCGAGGGGAATCGGACAGGCAACCTTTAGGTTACGAGCAATGCATCTCACCACTCTGCTACACTGCTGCCCAATGTTGTTTACTAACAACAGGATAGAAAGTCGCACCATAAAATAGGGCTTTATGACAACTGTTTAAGGTAGAGAGCCTGTTCTCACATAATTCATTTTTTTGGTTTGTTGTTTCTCTGGTAGCGTGAAGAGTGGACAGATCCGAAACATTGAGTCCGCTCGTGTCTCCATGGTTGGCCAAGTGAAAAAGTAAGTCCCTGAGCCTGGGAGGAACCAGTGCCAATCGGCCGGTGGTTGGATTTGGTAACAACTGCTTCATTTGAGGTCCTGACCCTTCTGTATAGGTGTGAGGAACCCATGAGCAGTCCTGGAGTATCAAAGTGCATTGGGGAAGGGATCATTGAGGAGGAGGAGGAAGAGGAGGAGGAGGGAGAATCCAACCACAAAAGGAAGAAGGAGGATGACACAGAGGTAATAACTGCCATATATATTACCAGAGAAATGGCAGCTAGAGGAGGGTTGAAGTCTGAATTCCCAGCCCCGTGTTTTTTCCATAGGCCTTTCTCTTCATGTGATGCTCATGCAGGGTGATACTGACAACTCTTTCCCTTGTCAGGTTAAAAAGGAGAGCCTGTTCACCTGGCGGATCGAGCTGGCTAAGACGGAGAAATACTGGGATGGCTGGTTCCGGGGCCTCTCCGCCCTCTTCCTCAGCTGTCCCGTCCCCAAGCTGCTCTTGCTGGCAGGTGAGGTCAGGTGCAGAACCTGGGTGCAGAAGCAATACAGTTTTCTCAGTCTCTGCTGCAAACACACTGTGGTCCCAGATACTGCGGGGGGGGGTTACTAACTGTCTAAAGCAGCTGTTCCCAAACTGTGGGTTGACACGCACTGGAGGGATAAGTACTCAAAAGGATGTGGATTGTGAGAGAAATGCAACAAAAAACACCTACTTTATTTTTTGCTCTCTGCAGACAGGCACATTGTTCAAAGCAAATACTGTCTGTACACTGTAGTGCATGTACGCTGCTTTGGCTAGTGTACATGCACTTATTGACACACATTCCTAAAACTGTTTATATTTGAACATATATTGTGCAAACCCTTGATGTGAAGTAGGGGCACAAAAACACATTCTATCATTAAATGGGTCAGGGGCTTGTAAAGTTTGAGAAACCCTGGTCTAAAACACCCCTGACCCTGTTGAGGGTAAGTGTAAATAATTTGAACTCCATTTTTGACAAATTGCATCACCCTACGGGTCCCCTGCTTGGAGAATCTCTCGTTTACTAGCACCATGCGTAAAAAAGCACAGGACCTATATTTAGCGTTCTCACCACTCCTGGCTTGTAGCACACACCCACAAGCTTCTTTGCACTATTGTGGTGTTAACTAAGGCCGCCATCATAGGTGTTGTGCATCAGCATTGTTTACGTCTACATTGTATATATAGTTAATTTTCAAAGCTGATCTCTTTCTCAATAATGAGAGAATTGCCACCATGCAATTTGCAACTTGCTGCAACTTGTACACCCAACTTTGTTCCAAGAGTTTCAAGAGTCCTCAGCCAGCTCCGCCTAGGCTACCAGCAACAACAAAGCAACGAATGCTGCAAATTAATTATTACTGAAATATTAAATAATCAGTAGGAAATAAATGGACCTATGTGATAACACACAGTTAACATTTTATTCTCCTTTAATTTAAATAGGTTAGCCTACTTCATAGACGTCACGTGAACTGTGCCGAACATTCCACCCATTAGCCTATAATTTAAGTATTACAAGCGAAAAAAGAAATCTGATCACATTGTGGACAAGGGAGCATTTGGAATGCCTGATAATACCAGGCATAAATGACTGTCCAATCATGGCTGACCAGATGCAGATAATATCAGGTGTAAACGTGCTCAGAAATGAAACCAGCTCAACAGCGACACCAGCTGAACGGATCATACAGCCAAAAGAGATGCATCAGAGTTCGTCTTCTGTGCCCCAGACAACACAAACACCTGCTGTCTTGCCAGGAAAACTGCTTACTAATGTGATAGTCATTGGGGGAAATGGTTGATGCCAGCTTTGTACATGACACATTAACAACACTTTTAAAAATAGGCCTTAAACAGGAAATGTAAAGAAACTAATGCAAAATTATAATATATTGCATTACATTGCATGGATTTAGCAGACACTCTTATCCAGAGCGACTTCCAGCACAACAGAACATAAGTGTATCCAGTCAAGTTAAATGAGCAACATTTAACTTGCTCATAATAGCAACCAAGTCCCAGAGGAGCACATGAAGCGTTTGGGTTTCAAGTATGTCATTTATCAAAACCTCTTGACCTCCGGTGTCTGACATTAAAGTCAGTATAATGTGTAATAATTTATATGTTTCCATTTTCTCTGCTCCTTTTGAATGTATTTGGCAAGCAGAGTTACATTTTTACATGTATAATTTCCTGCATGTGTAAAATTTACCATTTGCTTTCCCAAACTAAATTTGTACTTGCCCAGATATGGCATGTAGCGTGTAATATATAAAATTACTGTTGCCATAAGTTTGCGATTTACTCTCCCCAGGTTCCAAAGGACCTGGCCTGGGTTGTGCTGGCTTTCTATGTACAAACTCAAACTCTCCTTAAAAAATGAATGTTGTTGAATTATTTTCTTTAAAAAGCGGCTAAACGCTTGTCACTGCACTCACCCCATCCTCTCCCAGTTCATGAGAGGTGACCGAGAGGATGTCTGGTTCAAAACTGGAGACTCATGTCAGGGTACGCATTGAACTGGCATGACTGCATTACGCGGCTTCAATGGGTACAAGAAATAGAACCATTGTAGAAATGCCACCTTTTCCGCAAGAAAATGTAAGGTTAGCTATTTTTGGCTCAAAACATTGATTAAAACAGACTTCCCATCACGTCCAAAGCCAGAATCAATAATTTCCTTATAGAATGCTCAGCGGTATTACTGGTGCTCAGCCAGCAGGTATCCTGGCAGTCCTGTCCAGTCCTGGCAGGAATAGTGCATGGATCTTACCTCACAGGACCTTATATTTTCCTCAGGACAAGTTAAGGAAAATGCGTCTTTTGGATTAGGATTCTGACCAGATGATTTCATGGTGCATAATTAAGACTTAATAACGCAGTTGTTGGAAAAGGGGAAGTGAAACATAAATCAGGAACCATTAATGCTGGACATATGGTTAAAATGGTTCCTCAAGCCATTGAACATACTGTGCCAGAAAATCATATTCACAGCAGCCCACAACTCCTGCTGACTTCTTAAGATGCTGGCCTGGTGTATTTTTGGCCCTTCAGAAGCATGCTGGAGTGATGCTCTAAATCTCCCCCTTGGTTGTAGGTGTCGACAGATTGGATAAAGAACTCACAATTGGACAGATGCAAGGTAAGGAAAACATCAAGGATTGCTTTTTTTATTTTAGTTCCTTGTTTCTTTGATCAACACTGTTAAACAGACAGGTTTTGCAGGTTTTTTGGAGGTGTTTATATGAAGGCTATTGAATGTCATAGGAAAGAAATGGAAGATTTACACCATTGCTGCCTCTGCTAGTACACCTTATCAGTGCTAGGCCAGCATGGTCTTCTTTCCTGTTGGTTGCTGTATTGCTTTGACTGAATGGTTAAAAATGGCTACAAATGACCATCCTATCCATTCTTAAGATATGGGATCAATGTGGAAATCAAACTGATTAACCCTTCCCATATGTACCATCCACCATCACAATCACCTGCTGGAGTTAAGGACTGTTTCTGTTATGCGTGACAAGGTCTTATCTAAGTCAGCAAAACTGACGGATGTATTATTAGTGGGCTGCAGAGCTCCCATTAATAATATGAACCTAGTGTTCATGTATAGTCATAACTCTTTTTAATAACATGAACACAGATATGCTGTTCACTGTATGTGTTGCGTTCCAGGGAAATTCCAGATGCAGGTGTTACCTCAGTGTGGCCACGCCGTGCATGAGGACGCTCCTGAGAAAGTAAGTGAAACATGGCGTCCATCAGGGTGCAGAAGCAGCCAGATCACCCTGGCGTAACAACAGCGCTGCATGACATTGTTTTCTCTGGTCAGGTGATGGCGCCATGCTCCTTTGCTTTGTTTTACTCATTCGTTTTTAGCACTGACAAGCCAGGTAGCCGCGTAGCTTGCTTTGCCTTCACTTTACTTGCAAGTGGGCCAGCATCAGCATCGCTAGCAGGTTAGGTCAATAAAAATCAAGGAAAACCAACTGCAATCTAATCTGAAGTGATCAAGCCCTGGTTGACATTGGAAAAGGGTTATATGAGCTTCTCTGTCTTGTTTAGGTCTCAAAAGCTGTAGAGGATGATTTTCATGTTCATGATATTTTTACATACCCACTTTAAATAGTGTTTAATTTATTTATTGATTGATTTTTTTGTGACAAAGAAGCTGAAGGTATTTTGTTCACCAAAATGAGCTTAAGTATGAATGAAGCTTGTAGTGAACAACAGCATGCCAAACATCCCATTGTTAAACCTCTGTTGAGTTTCACTTCTGTTTATTCAGAGTCGTAGTGGATTTACTTATCAGAAGGGGTGCAACAAGTGCCTTATTATTTCACAGATTTTATTACGATACTGGTCGCTGTCTGAGCTCAGTGCCCTCTCCTCCTTTCTCTACAGGTAGCAGAGGCTCTCGCCACCTTCATGGTCCGTCACAAGTTCACAGAAGCGAAAGAGAACTTCCAGTGGTAAGATGCACAGTTCTCTCATCTCATTCACACATATCCCCCCACATTCATTCAAACATATCCAGGGTTGGATGAAAGTAAAACGCTGGCCACTAAATTTTATACCCAGCATTCATTTCTTTGTTCCTCGTATTGAGGGAAACAGCACTCTCAGGTGTGCGCCGTTACACAGAGCATGCTGGGACAGATTTTTGCGGTGCAGTGCACACTGGGAATGTGTAGTTCAGCAAGGTGCAGAGTGAGCACACTTACAGCTAATCAGTCAGTCTGCACAGAGCTACGGCATGCCAAAATCGAGGCACAGTGAAAGGAAAAGTGATGTCATACATGGGTCAGGTCACGAGGAAAGGCCATTTAAATGACACCTTTGAAGTTTGAATGGGCTACTTCAGCACAATAGTGTAGAAAAGTCATATTTTGAGTGAAATTAGAAATGTTTGAGTGCCACTCCCTCATGAATCCCACGGCTGATAGTGTGTAAGACTGCTGAATCCTCGTGCCATGCAGTGACTGTTGTTTGCTGACGTCTCTCCTCTTTGTTTGCGTGTGTTTATTGCAGTGTGTTTCCAGCTTGCTAATTGGCCCTGGGCTCTCTCCGTAAATAAACCAGTACCAGACGCCACTGTGACGTCCCCCGATTCGCCTCGTCTCCATCTCGCGGAAAAGCCCAGACCCAGGAACGGCTGTCATCTCGCGCCCCCCTCGCTAGACCGACAGACATTGCTGACATTTCAGCTACAAAATATGCTTTGCTCTCAAATTCTTCAACTTAAATTGTTTTTTTCATATTTTGTTATTATTATTATTATGATCATAATTATTATTGCTGTTGTTGTTGTCGTGACAAAACAAGAGACCTTGTGATGCCATCACCTGACTCAAGGTTTTTGCCTTTTTTGAAAGCAGGGACTTTTTTTTTTTTTTTTTTTTTGCTTTTTTCCATTTTTTTCATAGCCTTCCTTTTTACATCTTGTGAAGCCTTGCCTGTTTCCTGTTCAGTTTTGAGTGACAGCAGTGTGGCACGCCCAATGTGTATATCTCATGGTTGGTTTTTAAGAATGGTGATTAAAAAATGAAAATTGCTGTGAACAAATGCGGTCATCCCCTTGTAACCTGCCTCTAAGCCGCTGGTACTTTGAGTGGTCACAGTTAGTTTTTTAATGCAATGAGGCTTTTCCAGGTGCAGCCCTTTCACCAGCAGATGGCAGCACTTTACCGTAGTTTTACATTATGTGGTTATATGGATCCCTTCCTGCAGTACAAACATTTTATAAGGTGAATCTGTTTTTAAAAGCAAAACAGCAAAAAGTACTAAGATTTAGAATTGCAAATTACATGCAGGTTATTAATAGCAAAAAAAAAAAATGAAGAATGAGATCTACTCCCTCACAGTTTTGTGATTGATCACATAGAACATGAATTATACTAGTACTCTCTATAAAACATGGACAGTTGGTGATATTAATTTATTGTTTGGATGTTAGGTTGCTGGTGACGTTGAAAATTCTAAGTTTTGAAAGTTCTGGCCTTGAATTAATAATATATTTGGTATAATTTAGATTAATCTGCAGATGTCACATTAGACTCCCTATTTTGTGGCTTGGATTAGTCTTTTTCAAAATTATTTTGAGAATTTTGATGCGTTAACTTTCTCCCAAATGTCAGAGGAGTTGAAAGTCTGAAGCAGACATAGTGTCCCAGAACTGGCCAGCGTCTTTCGGCTGTTTTCATGTGGTCAAATTAAAGTCTGCTGGTCGCAGGCCGTCTGTGACGTGCTTCGGTTCCAGACGCTAATGAGGAAACGGGGGTGGATACTCCCTCTGCTTAGCAACAAGGCCGTCCGCGCTCGTGTTTGTTGTGGTGATCAGAAGCACCGCACGGCACTCTGGGAAGTCTGGAATTCCTGCAGTGCCGACTGAAGGATTGTGACCTGTCAGCTCTTCATCAGTTCCCATGTCACTCAGCAGTCTGGTGTTAAAAGTTGAAAACCCGGTGTGCAGTTTTACTGTAGTACCTTTTCCAAGTCAGGAAACAGATTTATAACTGACTGGTTACTCGTGTCTCCTTTCCACTGGTTATGCATTAACATATATGCAAAGAGCGATGGAATGGGCTCTTTTTTTGAATCTCTACTAATGGAATAACTTACAGGGAGGTTTGTGATTTGTTATAGAAACTCGCACTTTGAAAAGACACGTCGGCCTCACAGCTTAGTGCTGCTGCTCTCAGTGGCCCAATAACACGGTGAGATTTCTATCTGGGAAATTATTCACTGGATAACAGAAATTTTCCCCTGTAAGAACCACAGGCTCAGTCTGTATTTACCCGGTTACAGATGTCAGTTTCACTTATGACTTCACTGTTGTGCACTCACTGAACTTACATGTTTCCAAGTAATCCTACCACCATTTCCAGAGCCTTGCCTTTCTATGGATCAAAGAATTTGTTCAGATACTGCTAAAGCCTCAACTTTTTTGTTTGTTTTTCTTAAGTACCCACAGTTAAGGCACAATGGTGCCATTGCTAATATTTAATAGCCATAGTTGACTGTCACGCTGGATTTGACTTGAGGATTATGGGATTGATCACTTGTAGCATTAGTAAAAATCCAGTTTGGCAATGTAATAGTGTTAGATGTGTAAATTGTCCAGGATGAAGATGTTGCTGATTTTATTAAAGACTCTAAAATCAAACGATGGCTAAAAGGGTTCAGAGGCAACGTCGTTCCTGCAAGATCTATCAGCATCGTGAACAGCAGTGCCGCTTCCCCAGTTCACACTTTCTCAGGCTGCTCGGAGACGGATAAAAGCGGATCCGCCTGCAATATTACAGACGTTTTACAAAACGTCTCGTATTTTCTTGTATTGTGGTTTTAGGGTGGTTGTCAGAACGCAACTCCTTCTCTTGATGCTAACTCAGCAACCCCGCCATGTATAAATCCCACACTTTTTTCTCTGTGGTCTGCTTTTCGCTCTCATGCACATCTGTAGCAGGACGCCATACTGGACCGCAGCGGAGGAGGAGGGAGGCAAACCCAGACCACTTGGGTCACCTCCAGGAGGCGGGAGCCGGAGCCGGAGTGTGTCCACCACTGCATGGGACGCTGGCGGTGCGGGTGTCTGTGTGCGGGACCTCCAATAGGGTGAGGGGCACAGTGCAGGAGAGAGGAGAGACGCCAGCCTCACTGCAGGGTGACGAGGCCCGTCACACAGCCCACAGGACGCCACATTAGAAACCAGCTTTGGTTGTTCTCTCAGAGTTAATTCAGGTTTTATAAGACATTTTTCAATGTTTCAATGTCTTTTCATTCATCTGAATGCTCTTTGCTTATCATTAATGAAATGCACACAAAATCACAGTTTTAAAATATTCTTTTCTTGCAATTAGTATGCTTCCAAATTACACAACAGTTTCAGTATTACCATGATTCCTCTACCTCAGACAGGACATTTTATACACTATAGGGGCCTCAACCAAAAAAAAAAAAATTAATAAATAAATAAAAATGATTTGCGGCGCAGTTCCTTGCCATGGAAATGAGTGTAGCAGAATTGATTGCTGAGTAACGCAAGCTGTGCTGTTTGGAGATCAGATTTCTGCCTCATGAGTTTCTGTTATTACCAAGGGAAAGTGATGGATCTTCCAGGGACATATAGATTCCTGAAATGAGCTTGTCTCTGAGTGACATGCAGTCTCATTGCAGGTGTTGGCTATGCCCCTTTATTTTACATATTGGGAAAGGTATTTATAGGTATAGTCTACACTGAAAGGGTTAATCTTTTTCCGTACGAAGGAATTTCAAAGCTAGCAGAAAACCTTTCATATTTTGAGGGGGCAAAACTTGTCAGCCCCCCTGGGTAGAAAATGTCAAGCAGGGGCCTCCTATCCAGGATCTTTGAGGGAACAATTGGGGACTACTGTTTAGGAATGCAGCTGGAAGCATGCAACATTCCTGCAGCACTGTGGCCTTGCTGTGTCTGTATTTGCATGAGTGTGTGTGCGTGTGTATAAAATATGTATGTATGTATTAATAAAGCACATGAGCATGTGTGAGTGCTTGCGTGTATATGTGCATGTTTGTGTGCATCTGTGTACATGTGAATATGTGAGTATGTAGATGTGCATGCATAAATAAATGTGTGTGTGTGCACAGAAATAAACTGTACATGAATATGTGGAGGTGTGCATGGATTAGAAGTTTGGATTAGAAGTTTGTGTGTGTATGCATAGCTGAACTTTGTATTAGAACTTTTTGCGTGTGTAATTGTAGCTGAGCATGTATTAGAAGTATGTACGCTCTCTTTCTCATACTCCTCTCCCCACACTCTCCGGCCTTCTTCCAGAAGTGGACGGCCCACAAAATCGCCTTTGCAGAGGAGTCCCTTGGAGCCTCCAGCCCCAACATTTCCAGGGAGTGTTGGGGGGGGGGGGGGGGGGGGAGTCCTTCTCCGGGTGCACGCCATGGGGCGGCTGAGTATCTCTTTCCTCCCAGATGTGCCGTTCCCTTCTGCAGCTTTATTACCCCATATAATATTTCAGTGATAAAAAACCAATTCTTGTTTGTTTTGACAGTCATGCAGACAAGACATGCCGCATTTGTACAGTATGAGGTAAAGCACTGAAGCACACGTTTTCCTCATTATCAGGGCTGCTGAGCATGTCAAGTGGTACTAGAAACAGCGTGATGGGAGGACAGTTTTACCTCATAAATTTCCTGCCTGTGACAAGGCAATGAGAAGTGGGTTCCCTGCGCCCTACCCAGAAGTGAGCAAAATAACCGGAATCTGTCCCGAGGAACAGAGTGGTGACTGCAGTGGAATTTGAGAATTTGTGGCAATTCGTGTCCTCCAGACATCCGCTGAGAGTCAGCAAGCTGCTTTGTGCCGTTTATGCACTGATTTTTTTCCTTTTTTTTTTGCAGTGTGTGAATGCAGTCATTTTATGGCGGTGCATGACAAAATGTGTGTTGCTTCCACACGATCAGTCCATGCGCAAAAGAGCATCTGCAGATCAGCCTTTCAAAGGGCCGCATTGTGTCCGGCAGGTTTTTTTTTTTTTTTTTTTTTTTGAAAAACAAACTGATACTGGGACAAGCAGTCCTGCAGAGTGAGCTGAACCCGGCTCAGTGTGAGAGGGGCAGAGGCCTCTCCTGGTCCTCGGTGACTTGAGAGCACGCGGCCGGCAGAAAAGAGGCCAACTCTCTGGTGTGGCTGCTTGCCAGATCATAACACCCCCTGCCGCCACCCCCCCCCCCCCCCCACCCCTCCTGTTATCCTGCTTCTCCGGCACGATCCAGGCCCCTCACTACACGCCCCCCCCCCCCCCCCCCCCCCACACACACACACACACCCTCCCCCATATCCCCCCCACCCTCTTCCCAAAATGGAATCTCCAACCACGGGTACAGGGTGGTTCCAGGGCCCCACTCGGCCCCTCCCCTCCCCCCCCTGCTCTTGGCCCCTCCTTCTCTCCCGCCGCCGCTCCATTGTGGAGGCTGGCTCTTGTACTCCAAGCGGTCCAGGCTGCCGCTGTCTCCCCTCCTCTCACTCCTCCGGGTTGGGGCTGCAGCGCCTCTGGAACTCCTGCCCGTGCTCGTGCACCCATTTGTTGGCCACTGAAACAGAAGGGGGGGGGGGGGCAGTGAGGGGGGACAGTGAAGACAGCTGCATTTGTGACAGCATGGGTCCACCCGGCCCAGGCAAACAGTCAGAGCAGAGACGATGGGAATGTGGGCCTCTCGGAATGTTTTAAAAGGGTGCAAATACACCCAAAATGGATGGAGGAAAGACAATCAGCACCGCACACCAGCTTACATAAAACCATGAAACAAAGTTTCAAACAGGCATGCCAGGCCTGTATTGCTCATGGGACTTGCCTAACAAAAGACAGGGTGCAGATTACGTAAGAAGCAGCACTGACTAATATTGGCTCTAAAGTTTGTTCCTTCATGCCCAGACTAATTTGGACTGAAGACAAGTTTCCACATCAAACTCTTGCATGGCCTTTATATTTCAGCATATATACTGTATTATTTCATACGCTGTAGTTTTTCATTATTTAAAGTCTTTCAAATCATAAACAATATTGAACTATGTTTAATGTGAAATGAGAAGTCTGTATTGCCTTGCCAATGGATGTCATAGTGTATGTATGTGAAACACAATGTTTATTATTTGGCATAAAATAAAGTGAACACACAATATTAAATATGTGCACACTGGCCAATTATCTCATTATATAATATAAATATAAAATATCATATAATAAAATATATAAAATATAAAAACTGATAACACCCTCTTGCAGTTTTGGTCTGAGTTTTGATGCTAATAGGATATTATATTTGTTTCCACAGGCTAATTACTTATAACGGGTACTGGAATTTGTGAATTACACCTCACAATGTGTCAATAACATAATAAACATGAAAACGGAATAAATTATAAAGTGAAATCATTTTATATGGAACAATGACAAATTAAATATAACTTAATCACTTTGTTCCCACTAATGTTTGAATAAAACGTCTCTCAAAGTTGATCTGATCTAATTACCATTGAGAAGAAGTTTACTTCTACCCAGATGGTTTGTGAAAAGGCTATACTTTTTGTGGAATTCAGCTCATTTACTAACTTGTCGGTCCATATATTTTTTCCCTGGAATTCAGCTCATCAACCCCTTGTCTGTCCAAATATTTAGGGCATGTTTATACACAGTACTGTAGCTAGGTAATGAAAGGGGCTTTTTGCTCAAGAGTTTGAGAAGTGCTGTTATGACCCTTTATTTAAAGTGTCGCCCTTAAGTATGTGATACAGTTACTCTTAATCCTCTAAAATGGAGGCCTTAATTGATTTTTGCTTACTCATGTTATGCTTACTTAGTGCTTGTGGGCTGTGTGATTGGAGGGTTAGCTGTACTCAAATGACACAGACACTCACCCAGACCCAGCACAATCTTGGACTGTGCATGAAGAAACACTCACTCCTTGCAGAATATGCATCATATACACGTCTTAGTACAGCAAAGACAACACAGAGATCTTTGCATAGTTCTTGTATTTTGCAGCCTAACGCATCAAAAAATGTCTCAACCACAGCCCTCTAGAGGAAATGTCTGTGGGTCTCCATGAGCTGGGTTTCCACTGCTCCCGTCTGTCCACTGTCTGTTTCTTCCAGTATGGAGTTAAATAGTATGGAATGGAAGCAGCACATGTTTCATATCTCTAGGCGTAACACAGTGACTGACCTGTTCTCTATCTTGTCCTGCCTATCTGTCTAATTGCACACAGATGTGATCTAACAATGGCTCCTGTGTGAGAGACAGGGACTGCTGGCTGCAGGAAGACTTACAGTCGAAGGGGGAAAAGAGCTGAGATGAGTGTCAAGATTATTAAACTGTTCTATGTAATAATGTCTGTCTGATGCTACTGTTGGGTTGAAATTAACATAACAGCCGCACGCAAAATGAATTCCGATTCACTTTCAGAAGTGTCACGCTATGCCTCAGCTCCTGAAATGACACCGCAAAAAAATGGTTTATTTCCTCAGTCCTTAGTGGGAAAAAATACATTTTAAAATACCTATTTTACTGGTCCTCCAGTGTTCTAGAATTCCGGCCACCTTTCTATACTATAAGGATGTGTTTGTTAGTATTAACAATGTGTCTGCAGTAAGAATGTGTACTAGTTTAAATGCCAGCTTTAGCTACTTCATGTATTCTACTAAAATGTTTAACTTGTATCTCTTGTATTTGCACATAGCTGTTTTACATTATGGTTCTTTTGTTTCTCTGGTACAGACTCTGGTGTCTGAAGGACAGCAAAGCACCATGCATGGTTTTGTGCAGTTATGACTCACTGTAGAGGCTCTTACCCCATTTGTCCCCAACCAAGACAGGGCAGCCA
The DNA here is from genome assembly GCF_013368585.1 of Megalops cyprinoides. Classification (NCBI taxonomy): domain Eukaryota; kingdom Metazoa; phylum Chordata; class Actinopteri; order Elopiformes; family Megalopidae; genus Megalops; species Megalops cyprinoides. The sequence continues at coordinate 32,542,964 of NC_050591.1, read as the reverse complement.
GCATGCAGCGTGTCCCCGTTCCCCTGCCCGTTCCTGTGCAGGTTCCACCAGAAGAGGGCAGCATTCTGGGATATGAAGACCACCAAGAAAAGATTACGACAGAGGACACACACATACAGATATACCACATATAGCCTTTGTATGAATACCCCTTACACAATGGGAAGAAAATGGATGATTTAAAGGAAACTCAATGCAATGCCCATATTTTACTGTAAAAGCACTTGACTTCATAATTGTCTCTCTTGGCTTCAGCTATTCTTAAAACACAATATAGTGAATATGACTGGCGTTCAGAGTTCTGTATGTTGTCTTTTTTTCCAAAACATGCAACACATGTGTTTTTTGTCATCAGAATGAGCTTTGCCAGTTGGTTGCATGCTAATGTGTGTGTAGCTATACAGGCGCTGGATAATGAGGTAACTGCTTTATTGTTTGACATTACCTCCTAGGATTTTGAGAGTAAGGACAGAGCTAGGGAGAGTTGCTGGCTTTAGTCTGACATGGTTAAAAAATAAAAAAACACCTTTTGATAAAAAGATGGTCATATACCATCTTTCTGTATGGATTTAAAAAAAACCATTTGATGGTTTTTTCTATATCAATAATCATTCTCTGAGACAGAAAAAAGGGTAAAACCATTACCCACTTCCCTATTTTTTCCCCACAGAAACAGCACAGAAAAAATACCTTCTCCAAATGACAATACTTCCATTTAATTTAGTTTCAGAAATAATGGTGGAGAAAATGGGCCTGTCATGTTAGATTACATCCTGACTAATATACCCTGTGTAAAAATCATTTCAAGAAATATTGCTGCAGATTACAAAATATATATATAAATTTTTGCTTGCAGAAGTGACCAAGGAGCCAAGTACGGACTGAGGGCAGACGAAATGCAGCTGAAATGTATTCTGGTTGAGAATGAGAACTGTCGCTGTATTTAAGGCGTTTGCTGCAGAGTCAGTCATGGCTGGATAGCGAGCAGCAGATCAGTAGCTTAGTGTTATTTACACAGTGTCCTCACACCTGTAAAGGCTGCGGCTGGCAGGTTTATTTGTCTGGCAGTAAATAAGCTGTCAATCATAAGGAAGGAGCCCCCTCTAAGAAAAATAAAAAACAAAACAATTCTCAAGCATGAAAATATAGATTCAAAATTTTACGAGGATGAAAATATAAATTTTTATTTCTACAAATTAAAAATCGCAACAGATTTTGGATGAAGATGCCTCTAAAGAAGAGAAAGACCAACTCATCGACCTCACGCTTGGGAGGTAGAAGCGGTTAAAGTTCTGCATTCTAACCCATGGTCACCTTGAGGTCGAGGGGTTAAGCCCCTGGCTAGGCCTTGCCCTCTTTCCTCAGCAACTCATTTCTGAAAGCAAACACACTCGCTCACACTCTCGCTCACATAATCCGCGCTGTCAAGGGGAACCTTGACACGGAAACCGCAGAAAGTCAAAAAAGATAATATTGTCTTTGGAAATGGGCAGGCCCACCTCTGTGGGGCTCCTTCAGAGTTCTTCACGGAGCTGAACTTCAGCTGGAATTACAAACGTGTTCTGGCCTGAAGTGAATTTAGAGCAGCGCAAAGGAGGGATAAGTCAAGAGAAAGACGCGAGGCGGGCCCTTACCTCCACGACGGGAACGCTGAAGTTGGCGTAGATGAACGCCGTGGATCCACCTGCCTCCACGGAGCTGAGCTGTAGACGATGATGTCATCAACATTCTCACAGACTGCTGGTGGAATCCCGCCAACACTCACAAACCGACATGCCTTTTTCATTTAGCGCTGGCTGGGATACTGAGCTCGGACTTAAAAAAAAGTCTGTTTTAAAACAATTGCAATGGAGGAATTTTGTTACAGCCAGGGCTCTGACTCACATAGATAAGCCAAACGTGCGCAATGGAACGATGCATTTGAAAAGCTGTGAAAACTGTTTACTCACGTAAATCATAAATGTTGCCACTCGATTTCCTGTTTTGAGTTTGTACAGAGGACTTGAGGCAGACTGGCGAGGAGCAAGGGGAGAACACACACATAAGCACGACTAATTATGCGAGGTGTGAACAGGTCCAGTTTCGAGGTGCTAAAGGTGATGGGGCATTCCTCAATTTGGTCTTCAGCTCTGGCTGGGGGCCACAATACTACAGCAAGCTTCACCGTTTCCAACAGTAAATTCAAGTAATTGACAACACAGACAGACTTACGGAAGTACACAGCGAAAGAACTCAGAGGTAACATATCTATGATTTTAAAGAGGTAAGAAAACCACAATTTCTCAGAGCTGTGAGCTGAAGAAACCTACAGTAGGTTAGGCTTAATGACCATTCGCTCACCGTGGCATGGTCGAAGTGAGGTTCATAATGGCCACCAATCCCATAGTTCACCACCTGGAGGTACTCTGCATACGGTGGCTGTAGGTTCAGGCCTGTCAGTGCGGTGATGCGTTGGTCTACCTTCCAGACTACAGGGTGCGCTGTCTCCTTTAACCACGCACTAAACACAAGCCACAAACTATGGTCAAAGAAACATCCTAGCAGGGGTCACAATATGAAGAAACTCAGAAAATCTTGCATCAAAAATAATCATGAGTAACCTTAAAGTTACACGAGCTGAGGGAATTTTTCCCTGTTAATGGACAACATATAACCAAGGACAATCAATCTGTCATAGAATGCTGAATTTACACTGTATGAAACACTTTCATAAACAGATTTTTTACAGCTGTTGCAATTCCTGTGCTCTTTGTGTTTTCAAGTTGCTATAGTAGCATGCTGTGTTTTGTTTGTTTTTACAGGGAATGTGACATTGCCGTGCTACAATTCATTTAGGTCATTTTTAAACATAATTTTCCAAATCTCTGCTAAACGTAACAGCACTGACAACATGAAATGGAATATACACACAATAAAATTTTAGTGTGTATACTGAGAGGTTCCTGGGCCTGGCTGAGAGGGGTTGCCTTCTTTTATTGTCATTCTTAGTTTGATTTGAAAGAAATCAGGAAATACCTATAAAAGCCAGATGTTTATGGAGAAGCAGCTGCAATGGAAGATTTGAGAGCCATAAACTGGCATAAAAAGCTATGCAAGTGCATTCTCAGACAAGCCCAACCTCTTGGCCACGTTTAAAAACATTACAATCAGTGACCTGATTGACCCCTTTTAGTGCTGCGAGAGAGACAGACAAGGAGGGTACTCGCTGGGGGAAAGGGGGTGGGGCTACTTTAACCTGTTCTTTTCCTTTTGCAGTATTCTGATTGGTTACTCAGTACAGTATTTTCCACAGTATACCTCTTGCTGATGCGATACTCTGCTGTGGCCTGTTTTTCTCCTGATGCTACAACTGATCTTCTCAGCTGTTGGGAGACACAGAAAAAGGTTTTATTGGTCATTCAATAAATCAATCAAACACTTGGTCAAAATGTGAAGACAGATCTAGGACTAATATCAGCAAGGTATCCAATACCATTAGCCATGGAACAAAATATAAAGTGGTCTTTAGAGAAAGTATTATGAATCATAATAACCACCAACAGGATGGCTCCATCCAGTTATTTCACTCTGGAGTTAATGAGCCGATCACCTTACTGTATTCACAGCTTTGAGAAAACATGTTTCACAGGAATGCGCCCTCACACCGTTTCCCAAAAGGATAAGCATAACCAGAGCAAAAGAACATCGTGTGAAGGCCGTGCAACTGGCAAGAAAAGTTGTTTGTAGAGGAAGCAACGATGGAAAAACTTGATTGGCACTTGAAATGTCTGGGGACCAGACAGCTAATGACAGACTCTGCAGCATGGATAAACTAATAAATGATGAGCAGCGAGCACCAATTCGAGTGAATTAATTCATCTAGTCTGTTTTTCATCAGCTGCTGACTAAATGATTAAATAAAGGGAGGAACTTTTTTTCATGAACTGAAGAGCTGGAAAAAATATCTCACCACACTGAAACCACACGTGCGGGGGGAGAAGACATCATTTGTGGTGTCTCTCCTTCATTACTAATGCAGCATAAACACACCAAAGACAAAGCCTCTCTGTGCTGCCGCCACACGCCATGTGAATATTTTCCATCAGAAATGTTGAGGAGGGGTGATCCAAGGGGGCTGCCTGTTTCCCTGGAAGCAGTAAGTGATTGGTGGGTGGGGATGGGTGGGGAGCACTCTGCCAAGAATTGGCGGTAATACATACTGGAAATCACTCCAAATGCTTGGGACAAGCTCAAACAATCCTCCAATGGGATTTCAGAGATATCTAATTCCCTGGATATTATTAAATCTTTTCCAGATTACTGTAGGAAGACTATGAGGCACCATGGGTAATTTAAGCAGTTCAATGAGTCCAGAGGGCCCCATCAAGGAGGCACACAATGTCCTGATCTTGGTCGACATGGACTGCACATTTTTCCATATCTATGACATATCTATATCTATGAGATAGCAGGAATAAACCTCTGAAATTCAAAAATGGCACATTGAGAACAGGAAAGACTTCATGCGCATGCTATGTGCAAATCAAAAAAGCAATTCCACAGTCTCAGGGCAACTTCACCATTGAGGTATTTCAGAAATGGGGACAACATTACCTCAGCTGAGAAACAGTGACTAGCCTCTGTTTAAAGATCCTGCCAAATGTTTTTTTGTTTAAAATTCTTGTACGCAGTGACACATTATCCCTCTGACACCCCCACAACTTCCAAATAAAGCCATAAATGCTTCGTATGAAATACAATCTTTCTACTTGCATAGAAAGAATGTTTGAGAAGGAAATCCTGGTTAGTCAGTATTATGCATCATGAAAAAGTGAACGGACAGGCCAAGTGACTGTCAGTTTTAAGTCCTTTCAGTAACATTACAAAGACGCAGTCAAAAATCCAGTAAAAACCATGCGATTTTAGACCTCTTTAGCTTAGTTTTCTACCATTTTACTACAGTTATTATCGATACTCAGAATATGCATCCGGTATTCGTTCATTGGTTTAAAGGAATAGATCTCGCAGCGTGTCAGGTACTTTGAGGCTACAGTATGAGCTGAGTTTCAGTTTCTGGCATGTCAGAAAATTTTCACAATTGCCAACAGCCAATGAAAAATTACCATTCAACAACACAATGTGCCAGCTGCCTTTCCAGACCAGCTTCTTCCTGTAGATCCACAACTACAAGCAACTACAAAACCACAGAAGAAGAAAGACACAAAGGCAATAATCAAGCTCAGACACCACAGCAGATGAGCCGTATTGAGCCGTAGTGACAGTCAGAGTGTTTCTTAAATCAACTGCTGACACCAAAAAAAAAAAAAATCAAAGCAAGATAAGTGGAAAGAAATAGTCTGAGGCTTGGCAATGACTGCAGAAAAGGTGACCCGTATTTCCTCGAGTTCTATTCTGTACTATGACACCTCCGAGCAAGCTAGCAAAAAAAAAGCAGATGCAATAACACTTGGAGCAATAATCCCAGCCACATGCTGAGGTGGTGACACACACTCCCCACTTTCAAAACACATGTGGAATGTCAACGCTGATTCTGTTGCTATTCCAGAAATTTGACTGTTATGTGATAGAGGTACAGGTACACATACTCTTTCTTTTTAAAATCACAAAATGTTCCATTCTGTTGCTGTTCTCATTTGTACAGCAATGGACTGATCCACTGAAACAGCAAATTCACCTTTTCCACACATTTTATTTTTTATATTTATACACAAAATTTTATATACATTTTTTCCAGTTACATCACAAAGGTTGCCTTCTGACATGACTAAAACAGTAACTAAGACAGTAACTGTAGATAAAATTTTTCATACCTTTTGATAAACAAGAGAAAAACTTCACTACTGTATGCTTTTGCTACCTTATTAATGAAGACAGTGCAAAGTAAAAATGTCACTGAAACCAATCAAACTGAGAAATTGAAAAACCAAAAAAAAAGAACAGGAAAAGGAAAATTATTCTGATTTCTGAAATTGGGAAGATTCTGTAAATAAACTTCCCATCAGCACTGCCAAGACAAATATTATGAGTATTCCATGAACTAGAAGAGCCAGTTGCTGCCTTGCATCATTAGGTAGGTGTCAATACACTGGCTGGAGCTATTTGGAAATCATGGGCACCTTCTGTTCTGTCAGAGATGTCTTGAACAGTCAACATATCTCTGCCCTGATTTTGAAATGGACCAATGTGATAAACTGGTGTTCACACTCTTGGGAGGCTCAGAAAAGATTCCAGAAAATGACAGATAAATACACCAATGACATTTGATAACTTACAGTAACATTAACCAGGTTGTTTTTTACTTTATCCCTTGCTCCTTGTTTTAAATTTGCAGTAATATCCACAATACATACAGTTTTAGAACAGATTGAATGTTCTGTGGTAATGTTTGTGCCTTTGCTAAAAAAAAAAACCTGTCATGAGATTGGGAGAATAACAAAGTTCTGTTGCAATGTAGTCTAAAAAAAGTCAAAAGTCAAAATGTTTACATGCCATTTGTGATTCTGCCCTAAACTGGTGAGTCGTGAAGGAGTCCTCCTAACACAAGGGGGCAGTGTGTGGGTATTTGGCACATTATGACACTTACCCAAGGCTGAGCGAGGTCCCTGATGCTCTCTGCCTCTGCACTGGTGACAAAGTTGTGGTACAGAACCACATAGGGCTGGATGCTCACAACCTCTCTTCTCATTGGCTGCAGGAGGAGGTTTGGGCTGCCATTGGTGAAATAGTCGCAGAACAGCCTGGGGTTTTCATAATGCTTTGGCTGAGACGATAGAAGAGCATATGAATTTCATTACCAAAGCCAAAACAAAAAACAAAAGAGCACCACTGTTCCCCTAAGTTTAATTTCTTCCCTTGTTGAAAGAGTGAGATCAAAGCCAACTCTGTGAACATTAAAATACCCCTTAATAATTTAACTTTACCCCTGTGTGGTTTCTGTTTTGCCAGGGGTAAGTCAAAAAACCTAACAAACAAAGAGCTGTTTCATTAATACTAATTTCATGGAGACTGACTATATATTGATTAACTTCTGGATTCATTCAGTTTTTGTCCTTAACTTTGACTAACAGTTAAACGCAAGCGTTAACAGTTTTTTCACCAACGCAATTTGGTGAGCTCATCAAAAGGGCTAACAACAATTGGGTGTGTATTGAAAAACACTTTAATTCATTGATTAGTCAAAGCTGAGAACAAATATCTATTGACTCCAGGGCTAAGATGTACAAGAATGTGTAACACTGGGTGTTGTACATAACCTTGAAATATGTACGCTTTAAAATTAAACTCTCAGAGAACTGAAAACTGAATTGTTAATGATCTTCATAATACTGCTACTGCAGTACCACTATAGAAGTGGTACAATTCCTGCTGGTGATGGCCGCCACACTCCACTACGATGTATTTAGTGATGTGAAGTGACCTGTGAGCCCTGTGTTTGGCAGAGCCCCTCGTAGGTGTTTCTGGTCCTCAGGTAGGTGGAGTTGGGTCTCTGCAGCACAATTTCGGGCCTGTCCGGGGATGGAGGCGCGTCCAGGAGCTTCTCGTACTTCTCCACATTCCTTAAAACCCTTCTGTTTGAGGGGTCTTCAGGAAAAGGAAAACGTGTGTAAGCCAGCTTGACGTATGTGCTGCTTCTTAGCAAACCACACACCAGCTCAGACCATATTTACATATGAGCAAACCAAACAGAATTCACTTTACAGAAAAAAAAAACTCTCCATGGAAAAACAAAAAATATATCAGTATCTTCACATAACAAAAATATATTAACCAAATTAAAGGTAAGAAAACATCTGATTAATCATGAAATCTGTGGAGTACCACATTAAGTGTCTGAGTTTTAGCCAGGATATACGAGCAGTGGAACAGAGTAATATAAGTACACTTAAAATTGTACTTTTCTGCTGATATGAAAAGCAGCTGTTGAGCAGGCAGTGATTCCCTTTCTCGTGCTATGTGCCAGTTTGACATTTTCTCAGATGTTTGGATTGGAAAAGTGTACCATAGCGCAGCAGCTCCAGAGAGAGACTCAATGCATAGGACACATTTCCTGCCTGAAAGAAGCGCAAAAGGGAGAGGGGAGCTGTAGACACAAAGCACAGAACCAGGTGCTGTTTCACAGATAAATCACTTTCTTTCCCTGTGTAAGGTAAAAATATATGTGTTTAAAGAATGTACTTTGTGGTAAGTCTAACAAATGCCAAGCTGAGCCAGACTCAGAGATCCCATCAGACTCATCCTCCCTGAACCATCCGGCTTCATTTTTTGCTGAAGAGTGCAATCTTATTTCCTGTATTCACCCAGCTTTATAGCCAGATGAAAAAAAAACCTTACTGCTAAAATAGAATATAATAGACATAACTGGGCAAATCTGGTCAGTCTTTACGAGCGATAAGAACATGAGTGTTGTGATGATTAAGGAAAACGGGAAAAACAAAAAAACACTAAAGTGTAAGGGCACCTTGAAGTGGGAGAAAGCCAGGTGGTCCAAGGTGTCTTCCAGAGTTCCCTCATTTTCGGGAATCCACTCCCCACCTGTCCCACGGAAAAGCCGGGCCGCTTCCTCCAGCCACTGCACAGAGTGGTAGTAATCCTCAAGCTCGTAGGCGACCTGGAAAAGCACACCAGGAAGCCATGATGCAGAACTGCTGACCGAACCATAAACTCTCACAGCTACCCAATAATGCAGAGGTGCGCTCTGTCAGGACAGGTTTATGGCTGAGGGGAGGGAGGTCAAGTTGCTAAAATACCTACAAAGAAGAAAATATTCAACAGAAATCTAAACTTTTTGGATTACTATGCGCTCTTGAGTGCAGTGATAAATTCCTTCAGCTTTGTCAAAAAAGGTGTCCACGCTGTGATTTTTGCTTTCACAGAAAGAAATCTACTTAATTAGTCTTCATCATGTATGCTTAGAACTTAGAGGTAATTCCTACTTGTTAATAAAATTGCTAGTGTAGGTGTGCGTACACAATTTCCACTTTATCTAGTGGATTTTTCTCCCAGTGAACCTGACATAATGTTGAAAATCGTTTCATTTGCATGTGAAAGATTCTGCACAATTCCCAATTATTTAACTGACTCTTTTCCACAACTCATTTTATGGGCTGTCTTACAGTCTTACAGCTGGCCTTTAACTGTGGAAGGTTAAGTACCATTATCAAGGGAAATACAGCTGTTTTCACAAGCCTAAATCTTTCTCTAATTGCCTGCCTTTTTTTCCAACTGATTGCTCTCTCTCCAGAACCTCCATAAAATCTTGTGTTTCTAACATGCTATTACTGAAATCTCACAGCACCTTACGCTCTGTGACTCCTCTCTGATTTATTGTGCCTAGCTAGCAGCGAAGACAGACACAGCTGCAGCTTGTAGCTGGCTGACTCCCAGAATCCCTCTCCAGATCTGAGATGATGCATTTCCTACTGGGCGTCCCGCAGAGCTAAAACAGTCCCACGACAGTGGAATGCATTGTCCATTATCTAAGAGGGCGGACAGTTTTCACTTCAATGAGCAGGAATACCCTCCGCTTCCCGGGGTGAACCCCGGAACACACACAGAGCGATACTGTGATCTTGGTCTTCCTTAGAGGATGAGAACAGCAGTGGCTGTCTGGACCTCGGCGCTAAAAACAAAATGTCTCTATCTTCCTGGCCGTATGGAGTATTACTCATCCGGGCCAGAAATTTTCCAGTGTGAAATCATGGTACTTCTCATCTGCCAAGACACTGCCCCCATTACCCTCCCCTGTTCCCATCCCAGCTGCACCCTGCTGGGGTGGGGGGGGGGGGGGGGGGTTGGGGTTCATAGGGTGGGGGTATTGGGTTGCACTTAATTGTCTCCACAGGGAGGGAGGTCCATTCACCAGTGCAAAGGGCATGTTTACAAACATTTTGTTTCCTGACTACTGAATTGGATTCAGAAGCCACATTCAAACATACCCCCAGAAATGCATTCCAGCAGAGTTTCTCTATTGGTTGCTCTAAGCATGCCCTGCGTGTGAATTAATGCTCAACATGGCAGATGCCCACCTTCCCTACCAGGAAGCAGTCATCTCCGGAGAGAGGCATGGACACAGCCGGCCTGTAAATGTCCACGAGGTTGCCGTCGGTCACGGTTTGGAAGTGGCCGTTCACGAGCCCGTCCACACGGAGGGCGTAGACATCCTGCAGCCTCATCAGCCCTTTGGCTGCACCTTGGAGATCCTCAAATTTGGGCAGGCCGCCTTCCTCTTTCTCGTAGCCAGCCCTGAAGGCTGTGGAACAGAACCAAAAGAAAGGGTGGGGCGTGGGAAAAGGAGACAGTGGAGAGAGAGGAGGGTGCTTTTAAAACCTTTTTTTTTTGTCTCTGGCGGTGTCAGTGATTTCAGGCAGCTGTGCTTTAACGAGCCCATAAAAGCCGTCACCTTGGGCATTCTCTTTGCCCTCGTTGCTGTAGACCACATTCATCCACTCGGACTGCAGCCGCTTGATCAGTGTGAACGCTACCAGGGGATTGGCCATTGCAGTCTCTGGACTGTTGTACACGTTATTGTGCAAGTCCGAAACCTTTGCATAGAATCTGGAAAACAAGGCATCTGGAAGATTGCGGGTATAAGTTCACAAAATCCCACCGTCCCCTACAAACCCCCTCCCTGCCCTCCCTCTCACCACCACAATTCATTTTTAATTTCGGTATGTGGAAGGTTTGTGTGACCGCTCACCGCATGGGGGAAAGATTATGATTAATAAGCTTGGAGAGAGTCCTCTGCTTTGGGACCGGACTGGAGGCTATGATGTCATAATGAGACATCCCTTCCCCCGAAGCTCAGACTGTCCAGTCCCACCACAACACTACCCCCATTAGCAGCACAGACATGCAATGACAAAACCAAGGATGACACAGCAGTGTGGGGTAGTGAGGAGTCAAACCTCAAACGTTACCACTTCAATTCCCAGGCGGGGCACTGCTATTGTACCCTTGGGGAAAGGCACTCAGGTGATATCCCAGATTGCCTCAGGTGATATCCAGCTGTACAGATTGATTAGTTATACACTATGCACATCACTCTGAATGTGGAACATCTGCTGAACAAACATAATACATATCACTTAGCATGCCCACTCATTGTGGAGTTAGACTAACAGCACAGTCACTCTGGGGAAGGACATAAGGAAATGCCAGAGCTGAAGGGAGCATATGCATTCCCCCAGCTAATTTACACTGCTTTTATCTAAGTTTCATATTTGCATACGAATAGAGGCTGTCTACTCATCTCACACCCAACCCTCTCGCCATCTCTCATAGCCCTTAGGGGCATCATCAGCATTGTCAATGAATGAACTTAAAACTTTTTAAATGCACAGAGTTGTAGTTAACAAGGACATTACAGATATATATTCATTGTAACTCACCTTTTGATGTCATCAAGCCGTAGGGTTTCGTCCTCGATATATGTTTTTAAATGGTTTAGAAGTTTTCTTTCCACAGAAATAGACTGCTGGATGTTCCTCACAGAGGTATACATTTCACCAAACGACGGTGGTAGAACGATTAAATTGATCACGGACCATACCGAGATGAGTCTTATATCGACCGATATCTTACCCGAGAGAAGTGATATCCTCGACGTCATTTTAAAAAACGAACGTGACGCTTTCATTAAAGTTTAATGTAAACCGTAATTGTGTGTCTCGGTATTTCTCACCGCAGCTTGTTTCCAGCCAGCGTAAATCCTAAACCCGGCAAACGCGCTGATGACATGTTCCCTTGCGCATTAACCAAAGTTGTACAAGACACTGCACCCACTTGCTCAGTTGTAGTCTCATGTGGACGCCGCTGCCAATTGACACAGAAAGCGAGGGCGCACTGAGCTCGCGACAAGAGGGCTGGCTCTTTGCTCTTCTACCCACTCCAGATGACTACCTCATACAGTCGGGCTGTAATACAACGTCTTTTATGGTCGCAACTTTTGCAAGCAACAAAACTGTGTTATTACAATCAAAACATTAAAACCAACAACTTGCAACTACAGATATGATATTTCCCCCACGGTTAAACACATATGTAGCCTATTGCATTATCATTTCCAAAGTCATCTACGCAAAGGAACGATTCGTTTTAGTTGAAATGTTACAGATCGCTGACTAACAAAACACTAACAAAAACGGCTTGTAATCACATAATTTAGAAACAATATGGTCGGATAGGCACACATTTACGTGTCAAAAACCTCACTCCCAGTGTTATGTATGCGCAGCTGTTTACACGTGTAGGTGCATCGGTTAAGACTTGAAAGAGCCAGCTGTATTTCCAGAGCGTCGTCTTCGCACGAACTTTACACTTTTATTTTCCATATATAATAATTCAATCCAAAGGGGAAATATGGAACCATGCAGCATATGCTCTTTTCCCATCTTATGCACAGTGAAAACAAAGTGGCTTCCACTGCTTTACGGCAAGACTTTTCATCGCAGACTATCATTGAATGAAAACACGGAAATTACCGCATTTCCAAATTAATTTATGCGATAACTTTAACCGACGAGAGTGCATAACCACTACGGGCGGCTCAGACACTTGAGGAGTTTTTTAAATCTATGTTAGTCAGCACAACGGCCCATGGAAATGGTTGTATAGACATTGTATCAGACATGAAGGCAATGAAAACAGCAATGAAATCATACACGAAGAAACGAACACCAGACATATGATATTATTTTTTTAATTACTGTTATTGTTTTACATATTAGGTGGTGTTTATGGAGGTCATCTATCTACCAGAAATGTTGCACACATTTCCTGCATTTACTGGAACCATAATAAATTATTAATGTCAAGTTATTTTTCGAAAACAAACAAATAATCAGGAAAGACACAAAACGGTTTTAATTTATTGCGAAGTCTGGTCACCTGGCTGGAACCAAGGCTTGAAGAAAAAAAAAAAAAACTGGTAGTTGTAAGTGATAAAATAAACATTTTTTCCAACGAGGTGAGAAGGAGAAAGAAAACACGATGAAATGACCGAAACGACTACAATGCACCCAAACATGGTCTGTTTCCTTTAACATCACACTGAAAATCCTTCTGTCCCTCCCTCCAATTCTTCAATTTAGTTTCCTCTGAATTCCGCCATCCCGCCATGCTCATCATTTTAAAATGCTGTAAACTTATGAATATTCAAATGCAGGAAAACATTTCAGGGTATGTATGTTTTCTTTCATTTTGAACACTGTAAGAGGCAGAATATTCCCAAGACAGTTACCTACTTTATGGACGCGCCAAAGGACATTCAGACATCGACTTACTCCTAGAGGGCAGTGTTGCCTAAAGTATTCGGAATTGAGGTTGACAGATTGCATATCCGGCTTCTTTATATAAAAAGTTAGTTCAGACATACATCGTGTAAATTGTTTATTGTTAATATTATTACTACTATTAGGGGATACACCAATGATGTTGTAAATAGTCCCCAATTCTCAAACCAATGATCTTAAATACTAATACGAGAATATTTAGAACATGTAGTAAAAGTAAATAAACATATTTCAGTTAGTTACAATTCAGATATAGGTGTCTCTGTGACGTTGACATATTGAAGCTTTGCAAAAAAAAGAAAAAGAAAAAAAGAGCGGGACATCCAGGGCAACCAAGATGAAAAAACTGACATGAAAACATTGACCAAATGTTGACAGAGTGTTTCACCACTCTACAATGAAGTACATTTAACAGTTAACATTTTACGCTTATTTCATTTTAATGGTTTTAAATTTAGTCCCGTGAAACAAGCATAATTTTACGTTGCATTACTTCAATGAAATACATTTCTTATTCTTGGCTGTTGTATTTTTGCAGTGGAAAACTAACTTTACACAATGAGACAAGGACATCAAGACACATTAAAACAGAATTCTAGCAGGCTGCAGGCAGGTGATAGAGAAAATTATTTTACTCCAGCGTTGTCTAAAGGTTTGCTTGTTGCTCCAGGGTTAATTTTGGCAGGCTACAATGCCCTTGTTCAGTTCTGCTTAGACAGCTTCATATCTGCATGAGAAGATTCAGGGAATCTGGAAATCAGGGAGACTGATAAGAATGCATTTCCCTCCATAGCTAGCAGTGCTGCTGACAAGCTGGCAGCGTAGCTGGCTTATTCTCACTCTTGTGTGTCTAAGTGTCACCCAAATGTCACCCACTGGGCTGGCTGACCCCAGTATTCTCACACATTTGTGGACATCCTGTGCAAGGGGCATTCCAAAATACTTTTTGTCTCATATGCATCACTGGGTTTCATTTTATGATTTTTGTCTTTGTTTCATTCTTTTATCTATTGTGCTAATACTATGGAGTACATGAGTGCATTGAACAGCACTGCACCAATAAAGTATAATTGTGCTATTACTGTTATTCCTCTCATAGTGTGATGATGAAACAAACAGAATGATTACAGATGGTTGTTTGCAGACCTGGTCCCTACTCTGTGGATTTGCATGTCCCCATGCATGGTGTGGGTAAATGTGAAAAAGCTCCAGAGTGCAGTTAGCGTTCAGCCTCCTCTCCCCCTGCTCAGTCAAAAACTCATTAATTATTAACATACTACCCTGAGACATGCACTTAATTGCACCATCTTGTTTGCTCTTTTGTTGAGCAAACAAGGTTACTCTGTGGAGATGTGCAACTATAACCATTCCCTGCTGGCTGACCTCTCTGCCCATGCTATCCAAAGCTCTGCTGATTGACTGGGCTTCTCCCTCCCTCTCTGCTCCTGTGACTGCTCATTTCGGCCTGTATCTACTTCCTAAGCCTGGCACTGACAGACTGTCTCCAACCACACTGCCTTTGTACACACTGTCAATTCTCCCTATACCGTTCCCAATCCCTTATACTCTTCCACTGCTGAACGTTTGCCTGTTCCTATTTGTCTGGACAGCGGTGTGAATCATGGTTATACAGTCGACTTCATGGGATCGTAATGTGTTTGTCCATATCCTGTTTTGTCCGAGATAAATTTTGCCCGTACTTAAGCATATTTTAAATACAGTTGATTACTTTTGCTGTCCACAGGTATCAATCTGCACTTAAAGCATGCCAAGATCATTCAAATTTTAAATCACGCTTCTTTGTTTACAAGTATTAAATGGTAACTTATGCAATGAGTTCCCAATATCCAATTTTGTGTTACTCTTATAATGCTTACTGTTGGAATGGAGAATGGGGAATCCGGTACTGGTCAGCACTTGCGAGAAACGTCTGCCTGCACTTCGCAACATCACAGACCGCTATATCACGTTTTACGACTGTTACAATTCACACAATATTGTACAGGGTTTTCACTCGCCTCCCGCGCGAGCTTGCGTTTCTATGACAACCAATTTGGCGTTTTTGTCCGAATGGGATCGGGGAGCTTAGCAGCACCGTCGTCTGGACTCATTTCGAAACAAAAAACACAATATTACAGCGATGGAGTGATAACATATGATTAAAAATGCCGGAGTCGAATAAAATGTGTTAGAAAAACAACAAAACAAAGCATACGCTAAAGTAGTAAGTAGTAAGTAGTAACTAGCTAGTTAATCGATCAGGCTAATTTACTTGGTAGCGTTCTTTTCACAAAGGCCTGCTTAGGCTGTGCTCATACGTAGCGTCTTTTTTAAGCTGTCAGCGTCTATTTTACATAATAATTCTATGCAGTAGACCGTGCTTTCAAAAACGTCCTAAGCGTTTTTAACGCCGTCGCCGACGTTTTTTCTGCAGCTCAGGGCGTTTTTTTCAAGTTGAAAAAGTTCAACTTCTCAGACAAAAACTCCCTACGTCAGACGCTTTTTTGACAACTGACCAATCACAAGCGGAGTAGTAACACCTGTCGTTTCCATTAACGACCACCAAAAATGGAGAAGGTAGCCGTGAAGTTAATTGTGCTAGTTTCTGAGCACAGTGAACTGTACAACATGACAGTTAAACTGTATCATTACATTCATCATAAAGAGGCCGTTTGGAGTAAAATTGGACGGATCCTGGGAGTTTCTGGAAAGTGTTTGTCAGTGTTTACTGCTTGTCGCTAGCAAAACTAGCCTGTTAGCTAACGTTAGCTCTGCAATAGTGTATAGCCAGCTAGATCGCTAACAATGTACACACTACTGTTGTTATGGTAACAAAAGACGCTCTCAACTGCTTTTTGCATCAAACGCTGCCAGCGTTTTTTTTTACGTGAAAAATGCTCTGGCCAGCGTTTTTCATCAAAAAAGACGCTACGTGTGAACACAGCCTTATTTCACTCAACCAGAAGATGAAGGATAACCTGCCCCTTGTGACCAAGGAAAGCAGGGAGCAACGATGACGGTAATGCACGCTGTTTTATCTTTTTTTTTTTTTTTATCTTTTTATTATTTTTTTTTGGAACACATTGTTGAAACGAGCTGTGTCAATGCTACGTTAAATGATAATTGTATTGGTTTTACTATTTCAAAAGGCCTCTTGACGCAGGTCACCTATGTTTAATTGAAGCGATGTAAATTAAGCTAATTAACTCTGGTCAGGAATAGGGTTGATCAGCAAAGGAAATCTACATGCCAGCAGCCCGTGGCCTAGCGCCATCTGAAACGCTCAAACTACATGTGTTCTGAAGCCTAACTGCCACATGTCATCCCAGCTTATCCTATCGGTTTTTCCAAGGGGCTTAAATCTAGAACTGAGAGCACCCATGACTTATCTAGGCTATTTCATTCTCATCTGGCTGTTTAACCGGTTTAGAGTAACCTGCATGAGGGAGTGTTACCCTGTTGGAGAGGGTTGTATCTGAGGTCCCAGGACTCCATCACTGAAAGCCATATAGCCAGTGTGCCGTCAGTTACTACATCAGAACATACAATTGGAGCATTACACTTATGAGAACAGACAATGCAGTCAATTTTTACATTGCCATTTTGCCTTTACCTAATATAGTGACAATGGTTATACATTATATGTACATATATATGCATTGATTTTTCTGTTCATGCATTAAAACAAAACAAAAAAATTAAAATAATTTTTTACCTATGTAGGACAGCCATAAAATTCTAATAAATGGTAAGATTGCTCTCTGTGAAAGCAACAGAGTGAAAGGAAGTTTTAGGTCATTTATTATTGTCCTCTCTATTATTTAATTTATTCATTGATTTTTGGCAGAACCTTGCTTGAAATTGTTTCCGTGGTCCAATTTTTTTTTTTTTGAAATTCTTCAGTGAAATCCCACACGAGTCTCCTTTCACATTTCTAAATGCGGTGTCCTGTAGTCACCGACACACACAGGTCTCCTTATGGGTTGATCTGTTACTCACAGCAGTAAATGTTCTATGTTCTATTACTTTTCAATGTGTTTGCACCACAGTTATGTCCATCAGGACGGCCTACACAAAACCTTGATTCATTGCTTAAGTATCACTGAACTTTATTGTTGCTGACGCTGTTTAATTTTCGTTACATTTTATTGGCATGTAGGAAATGGCTCTGTTTGACCTTATTCATAAAGAGATGGCATTGGATATATTTTGCCTTCACAGATCATTTTTACAAGGTTGATTACCTTGCTTGCTTATGGATCAGTAGCAATATTCACATTCGTACTGAATTCTTTTAGCATTAGACTTTTTTAATCTATCAGCATATTCAAGAATCCAGTAATGTCATTTTATTATTTTAAACATGTATTGCATATCACAAAGAACATCTTAAATATCTGATGTAGGTTTTTTGTCTTAAATTGGGCTCTGTTCCATGTGTATGGAATAGAATGGTGTTTTATTTACGAATGCGGTTAGCCAGGCCAGTGGTGGCAGAAGCATCTGCCCTTAAGAAATACCTGTTTGAAGTTTCAGATATTCAGATATTAGCAGAATACTTTGATTAGAGTTTCAGCATGGTGCTCTCTCTTTTTGTTCCTCGTGGCTTTCAATCAATGAAAGTAAAAGACGTTGGCATTTATACCTTTAGCAGCAATAAACAGAAACTACATGACAGAATTAAATTATTTATTGTTTCTTTTTCTGTTCTGGGAGGAAGTTAGAGATGGCTCTTAAACATCTTCACCTGTCAACATTCATTAAAGACACAAAACTGTATTCAGTTATCTGTTTATACAGATATGCAGACAGATTGGCCTATTTCGACACACACATATGTGTGTGTGTGTGTGTATGTATGTGCAACATTTAGAAAAGATGATCAAAGTGAATGCAGGTAGCAGCTGAATTCCGAGAAAAGACAACGGTACAGCAGGATATATTGGGGAGTATTGTAGTATTGTAGCCTCACGGCTACTGTCAATGTATATTTTAAATGCTTCATTTTTTTTCTAGTTCTTCAAAACAAACACTGTTACATTACCATGTTGCCAGCACCTAAATCACCTCACAAACCAGGGAAATCCCTGTATGTGTACATTTGCTCTAAATTCTGGATTTAAATGGTATTTTCACTGGAGCAACTTTCTTATAAAAGGCACACAGAAAATGGTATTTCAAAACCAGGACAAATTGTTTATCTCTTAAACCATACACAAGTGGGCAGAGACACCGAGGAGCAAGGATGAAGGTGATATAGTCAAAGTATCTCAGCTCAATATATGCACGAAGATCGACTTCCAGAACGGCCATCTCTATCAGTGGCAACCACAGCATTATGAGACCAAGTGTCATCTGGAAGGCATGAAGAAGCACAGTCCTTAGGCCCTTGGCGGTGGATGTCTGATCGTCTGAAGAGGCTGCCCTGGCAGCTGCCATGATTTTGATGTAAGTGAAGGCTATGGTAACAGACATGGCCAGGAAATAGAGCTGAGACATTGCAGATCGGACATTTTGCTGCCACTTGACCACGAGTAGGTTTTCCACGCTACAGTATATGTATGTGCTGTAGAAACTGAGCGGAGAGGACGAGACAACCATGAAGAAAATGATGAATTGCTGTATGGAGCTGACAGCATGGATGACGAAGATGCAGTAGATGGCTCGGCGTCGGGTGGAGATTTCTGCATGTCTCAGAGGCATACAGATGGCCACGTAGCGTTCCAGGCACATAGCTGTGAGAGTCAGAGGTGTAGCAAAGTTAAGGAGACCACTAATTGCATAGATGACCATGTACACCCAGACAGGTACAGTGATTCCCAAGAAGCTCATGAGAAGGAGTGCATCCGATATTATCAGGAACAACGTGTCACAAAAAAGTGTGTGTGCAAAGAGGATATAGCGCACGTTGTTGCGGAATGCCTCTTTCTTGAAGAAGGTGAAGATCATTAGGCAGTTCACATAGAGGAATATGCACACCAACGCCTGCACTACAAGCACTCTTGCATTCAGAAGTCGGAGGTACTGCACTGCAGGGATGTTCATGCCAAGTGCACTTTGCGTTGAATTTTTAGCCATGTCTAGAGTAAGAAAACAAAGAATACATTTTAGCAAACATGGAGTCCATGTAAACAAATCTCCCTGAATAACAGAGGCCTCATTTGGATAGCTCCCTGTTATGGTTGTGACCCCTCCCTACACTTCACAAACAGTGAAGTTCAAAAACAGTCAACTTATGACTGGAAAGAACAGCTGCAGTTGCTGGAGACAAAAATCAACAAAGTTTGCCTGTCGTGCTACGAACAGGAACTTCAGTTGACTTCTAGCTGTAGCTGCACAGTTGAGAACTACACAACTGATATAACTAAATGAGGATAGTGACTAGCTAATAACAAAATGTATCGTTTTATTTGGGTAATAAATGTGAAAAAAGCACCTTGTTCTCCAAAGAAAATTTAAGTGAAGGAAAGTATTATCTGTAAGAGGAACCTTGAGAACAATAATGCCGTTACAAGGAGTTCAGGGTTTTGCTATGTATTTGGAACACATGCAGGAAAACAAGTTCAAGTTTTTGATTATCATGTGAAGCCTTGCAAATCCGTTCTGTAAAGTGTCTTTTGGCAATGTTGGCAAAAAAGTAAACAAGCAGGCTAATGGCACTCAGGCAAGATGCTAATTTAGCTCTGGCCTTGTGTTAGTGTAGCTCACACTGTCTGAAGTGAGAGCAAGGCCATAGTACATGTACATAGTACAACTACTAGTACGTAGTACAGATGGCAGAGAGACATATCTTTGTATTAAAGTAAATCCTGAAACGGCAGATGAAACCTCAAGGTAAAACCATCTCTAAAAAATGAGATATTCAGTTTCTGTAAAAAATGCCTCCAGTATTGATTGGTCTCCGTTTAATGCTGAATCTGAATATTATTACGCATTACCTTTCACAGGTATCTGCAGTGACTGCTTCCATGATAGCATCAGAATTCTCAGCTGTCTTTATAGTCTGCATCAAGCTCAAAAATGAACTAAATCCCTTGTGGGATATAGTATTTTGTTTTTTTTTTCTCTTTGTGAGCAACTGACAAAACAGGTCCCTGGCAACAGTTATGGATGTTAATTGGCTATCTCAGTGTATGAAAATACTGCTCAGCTGTCATTGGCTATAGGTTTAATCCAGAGACCAACATTTTGCAAGTGTGAACCCCTAAGTGATATCATTCACTCGTTAGGTTCCATGTATTAATCCTTATAGGTATTTCCGCAACTCTCCCCTGGCTGGTTGTGTCACTTCTTCCATATCCAGTCTGTCAGACATGACGGTTGCATTGTCCATGTCATCATCGTCTATACAGTACTTCCTCCAATGTGAGAAGCATCCTCTCTCTGATTAACATCATCACCGTTATTCTTTGTTTTAGAACCCAACATCTGGTTCACATGTCTTACCTTCCACATCAACCATATATGTACCTGGACCCAGCACCTCTTTAATAACACCATTTAACCATGTATCTCCTCCCCTGTAATTTCTTACCAGCACATTTTGCCCCACAGTAAATGTTTTTGAGCTTTGAACTTTCTGAGCTTTGTCTCTTTTCTCAGAACTCTCATGTTGCATTCTTTGTGAAAACTGGCGCTTGACAAGCGACAGTTGAATATGCGCTTGTCTCTTTAGAAACAGTTCAGCTAGTGTCTTGTGAGTTGTGCTGTGTGGTGTGTTACGGTAACAATACAAAATGTTTGCCACACAATGTTGCATAGTCATACCACCCCCTGCTCTGTTCTTTGCATGCCTTAGAGTTTGGATCAGCCTTTCCACCAGCCCATTAGATGTGGGATAATATGTAGGTGATTTACTGTGTTTTACACCATTCATTTCTAGGAATGATTCAAATTCCCTGGACATAAACTGGGGTCCATTATCAGTTACTACTTCCTGAGGAAGACCATATGAAGCAACCAAGTTCCTCAATGCATGTGTTGTCTTGGCTGATGTAGTGGTTTGCATGGGAATTATCTCAGGCCATCTAGCATAAGCATCCATAACCACTAGAAACATCTGATTATGATCCTCAGCAAAATCTAAATGGATTCTCTCCCACGATCCTGATGATCATTTCCACGTGTGCACGGGTACAGGTGTAGGCATGCTTTTTTGTTGTTTACAAATATCACACTGACTCACTTCAGTTTCTATATTCTCATCTAACGTTGGCCACCACAACAGACTTGTGGCCACGGCCTTCATTTTCACTGCACCTAAATGACTATCATGGGTATTGCAATATCATTTTACAAAATCATCTACATCTAGGTGCGATTCGTTTTAGTTTTACAGATCAGAATAACACGGCTTAAAGTAAGTGTTGGTTTCAAGATATGGGCTTGTAGTTGCATGGCTGTATATTTAACGGAAACATCATGGTGTGATAAACACATTTGCGTGTCAAAAACCTCATATCCAGAATTGTGTATGAGCAGCTTTGTTGTTGAAAGAGACAGCTGAATTTACAGAGCGTCGTCTTCGCATGAACTTTACACATTTATTTTCCACGTGAGGACATGATACTGTATATGGAACCATATAGCATATGTTCTTTTCCTAGCTTGTGCACTGTGAAAACGACGTGGCTTCCACTGCTTTACGGTATGAATTTTCATCGCAGACTATCATTGAATGAAAACACGTGCGTTTCTGAGACTTGGGGAGTTTTTTCTTTTAAATCCATATTATTTCAGCAGAAGACGTTTTTACGTTTTTGTGAAATCTGGTCACCTGGAGCCAAGGCGAGAAGAAGAAGTAAAAATAAAGCAGGTAGCAGTAAGGGATAAAATCAACTGTTTTCCAACAACGTGAGAAGGAGAAAGGAAACATAATGAAATGACCGAAATGACTACAATGCACCCAAATATGGTCTGTTTTTGCTCTAACTTCAGCCTGAACATGCTATTGCATGTGTTTTACATTTTAACATTTTTACATTTAACATTTTAATATTTTAGATTTTAATTTACATAATTCTGTAGGCTATACAATAATGGCGTCTGAAGCAGCATGAACAGGTAGGCTATATGTAGCTGCATTAAAACAGTTTTAATTATTTTTCAAATCAAATGACAAATAAGAAGATGGTAAGGGAACATGAGGCTAATGGTTTTTAAAGATGCAACATAATTGAACATTCATGATGTCGGTAGGCTATCTACTACAATCACTGCTTGTATAAAGTGCTGCAAAAAAAAAAAAAAAAAATCGAAATGTCCTCATTCTTTATTTTACGGTCTTTTTATTTTACGTGGCAAACGCAGATGTGCTGAATGGCAAATTTCGTTTTAACCCCTTTAACCCGCATACGGTCACACCGGTGTGAACTGGTGCGATTAGAACACTAGATTGGAGAAATTCTAGCTAATTCTAGCTTTGAGGAAACAGCGATTTAACTCTAAAAATATAGCAAATGCTAACTGAAATCTATAAGAAACTTAATAATGCAAATGAAAACATAACGAACCATATAAGGTAACACACGCGCTACATACCATAACAAATAAGTTACATGCAAAAGGGTTAAAACAAAATTTGCGTTTGCCAGGCCTTTTAGTAATTCAGCCAGGTAAATATCCGCGCTGGAATTACGAAGGAAGTTGCAGTCAAACTTGGTAATATTAATTTGCGTTAAAACATTAACGCGTTAAAGTTTCCAGTTTAATCGCGAACGAGTGTTAACGCGTTAACGTTGACAGCCCTAAAATAAATAAATAATTGCGGTGATGCGGTAAGGAGCTCAACCCCGCGGTAGGCGTCTCATGACCACGGTATTGCGGTGATGCGGTTATCGTCATAGCCCTACTAGCTAATACCTTATTTATAGATAACTAGATAGTGATTATATGCATTGCTGTTCAATGAATTAAACCTCAGCTTTAAATTAGAGATCAAAATGCATATTATATTGATATAATGGTGGCATTTTAGTCCTGGTTTCTTTTCTTTTTATCATGAGGTGTCGTTTTATGTTCCATACAGTAGCATTGGTAAAGGCTACAATTTTTAATTTGACTAAAAACAGTCATACCTCCTTGGAGACATTAAATTTGGTACAGAGCTTTACCAGTAGTTATTTGGAAAAGCAGACCACACTTTCTACAGGTGAAGAGCTTATTAACCAGTTAATAAGCAAACTCAGTTTCAGCATGTTAGTAAGAGTTTTAGTTCATGTCCAAGTCACATCCTCCAGCTCCTTATTAGGCCTTCTGTCATTGATTTGTCTTTGGGAGCCTTAAACTGAGACTTCCCAAGATAAACACATGTAGATTCCCGTTTACATGTACTCCTTTCTTCCAAGCAGCTTAGAAAACAGAAGTGCCTAAGTGCATATAATAAAGCTGTTGAAAATGTAGAGGACATTAGAGGACACACAGAGGCAACCAATGTCACCCACTGGGCTGGCTGACCCCAGTATTCTCACACATTTGTGGACATCCTGTGCAAGGGGCATTCCAAAATACTTTTTGTCTCATATGCATCACTGGGTTTCATTTTATGATTTTTGTCTTTGTTTCATTCTTTTATCTATTGTGCTAATACTATGGAGTACATGAGTGCATTGAACAGCACTGCACCAATAAAGTATAATTGTGCTATTACTGTTATTCCTCTCATAGTGTGATGATGAAACAAACAGAATGATTACAGATGGTTGTTTGCAGACCTGGTCCCTACTCTGTGGATTTGCATGTCCCCATGCATGGTGTGGGTAAATGTGAAAAAGCTCCAGAGTGCAGTTAGCGTTCAGCCTCCTCTCCCCCTGCTCAGTCAAAAACTCATTAATTATTAACATACTACCCTGAGACATGCACTTAATTGCACCATCTTGTTTGCTCTTTTGTTGAGCAAACAAGGTTACTCTGTGGAGATGTGCAACTATAACCATTCCCTGCTGGCTGACCTCTCTGCCCATGCTATCCAAAGCTCTGCTGATTGACTGGGCTTCTCCCTCCCTCTCTGCTCCTGTGACTGCTCATTTCGGCCTGTATCTACTTCCTAAGCCTGGCACTGACAGACTGTCTCCAACCACACTGCCTTTGTACACACTGTCAATTCTCCCTATACCGTTCCCAATCCCTTATACTCTTCCACTGCTGAACGTTTGCCTGTTCCTATTTGTCTGGACAGTGGTGTGAATCATGGTTATACAGTCGACTTCATGGGATCGTAATGT
This sequence comes from Megalops cyprinoides, assembly GCF_013368585.1. Taxonomy (NCBI): domain Eukaryota; kingdom Metazoa; phylum Chordata; class Actinopteri; order Elopiformes; family Megalopidae; genus Megalops; species Megalops cyprinoides. The sequence goes on along the minus strand of NC_050591.1, from coordinate 32,518,453 downwards.
GTTTGTCCATATCCTGTTTTGTCCGAGATAAATTTTGCCCGTACTTAAGCATATTTTAAATACAGTTGATTACTTTTGCTGTCCACAGGTATCAATCTGCACTTAAAGCATGCCAAGATCATTCAAATTTTAAATTACGCTGCTTTGTTTACAAGTATTAAACAGTAACTTATATCAAGATTTTCCAATATCCAATTTTGACTAATTTATACAAGTCTGATGATAAAGTTTGTAGTTTTTGAATATGTAAGACTGCAAATATTACATTTTTTCCCTTTTAAAATACTTTTGAACGTTGGAGGCCATCCCTAACTGTTGCTAGGTAACCCTTGAACAGTATGCCGGCCACGTACACTATATGGACAAAAGTATTTGGCCACACCTGTTTTTCAGGGTTTGTGCTAGGCCCCTTATCTCCAGTGAAGGGCAATCTTAATGCTTCAGCATACCAAGACATTTTGGACAATTCTATGCTTCCAACTTTGTGGCAACAGTTTGGGGAAGGCCCTTTTCTATTCCAACATGACTGTGCCCCAGTGCACAAAGCAAGGACTATAAAGACATGGTTTGATGAGTTCGGTGTGGAAGAACTTGACTGGCCCGCACAGAGCCCTGACCTCAACCCCATCGAGCACCTTTGGGATGAACTGGAACGGAGATTGCAAGCCAGGTCTTCTCGTCCAACATCAGTGCCTGACCTCATAAATGCTCTACAGAATGAATGGGCACAAATTCCCACAGAAACACTCCAAAATCTTGTGGAAAGCCTTCCAAGAAGAGTGGAAGCTGTTATAGCTGCAAAAGGGGAACCAACTCCATATTAAAGTATATGTATTTGAATACGATGTCATTACAGTCCTTGTTGGTGTAATGGTCAGGCGTCCGAATACTTTTTTCCATATAGTGTATCTCTCACGGCCAACGTAGACTGTTGTAAGTAGGCCTGTATACAAAAAATATGACCACCTCAACTGAAATCGTATGCAAACACAAATAAAAGCCTGTTTTTGATTCTAAAAAATCAGATACAGAGGTTGTCTATGTACTATTTTTTGCACACTGGATTCCAGTGAGTGTTCAGGTACACCATTCCATCCTGCTAACAGTGTGCTCAAAGCAGTATTTACCCGAAAGCACTATTTCGGTGTTACTCTTATAATGCTTACTGTTGGAATGGGGAATGGGGAATTCGGTACTGGTCAGCACTTGAGAGACACTTCTGCCTGCACATTGCATTTTGTGCAGGGTTTTCACTCATCTCCTGTGCAAGCTTGCTTTTCTATGACAACCAACTTGGCGTTTTCGTTCGAATGAGATCAGCAGCACTGCAGTCTGGACTCACTTCGAAACAAAAAGCACGACAGTGCAGCGGTGGAGTAAGTCCACAGAACTAAAGCTGCAGGAGTCATATAATCTGTGACCAAAATCAGCTCGTGAACACGACGATTTAAAGGTCCGGTGTCAACGAAAGCTAACACGATGAACAAAACACACACTAAAGTAGAAACTAACTATTTAAGCTAGCAAGTTAAACGGTCACGCTAATTTACTTAACTAGCGTTAGTTTCACAAGGGCCTACTTATCTTACTTAACCAGAAGATGAAGCATAACCTGCTCCTTATACTAAGTCTTTCACGTGATCGTGGGAGATCTGCCGAGCTCGCAGGCCTAAGACAGGGCTGCCGGAGGGGCTGTGTGCCAGCAAGGAAGAGTGTGACCAAGGAAAGCAGGGAGCAATGATGGTAATGCATGCTATTTCATATGAATCTTTATTATCTTTTTTCTCTGAACACATTGTTGAACCAAGCTATGTCAGTGTATGGAATAGAATGGTGTTTTATTTATGAATGCGGTTAGCCAGGCCAGTGGTGACAAGCATCTGCCCTTGAGAAATACCTGTTTGAAGTTTGTCAGACCAATTCAGATATTAGCAGAATACTTTGATTAGAGTTTCAGCATGGTGCTATTTCTTTTTGTTCCTCGTGGCTTTCAATCAATGAAAGTAAAAGACGTTGGCATTTATACCTTTAGCAGCAATAAACAGAAACTACATGACAGAATTAAATTATTTATTGTTTCTTCTTCTGTTCTGGGAGGAAGTTAGAGATGGCTCTTAAACATCTTCACCTGTCAACATCCATTAAAGACAAAACTATTCGGTTATCTGTTTATACAGATATACAGGCATATTGGCCTATTTCGTCACACACAAACACACACACACACACATATGCGTGTGTGTGTGTGTGTGTGTATGTATGTGCAACATTTAGAAAAGATGATCAAAGTGAATGTGGATAGGAGCTGAATTCCGAGAAAAGACAACGGTTCAGCAGGATATATTGGGCAGTATTGTAGCCTCACGGCTGACAGGATTCATTGTGTTTTTTGGCCATCACAATTACATTTTCTTGCCCAAATAAGCTCTCTGTGAATGTTTTGAGTGTTTCTATTTGGGTGACACATTACAGTTAAATCCAGTGACTGTCAATTTATATTTTAAATGCTTAATTTTTTTCTAGTTCTTACAAACAAACACTGTTACATTACCATGTTGCCAGCACCTAAATCACCTCACAAACCAGGGTAATCCCTGTATGTGTACATTTGCTCTAAATTCTGGATTTAAATGGTTTTTTCACTGGAGCAACTTTCTTATAAAAGGCATACAGAAAATAGTATTTCAAAACCAGGACAAATTGTTTATCTCTTAAACCATACACGAGTGGGCAGAGACACCGAGGAGCAAGGATGAAGGTGATATAGTCAAAGTATCTCAGCTCAATAAATGCATGAAGATTGACTTCCATAACGGCCATCTCTATCAGTGGCAACCACAGCATTATGAGACCAAGTGTCATCTGGAAGGCATGAAGAAGCACAGTCCTTAGGCCCTTGGCGGTGGATGTCTGATTGTCTGAAGAGGCTGCCCTGGCAGCTGCCATGATTTTGATGTAAGTGAAGGCTATGGTAACAGACATGGCCAGGAAATAGAGCTGAGACATTGCAGATCGGACATTTTGCTGCCACTTGACCACGAGTAGGTTTTCCACGCTACAGTATAGGTATATGCTGTACAAGCTGAGCGGAGAGGACGAGACGACCATGAAGAAAATGATGAATTGCTGTATGGAGCTGACAGCATGTATGACGAAGATGCAGTAGATGGCTCGGCGTCGGGTGGAGATTTCTGCATGTCTCAGAGGCATACAGATGGCCACGTAGCGTTCCAGGCACATAGCTGTGAGAGTCAGAGGTGTAGCAAAGTTAAGGAGACCACTGATTGCATAGATGACCATGCATAGCCCGACAGGTACAGTGGTTCCCGAGAAGCTCATGAGAAGGAGTGCATCCGATATTATCAGGAACAACGTGTCACAAAAAAGTGTGTGTGCAAAGAGGATATAGCGCACGTTGTTGCGGAATGCCTCTTTCTTGAAGAAGGTGAAGATCATTAGGCAGTTCACATAGAGGAATATGCACACCAACGCCTGCACTACAAGCACTCTTGCATTCAGAAGTCGGAGGTACTGCACTGCAGGGATGTTCATGCCAAGTGCACTTTGCGTTGAATTTTTAGCCATGTCTAGAGTAAGAAAACAAAGAATACATTTTAGCAAACATGGAGTCCATGTAAACAAATCTCCCTGAATAACAGAGGCCTCATTTGGATAGCTCCCTGCTATGGTTGTGACCCTGAATGCTAGTTCAGCTCTGGCCCTGTGTTAGTTTAGCTCACATTGTCTGAAGTGAGAGCAAGGCCATAGTACTTCCCAATTATTCTGTACCATTGTTCTAATCTTATTCTGTAAATAAAATCTTTCTGAGAAACTTTTTGGTAAAGAAGCATTCTCCTATCATCATTTACAGTCTGACTTCAAGGGTGTATGAAAAAATATGAAAATGATTTGTTTTCATAAAATCACCTTTCACAAGTATCTGCAGTGACTGCTTCCATGATAGCATCAGAATTCTCAGCTATCTTTATAGTCTGCAGCAAGCTCAACAATGAACTAAGTTCTCTGTGGGATATAGCATGTTTTTTTTTTCTCTTTGTGAGCAACTGTTGACAAAACAGGTCCCTGGCAACAGTTATGGCTGTTAATTGGCTATCTCCGTGTATGAAAATACTGCTCAGCTGTCATTGGCTATAGGCTTAATCCAGAGACCAATTTTTTGCCAGTGTGAACCCCTAAGTGATACCAATGAAAGCTTCAGATTAATATCTGAACTTTTTGGAGTGAAATATAATTGACAGGGAATTCCTGTCATTTGTCATTTAGAATATTTGTTATTAGGATATGAAAAGCTGTGGAACAAAAGCTGAAACAAACAACTCATTAAGTGCCTGTTTTAAAATCATTTTTAAGTCTTTAGGCTACACATTGATACATTTTAAAGATGGGTTTACTTGTTTAACTAGTAATGGGTTAATGGATAGTTTGGGTTTGTACATGTTATACACAAATGTGTAGTAATACTGGCCTCTGAATGTACCAGAATGTACCACTGGTGGGGCATGTGCTATGCATTTCTGTGGGCTGTATTCAGAGGAGTGCAGAGGAGAAGATATTTTAATGATTGTTTCATCTGGATTGTTCCAGTGGAGTTTAATCAAGATACAGTATAATGTCTGCATTATATCATAGAATGGTATACAGGTAACAAGGAGGAAAATGTGTGTGACTGTAGACAGACACAGACTTGGTCAAACACACACACATATGCATACAGACACAAGTGCAGAGGTGCTGCTCAGTTTGGATCTCTGGAGGCAAATGAGTGAGTAGCAAGAGGAGGGCAGGCACCTCTAGACCAATGGGATGTGTTGTCTTTGTAGCCTTGAGCCATCCAGATATGCGCATCTCTGCAGGTCGCTAAACATTTGTAAACTGAAAATACAGGCAGAATCGCTCAACCTGGAAATTGGTGTTTATAGAATTAAATTCTGTAATGTAGCAAGGTGGTTTAAAAATCCAGGTGAAAATATGTAAAAAGAGTGTAAATTTTTGTTTGTGTACAGGTTGGCTTGCTACCCACAAAAAGAGATTCATAGCTAACAGTTAATTGCCTTTTTTAATTTTACAAATTTGTAATTTCATGCTAATGTGTTGGGGAAACTCAGCCTTTTAAAGCAGAACTCAACCTCAAACTTTCACCAGACAACGTTTCTTCGGCTACACTAAAAAAAGAGCCTACGCTTGCTCTCTCTATTCACATCAGTGCTAAACAGGTGTAGGCTGTGTTGAAGACCACGTGCTTACCCGATGGATCTTCAGAAATACTTTCAGCTGATGAGCATGTCACAGTTCAGGAGGATTAATGCGCGCCTCCTCCTGAACTGTCTTGATATGTGCCTTCGGCGACTCTAGTGCATCAACACATTATTTTCCAGCCGCAGCTGCGCCTCAAACTGTATTATTTGCTTAAAGTGATAAATGCAAACAATGTAATAAACGATGACCAGGGCCAAGATCAACCCATGTAGTTGTCCCTCCATTGTGAAGTTGGGAAGTGGCGTGTTAATCTATTTCCGGAACGTAAACACCAAAGTGACCAATGAGGGAGCAGTCTGCTCTTCTTTTACAAATTTTGGTCCGTTTACAAATAATGCCATGTGAAACCGAACCGAACCTACGTCATTATGCAACATTGTAACAGTTTATTCCCTGCTGCGGACCAAAGCAATCAAAACTATAGGTCTGAAAACGCCCTCAGACATCAACTTACTCCTAGAGGGCAGTGTTGCCTAAAGTATTTGGAATTGAGGATGACAGATTCAGCATATTCAGCTTGTTTATATAAATAGTTAAACAACAATGCTTATCACGAGGCAAATATGTTGAGACAGCATTTATAAATTGTTTATTATTATTATCGTTCTGAGAAACACCAGTAAAGTTTTAAACAGCCCCAAATTCTAAAACCAAAGATAAACATTAACTTATCTACAGAATATGTTTAAAACCTTTAGTAAAAGTAACTAAGAATATTTCCATTTATTAAAATTCAGATATTCAGATAAAAGTGTCTCTGTGACCATGACATATTGTTTTGCAAAAAGGGAGGGAGAGCGAGTGAAATCCAGGAAATTTCATGGAGAAATGAGATGAAAATTTTGAGATGACATATGAAAATTTTGAAATGAAAATGTGGACCAAATGTTGACATGGAGAGATTCACCACTCTACAATGAAATACAGTTAGCATTTTACAATTTTTTTCATTTTAATGGTTTAGCCCAGTGGAACAAGCATGCTTGTATTTTGCATTACTTCAATCAAATTTTTCATCCTTTGGTATATTCTCACAGGAAAACTAACCTTACAAAATCACACAAGGATGTCAAGACGCATTAAAACAGAATTCTAGCAGGCTGCAAGCAGGTGACAGAGAAAAGCCCGTCTGGAATTCTTTTACTCCGGTCTTACTTGTCTAAAGGTTTGCCTGTGGCTCCGGGGTTAATTTTGGCAGGGAAGCACAGGACAGCTCTCTTCATGTGAGCCCTCAGACTCTCATCCCTCAGGCCGTATATGAGTGGGCTGAGAAAGCGGGGAAGGAGGATGAAGCAGAAGTAGTTGAAGAAGGAGATGTGCTCCCTCAGCCAGTGGACGTGCAGCACAATCAGGCTCTCTGTGACCGGGTGAGTGAAGGACATCATGCAGAGCAGAAGCTGGAAGCCGTGCAGCACCACGGTGTGAAGCGCCTTGCTGACCGACGCCCGGTCCTGCCTCATCTTCCTCGTCTCCAGCAGGATCCGCATGTAGGTGAAGAGGATGACGACGGCCACTAGCGCGAAGAAGAGCCCGTTCAGGGAGACCTTGAAGAGCGTCTGGACCGGCGAGGAGTTGAGGACCAGGGTCTTGCAGACCACCAGCGTGGAGAAGGCGCTCGCGCCCGCCTGCGGCCCCAGGGAGAAGTCAACGGTGGGGAGGACACAGCTGACCAGCCACAGGACCACGATGATGACCCAGATGCGGTCGGCGCGCCAGGCCGCGGGCCGCTGCAGCGGGTAGAAGATGGCCACGTATCGCTCCAGCGACATGGCGGCCAGGATGAGCGGGGTGTTCTGGAATGTGGCTGTGGAGACATAGAGCAGGGGAATGCAGAAGGCGAGGGAGACCTGCACGTCGGCCATGATGAAGAGGAAGAGCAGCACGGAGGTGAGCAGCTGCAGGGTGTCGTTGATCAGCATGTAGACAAAGAGGATGTAGCGAGAGCTGTCCCAGAATTGCCTGTTCGACGCAAAGGTGTGCAGCATCAGCACGATGCAATAGAGGAAGACGCAGAAAAGAGGGGTGACCACACATACCTTCAATATCACTGAAAGGCTCCTGTTGGTGGTCACATTACCTGGCTGCTCAGTCAGATTTTGCATCCTTCTATGGACAGTGGGAAATTGCAGGAACCTGTGACAACCTTGTTTTAAAAACATATAAAATGTCACACATGAAGCTGTTACTGGAGACATATTCACACAGTTCAATAACCCATCAATGCTCTAAATGTATTTTGGTCTCAGTTCAAATACAACAAAATGTTTGCCTATGGAGATTAACTGTGTTGAAGACGTAACATCAATGGATCAAAATGCATAGTAACAGACATCTAAATTACTTTAGGTGTCGTTTTTTCAATGCATTTTGACATTTCAATTAATTGTTTGAGGCAGATATTGTAGAGTTTTCACAATTCCTAATCACTGGTATTCCTTAGTTGTGTAATATCAATGTACAAGTAAATATGAATCATCAAGGTCCTTTTAGAGAAAAATTTCTGTAGGATCAAATTAATATATGAGTTACTTCAATTAAATACGCTGACTGTGAACATAAATGTGTGATTATGAAAATCAAACTAAAATATATCTAGAATGACCAAGCACACTGTGTTGTTTATTCAGTATTGGTCACGGTGTAGTTTTAAAAAAATTATATTTCAAAAATATTGTGTAATATGCTTACCTTACAGTGATGTCTCAGCAGTACAGTCATGTTGCAAGAGAAGGCATGTTGTTTTTATATGGTTTTACATCAGGGCTGCAGGAAACACAAACACACACACACACACACACACACACTTTTTTCCACATTTCAAATGTGTTGCATTTATTCTGTGTATCCCAAGGGGTAAATTAATTTCATGCTATAGTCACAATGCATAATTTTCATAATTAGTGCTACTGTGCCAAGAGAGACTCTTATTAGGTGCTTGAAAATATTTACTCTGTAGCACAGAACTGAATTATCTATACCTCCACGTAGTTTATTATTTTAATTATGGCATTGTAAAATTGATTAGGTATAATTAAAAAAGCACTAATAACCGCTTCAGGAATTTGATCGAGATGTGAGCTTGTGACCAAATTGTACATAATCCCCATTGTGCGTGTTATTTTTTTCTTTTGTTTTAAATTTATGACAACAACAGTTGCCGATGCCAAAGGTTTGAGTGGTGAGGGCTGGTGATGATGAAAGAGAGGAGGTATGATGAGGAAATTTGGAAGATAGATGGCAGTGTTATGAATGATATGGAGGGGCTGGATAGAATTGTCATCAAGGCCAACCAAGAGAGATATAGAAGTTGAAGAGGGAAAGCTCTGCTGATCTGCTGGAGGAAAGAGGACAGTTGTTTATGAACTGCCTGCTTGATGGTTTTGTAAAGGAAGGGGAGAAGGCACAATGCTGGTGGTGTCAGTCAGGCAAAGGATTAACTAATTCAATGAATGAGAGCCAGCGAGCGAGTTCTGGAACAAAATGTTTTTTGTTATTTATTTGTTTATGCAGCAGGCTATCAAATTTGACATCTAGTAATATATTATGTTACATTATTGTCATGTAGTGGATGCTCTTATCCAGAGCAACTTACAGTTTTTATCTGTTTATACAGCCGGACATTTACTGAGGCAATTCTGGGTTAAGTACCTTGCCCAAGGGTACAACAGCTGTGCCCGTGTGGAGAATCAAACCAGCAACCTTTCAGTTATGAGCCCTGTTCCTTACCATGACGCCACACCACTGCACCTGAACCTTAACAATGACATTTCCCAAGTTGTAGGTGAAATGGGGGGTGATATTGGTTTGGATAAAATAATGATTCATATTGAATAGATGATGAATAGATTAAGCTGGCTGCATTGTCCTTGTTCAGTTCTACTTGGACAGCTTTACAGCTGCATCAGAAGATTCAGGGAATATGGAAATCAGGGAGACTGATATGAATGCTTTTCCGTCCATAGCTGATAGTGTTGCAGGCTAGTTGGCAATTCTGCCGACAAGCTGGCAGTGTAGCTGGCTTGTTCTCACTCTTGTGTCTCGCCCACACACACACACACACACACACACACACACACACACACACACACACACACAATATCTGCCTTTCCACCAGGTTTACATCGTATCTATTGTGTATGTATAAATCAAAACTTATTAAACATATGAATGTATAAATAGTACAGAAAATATTTATATTGCTGGTTTCTAAACATTTTAAATGGATATTCATATGTTCATATGTTCAAAAATGTTCAAATATATGCACTATGAAGTAAAAGGAGATGTTAACAGCAGTAAATACTATCCTGTCAGATCATGTGGAAGTCATTCAGATGGTTGTTTCATGAAGTTATTAGAGCATGATTGTTCTGTGAATTAAAGTTTGTTAGGTGGAATTTTGCAGGATAACAAGCAACAAATGGCTACCAGGTTGGAGCAGTGCTCCTGGTAGTGGCATGGAATTTTATGGCGGGTATACACTGTGCGATTTTGGACTGTCCCAGAGGAAAGATGACCAATGTGAAAGAAACGTGGCAATATCTTTGGTCATGGCTCCAAAATGGTGGTCCTACATCACACTGTGAGAGAGGTTCAAAGATGGCTGTTGTCATGGTCTTCCGACCGAAGATAGCCTGGGACATAATTCTGACAGTGTGAGAAATTTAGGATGACCATCTCACAATGTGACTGCTGCTACAACCTACGTCTACTACGGACACATAGAGGCAACCAATGTTACCCACTGGGCTGGCTGACCCTGATATTCTCAGAATTTTTGTCTCATATGCATCACTAGGTTTCATTTTATGCTTTTTGTCTTTCCGTTTTATTCTTTTATGTATTATGCTAATACTATGGACTGCATGAGTGCATTGAACAGCACTGTACCAAAAGTGTAATTGTGCTATTATTCTTATTCTTCTCACAACATGATGATGAAACAAACAGAATGATTACAGATGGTTGTTTGCAGACCTGGTCCCTACTCTGTGGATTTGCATGTCCCCATGCATGGTGTGGGTAAATGTGAAAAAGCTCCAGAGTGCAGTTAGCGTTCAGCCTCCTCTCCCCCTGCTCAGTCATAAACACTCATTAATTATTAACATACAACCCTGAGACATGCACTTAATTGCACTCTTTTGTTGAGCAAACAAGGTTACTCTGTGGAGATGTGCAACTATAACCATTCCCTGCTGGCTGACCTCTCTGCCCATGCTATCCAAAGCTCTGCTGATTGACTGGGCTTCTCCCTCCCTCTCTGCTCCTGTGACTGCTCATTTCGGCCTGTATCTACTTCCTAAGCCTGGCACTGACAGACTGTCTCCAACCACACTGCCTTTGTACACACTGTCAATTCTCCCTATACTGTTCCCAATCCCTTATACTCTTCCACTGCTGAATGTTTGCCTGTTCCTATTTGTCTGGACAGCGGTGGCTATACAGTGCATCATTTTAGATAGGTTCAAATATTCAGACTTTTTGGGATGATAATGCCCGTATCTGTTTGCTCTGAGATAAATTGTTCCTGTACTTAAGCATATTTAAAATAGTTAGTTACTTTTGCTGTCCACAAGTATCAATCTGCACTTAAAGCATGCCAAGATCATTCAAATTTTAAATCACACTTCTTTGTTTACAAGTATTAAACAGTAACTTATGCAACGATTTCCCAATATGCAATTTTGTCTAATTTATACAAGTTTGATCATGAAGTTCATAGTTTTTAAATATGTAAGATTATAAATATTACATTTTCTCTCTTCAAAATACGTTGAATGTTGGAGGCCACCCCTAACTGTTGCTAGGTAACCCTTGAAAAGTGTGCTGGCTACGTATCTCTCACGGTCAACATAGACTGTTGTAAGTAGGCCTATGTGCTAAAATACTGGATTTTACAATAACCCCAACTGAAATGGCATGCAAAAGAAAATTTAACTGTTTTTTCATAATCAAATGGAGGTTGTCTAGGTAGTATTTTTCTAACATTGGATTCCAGTGTGAACTTTCAGTTACACCATTCCATCCTGCTAATAGTGTGCTCAAAGCAGTATTTACCTGCAAGCGCCATTTCGGTGTTAATCTTATAATGCTTACTGTTTGAATGGAGAATGGGGAATCTGGTACTGGTCAGCACTTGCGAGAAACGTCTGCCTGCACTTCGCAACATCACAGACCGTTATATCACGTTTTACGACTGTTACAATTCAAGGAATATTGTACAGGGTTTTCACTCGTCTCCCGCACGAGCTCGCATTTCTATGACAACGAATTTGGCGTTTTCGTCCGAATGGGATCGGGGAGCTTAGCAACACCGTAGTTTGGACTCATTTTGAAACACAATTCACAATATTACAATGGTGGAGTGATAACATATAATTAAAAATGCTGGAGTCGTATAAAATGTGTTAGAAAAACAACAAAACAAAGCATACGCTAAACTAGTAACTAGATAGTTAAAATAGCTAGTCAATTGATCAGGCTAACTTACTTGGTAGCGTTAGTTAGTATGCTTAGCATACTCAACCAGAAGATGAAGGATAAGCTGCCCCTTATACTGACACTTTTTTAAAGCAAGAATACGCTAAGGTGTATTCAGAGGAGTGCAGAGGAGAAGACATTTTAGAACTTCATGTGGATTGGTCCAGAGGAGTTTAATCAAGATACAGTATAATGTCTGCATTATGTCATAGAATGGTATACAGGTAGCAAGGAGGAAAATGTGTGTGACTGTAGACAGACACAGACACACACACACACATATGCATACAGACACAAGTGCAAAGGTGCTGCTCAGTTTGGATCTCTGGAGGCAAATGAGTGAGTAACAAGAGGAGGGGCACCTCTAGACCAATGGGATGTGTTGTCTTTGTAGCCTTGGGCCACCCAGATATGCGCATCTCTGCAGGTCGCTAAACATTTGTAAACTGAAAACACAGGCAGAATCGCTCAACCTGGAAACTGCTGTTTATAGAATTAAATTCTGTAATGTAGCAAGGTGGTTTGAAATCCAAGTGAAATATGTTAAGAGTGTAAATTTTTGATTATGTAAATGTTAAAATATGAACATTGAGAAAATATGTACAGTCATCCAAGGGCTGAAGAGTACAGTCACAGGCATGCACCAGTGTGAACAGGTGCTTTAACTGTTCTTTTGCCAATGCAATTGAATACTGTTGATTATCAACAACAACTGACCAAAAACTCTCATTTTTGGAAAAACACAGTGCACTCAGTGAATAAAGGTCCATACAAACAAAAAATCACACAGAATGTAACATTCAGCAGCTTAACCAATGAACACCATGCAGTGTTAACTTGCTGGAAAACAGGGAACTATACAGTGAATGAAGTCTTTACAGGTAAACAAATAACGACAGGTAAATTCAGCTGACAAGTTCAACAAAGTACTCCTCTCCCAGTCCAGGACAACAGAGGGCATTTAGGTGAAAATGAGTTCCTCTTATTTGACTAAGTATGTAAATAACTTAATTGTTCCTTCAAGCTTGATCCACAAGTGTTGAGCCTGACCCAACCCAAACCTGAGTGCAGAGCAACTATAGGCCTGAACCGGCCCGAACTTGACATGTTTTGTTTGGTTCCTTTGGGTTTGGGTCAGGCTGTAGGTCTTTAGCTTACTGTTCTGCAACGACAGGGGATATTTTCTTACTCAGTCCAAAAAGCGAATAATATTTCATAACCGAGACAAATTTATCATCCCTTAAACCATACACCAGTGGAATGAGACATCGTGGAGCAAGGATAAAAATGATGTAGTCAGCATATCTCAGATTTATGAACAGGCTCAGATCAATCGCCATTACGGCCATCTCTATGAACGGGCACCACAACTGAATCAAACAGAGGAACAGCTGGATGGCATGAAGGAGGACTGTTTTGAGGCCCTTGGAGGCGGATTTCTTATTGTCTGCTGAAGCCACCTTGGCAACTGCCATGATTTTGACATATGTGAACATGATGATGCTGGACATGACCAGGAAGTAGAGCTGAGAAATGGCCGATCTGAGGTAACCCTGCCACTCGAGGATTATGATTATCTCCACAGTGCACACCCTGTCAGTGCTGTAGAAACTGAGTGGGACAGTAGCCATGAATGCAGAGAAGGAGATAATGACCTGTATGCACCTGAGAGCATGGATGACGATGATGCAAAGAAATGCTCTGGATGGGGTGGAGATCTCAGCATGTCTCAGAGGCAAGCAGATGGCCACGTAGCGCTCCAGGCTCATCATGGTGAGGGTCAGAGGTGTACAGAGCTGGACAATGAGCACAACCGCACAGATGAGCAAGCACAATCCAACAGGCATCAGAATGCGGAAGTAGCTCAGGAGAAGGAGGAGGTCACTAATCACTAGAAATATGCAGTCACAAATCAGGATGTGCGCGAAGAGGATGTAGCGGCTGTTGGTGCGGAAGGCCTCCTTCTTGCAGAAGGTGAAGATCATGATGGAGTTTATGTAGAGAAAAATGCCCACCAACACCTGCACTAAGAGCACCTGCTCGTTCACCTTCCGCTGTGCGGGGATGCTGCCAATACTGCCATTCTGTGCTGTGCTGTTAGTAGCCATGGTGACTCTGATATCCGGAGAAAGACAATACATTAAAGCAATGGAAGTAAGGTATGATAGAATGATAGACAATAAACCAATATACAAAATACTACTACAATATACCACACTAAGATGAACCATGTAGTAGTTTACAATTTTCCCCGATTTTGTGGCAGTAATAATTTTACTTTCATCTTGTGTTTTTAAGTATGAAAATTTGCATTGTTTTGATTAAGCAACATATATATGAAAATAAATGCAATCCCATATGTCTGTAGTTCATTTTGTTGAAATAAATTCAAAATCATTTAATCTGCTTGCTGAAAGTAACATTGTTTCTCCTACTCCTACTTAAGATGCATGAACTTAAATGAAAAGAATTGACAGTGTATTAGTTAAGCATTACCTTCTATCAAGTCTCCTAGAAGTGTCCTCAAGTGCAATACTAGCTGCGAGCTTCTTCATTTTATAGTGTATATGAAGCAGTTTAATGACTTCTCTGAGGAATGTTGTTTGGAGCTCTTAGCAATTGTTGACGAATTTGACCCCCTGGCAACAGTGATCTCAGAATGTAGAAATAGTACAGTATTTTTAAGGAAAGCAGTATGTCCCAGGGCTAGATCTTACGTAACAGGAATGATGAGCGATACAAAAGAGTTAGATTAAACTGATAGCATTTTTGGTGGCATTTAAATACAAGGAATAATGTTGTGCACCTACATACCACTTAAATCAGCCCTCTGTTACATATGTAAGGAAATGTAAAAAGCTTCTGATGCCTGCAGTTATAGTGTTGTTTTCAATGTGTGAATATGTGATCGGGTTATACATTTAAATGAAAAGTAAATTAGAAAAGTACTCTGTGCACTGAAATATTTTTATACCAGTCTGTGCCAGGGATATCAGCTAGAGAACTGATGCTGTACCTTCTAACTTGTATTTCACTGTCAGTATGCCTTGTGCTCAGTGTACTGTGCCATTTTCTGACATGAGGTGGTTGCACTCAGAATGTTTTAGCTGGAATCAGCCTTAGAGCCAGCTAACACTTTAGGAGCTCTGGTTGGGGAAAGGCCTTTGACCAAAAGATTGCTGGTTTAGTTCCCAGCTGGGGCACAGCTGTGGTGTCTGGGCAAGGTACTTAATCCACAATTGCCTTAGTAAAGATGCAGCCCTGTAAATGGATAAAATTGTAAGTTGCTCTTGAGAAAAGCATCTGCTAAATGACAATAATGTAATGTAATGTACAGCCTCTTTAGTAGGGTGGCAGTGTAGCACAGTGCTAAGGAGCAGTACTCATAACTGAAAGGTTGCTGGTTCGATTCCCTGCTGGGGCCTTGTTGTTGTACCCTTGGGCTGGTACTAAACCCAGAATTACCTCAGTAAATATCCAGTTTTATAAATGGGTAACATGCAAAAAATTGTAACCTATGTAAGTTGCTCAGCAACTGACAATCATTAATTATTATGTCACACCTAAAATATCACTAATAAAAAAGAGGGCACAAGTAAGGAAGTTGAAGTGAAGGAATACCCATTGTTAGACATTGGGGGTCTACACACACACACATACATACACACACACACACACACACACACACACACACACACACACACACACTCTTACTTTGTTCTCAGGTAGATTGCTAGTGGAAGTGATGTGAGAATACGTGGATGCAGATGGCCGTTTTTCTGCTTGCCACTAAGACAATGGGTTTGTGACACATGAGCATAGAGAGGGCTTCTGTTATGTTGTGGTTCCTGGGTTCCAGAACTCAGGGCAGTAGGATGAAGCAGGAGCTAATCAGCAGCAAGTGTGTAATGCTGCATGAAACCTGAAGAGTGCTGTCCCTGGAACTGAAGGAGTGGCACCTGCAGCTGTGGAACTGTGTAATGATGCTATCGTATTGCATTTACAGTGTGATGATGTTATTGTCAACACCAACCACGACACCTGCTTGCCTTCAGTTTCTGTTAAATGTGGCTTTCCCATGCATTGACGAATAACTGAAAATCACACCGAGTTGCAAATATAAAATGTTCTTTCAATATCAAGAATTCATATCAGTGTTAGCTACTGAACGGGAGATTAACAAATGTATTAGGTAAATTCAATACAGAAAGTGTCTGTGATCAAAGAGAGATGCTCAGTAAAAATAACACTTAAGTAAATAATAGTGCTTAAGAGTCAAGAATTCTAAGAATAAGAGTAAACCTTGGGCTGAGTGTAAGAATTGGTCTCAAAGTAATTCTAATAGTTTTTTGGGTCGTATGATGGCTTCTGAAATGGATTAGAGCACCAGTGAGATTTGATGCTGTAAGTCATAAATGACTGAAACAATTATTGTGCATTAAGGAATGTTTCTCTTGTCTTTAAAAATGAATTGATAAAAGAGTACAGATTGTATTAGGAAGAGATTTTGTTTGTGACAGATTTAATAAGTCACTCACATTACTGAGGCAAAGATATAATACCATTTCTGAATGACAGTGGGTTTCAGCATTGCAAGACGTAGAAACATGTAGTGTCAGTTAATATGACTTCAAAAACATTTTCTAGCCCAAAGCTTTCCTTAAACCTAAGAGAAGGAGGGGTTGTGACTTATTCAGCATGGGTTGGGCTTTTGAACATGGAGAACTCGTGTAGGTGTGCAACCCGTAGAGACAGAATGGGTTGTGCTCTAAGCTGGAACCATTGGAACCATTTTGTCAGTCTTGGCAAAAACAAGCAGGCAAATGTTGCTTAGGCAAAAGGTTAGTTCAGCTCTTGCCCTGTGTTATTTAGTGTAGCTCTCACTGCCATTACCTTACATTACATTACATTATGTTACATTACTTCATTTAGCAGACGCTCTTACCCAGAGGGACTGCCAAATAAATGCATCACTATGCTAAGAGTAGTTATTGCAAGGTATTACAAGAGGTCAGTAAGATACTGAGTTAAGTGCTAAACTAGTGTAGAGTGCTTCTTTTTTTATATAATAGGGATAGATAGGATAGATAGAGACAGGTAGAGAAGAAGGTAGAGTAGAGATACAGCTTGAAAACGTGAGTTTTCAGCTTTCTCTTGAAGGCGCCCAGGGAGTCTGTTGTACGAATCTTGGCAGGAAGCTCATTCCACCAGTGTTTAGCCAGTACTGAGAAGAGGTGGGTTCGAAAGATGCTGCCCTTGTATTTCGGGTCACAGACGCGACCCGAGGTAGCAAAGAGCAGCACAGAGCGCAGCACTCTATCATCTGAAGTGAGAGCCAGGCCATAATACCTCCCCAGTATTCTGTACCTCCCCATTATTCTAATATTATTCTGCACATAAAATCTTTCTGAACAACTTCTTGGTAAAGAAACATTCTCCTGTCATCATTCACAGTCTGACTTCAAGATTGTTTGAAAACAAATCATTCTCATATATTTTTTTTCATAAAATCAGCTGTATACCCATTTGTACAGATGGCAGAAAGACATGACTTTGTATTAAAATGAATCCTGAAACAGCAGATGAAATCTGTGATTTAAAATATTTTGGATTGAAAACAATAGGTATTCAGTTTCTGTAAAAATGCTTCCAATATTGATTGGTCTCCAGTTAATTCTGAATCTAAATATTATTATTACAGATTATCTTTCACAAATCTGTTCAGTGACTACAATGACAGCAACAGAATTCTCAGCTCTGTCTTTATAGTCTGCATCAAGCTGAACAATGAACCAAGTTCTCTCTGGAATATAGCATGATGTTTTTTTTTTCTCTTTGTGAGCACCTGTTTACAAAACAGGGCCCTGGCAACAGTTATGGATGTTAATTGGCTATCTCAGTTTTTGAAAATACTGCTCAGCTGTCATTGGCTATAGGTTAAATCCAGACACCAGATGTTGCAAGTGTGAACCCCTAAGTGATACCAATGAAAGCTTCAAATGATTCAGATTAATATCTAAATTTTTATAGAGAAGCGTAATAGGGAATTCCTGTCATTTGTCATTCAGAGTATTTCTTATTAAGATATGAGAGGTTATATAAAACAATTGGTAAAGTAAATAGCCCATGAAGTACCACTTTCAAAATCATTTTTAAGTCTTTAGGCTACACATTGATACATTTAAAGATGGGGTCACTTGTTTAACAAATAATTGGTTAATGGATAGTTTGTGTTTGTACATGCTATGTACAAATGTGCAGTAATACTGGCTTCTCAACGTACCAGAAAAAAAGTCAGAATCAAAGTTTTTTTTTATTTGTCACATGCCAAGGTACAATGTACAGTGCAGTGAAATAATGGATGTGGATGTACAACCTGTAGGCCGTGTGTTATGCATGTGTTTGTGGTGTATTCAGAGGAGTGCAGAGGAGAAGACATTTTAGAACTTCATGTGGATTGGTCCAGAGGAGTTTAATCAAGATACAGTATAATGTCTGCATTATATCATAGAATGGTATACAGGTAACAAGGAGGAAAATGTGTGTGACTGTAGACAGACACAGACTCGGTCAAACACACACACATATGCATACAGACACAAGTGCAGAGGTGCTGCTCAGTTTGGATCTCTGGAGGCAAATGAGTGAGTAGCAAGAGGAGGGGAGGCACCTCTAGACCAATGGGATGTGTTGTCTTTGTAGCCTTGAGCCATCCAGATATGCGCATCTCTGCAGGTCGCTAAACATTTGTAAACTGAAAACACAGGCAGAATCGCTCAACCTGGAAACTGGTGTTTATAGAATTAAATTCTGTAATGTAGCAAGGTGGTTTGAAATCCAAGTGAAATATGTAAAAAGGGTATAAATTTTTATTATGTAAATGTTAAAATATGAACATTGAGAAAATATGTACAATCATCCAAGGGCTAAAGAGTACAGTCACAGGCATGCACCAGTGTGAACAGGTGCTTTAACTGTTCTTTTGCCAATGCAATTGAATACTGTTGATTATCAACAACAACTGACCAAAAACTCTCATTTTTGGAAAAACACAGTGCAATCAGTGAATAAAGGTCCAAAAAAAATCACACAGAAGGTAACATTCAGCAGCTTAACCAATGAACACCATGCAGTGTTAACTTGCTGGAAAACAGGGAACTATACAGTGAATGAAGTCTTTACAGGTAAACAAATAAAGACAGGCAAAATTGGCTGACAAGTTCAACAAAGTACTCCTCTTCCAGTCCAGGACAACAGAGGGCATTTAGGTGAAAATGAGTTCCTCTTATTTGACTAAGTATGTAAATAACTTAATCGTTCCTTCAAGCTTGATCCACAAATGTTGAGCCTGACCCAACCCAAACCTGAGTGCAGAGCAACTATAGGCCTGAACCGGCCCGAACTTGACATGTTTCATTTGGTTCCTTTGGGTTTGGGTCAGGCTGTAGGGCTTTAGCTTACTGGTCTGCAACGACAGGGGATATTTTCTTACTCAGTCCAAAAAGCAAATAATATTTCATAACCGAGACAAATTTATCATCCCTTAAACCATACACCAGTGGAATGAGACATCGTGGAGCAAGGATAAAAATGATGTAGTCAGCATATCTCAGATTTATGAACAGGCTCAGATCAATCGCCATTACGGCCATCTCTATGAACGGGCACCACAACTGAATCAAACAGAGGAACAGCTGGATGGCATGAAGGAGGACTGTTTTGAGGCCCTTGGAGGCGGATTTCTTATTGTCTGCTGAAGCCACCTTGGCAACTGCCATGATTTTGACGTATGTGAACATGATGATGCTGGACATGACCAGGAAGTAGAGCTGAGAAATGGCTGATCTGAGGTGACCTTGCCACTCGAGGATTATGATCATCTCCACAGTGCACACCCTGTCAGTGCTGTAGAAACTGAGTGGGGCAGTAGCCATGAATGCAGAGAAGGAGGTCATGACTCTTATGTAGCTGAGAGCATGGATGACAATGATGGTGAGAAATGCTCTGGATGGGGTGGAAATTTCAGCATGTCTCAGGGGCAAGCAGATGGCCACATAGCGCTCCAGGCTCATCACGGTGAGGGTCAGAGGTGTACAGAGCTGGACAATGAGCACAACCGCACAGATGAGCAAGCACAATCCAACAGGCATCGGGATGCGGAAGTAGCTCAGGAGAAGGAGGAGGTCACTAATCACTAGAAATATGCAGTCACAAACCAGGATGTGCGCGAAGAGGATGTAGCGGCTGTTGGTGCGGAAGGCCTCCTTCTTGCAGAAGGTGAAGATCATGATGGAGTTTATGTAGAGGAAAATGCCCACCAACACCTGCACTATGATCACCTGCTCGTTCAGCTTCCGCTGTGCGGGGATGCTGCCAATACTGCCATTCTGTGCTGTGCTGTTAGTAGCCATGGTGACTCTAATATCTGGAGAAAGAAAATACATTATGCGACTGAAATAAAGTATGATAGAATGATAGACAACAAACCGATACACAACATATTTACTACAATATACCACACTTACATGAACCATGTAATAGTTTACAATTTTCCCTTGATTTTGTGGCAGTAATAATTTTACTTTGGCCTTGTGTTTTTAAGTATGAAAATTTGCATTGTTTTGATTAAGCAAAATATTATGTTTAAATGCAATCCATATGTTTGTAGTTAATTTTGTTGAAATAAATTTAGAATCATTTAATCTGTTTGCTGAAAATAACATTATTTCTCCTACTCCTACTTAAGATGCATAAACTTAAAAGTGAGGAATTGACAATATATTAGTTAAGCATTACCTTCTACCAAGTCTCCTAGATGCATCCTCAAGTGCAATGCTAGCTGTGAGCACCTTCATTTTATAGTGTATATGAAGCAGTTTAATGACTTCTCTGAGGAATGTTGTTTGGAGCTCTTAGCAATTGTTGACGAATTTGAGCCCCTGGCAACAGTGATCTCAGAATATGGAAATAGTACAAGCTTTTTAAGCAAAGCAGTACATCCCAAAGGGGTGGGACGGGCTAGATCTTACATAACAGAAATAATGAGCAATACAAAAGAGTTAGATTAAACTGATAGCGTTTTTGGTGGCATTTAAATACAGGCAATATGCTGTACACTGACATACCACTTAAATCAGCCCTCTGTTACATATGTAAGGAAATGTAAAAAGCTTCTGATGCCTGCAGTTGTAGTGTTGTTTTCAATGTGTGAATATGTGATCGGGTTTTACATTTAAATGAAAAGTAAATTAGAAAAGTACTCTGTGCACTGAAATATTGTTATACCAATCTGTGCCAGGGATATCAGCTAGAGAACTGATTCTGTACCTTCTAACTTGTATTTCACTGTCAGTATGCCTTGTGCTCAGTGTACTGTGCCATTTTCTGAGATGAGGTGGTTGCACTCAGAATGTTTTAGCTGGAATCAGCCTTCGAGCCAGCTAACACTTTAGGAGCTCTGGTTGGGGAAAGGCCTTTGACCAAAAGATTGTTGGTTCGGTTCCCAGCTGGGGCACAGCTGTGGTGTCTTTGGGCAAAGTACTTAACCTAACCTAGTTAACCTAACCTATGTAAGTTGCTCAGCAACTGACAATCATTAATTATTATGTCACACCTAAAATATCACTGATAAAAGATTGGACACAAGTCAGGAAGTTGAAGTGAAGGAATGCCCGTTGTTAGACATTGGAGGTCCACACACACGCACACACACACACACACACACACACACACACTTTGTTCTCAGGTAGATTGCTAGTGGAAGTGATGTGAGAATACGTGGATGCAGATGGCCGTTTTTCTGCTTGCCACTAAGACAATGGGTTTGTGACACATGAGCATAGAGAGGGCTTCTGTTATGTTGTGGTTCCTGGGTTCCAGAATTCAGGGCAGTAGGATGAGGCAGGAGCCAATCAGCAGCAAGTGTGTAATGCTGCATGAAACCTGAAGAGTTCTGTCCCTGGAACTGAAAGAGTGGCACCTGCAGCTGTGGAACTGTGTAATGATGCTATCGTATTGCATTTACAGTGTGGTGATGTCATTGTCAACACCAACCATGACACCTGCTTACATTCAGTTCCTGTTTCATTTGAATTCGCTTTGCTGGCATTGACGAATCACTGAAAATCATGCAACGTCGCAAATAAAAAATGTTCTTTTAATATCAAGAATTCATATCAGTGTTAGCTTATGAATGGGAGCAACTGTTGACAAAATATGGTCCTGGCAACAATTATGGATGTTAATTGGCTATCTCAGTATATGAAATGCTCAGCTGTCATTGGCTATAGGTTAAATCCAGACACCAGGTGTTGCAGGTGTGAACTCCTATGTGGTATCAATGAAAGCTTCAAATGATTCCGATTAATATCTAAATTTTTATCGTGAAATGTAATAGGGAGATCCTGTCACTTGTGATTCAGAGTACTTGTTATTAAGATATGACAGGGGATATAGAACAATAAGTGAAGTGAATATCCCATGAAGTACCTGATTCAAAACCATTTTAAGTCTTTAGGCTACACATTGATACATTGTGAAAATGGATTTACTTATTAAATAAGTAACTGGTTAATGGATAGCTGGGTTCATACATGCTATGTACAAATGTGCAGTAATACTGGCCTCTGAATGCATCAGAATGTACAACCTGTAGGCCGTGTGTTATGCATGTCTTTGTGTTGTATTCAGAGGAGTGCAGAGGAGAAGACATTTTAGAACTTCATGTGGATTGGTCCAGAGGAGTTTAATCAAGATACAGTATAATGTCTGCATTATATCATAGAATGGTATACAGGTAACAAGGAGGAAAATGTGTGTGACTGTAGACAGACACAGACTCGGTCAAACACACACACATATGCATACAGACACAAGTGCAGAGGTGCTGCTCAGTTTGGATCTCTGGAGGCAAATGAGTGAGTAGCAAGAGGAGGGGAGGCACCTCTAGACCAATGGGATGTGTTGTCTTTGTAGCCTTGAGCCATCCAGATATGCGCATCTCTGCAGGTCGCTAAACATTTGTAAACTGAAAACACAGGCAGAATCGCTCAACCTGGAAACTGGTGTTTATAGAATTAAATTCTGTAATGTAGCAAGGTGGTTTGAAATCCAAGTGAAATATGTAAAAAGGGTATAAATTTTTATTATGTAAATGTTAAAATATGAACATTGAGAAAATATGTACAATCATCCAAGGGCTAAAGAGTACAGTCACAGGCATGCACCAGTGTGAACAGGTGCTTTAACTGTTCTTTTGCCAATGCAATTGAATACTGTTGATTATCAACAACAACTGACCAAAAACTCTCATTTTTGGAAAAACACAGTGCAATCAGTGAATAAAGGTCCAAAAAAAATCACACAGAAGGTAACATTCAGCAGCTTAACCAATGAACACCAAGCAGTGTTAACTTGCTGGAAAACAGGGAACTATACAGTGAATGAAGTCTTTACAGGTAGACAAATAACGACAGGTAAATTCAGCTGACAAGTTCAACAAAGTACTCCTCTTCCAGTCCAGGACAACAGAGGGCATTTAGGTGAAAATGAGTTCCTCTTATTTGATTAAGTATGTAAATAACTTAATTGTTCCTTCAAGCTTGATCCCCAAGTGTTGAACCTGACCCAACCCAAACCTGAGTGCAGAGTAACTATAGGCCTGAACCGGCCCGAACTTGACATGTTTTGTTTGGTTCCTTTGGGTTTGGGTCAGGCTGTAGGTCTTTAGCTTACTGGTCTTCAACGACAGGGGATATTTTCTTACTCAGTCCAAAAAGCAAATAATATTTCATAACCGAGACAAATTTATCATCCCTTAAACCATACACCAGTGGAATGAGACATCGTGGAGCAAGATTAAACATGATGTAGTCAGCATATCTCAGATTTATGAACAGACTCAGATCGACCTCCATTACGGCCATCTCTATGAACGGGCACCACAACTGAATCAAACAGAGGAACAGCTGGATTGCATGCAGGAGGACTGTTTTGAGGCCCTTGGAGGCGGATTTCTTATTGTCTGCTGAAGCCACCTTGGCAACTGCCATGATTTTGACGTATGTGAACATGATGATGCTGGACATGACCAGGAAGTAGAGCTGAGAAATGGCTGATCTGAGGTGACCCTGCCACTCGAGGATTATGATTATCTCCACACTGCACGCCTTGTCAGTGCTGTAGAAACTGAGTGGGGCAGTAGCCATGAATGCAGAGAAGGAGGTCATGACTCTTATGTAGCTGAGAGCATGGATGACAATGATGGTGAGAAAGGCTCTGGATGGGGTGGAAATTTCAGCATGTCTCAGGGGCAAGCAGATGGCCACATAGCGCTCCAGGCTCATCACGGTGAGGGTCAGAGGTGTACAGAGCTGGACAATGAGCACAACCGCACAGATGAGCAAGCACAATCCAATAGGCATCAGGATGCGGAAGTAACTCTGGAGAAGGAGGAGGTCACTAATCACTAAAAATATGTAGTCACAAATCAGGATGTGCGCGAAGAGGATGTAGCGGCTGTTGGTGCGGAAGGCCTCCTTCTTGAAGAAGGTGAAAATCATGATGGAGTTTATGTAGAGGAAAATGCCCACCAACACCTGCACTATGAGCACCTGCTCCTTCAGCTTCCGCTGTGCGGGGATGCTGCCAATACTGCCATTCTGTGCTGTGCTGTTAGTAGCCATGGTGACTCTGATATCTGGAGGAAGAAAATACATTATGCGATTGAAATAAAGTATGATAGAATGATAGACAACAAACCAATCTACAAAATACTACTACAATATACCACACTAATATGAACCTAGTAATAGTTTCCAATTTTCCTACATTTTGTGGGAGTAATAATTTTACTTTGTGTCTTTACTTCCATATGTTTGTAGTTCATTCATTCATTCATTCCAGCATAATATAATCTGTTTGCTGAAAGTAACATTGTTTCTCCCACTCCTATTTAAGATGCATAAACATAAATATGAAGAATTGAGAGATTATTAGTTAAGCATTACCAACTATCAAGTCTCCTAGAAGCGTCCTCAAGTGCAATGCTAGCTGTGAGCGCCTTCATTTTATAGTGTATATGAAGCAGTTTAATGACTTCTCTGAGGAATGTTGTTTGGAGCTCTTGGCAATTGTTGACGAATTTGAGCCCCTGGCAACAGTGATCTCAGAATGTAGAAATAGTACAGTATTTTTAAGGAAAGCAGTATGTCCCAGGGCTAGATCTTACATAACAGAAATGATGAGCGATACAAAAGAGTTAGATTAAACTGATAGCTTTTTTGGTGGCATTTAAATACAAGAAATATGCTGTACACTGACATACCACTTAAATCAGCCCTCTGTTATATATGTAAGGAAACGTAAAAGGCTTCTGATGCCGGCAGTTGTAGTGTTGTTTTCAATGTGTGAATATGTGATCGGGTTTTACATTTAAATGAAAAGTAAATTAGAAAAGTACTCTGTGCACTGAAATATTTTTATACCAATTTGTGCCAGGGATATCAGCTAGAGAATTGATTCTGTACCTTCTAACTTGTATTTCACTGTCAGTATGCCTTGTGCTCAGTGTACTGTGCCATTTTCTGACATGAGGTGGTTGCACTCAGAATGTTTTAGCTGGAATCAGCCTTAGAGCCAGCTAAAACTTTAGAAGCTCTGGTTGGGGAAAGGCCTTTGACCCAAAGATTGCTGGTTCGGTTCCCAGCTGGGGCACAGCTGTGGTGTCTGGGCAAGGTACTTAATCCACAACTTCCTTAGTAAAGATGCAGCCCTGTAAATGGATAAAATTGTAAGTTGCTCTTGAGAAAAGCGTCTGCTAAATGACAATAATGTAATGTAATGTACAGCCTCTTTAGTAGGGTGGCAGTGTAGCACAGTGCTAAGGAGCAGTACTCATAACCGAAAGGTTGCTGGTTCGATTCCCTGCTGGGGCCCTGTTGTTGTACCCTTGGGCCAGGTACTAAACACAGAATTGCCTCAGTAAATATCCAGTTTTATAAATGGGTAACATGCAAAAAATTGTAACCTATGTAAGTTGCTCAGCAACTGACAATCATTAATTATTATGTCACACCTAAAATATCACTAATAAAAAAGAGGGCACAAGTCAGGAAGTTGAAGTGAAGGAATACCCATTGTTAGACATTGGGGATCCACACACACACACACACACACACACACACACACACACACACACACTTACTTTGTTCTCAGGTAGATTGCTAGTGGAAGTGATGTGAGAATACGTGGATGCAGATGGCCTTTTTATGCTTGCCACTAAGACAATGGGTTTGTGACACATGAGCATAGAGAGGGCTTCTGTTATGTTGTGGTTCCTGGGTTCCAGAACTCAGGGCAGTAGGATGAGGCAGGAGCTAATCAGCAGCAAGTGTGTAATGCTGCATGAAACCAGAAGAGTGCTGTCCCTGGAACTGAAGGAGTGGCACCTGCAGCTGTGGAACTGTGTAATGATGCTATCGTATTGCATTTACAGTGTGGTGATGTTATTGTCAACACCAACCACGACACCTGCTTATCTTCACTTTTTGTTAAATGTGACTTTGCCACTCTAGTATTAACAAATAACTGAAAATCACACCGAGTTGCAAATATAAAATGTTCTTTCAATATCAAGAATTCATATCAGTGTTAGCTACTGAACGGGAGATTAACAAATGTATTAGGTAAATTCAATACAGAAAGTGTCTGTGATCAAAGAGAGATGCTCAGTAAAAATAACACTTAAGTAAAAAATATTGCTTAAGACTCAAGAATTCTAAGAATAAGAGTAAACCTTGGGCTGAGTGTAAGAATTAGTTGCAAAATAATTCTAATAGTTTTTTGGTTCGTATGATGGCTTCTGAAATGGATTAGAGCACCAGTGAGATTTGATGCTGTAAGTCATAAATGACTGAAACAATTATTGTGCATTAAGGAATGTTTCTCTTGTCTTTAAAAATGAATTGATAAAAGAGTACAGATTGTATTAGGAAGAGATTTTGTTTGTGACAGATTTAATAAGTCACTCACATTACTGAGGCAAAGATATAATACCATTTCTGAATGACAGTGGGTTTCAGCATTGCAAGACGTAGAAACATGTAGTGTCAGTTAATATGACTTCAAAAACATTTTCTAGCCCAAAGCTTTCCTTAAACCTAAGAGAAGGAGGGGTTGTGACTTATTCAGCATGGGTTGGGCTTTTGAACATGGAGAACTCGTGTAGGTGTGCAACCCGTAGAGACAGAATGGGTTGTGCTCTAAGCTGGAACCATTGGAACCATTTTGTCAGTCTTGGCAAAAACAAGCAGGCAAATGTTGCTTAGGCAAAAGGTTAGTTCAGCTCTTGCCCTGTGTTATTTAGTGTAGCTCTCACTGCCATTACCTTACATTACATTACATTATGTTACATTACTTCATTTAGCAGACGCTCTTACCCAGAGGGACTGCCAAATAAATGCATCACTATGCTAAGAGTAGTTATTGCAAGGTATTACAAGAGGTCAGTAAGATACTGAGTTAAGTGCTAAACTAGTGTAGAGTGCTTCTTTTTTTATATAATAGGGATAGATAGGATAGATAGAGACAGGTAGAGAAGAAGGTAGAGTAGAGATACAGCTTGAAAACGTGAGTTTTCAGCTTTCTCTTGAAGGCGCCCAGGGAGTCTGTTGTACGAATCTTGGCAGGAAGCTCATTCCACCAGTGTTTAGCCAGTACTGAGAAGAGGTGGGTTCGAAAGATGCTGCCCTTGTATTTCGGGTCACAGACGCGACCCGAGGTAGCAAAGAGCAGCACAGAGCGCAGCACTCTATCATCTGAAGTGAGAGCCAGGCCATAATACCTCCCCAGTATTCTGTACCTCCCCATTATTCTAATATTATTCTGCACATAAAATCTTTCTGAACAACTTCTTGGTAAAGAAACATTCTCCTGTCATCATTCACAGTCTGACTTCAAGATTGTTTGAAAACAAATCATTCTCATATATTTTTTTTCATAAAATCAGCTGTATACCCATTTGTACAGATGGCAGAAAGACATGACTTTGTATTAAAATGAATCCTGAAACAGCAGATGAAATCTGTGATTTAAAATATTTTGGATTGAAAACAATAGGTATTCAGTTTCTGTAAAAATGCTTCCAATATTGATTGGTCTCCAGTTAATTCTGAATCTAAATATTATTATTACAGATTATCTTTCACAAATCTGTTCAGTGACTACAATGACAGCAACAGAATTCTCAGCTCTGTCTTTATAGTCTGCATCAAGCTGAACAATGAACCAAGTTCTCTCTGGAATATAGCATGATGTTTTTTTTTCTCTTTGTCAGCACCTGTTTACAAAACAGGGCCCTGGCAACAGTTATGGATGTTAATTGGCTATCTCAGTTTTTGAAAATACTGCTCAGCTGTCATTGGCTATAGGTTAAATCCAGACACCAGATGTTGCAAGTGTGAACCCCTAAGTGATACCAATGAAAGCTTCAAATGATTCAGATTAATATCTAAATTTTTATAGAGAAGCGTAATAGGGAATTCCTGTCATTTGTCATTCAGAGTATTTCTTATTAAGATATGAGAGGTTATATAAAACAATTGGTAAAGTAAATAGCCCATGAAGTACCACTTTCAAAATCATTTTTAAGTCTTTAGGCTACACATTGATACATTTAAAGATGGGGTCACTTGTTTAACAAATAATTGGTTAATGGATAGTTTGTGTTTGTACATGCTATGTACAAATGTGCAGTAATACTGGCTTCTCAACGTACCAGAAAAAAAGTCAGAATCAAAGTTTTTTTTTTATTTGTCACATGCCAAGGTACAATGTACAGTGCAGTGAAATAATGGATGTGGATGTACAACCTGTAGGCCGTGTGTTATGCATGTGTTTGTGGTGTATTCAGAGGAGTGCAGAGGAGAAGACATTTTAGAACTTCATGTGGGTTGGTCCAGAGGAGTTTAATCAAGATACAGTATAATGTCTGCATTATATCATAGAATGGTATACAGGTAGCAAGGAGGAAAATGTGTGTGACTGTAGACGGACACAGACTCAGTCAAACACACACACATATGCATACAGACACAAGTGCAGAGGTGCTGCTCAGTTTGGATCTCTGGAGGCAAATGAGTGAGTAGCAAGAGGAGGGGCACCTCTAGACCAATGGGATGTGTTGTCTTTGTAGCCTTGAGCCATCCAGATATGCGCATCTCTGCAGGTCGCTAAACATTTGTAAACTGAAAACACAGGCAGAATCGCTCAACCTGGAAACTGGTGTTTATAGAATTAAATTCTGTAATGTAGCAAGGTGGTTTGAAATCCAGGTGAAATATTTAAAAAGGGTATAAATTTTTGATTATGTAAATGTTAAAATATGAACATTGAGAAAATATGTAGAATCATCCAAGGGCTAAAGAGTACAGTCACAGGCATGCACCAGTGTGAACAGGTGCTTTAACTGTTCTTTTGCCAATGCAATTGAATACTGTTGATTATCAACAACAACTGACCAAAAACTCTCATTTTTGGAAAAACACAGTGCACTCAGTGAATAAAGGTCCAAAAAAAAATCACACAGAAGGTAACATTCAGCAGCTTAACCAATGAACACCAAGCAGTGTTAACTTGCTGGAAAACAGGGAACTATAAAGTGAATGAAGTCTTTACAGGTAAACAAATAACGACAGGTAAATTCAGCTGACAAGTTCAACAAAGTACTCCCCTTCCAGTCCAGGACAACAGAGGGCATTTAGGTGAAAATGAGTTCCTTTTATTTGACTAAGTATGTAAATAACTTAATCGTTCCTTCAAGCTCGATCCACAAATGTTGAGCCTGACCCAACCCAAACCTGAGTGCAGAGTAACTATAGGCCTGAACCGGCCCAAACTTGACATGTTTCATTTGGTTCCTTTGGGTTTGGGTCAGGCTGTAGGGCTTTAGCTTACTGGTCTGCAACGACAGGGGATATTTTCTTACTCAGTCCAAAAAGCGAATAATATTTCATAACCGAGACAAATTTATCATCCCTTAAACCATACACCAGTGGAATGAGACATCGTGGAGCAAGGATGAAAATGATGTAGTCAGCATATCTCAGATTTATGAACAGGCTCAGATCAATCGCCATTACGGCCATCTCTATGAATGGGCACCACAACTGAATCAAACAGAGGAACAGCTGGATGGCATGAAGGAGGACTGTTTTGAGGCCCTTTGAGGCGGATTTCTTATTGTCTGCTGAAGCCACCTTGGCAACTGCCATGATTTTGACGTATGTGAACATGATGATGCTGGACATGACCAGGAAGTAGAGCTGAGAAATGGCTGATCTGAGGTGACCCTGCCACTCGAGGATCATGGTCATCTCCACAGTGCACACCCTGTCAGTGCTGTAGAAACTGAGTGGGGCAGTAGCCATGAATGCAGAGAAGGAGATAATGACCTGTATGCAGCTGAGAGCATGGATGACAATGATGGTGAGAAAGGCTCTGGATGGGGTGGAAATTTCAGCATGTCTCAGGGGCAAGCAGATGGCCACATAGCGCTCCAGGCTCATCACGGTGAGGGTCAGAGGTGTACAGAGCTGGACAATGAGCACAACCGCACAGATGAGCAAGCACAATCCAACAGGCATCAGGATGCGGAAGTAGCTCTGGAGAAGGAGGAGGTCGCTAATCATTAGAAATATGCAGTCACAGACCAGGGTGTGCGCGAAGAAGATGTAGCGGCTGTTGGTGCGGAAGGCCTCCTTCTTGAAGAAGGTGAAAATCATGATGGAGTTTATGTAGAGAAAAATGCCCACCAACACCTGCACTATGAGCACCTGCTCGTTCACCTTCCGCTGTGCGGGGATGCTGCCAATACTGCCATTCTGTGCTGTGCTGTTAGTAGCCATGGTGACTCTGATATCTGGAGGAAGAAAATACATTAAAGCAATGGAAGTAAAGTATGATAGATTGAGAGACAACAAACCAATCTACAAAATACTACTACAATATACCACACTAATATGAACCTTGTAATAGTTTCCAATTTTCCTACATTTTGTGGCAGTAATAATTTTACTTTGTGTCTTTACTTCCATATGTTTGTAGTTTATTCTGTTGAAACGGATCCAGCATCATTTAATCTGTTTGCTGAAAGTAACATTGTTTCTCTCACTCCTATTTAAGATGCATAAACATAAATATGAAGAATTGAGAGTATATTAGTTAAGCATTACCTTCTACCAAGTCTCCTAGAAGCGTCCTCAAGTGCAATGCTAGCTGCGAGCTTCTTCATTTTATAGTGTATATGAAGCAGTTTAATGACTTCTCTGAGGAATGTTGTTTGGAGCTCTTAGCAATTGTTGACGAATTTGAGCCCCTGGCAACAGTGATCTCAGAATGTAGAAATAGTACAGTACTTTTAAGGAAAGCAGTATGTCCCAGGGCTAGATCTTACGTAACAGAAATGATGAGCGATACAAAAGAGTTAGATTAAACTGATAGCTTTTTTGGTGGCATTTAAATACAAGAAATATGCTGTACACTGACATACCTCTTAAATCAGCCCTCTGTTATATATGTAAGGAAACGTAAAAGGCTTCTGATGCCGGCAGTTGTAGTGTTGTTTTCAATGTGTGAATATGTGATCGGGTTTTACATTTAAATGAAAAGTAAATTAGAAAAGTACTCTGTGCACTGAAATATTTTTATACCAATTTGTGCCAGGGATATCAGCTAGAGAATTGATTCTGTACCTTCTAACTTGTATTTCACTGTCAGTATGCCTTGTGCTCAGTGTACTGTGCCATTTTCTGACATGAGGTGGTTGCACTCAGAATGTTTTAGCTGGAATCAGCCTTAGAGCCAGCTAACACTTTAGGAGCTCTGGTTGGGGAAAGGCCTTTGACCCAAAGATTGCTGGTTCGGTTCCCAGCTGGGGCACAGCTGTGGTGTCTGGGCAAGGTACTTAATCCACAACTGCCTTAGTAAAGATGCAGCCCTGTAAATGGATAAAATTGTAAGTTGCTCTTGAGAAAAGCGTCTGCTAAATGACAATAATGTAATGTAATGTACAGCCTCTTTAGTAGGGTGGCAGTGTCGCACAGTGCTAAGGAGCAGTACTCATAACCGAAAGGTTGCTGGTTCAATTCCCTGCTGGGGCCCTGTTGTTGTACCCTTGGGCCAGGTACTAAACACAGAATTGCCTCAGTAAATATCCAGTTTTATTAATGGGTAACATGCAAAAAATTGTAACCTATGTAAGTTGCTCAGCAACTGACAATCATTAATTATTATGTCACACCTAAAATATCACTAATTAAAAAGAGGGCACAAGTCAGGAAGTTGAAGTGAAGGAATACCCATTGTTAGACATTGGGGATCTACACACACACACACACTTACTTTGTTCTCAGGTAGATTGCTAGTGGAAGTGATGTGAGAATACATGGATGCAGATGGCTGTTTTTCTGCTTGCCACTAAGACAATGGGTTTGTGACACATGAGCATAGAGAGGGCTTCTGTTATGTTGTGGTTCCTGGGTTCCAGAACTCAGGGCAGTAGGATGAGGCAGGAGCTAATCAGCAGCAAGTGTGTAATGCTGCATGAAACCTGAAGAGTGCTGTCCCTGGAACTGAAGGAGTGGCACCTGCAGCTGCGGAACTGTGTAATGATGCTATCGTATTGCATTTACAGTGTGGTGATGTTATTGTCAACACCAACCATGACACCTGCTTACATTCAGTTTCTGTTTCATTTGAATTCGCCTTGCTGGCATTGACGAATAACTGAAAATCATACAACGTCGCAAATAAAAAATGTTCTTTTAATATCAAGAATTCATATCAGTGATAGCTTATGAGTGGGAGCAACTGTTGACAAAATATGGTCCTGGCAACAATTATGGATGTTAATTGGCTATCTCAGTGTATGAAATGCTCAGCTGTCATTGGCTATAGGTTAAATCCAGACACCAGGTGTTGCAGGGGTGAACTCCTATGTGGTATCAATGAAAGTTTCAAATGATTCCGATTAATATCTAAATTTTTATAGTGAAATATAATAGGGAGATCCTGACACTTGTCTTTCAGAGTACTTGTTATTAAGATATGACAGGGGATATAGAACAATAAGTGAAGTAAATAGACCATGAAGTACCTGATTCAAAACCATTTTAAGTCTTTAGGCTACACATTGATACATTGTGAAAATGGATTTACTTATTAAATAAGTAACTGGTTAATGGATAGCTGGGTTCATACATGCTATGTACAAATGTGCAGTAATACTGGCCTCTGAATGCATCAGAATGTACAACCTGTAGGCCGTGTGTTATGCATGTCTTTGTGGTGTATTCAGAGGAGTGCAGAGGAGAAGACATTTTAGACTTTCATGTGGATTGGTCCAGAAGAGTTTAATCAAGATACAGTATAATGTCTGCATTATATCATAGAATGGTATACAGGTAACAAGGAGGAAAATGTGTGTGACTGTAGACAGACTCAGACACACACACACACATATGCATACAGACAAGTGCAGAGGTGCTGCTCAGTTTGGATCTCTGGAGGCAAATGAGTGAGTAGCAAGAGGAGGGGCACCTCTAGACCAATGGGATGTGTTGTCTTTGTAGCCTTGAGCCATCCAGATATGCGCATCTCTGCAGGTCGCTAAACATTTGTAATGAATAAATGTAAACTGAAAACACAGGCAGAATCGCTCAACCTGGAAATTGGTGTTTATAGAATTAAATTCTGTAATGTAGCAAGGTGGTTTAAAAATCCAGGTGAAAATTTGTAAAAAGAGTGTAAATTTCTTTTGTGTAAATGTTAAAATATGAACATTGAGAAAATATGTACAATCATCCAAGGGCTAAAGAGTACAGTCACAGGCATGCACCAGTGTGAACAGGTGCTTTAACTGTTTTTTGCCAATGCAATTGAATACTGTTGATTATCAACTAATCAACTGACCAAAAACTCTCATTTTTGGAAAAACACAATGCACTTAGAGAATAAAGATCCATACAAAAAATCACACAGAAGGTAACATTCAGCAGCTTAACCAATGAACACCAAGCAGCGTTACCTCGTTTGAAAAAAGTGAACTATACAGTGAATGAATTCTTTACAGGTAAACAAATAACGACAGGTAAATTCAGCTGACAAGTTCAACAAAGTACTCCTCTTCCAGTCCAGGACAACAGAGGGCATTTAGGTGAAAATGAGTTCCTCTTATTTGACTAAGTATGTAAATAACTTAATCGTTCCTTCAAGCTCGATCCACAAATGTTGAGCCTGACCCAACCCAAACCTGAGTGCAGAGCAACTATAGGCCTGAACCGGCCCGAACTTGACATGTTTCATTTGGTTCCTTTGGGTTTGGGTCAGGCTGTAGGGCTTTAGCTTACTGGTCTGCAACGACAGGGGATATTTTCTTACTCAGTCCAAAAAGCAAATAATATTTCATAACCGAGACAAATTTATCATCCCTTAAACCATACACCAGTGGAATGAGACATCGTGGAGCAAGATTAAACATGATGTAGTCAGCATATCTCAGATTTAAGAACAGACTCAGATCGACCTCCATTACAGCCATCTCTATGAACGGGCACCACAACTGAATCAAACAGAGGAACAGCTGGATGGCATGAAGGAGGACTGTTTTGAGGCCCTTGGAGGCGGATTTCTTATTGTCTGCTGAAGCCACCTTGGCGACTGCCATGATTTTGACGTATGTGAACATGATGATGCTGGACATGACCAGGAAGTAGAGCTGAGAAATGGCTGATCTGAGGTGACCCTGCCACTCGAGGATTATGATTATCTCCACACTGCACGCCTTGTCAGTGCTGTAGAAACTGAGTGGGACAGTAGCCATGAATGCAGAGAAGGAGGTCATGACTCTTATGTAGCTGAGAGCATGGATGACAATGATGGTGAGAAAGGCTCTGGATGGGGTGGAAATTTCAGCATGTCTCAGAGGCATGCAGATGGCCACATAGCGCTCCAGGCTCATCACGGTGAGGGTCAGAGGTGTACAGAGCTGGACAATGAGCACAACCGCACAGATGAGCAAGCACAATCCAACAGGCATCAGGATGCGGAAGTAGCTCAGGAGAAAGAGGACGTTGCTAATCACTAGAAATATGCAGTCACAAACCAGGATGTGCGCGAAGAGGATGTAGCGGCTGTTGGTGCGGAAGGCCTCCTTCTTGCAGAAGGTAAAGATCATGATGGAGTTTATGTAGAGGAAAATGCCTACCAACACCTGCACTAAGAGCACCTGCTCGTTCACCTTCCGCTGTGCGGGGATGCTGCCAATACTGCCATTCTGTGCTGTGCTGTTAGTAGCCATGGTGACTCTGATATCCGGAGAAAGACAATACATTAAAGCAATGGAAGTAAAGCATGATAGATTGAGAGACAACAAACCAATCTACAAAATACTACTACAATATACCACACTAATATGAACCTAGTAGTTTCCAATTTTCCTACATTTTGTGGCAGTAATAATTTTACTTTGTGTCTTTACTTCCATATGTTTGTAGTTTATTCTGTTGAAATGGATCCAGCATCATTTAATCTGTTTGCGGAAAGTAACATTGTTTCTCCTACTCCTACTTAAGATGCATAAACATAAATATGAAGAATTGAGAGTATATTAGTTAAGC
The DNA here is from genome assembly GCF_013368585.1 of Megalops cyprinoides. Classification (NCBI taxonomy): domain Eukaryota; kingdom Metazoa; phylum Chordata; class Actinopteri; order Elopiformes; family Megalopidae; genus Megalops; species Megalops cyprinoides. The sequence goes on along the minus strand of NC_050591.1, from coordinate 32,483,024 downwards.
ATTACCAACTATCAAGTCTCCTAGAAGCGTCCTCAAGTGCAATGCTAGCTGCGAGCTTCTTCATTTTATAGTGTATATGAAGCAGTTTAATGACTTCTCTGAGGAATGTTGTTTGGAGCTCTTAGCAATTGTTGACGAATTTGAGCCCCTGGCAACAGTGATCTCAGAATGTAGAAATAGTACAGTACTTTTAAGGAAAGCAGTATGTCCCAGGGCTAGATCTTACGTAACAGAAATGATGAGCGATACAAAAGAGTTAGATTAAACTGATAGCATTTTTGGTGGCATTTAAATACAAGAAATATGCTGTACACTGACATACCACTTAAATCAGCCCTCTGTTGCACATGTAAGGAAACGTAAAAGGCTTCTGATGCCTGCAGTTGTAGTGTTGTTTTCAATGTGTGAATATGTGATCAAGTTTTACATTTAAATGAAAAGTAAATTAGAAAAGTACTCTGTGCACTGAAATATTTTTATACCAATCTGTGCCAGGGATATCAGCTAGAGAACTGATGCTGTACCTTCTAACTTGTATTTCACCGTCAGTATGCCTTGTGCTCAGTGTACTGTGCCATTTTCTGACATGAGGTGGTTGCACTCAGAATGCCAGCTAACACTTTAGGAGCTCTGGTTGGGGAAAGGCCTTTGACCAAAAGATTGCTGGTTTGGTTCCCAGCTGGGGCACAGCTGTGGTGTCTTTGGGCAAGGTACTTAATCCACAATCGCCTTAGTAAAGATGCAGCCCTGTAAATGGATAAAATTGTAAGTCGCTCTTGAGAAAAGCATCTGCTAAATGACAATAATGTAATGTAATGTACAGCCTCTTTAGTAGGGTGACAGTGTAGCACAGTGCTAAGGAGCAGTACTGATAACTGAAAGGTTGCTGGTTCGATTCCCTGCTGGGGCCCTGTTGTTGTACCCTTGGGCCAGGTACTAAACACAGAATTGCCTCAGTAAATATCCAGTTTTATAAATGGGTAACATGCAAAAAATTGTAACCTATGTAAGTTGCTTAGCAACTGACAATCATTAATTATTATGTCACACCTAAAGTATCACTGATAAAAGAGTGGACACAAGTCAGGAAGTTGAAGTGAAGGAATGCCCATTGTTAGACATTGGGGGTCTACACACACACACACACACACACACACACACACACACTCTTACTTTGTTCTCAGGTAGATTGCTAGTGGAAGTGATGTGAGAATACGTGGATGCAGATGGCCGTTTTTCTGCTTGCCACTAAGACAATGGGTTTGTGACACATGAGCATAGAGAGGGCTTCTGTTATGTTGTGGTTCCTGGGTTCCAGAACTCAGGGCAGTAGGATGAAGCAGGAGCTAATCAGCAGCAAGTGTGTAATGCTGCATGAAACCTGAAGAGTTCTGTCCCTGGAGCTGAATGAGTGGCACCTGCAGCTGTGGAACTGTGTAATGATGCTATCGTATTGCATTTACAGTGTGGTGATGTTATTGTCAACACCAGCCACGACACTTGCTTATCTTCACTTTTTGTTAAATGTGACTTTGCCACTCTAGTGTTAACAAATAACTGAAAATCACACCAAGTTGCAAATATAAAATGTTCTTTAAATATCAAGAATTCATATCAGTGTCAGCTACTGAACGGGAGTTTAAGAAATGTATTAGGTAAACTCAATACCGAAAGTGTCTGTAATCAAAGAGAGATGCTCAGTAAAAATAACACTTAAGTAAAAAATAGTGCTCAAGAATTCTAAGAATAAGAGCAAACCTTGGGCTGAGTGTAAGAATTAGTCACAAAGTAATTCTTAAAGCCTTTTGGGTCCCTGGATGGCTCTTGGAAGTAATGTGAGGTGAAGTTAATAAGTGGAATTTATCACTCAATTATTACTTGTTGAATTCACATGATAGACTTTTCTCTTGCAAAAGTACAAAAAATGAATGCCTTTCAGTTAAACGTTGGTCTCTTTCACTTGTGGAGATGGATTTATGCCATGCTGTTGAGCATTTACAATGACACACCTTATTTGTGCAGTACTTGTGCAATTTTATTTTTGTTGTTATAAACACAGAAGTCACGCATGCAATATAACCAGCCATGTTTATGCAGTATGTCATCTTTCATATTAAAATTCAGGATACATTTACATAAAACAAGATCTGTGGATTAAGCACTGTATTTGTAGCTGTAGCTGGAGTTGTTCTTTAATTTTATGATGTAAAACCATGAACCAGAAGTAATGCTGTTAAATAGTCTTGGCACATTTCTCTTGCAGATGAATGAAATGCATAGAAGCCTGCTGATGTATGTTGTTACATGTGCCCTTTTGTATCATGAAGCTGGCTAGCTACATGATTGGACGTGCCAGAGCAACTGCAAACTGGCCTTGAAAATGTCACAGATATAAATATGCAACTTGTTGAACATTTCATGCTTTCTGCTTGATGAAAACATTTTATTTATTGAAAAATATTTAATGGACTGATTTGTAGTCTATCACCCAATTGTTCAAACGTACGTTAGGTGTATATTGAGTAAAATATTGTTACCTCCTCACTAGATTTTGTTAGACAGAGGGAAAAAATAAAACAAGAGACAGAATATGAGTGAGGAAAAAGCCTTAGGCAGGGTGAGTGTAAGAGGAGAGGGAAGTATTTGTAACCCGGGTTTGCCCAGATAATGTGCATGTCCTCAGATCACTGCACAGCTGTAAGATTCAAATGTATTAATCAGTCACCTAAAGCACAAATTATGTGAAAAAACACAACTATGGCATGACTGCAGACTACGTTGACTGGTTTTAAAAATGTATTTGATATGGGTCATTGACCATGTGTTAGTGTAACAATACAATTTTATAAGTCCAGTTACAGAATTATTGTTGTCAGACACTGGTGGTCTGTGACTTATCATTTACCTCAGAATAACTTGGAAATACATATTGCATATATATTGGAATGCATGATTTGTACCTTTGCTGAGGTGGGCTTAGAGGTCGGTGAGGGCTGTGGATATTTTTTTATTTATCCCACAGAGAGCATAATATTTCAAAACCAAGAAAAACTTATCATCCCTTAAGCCATACACAAGTGGACTGAGACATCGTGGAGCAAGAATGAAAACGATGTAGTCAAAGTATCTCAGATTTATGAATAATCTCAAGTCGATCTCCATCACGGCCATCTCTGTGAACGGACACCACAACTGAATCAAACAGAGCAACAGCTGGATGGCATGAAGGAGGACTGTTTTGAGGCCCTTGGAAGTGGTTTTCTTGTTGTCCGTTGAAGCCACCTTGGCAGCTGCCATGATTTTAACATAAGTAAAAGTGATGATGCTGGACATGACCAGGAAGTAGAGCTGAGAAATGGCTGATCTGAGGTAACCCTGCCACTTATGGACTATGAGCATCTCCACACTGCACTCCCTGTCAGTGCTGTAGAAACTGAGAGGGACACTGGCGATGAACACAGAGATGACGACGATGAGCTGTATGCAGCTGAGAGCGTGGATGGCGATGATGGAGAGAAAGGCTCTGGATATGGTGGAGATTTCAGCATGCCGCAGGGGCATGCAGATGGCCACATAGCGCTCCAGGCTCATCACAGTGAGGGTCAGAGGTGTGGCAAAGGTGAGGATGCTCATGAGCACACAGATGCACAAGCACAGTCCAACAGGCATCACGATGCGGAAGTAACTGAAGAGAAGGAGGAGGTCAGTCATCACTAGAAATATGCAGTCACAGACCAGGGTGTGGGCGAAGAAGATGTAGCGGCTGTTGGTGCGGAAGGCCTCCTTCTTGAAGAAGGTAAAGATCATGAGGCAGTTGACATAGAGGAAAATCCCCACCAACACCTGCACTATCAGCACCCTCTCATTCACTGTCCGCACCGTGGGGCTACTGCCAATACTGCCGTTTTGTGCTGTGCTGTTTGTAGCCATGGTCTCTGATCTATGGTGGAGGAAAATAAGAAAAACCAGTAGAAGAATCATGCACATAGACAAACAAGCACATCTTAATATAAATAAAACTCATGGTTGTAAATAATTATGCATACCTTTATCCACTCCCATAAATTTCATAAAATGGCAGATTTTCTCTGAGAGTCCAGAATCATTCCATTTCTTAGTCCTTCAGACACCTAAACATAAATATAAAGATATTTTACTATGTTTATTAAGCATTATCAACTATCAAGTCTCCTTGATATGTGCTGAGTGAAATATTGGAAAAAAGAGCACAAGGCACCCTGACTTTATAGTCTGTATCAAACTGTTTAATCATTTCTCTGAGGGGGGCTGTTTGGGGTTTTCAGCAACTGTTTGCAAACTGCATCCCTGGCAACAGTGATGTCAAAAAATGGAAATAGTACTAAGGTTAAGAAGAAGAGAAGTGCATCCCAAAGGGATGAGAAATTCATGATTGTTATGAACCCTATACAGAACTTCTCGTCCTCTGATTGTATTAATGCACCGGTGTTTGTCTTTTTGGCCTAAGTTAAATTGTAAAACAACACTGAAATCTTCATCCTTTTGTTGCATCTGTAAACAAATTGTAGTGCCTCCTAGTATTGTTATTTGATGCAAATGAATCTCACATCTAAATGTAAAGTAAATAGTCTGTAAATTTTCTGTTTTCAGACATTGTTATACTGGTCCCCAAATAAACTACACTTTGGTAGGTTGACAACTGGCCTCAGTTGCATGTAATACCTGTGAGTCCACAGGTGTTACAGGCCCTGAAAGCCTCCAAGGCTTCAGTAGAAAGCACAAAGCAGCTATGTCTGAAAGCAGTTAAAAAAAATCTGAGAGCAGCCCTCTCTACTCCACACCTCTGCTGCTCTGAACAAGTGGCACGCAACATCATACGCCCAGAGAGAAAACTCAGGACACCACAGAGTGCCTGACCGCCACTGCAGGAGCGTTGGAAAGACCTTAAGGTTGTAGCCTTGGGCAGTAATGAGTACATGAGTGTCACAGGAGGCTTTCAGCATGTGGTAACGATCAAATAAAACAAAGTCACTGTGATCGGCTAGAGAGTACACCCTAATGTCATCCTAGTGTGGGGCAGCGGTGTAGCATAGTAGTAGCATAGGCTTGTAACCAAAAGACTGTTGGTTCAATTCCTTGCTGGGGCACTGCTGTGGTATCCTTGGGCAAGGTACTTAACCCACAATTGCCTTAGTAATTATACAGCTGTGTAAATAGATAAAATTGTACATTTGTCTGGATGAGAGCGTCAGGTAAATGACAATAATGTAATGTACAGCCTCTTTAGCGGGACAATAGTGTGTCATAGTGGTAAGGAGCAGGACTCTGAAAAGTTGAATTCCCATGTGAGGCACTGCTGTTGTACCTTTGCCTCAGTAAATATCCAGCTGTAAAAATGGATAACATGTAAAAAATTGTAACCTATGTAAGTCACTCTGGATAAGAGCATCTGCTAAATGCCAGTAAAGAAATGTAATGTAGTATCAACACTTGAGAATGTAGCATGGAGACCTTTAGCATACCTCTGTAATAAAGTAGGGGCATACATATTTGTTACTCCCCTTAAGAATGTCGGTTCTTAACCTCCAGCTATCTGTTTTGGGGAGCTGGATAGCTGCTGGCCTCAGAAAGAGTCTTCAGTAATGTCACACATGGTGATGCAAGCTCTGGTGGGCCATCTTGGTGCAGTTGTAAGACAACCATTCGTGACCTGTGTGACCTTAGGCCATTACTACTAAAATAGAGGGCTTGCTCAGACAGTCAGTGAAACTGTATCTATAATCTAATAAGCTAAGTGCTGCATGGACAAAATTCAGCCACACACCTTATGTCTGCAACATACAAAAATAGTACATTTTTTATCTGGAATGCCCAGTGCTTTTTCACCTTTTTTCCTTCTGAGTTGGAATGCTCACATTGGCTGGCCATCGCCACATTTGCAAACAGAGGTGCACAGGATTGCGCTCTCCTCCAAAGCCCCATGTCTTTACACACCGCAGTCCCTGTGCTAAGCCTGCACAGCCATGAGGTGGAGGAAGACATTTCATGTGCAGCTTTACACAGGCAGACTGTGGGCACCCAGTTGACAAGTGGGGGTTGCTGGTGTACAGTGGGATGTGCAAACCCCTGGCTGACCTACCCACCCCTATATCTCCAGCGGAACAAAGGCAGTTTGTCCCACCACTGTGGTCTCCTGGTAATCGCTTACTGATGAGATGGCCAGGATGCAACCTGGGCTGTAGGGATCAGCCTGTGTGGCAGTTTATCATAGGGGTGAGGAGCAGGACTCATATCCCAAAGGTTGCCGGTTCAGTTCCTTGCTGGGGCACTGCTGTTGCACCCTCGGGCAAAGTACAAACTCCCAGAATTGCCTCAGTAAAGATCCAACTATATGAATGGGTAACATATAAAAAAAAACCTGTACCCTATGAAAGTCACTCTGAATACGAGTGTCTGCTAAATGCCAACAATGTTATCTAATGAAATGTGCTTGAAAGAGGTTGTATAAAAATGTAGTAGTCCTTGTGAGTGTTATGGAAACAAACCCTCAAAACAGTTGTCTTGATTCAGTTGTCTAATTCAGGCAAAGTAGAAAATGGACAAAACTGACAATTTAATACACAGTAAATACCTGTAAATTAAGGCAAAAATAAATGTCAGTGTGTAATCACAGTATCATGTTAGTGATATATCAACATAGTAGAAATTGGACTTTAATAATTCTGTATACTTCTACTTCTGTATACAAATAATATCAGAATTCATATATCAAGTATAACAATTTTTCCATGGCAAACCCCCACATTGAAAACAATATTGAGTGAGGATACAGGTTTATTCTTTTATAGCAGCTAATTAATTATGGTTGGACTTTTATAAGGGTTTGATGATACATAGAATACCAGTGAAGTACAGCTCAAAATCAAGCTATTTGTATGACATTTGAAAAAGTGTATGTGCAGATGACTGAACAGACCGTACAGTATCAAAGACAAAAGTTCATTACAGTTAACCAGAATTTTATGCTCAGTATTCAATGTGTTTTGAGACCATTACAATGCAGCCTTTTCTCCATCAAGCGTGTTAAAATTTCTGTTTTTACATGTAATGTAATGTAACGTTTTTAATATTTCTATTTGGGAAAGGCAGTACAAATTGGTACACTCAGGTTCAGTATTTTAAAAGGTCACCTTTTAAAAGGTCAGAAGTCATGTCAAAAGCCATTCTTGTATGAGTACTGTACCATACAAAAGTTTCGACACTGATTAAGAGAATGGGATACATGTATTCAAAGAAATTGTGATCTAAAGACTTATGCTTGAAGTTTGTTTCATAGACAAATATAAACAGTGAAGTTGATGCCTATGCAAACTTTATTTCCAAAAAATATTAATCTTTAATTAAAAAAATGGCTGTTTTGAAGTATCTAAAATATAAGATAGTTTTGATTTGTTTATAACACTTTTTTGTCACTGAATAATTCCATTTGTGTTATTTCATAGTTTTGATGGCTTTAGTATTATTCTAAGATGTGGAAAATAGTATAATTAAATAAAGAAAACTGTGTCCAAACTTTTGACTGGTACTGTATATTTTCACCAATACCTTGTTAACTGGGTGGTATTTTGATAGGGGAAATTCTCTTATAAAATCCAAAAAGGACATAGTATTTCAAAACCAGGACAAAATTTTCATCCCTTAAACCATATACGAGAGGGCATAGACAGCGAGGGGCAAGGATGAAGACAATATAGTTAAAGTATCTCAACTGCTTGACTGCATTGAAGTCAGCCTCCAGAACCAGTGTCTCTATCAGTGGCAACCACAGCATTACGAGACCGAGTGTCACCTGGAAGGCATGAAGAAGCACAGTCCTGTGACCCCTGGAGGTGGATTTCTTATTGTCTGAAGAGGCTGCTCTGGCAGCCGCCATGATTTTGACATAGGTGAAGGCTATCGTAAATGATATGGCCACAAAATAAAGCTGAGACATTGCAGATCGGAGATTTTGCTGCCACTTGACAAAGACCAGGTTTTCTACACTGCAGACCAGGAGCATGCTGTAGAAACTGGGTGGAGAGGACAAGACGACCATGGAGAAGATGATGAATTGCTGTATGGAGCTGACAGCATGGATGACGAAGATGCAGTAGATGGCTCGGCGTCGGGTGGAGATTTCTGCGTGTCTCAGAGGCATACAGATGGCCACGTAGCGTTCCAGGCACATAGCTGTGAGAGTCAGAGGTGTAGCGAAGTTAAGGAGACCACTGATTGCATAGATGACCATGCACAGCCCAGCAGGCATGGTGGTCCCTGAGAAATTTATAACAAGGAGTGTGTCTGAAATTATCAGGAACAAGGTGTCACAGAACAGTGTGTGTGAGAAGAGGATATAGCGCACGTTGTTGTGGAAGGCCTCCTTCTTGAAGAAGGTGAAGATCATGAGGCAGTTGATGTAGAGGAAAATCCCCACCAACACCTGCACTATCAGCACCCTCTCATTCACTGTCCTCCCCATTGGGCTGCTGCCAATACTGCCATTTTCTGCTGTGCTGTTTTTTGACATGGTGACTCTGTATGTCTGGAGGAATAAATATGTAGACATGAAACGAGGATTAAAAAATAAAGTTGAATTAAGTATATGTACTGTGTATGAAGATCAAACCTAAAAAGGCCTATAAAGGCAACAACTTACTCCTTACACAACCAACCACCCTAGTATTGAAGTAAAAACCTTAGCAAAAACCTTTAATGATTACTAGTACATTAGTTCTATTTTAGATTAGATTAGATGTAATCTAATCTATTTCAAAATGCAGTTCCGTACTTCCATAGTGATAGAAATTTTGTATTTAATTCAAAATCGTACTGTATCGTATCTGTTTGTGAAACTACTATTACAATTTCAGAATTTCTTTTGGTATTACTACTTCAGACATAAACTTAAACACCAAACACTAAGCACCAAAACAAAAAATACTATTGTAAATGAACATTACCAAGTATCAAGTCTTCTCAGATCTCCTTGATGTGTTCCTTAGTAAGTGCAATAGTGCAATCTACTGGCAAAACTGCATTGATCACCATGACTTTATAGTTTATATGAAACTCTTTAATTATTTCTCAGAGGGATTGTTATGTGGAGTTTTTTTGGAACTGTTGACAAATCATATCCCTGGCAACAATCTCCAAATAAAGAAATTTCATCAAGCTTTTGATACAACGGAATATATCTCATGGAGGTGGGAATGGTGAGTTGTATTTACTTTCATTAAATGAAAAATAATAAAAGGTAATACTCTGTGCTTACATTTATAAGTGCTGTTTTATAAGGGCAACTTACATAGGTTACAGTTTTTTTACATGCTAGTCATTTATACACCTGGGATTCCCCAGCAGGGACTCGAACTGGCAACCTTTTGGGTGTAAGTCCTGCTTCTTACCACTAGGCTACACTACTGCAGGTAGTGTGCAGGACTGGGTATGAGAAATAAGCAGTGTCTTTGTCCTTGGGACTGTGGTGCTATACTGTTTCACACTTGATCTGTGTTTTAACATTATAAACTGGACGTGGGTATCAAATCAGTGGATGCGAGACACTCTGTGAGTCAGAGTTCTCAGCGAATTAATAGTGATATCTCATTGTGTGACTGTGACCAGTTAAAAATAGTTGTCTTCCTCTGATTCTGCATTGCACAGAGAAAATGAAAACTTACAGAATACCCAACATAAAAGACAGGAAGCAGCTGTGTATAAAAGCACAGAAAACAATTATGCAGACAGATCATGTAACAGTTTTATTGACATGTTGTGGAACGGGCATTAAACCTCAGTGTGACAAATAACAGTTTATCCCTCTTAAAAAATATTTGAATAACGAGTAAACTTGTCAGAAATGCAGACACTTTGATAGTACTAAGATACTAAAATTAAAAAAATGATTCTGAGCTCATTAATTTTGCAATTTTGAGTTTACATGACCCATTTAATTTATATTTTCAAATTAATTCTTTTTTCAAGTTCTACTTTTAAAAATAGTTTAAAGTGATTAAACTATTAATTACTAGTTATTACGAGTTTGAGACCTACTGGATGGAATCTGATCAGAAAAAGGGAGCCAGAATTATTTACCTAATGGAAAAGGATTAGTATGTTCTTAATATATGGCAGAACCTCAAAGATCTGAACCTCAGAGATGCAAACATCTTGGTGAACTGAATAGGCGTGAAACTAAAAATAGGCAATAAATGAAGAAAACTGACAGGTCAGTTTTCTTCAAAAACACACAACACACAACACTATCAATTGAGCCAAAACTTACAAATAACTAGAAGAAACTAGAGAGACAGATAGGACAGCTGCACAGCAAGAGAGTGTAATGCAGGGAAAGCCACATTTTCGGATATCATTACGGGCCAGGATAAAATCAAGCGGTTCACAGCTGATGTTGAGGACAGTGGTGTGCTAGAGAGGAGGTGCATCCTTTGAAAAGCTGGGGCTGAGAACTTTGTTGTTCTCCCAACTAAGAGCCAAATGTACCTTTTTCAATGACGAACATTTCAGAGAAACAGCTCCCAGTCCCAGCATGTTCAGATTTCAGAGGTTCTGCTGAAAATCTACGTAAGCATATATCATAAATAGTCACCTCCCAACTATATGGGCTACTGAAATGGAGTCTTAGCACAGATAATAGAAAACACAGATAATCTGCAAAATTTAAATGTTTATTAATATTGGTTAACTGTTTACTGTGAAGGTGAGAAGTGGGAACAGGGTGAAAGCATAAAATGAGACCAGATTAACATAATTATCAATGACATGTAGGTGCCTGTAGCGGTATTCATGAGGTACAGTCTTGCACAGATCCAGCCCAGCACATAACATAAGAACACTAATTAAGGTAGCCTGTCTAGTGAACAAATGGTATTGCTGATTAAGAGGTTGTTTTTCTTATGAACCAGTGCTTTTTACATCTGTGAATGAATAAATGAGAGCTGGAAACCAGGGATAACCTTATGTAGGTTTCCTAGGTAACTGCAGGCTTGATTTTCTTTTTGAGGCCTAAAGTGAAATAATAGACAAATGCAGGTCTGAAGCTCTCATCCCTCAGCCCGTATATCAGAGGACTCAGACACCTGGGGAGAATGACAAAGACCATGAATATGACATACTTTATGTTCACAGCTATCTGCCTCTCCAGGCGTGATGTCAGCGCATTGAAAGCACCAACAAGAAAGGAGGTGAGACACAGGCCCAACTGAATGAAATGTAGCAGCACTGTGTTTCGGGCCTTTTTGGCCTTAACTTTATCAGAGGAGGCAGACCTGGCCTGTACCATTATTGCAATGTACGTGTATATGATAATGAGCCCTACTGATAACAAATAGACAGTTGTAAACACTTTACTGATGTCTAAATACACTTGGATGTCAAACAGTCTGGCTCGTATACAATAAACCTGCATCACAGAGAAAGGAGGCCCTATAGCGAGAAAAAGAAAAAATTCGACCAGTGCATTTAAGGAGCCCAGGACCCACACTACACCAATGGCTATGCCTGTCCTTGTACTGGTGGCAATCTCAGCATGTCTCAGAGGGAAGCAGATAGCAGAATACCTCTCTAGAGCCATCACTGCCAAGTTGAGCGGAGCAATACGGAGGGTTATATTCGCCATTGACAAGAATATAGCGCACACACCATTGCTAATGTACACCTTAACCGTGGCAAGTATGTAGGTAAACATGCTCCACAGCAGTTGTATGGAGTCGGCCAAGAGCATGTGGTCAAACAGGATGTAACGACACACTCCTTGGAAAGCTGCCTTTCTCCTGAGGGTGACCAGCATGATGCAGTTGATGTAGATGAAAAAGAGACAGGGGAGTGCGGACAGGCCGAACACCAATCCATCCTCATAGCTCATAACAATTTCACTTGTTTTATTTGAAATGGTGGGGCCATTTTCCATGTCCTATACTTGCTGAAATAAAGAAATAATGAAAGCCGGGAAGAAAGTGAACATTATCATCAGACTTTTGGTAATGCTTCATATTAAAGTCCTATTAATTCTCTTCTACTTAATTCATTAATAAAACTTTTTATCAAATGTGTGACCAGTTCTAACAGCTTTGTCAGTCAGCTAGACCTAGACTAAGAATAATTTGACTGTAGTGGGAAAATTAACACTGCCATACATTTTCCTGGAAAAGCAGTAATATTGGAGAAAAGCAACCCCTCTGGAGATGTGTAGATATGTACGAAATTCTGTGCTCCATTGTTTTTCAGCTATCAAAGCAAACTTCCTGTTGCTCCTTAATTAGAAAAATGAAAAAAACTAAACAAACGTCATACGTCAAAGTAAAGCTTACTTTTTGATTAACATCCCCGAAATGCCTTTAAACATTTTATCATGGGCTGAAACTAGAATAAGCCACCCTTGTTAAACTGACAGAAATACCACATTCCTAAATGTACAGTACAATAAACAATATGTAGAACTTTACCCTGGCGTCTTCCTGTGACCGCATTGGCTAGAAGAAAAGATGAAATGTGACTGTCTCCTGCCAGTCTCTTCATATTATGTGAGGGCCTTGTGGCCTCTGACATCATTACTTGTCATCACAGTGGCTCTTATCACTGCCTCAGTGGAAAAAAGAAAAAAAACATGAGAGTGGCAGTCCAACGTGTGACAAGTGCTAAATGATTAAAGACCCACATGGCAGCCAGTGTCACTAATCGGCCCCCTGGCCCCTGCTTTTGAGAGGGGAATGGGAGCGCTGGAAATAGTCACGTTTGAAAGGAGATGCCAGTGAAGGAGTCCTCTCGGTTTCCCTTTAAAGAATCACTTCAATGGCAGGTGTGAGATGGCTGTCTGGTATCGCAGTGGGCCTTGGGCTGCACTTCCTGCAGGAACTAGAGGAGGTGGCAGTATAGATTTCTCCAATCTCACTCCCATTGTAGACCCACTACTTATCATATGTGTGGTTCTGTTTAATTATCAAGTTAATTTGATTTCTGTTATGGGTTTTATGATCCACATAAATATTTCTTTTAGTGCCCTAGCCTATGAAGATACAACATGCTGACAATGTTATCCAGCTACCCTCTCTTCTTTGACCCCCAGAAAGGTCACAAGGAACAACATCTGATAACAACGTCAGGATCTGATAACACAGCAAAATCAGTAGTATTAGTTAAACACTGTAAGTGTTCATTTAACTCTGAAAAGAAGCTGTATTGTCACATATTTACACTTATATTGTTAAATTAACACTATTGATTTTGCTGTGAAAGGAAAGGTGTCTGACATTGATATGAGAAGAAATGTGAAGCTATGATGTCATTTGTTGTGCTCCGCTGCTTTGGTTACAGGATTCTGTTCATTTATGAACAAATCATAATATTGCACCCTTGCTGACAACGCCGTGTGACTAATTAATTCCCGTGAAACTCATTAGCTGGATCATAGAGCTGGTCATTAATTATTAACTGAAGACTCTTGAGTTCAATGCTTTATGAGGATGGTTTGTTAGGAAACAGCCAAGTACATCACTCACCAATGAAAGAAGTCAGCACCGGACAATATACATTTTTATCAGCGAACCCTGAATCAAACCTAAATCATATCCAAAAGTGTTAATGTTGTGAGTACAAGCAGTATACAAAAACAATTTGGCAATGCCTGTATTTATTAACAATGAAGAAGTAAATACGTTAATAAAAAGTGAAAGTCAGTGAGTGCCCTTTTCCACACATCATATTACATAGCCAAACTCATAAACACTGAAAAAGTAAGAATGCATAATTTACAGGTGCCCAAAATCACATACATTGGACATCATTTCTTCAAGGTCAGGGTCCAGCTGAGTTCCAGATTGAACATAATATGAAGTAATGACCACACTAAAAGGCTGTTACAGTGAGTTTAACACAGGGTATTATTACTGTTTTGAGAAGTGTTTTTCCCAAAAGTCTTCCTCACGTTTGCAGGATTATCAACTTCCTGCTATATGCAGGTATTTTAATGGAACCAACATAGGTATGATCCACTTTTATGGATTTTTTAATTAAAATTACTTGTTGTTCATGATTTATGTTCTCACAGGATCCAACCTGTTTGCACTGTATCATGCTCACTGACTTTTTACTCCTCTCTTCTCTCTCCCTTAATCTCTCGTTAACACACACAGCTGGTGCTCTTATCGAGGCGTCCATTTTATGCCATTAAGAGAGTGTTCATAAGATGGGGTGGGGTGAGATGGGTAGGATGAGATAAGTGAAACTACTGCTGCAGAGATGTTGCTATCTCCTCAGATTACTGAAAATTGTGAACGATGAAACTATACAATATCAGTCACACTGGGAATTAATCACCCTGGTCTATATGGAAATAAATTACATAATGTGGCAAGGGTGATGTAAAATTCAATGAAATACAGTGCATAGATACAGTGCATTTTATTGTACATGATAAAAAGGCAGACTGAGAGAATCTGTACAAACATATTGTGGCATGACTGCGCAGTACAGTCACATGTTTATGCCAACATGTCAGAGAACTCAAGTCTTCCCTGCATTTTTTAAAAATGTTTTTCAGTACAGGGGCAATAAAAATTGTTGTACCCGTACAAATACAATACGGTCTACAAATGATGTCACCATTACCAACACTGTACAAAACAGTGTTCTCAGAAATGTTTTTGATAACTGGTGGTTCAAATTTACTGTTTTCCTCAGAATGACATTGAAGTAAGTTTTTAGCATTACAGGGTTTGTATTTTTATTGGATTAGATGTTCTTAGAGGTCAGCAAAGATTGGAGATATTTTCTTACTCAGCCCCCAAAAAGCGTAGTATTTCAAAACTATGAAAAACTTATCATCCCTTAAACCATACACAAGGGGGCTGAGACATCGTGGAGCAAGAATGAAAGTAATGTAATCAAAATATCTCAAATTTACAAACAGTCTCAAATCAATCTCCATTACGGCCATCTCGATTAAGGGGCACCAGAACTGAATCAAACAGAGCAACAGCTGGATGGCATGAAGGAGGACTGTTCTGAGGCCCTTGGAAGTGGTTTTCTTGTTGTCCGTTGAAGCCACCTTGGCAGCTGCCATGATTTTGACATACGTAAAACTGATGATACTGGACATGACCAGGAAGTAGAGCTGAGAAATGGCCGATCTGAGGTAACCCTGCCACTTATGGACTATGAGCATCTCCACACTGCACACCCTGTCAGTGCTGTAGAAACTGAGGGGGACACTGGCCATGAACACAGAGATGACGATGATGAGCTGTATGCAGCTGAGAGCGTGGATGGTGATGATGGAGAGAAAGGCTCTGGCTGGGGTGGAGATTTCAGCATGTCTCAGGGGCATGCAGATGGCCACATAGCGCTCCAGGCTCATCACAGTGAGGGTCAGAGGTGTGGCAAAGGTGAGGATGCTCATGAGCACACAGATGCACAAGCACAGTCCAACAGGCATCACGATGCGGAAGTAACTGAGGAGAAGGAGGAGGTCAGTCATCACTAGAAATATGCAGTCACAGACCAGGGTGTGGGCGAAGAAGATGTAGCGGCTGTTGGTGCGGAAGGCCTCCTTCTTGAAGAAGGTGAAGATCATGAGGCAGTTGACATAGAGGAAAATCCCCACCAACACCTGCACAAAGAGCACCTGCTCGTTCACCTTCCGCTCTGGGGAGATGCTGCCAATACTGCCATTCTGTGCTGTGCTGTTCGTAGCCATGGTGACTCTATATGATGCCAGGTGGAGGAAATATGCTAAATCAGCACTAGAGAAGTACATATGAAATCACAGAAAATGAAACAACGGTAGCATGCTACACAGATGCATATGCAAATCAAGCCAAAAAAGTTAAAGACGATTAAATATTGTCATTCACTATACACCATATCTCCAGTGAGACATAAAACAATATTGATTTTTAAGCATAAATAAAATAGCTTCTTTAAAAAGTTCTAATTTATTTTCATAGAAAGTTATTTTACACAAATTCAAAATCATTCCATCCGCTCAAATCATCCTTTAGGATTCTCAAAAGTAAATATACAGCATTATACTACATTGATTAAACATTACCAAGGTCTCCTGATGTGCTCTCAAGTGCAATACTGGCAAAACTGTGCTGAGCGCAATGACTTTATAGCCGAAATCAAACTCCAGCATGATTTCTCTGAGGGCGTCCTCTTTGGATTTTAGCAACTGTTGACAAATCAGATCCCTGGCAACAGTGATCTCAAAATATGGAAATAGTACCAAGCTAAGTAAGCAGAGAAATATATCCCAAAGGGGTGGAAATGTCTAGATTTGACCTAATGGGGTTTCTCATTTTAATGTAATACAAACACAGCACAGATTCATGCAATGGTTTCTGGCAATTCCTTGGCCATACATTGCGCAACAATAGCAACAGCACCAGATTATAGACCTGGCAGGTCTGGCACAGAGTCTGATTCAAAGAAATGACTAGAGACATTTGTACCAAGAATGCAGATGAATTATGAGAGATGTAGGAAGGGCATCAGATGATAAACACAGACAAATAATTACTAATGTTAATTTCAGTGGTAGCGTTGGTCATTAAATTGGAGTTTGAAAATCGAAACTAAATTTACATTTGCATGTATTTATTTAGCAGACGCTTTTATTCAAAGCGACTTACAAAAGTGCATACAGCAAGTATAGCGACAGTACGGGGACAGGATGTGTACAGTTCCACAATGAGTTCTCAGCTGAGAGCAAGGTCTAAATGTGATCAGTTCTCTACCAAACATGACACAAAAATAGAGGGTATTATTAATATGTAGATTAATTATTTTATGTGATTTCTAATGTGTTTCTAATGTATTTTATGTGATTTCTAATGTTATCTGCTTATTTTCCAGGTAATTAATCATAATGGGTTGTACCAAAGTACCTAGTATTTCAGAACATAGGATATGAACTGAAACTGACTGGCATACAATACATCTTCTAATTACAGGAAACGTGGGTTTTTGTACAATCAGCATGTTGCATTTAATTTTAGAAGCAGTTGAACCTGTGAATTAAAAGGCCAAGATCAAACTAAAAACATGTAAGGGAAATTCCATGAAACTCCACTCCCACTACCACTCAAGCAAAACTTTATTTATTGTAACAAAGACAGACTGGATAGGTGTGGATGGTTGATAATTTTAGAAACATTTACATAATCTTCACACATTTTTTATAAAGCACACTTTGCAGTTAATGTACAGGTTTTTACCATGGTATTTATTATGTTATGTCTCTAATGATGCAGAGTACAGCTGTTTGCATGTGACAGTAGATTTTGTAAATTTCATTTTAATTTCAGGATTGTGTTGTTTGTGGAAATTAGAATCTGTGTGCTAAAACAAATCTAACATATTGACTTGTGTGTTACATTCTTGTTGCAATTTATTCCCTGTTTACAATTCTAGATTTTATATGAAAGTCAAGAAAATAATATGACTGAAGCAGGCTGGTTGGGATGAGTTCTGTGGGATAGGCCTTACTTTGAGGCCCTCCTGTAGGCCTTGGCCTTCTCAGCTTCATGGATGTAAATACTTTCCTTAGTTTTCAGGGCTCTGGGGATTCCCCTGGTGGTGAGCGACATCATTGCATCTGCTTACATAATGTCACAACAGTTCGGGATAATAATCCACCATGCACCTTTCTTTACACCCAACCTTCCTGAGATCAGAAGACTAACCTCAGCAGACAGTAGCTGCAATGGCAGTAGAGTGTGCAGCACTAGATATCAGAAATAAGCAGTGTCCCCTTTGGTTTACATCAACATGCTACACACAAAGCATTTATAATAGCTACGTAATAGCCATTCATTATTACAATCGCACATTTCAAACGTTTATTAAAAGCCTTTAATGAAAATAAAAGATGATTCTCTGTAATACATAATAGTACTATACAGCCTTCCCTTGTCTCCTTCAGAGTGAGATCACTGTAGGCTTCCAAACTGACATAGGTTTACTGGCACAGCAGCTAATAAGACTTGATTGAAACAGTTGTATTAACATTTTCATTTAAACTATGAATGATTTTTTTATTATTGTTAGTTAAACAGAAAAAACAGGAGTAAAGTGGAGGGTACCAGGTGGCAAAAAAAATGAAAGGAAAAATAACGATATTCAGTCATGGAAGAAGCATATTTACTGAAAAATGAGACGGGTGATATGGAGGAAAGAATGTATTCCTTACAAAGCAGTTCTTTTCACATTTGAATGAAAGAATGAGAGCTTGTAACTAGGACTGAAACATAACCCTAGGTAACTGCAGGCTTGATTTTCTTTTTGAGGCCAAAAGTAAAATAATAGACAAATGCAGGTCTGAAGCTCTCATCCCTCAGCCCGTATATCAGGGGACTCAGACATCTGGGGAGAATGACAAAGACCATGAATATGACATACTTTACCTCTGCAACTGCACGGCCCTCCAGACGTGATGCCAGCACGTTTAAAACACCAATTAGAAAGGTGGTGAGGCACAAGCCCAACTGGATGAAATGTAGCAGCACTGTGTTTCGGGCCTTTGTGGCCTTAACTTTATCGGAGGAGACAGATCTGGCCTCTACCATTATTGCAGCATAGGTGTATATGATAATGAGCCCCACTGACAACAAGTAGACAGCTGTGAATACTCTGTTGATATCTAAATATAGTTTTATCTCAAACAGTTTCCCTCGTATACAATAAACCTGTGTCACAGCAAAAGGAGGCCCTATACTTAGAAAGAGGAAAAATTCAATCAGAGCATTCAGAGAGCCCAGGACCCATATCACACCAATGGCGATGCCAGTCCTCGTATTGGTGGCGATCTCGGCATGTCTCAGAGGGAAGCAGATGGCAGAATACCTCTCCAGCGCCATCACTGCCAGGTTGAGTGGGGATATGCGGGTGGTTATATTCGCCACTGTCAGAAGTATAGCGCACGTGCCGTTGCTCATGTACACCTTGACCACAGCAATTACATAGGAAAGCATGCTCCACAGCAGTTGTATGGAGTCGGTGATGAGCATATGGCCGAACAGAATGTAGCGAGACACTCCTCGGAAGGCTGCCTTTTTCATGAGGGTGACCAGCATGACGCAGTTGATGTAGATGAAAAAGAGGCAAGGGAGTATGGAAAGGCTGAACTTTAGCATGTCACTGTTCAGTCTGTCAAGTTCTGCTGCAATGTCGAAAATAGTGGAGGCATTTGCCATACCTTAGATTAGCTGCAGAAACAAAGAAATTACATTTGAAGCAAAAGTGGAAAAATGATAAAACTTCTGTTAAGGTTCACTGTCCCACAAAATTCTTATATGTCTACTTCCTGGTGCTCCTTCATTACAAATGACGTCATTGAAAGTCAGTTTTTGAAGTTAGAGGTTTTATGTACTGTATGTATATCACTGGCTATCCATGAGCTATATGTAAGGGAAGTAAACAGAATTTACCTTTACTTGATAATTATCCCAAAACAGTTAACAAAACTAACAAAAATGCTAATTTAAAGAAAGACCTACCCACTAATAGTTTACTCCATAATAGTTATCCATTCACTAGATATGTAGCACATAACACAAGCATCCAAAAGATAAACTTCCTGTCACCCTTTCATTTGAAAAGAAAAAATATCAAGCCATATGTTTAAAGTCAGACATAGCATCTAGAGTATAACTACTGTAAATCAATATCTTTTCGGAAAAAAGTATCCCTCACAGAAAAAGCATCCCTCTCTGAAATTCACAATGGTAAACATATACACAGATGTATTCAGATTAAATCTCATATGTCAAAGTAAAGCAGCAGTCTTAGGAATACCTTAAAAATGAATTTAAGTTTAAGCAGCTTTGCCATGGGTATTACCATTATCATTACCTTTCGGAGAAATATCACATTCAAAGATGTACACTACAATATACACTTTTGTGATGTAGAACTTTACCCCGGCGTCTTTCTGTGACCGCATAGGCTAGAAGAAAAGATGAAATGTGACTGTCTCCTGCCAGTCTCTTCATATTATGTGAGGGCTTTGTGGCCTCTGACATCATTACTTGTCATCACAGTGGTTCTTATCACTGCCTCAGTGGAAAAAAGAAAAAAAACATGAGAGTGGCAGTCTAACGTGTGACAAGTGCTAAATGATTAAAGACCCACAGAGCAGCCAGTGTCACTAATCGGCCCCCTGGCCCCTGCTTTTGAGAGGGGAATGGGAGCACTGGAAATAGTCACGTTTGAAAGGAGACGCCAGTGAAGGAGTCCTCTCGGTTTCCCTTTAAAGAATCACTTCAATGGCAGGTGTGAGATGGCTGTCTGGTATCGCAGTGGGCCTTGGGCTGCACTCCCTGCAGGAACTAGAGGAACTATTCCTGCTGGAAATATTTCTCCCCTTGTTGCTTCACACTCCCATCACAGACATGCCACTTACCCTATATGCAGTTTTGTTTAATGATCAAATTATTCTGATTTCTGTTATGGATTTTATGAACCACATGGACATTGCTTATAGTGCCCTGGTCTATGAACATATGATTCTACCTCAACAATGTTACATTCTCTTTTTTTGACCCTTTATGTCCCCCCAGAAAGTTCCAAAGCAGTAACATTAAGTCTAAAGGGGTACTGAGCATGTGGTACCAAAGGAAGTGTGTTTGACATTGACCTAAGCACAGCAGTGCCATGCTGTGATGTCATTTATTGTGCTCAGTTCTCATGCCAAGGGAAAAGTGCATGAATTGTTGTGCTTTAGATGACAAGAGGCTGTTTAAGTATATTGAGCCCAATGCAGTTTGTTTATTACGGGCTCAAAGATGACCTGTGCATGAGGTATCATGATAGCCTTGAGGCCCTAAAATCTGACTGCGTTAGTATTACTTTTCAACATCTATGCAGGCCACGCAGTGTGGAAATGTACTGGGTCAAGGTTATGGCAGGCTATGATGTCATCTCTTGTGTTCTGCTTCATGGGGTGAAGGATGTGTTAATGAACAAACAAGTCGTCATAATTTGCACTTGCTGGAACTCCTATGTGACTAATTAACTCCTCTTAAAGTCATTAGCTAAATCATGGAAAAGGCCATTAATTATTAATTGTTGACTTTGAGTCTGGTGCTTAATGAGGGTTATTTGTTTGGAAAGCTTTAGTGAAGAATTACATCAGTTAATAATACAGCCTGTGATGCAACTGCACAGCAATATTTGTTCTTAACAACTGTCCCTAAGTATTCAGCAAATCTAATGTTTAATTACTTGTATGCTTTTACCATCATGCTACAGGACTACATTCTTTAGTTAAAGTTCAATGGCACTTATTTGTAAGACCATCTCAGGGCCTCATTTAATCTTCCCACTTTTCAGAGTGTCTTTATCTTATGAATATCATAACAACATTATTTTTTGTGATCCTCTCATCATTGAACTAACATTTAAACCCCTGCCATTTTCTGAAATACGTGCTCACCTCCACTTCCTCTTTATAACAGTTCATAACTTTGAAAGTTTGCATGGTATTAGTGCCATTTGATTATTGATACATTCATTTACAGTGCATATTCGAGTTATGTTTTATTCTAATAACATTTTCCCTTGAATTAATATCAGATCATCACGTGAGTATCCCTAAAAAAAGCAGAATGAACCCACTATAGAAAAAGATCTCCAGATTACTCTCACATTTTACAGACTTCTAAAAAGTATTGTTTTTTATCATATTATGCATGTATGCAAAAACACTCTCCAATGGTCAGAATTTATTGACGAATTAATGCTATAGTGCTGCCATTTAGCAGCCATTTAGTACTAGATGTTGGTGATATAACACAATGTCAGGAATAAAAAACAGGGTCACCAGCAAAACTTTGGTCTGGTTATCGGTTTTTGTTACTCAAGTGTGGGAGAAATAGCTTGCTAGGAAAGTTGATGGATGTGATTACAAACATAAAGTTCAGGTCCACTTACCCTGACATCCTGTCTGTCATTTTACTGGACACTGATAGCTATGTTTTTATCTATGTAATATTTCAAGAATAATAAAAAGAAATTTTTTACGTTCTATACAGTATATGTTAGCAAATATGTTGAAGGAGTGTAACAGACAATCATTCAGCTGTTGAATTGTATATGTTGAAATCCCTAAATGTTGAGAAATAAGACATGCAACTTTGCTAAACATTTCTACCTCCCATCCCCCTCCTGCAATGGGCAGCTGGACTAATAGTGTAGTATCAGTAGTGCTAGCTGCATCTAATGTAACCGTAAACAGTGATGTTGCCTGTTGTGCTGCATTTTTGTGTAATAAACGTAAGGCCCATGTAGTGCGGCAGGCCTATGAACTGCATCAGCCCTACTTACAAGAATGACAGCAGCTACAGGTCATCATTAATAACTATACTGGCTGCTTGTTGCCTCAAAAAATGGGTCTGCTTATTTGTTTTAGAGGAGCGTTCTGGGGGTCATTTTGTTTTCTCCTTTTGATTTCTGAAGTCTCCTTTAATCAGCTGCCCATATGGAAGACCGTGGTGGTTTCATTTTTCATTAATGGGTGTTCTTTTGTTTCAGGTGGCCATTATTGTGTCATTGTATTCTGTTTTTCATTACCAAGGGGAGTTCCTTATCAGCCTACCTTGACTATCAGAATAGATGCTCCAGTTGCCACACCTTTACCAGATTCATACCAGCCTGATCTGTACCCCCTCTCTCCCACCTGCAGAGTGACCACTCTACTACATTGTAATATTTCAAATTGAGTTGTGACATCGACTCTGCCTAAAAAGCTGAAACTTTTTTCACGTGTACTACTGGTCAAACCTTGGCTCCCATTAAATCATTATAAGATGTTTTCATCCTCAGGAAAACCAGTGTTATGTTAAAACTGCATACAACTATCATGATTAGTTTTACAGGTTATAAAATGAAATACTTTTTTTTACATATATGGCTTTCTCCTGGGCACACTCTTTCATGTAACACTTGGTTTATCATTCTTCTGTTCTTTGGGCTAGCTAATTTATGTCTATTTCCACTGAGACGAGTTGCAACTAATACCATGTTTTCTGTGTGATGATGACATCAGCTGTGTAACTGTTGCCAAGACAAACGTCACTAAATGGGTTCTTGGAACAGCATGCTGTTGTCATTCAGCGGCATCTAAACTTATCGGCATCAATACAGTATAAATACTTGTTTAATAGGTGTTTAAAGAACGGGCTTGAAAGTGTTACTGTGAGACACGGCCAAAGGACAGGTATTGCAAAAATACCGCTCATAACAGCTATGTTTTGAGGGAAGGTTTGTGTACAGTAGGAAAATGTATTGGAGAACACTGTGTTCTTAATTTTATGTATCTCTAAAATACAGGAATACATGAGTCATTTTTGTTTTCATTTTTAGGATCTGTTCTGACATTACAGTATGTGTTTGAGAATAATGTGTGCTGGAATTTGTGTGAGATTGTTGGTTCTGAACCCAAGTAAGACAGTTATTTGTGTATTTTCATTTTTTAAAAATGTTTCTGGTTTTATTTGAAGCTGTCTTTTGTGAGTCAGATTGAATGCAAATGATTACAAACATCATGTCGATTGAAAAGAAACTACAAATTTGGTCGGCTGGAAATTGTTGTATGAAAGGTGCCTAAATAGGAAGCGCAAAACCTGTATTTACTGTTCTGTAAAACTATAAACGAAGATACACACCAAGCTGCAATATTGCAATTTAACTACTTGAAAAAGGATTTTTCTGTTAGAAAAGGTGAATTATTATTTAAATTCACTGTTTCCTCTTCTCTCTTGTCCCCAGAAACGCAGTATGGAACAAAATATCACACAGTACACCAATATGAGCAATAAGGCAACATCACCCTTCTCTAAACCGTGGAGTGAGCAGGCATTGCTTGTGCAAGTACTGGTGGGAATTTTCCTCTACGTGAACTGCCTCATGATATGCACCTTCTTCAAAAAGGAGGCCTTTCGAACCGACACTCGCTACATTTTGTTTGCACAGACACTGTTCATGGACTCTGCCCTCATGGTGTTTACGGACTTGGCTCTGATTGGGAGTTACTTCCAGATTCCAGTCCCCTGTATTCCCTGTGTGATAATGTGCACCATCATGGCTTGGCTCACTATCAGCACACCACTGACCCTGGTGGCAATGTGCCTGGAACGCTATGTGGCCATCTGCATGCCTCTGAGACACGCCAGCATCTCCACCACTAGAACCAGGCTGCTAGGCCTTGTCCTCATCTGGTGTTTCTCATCAATACCTGCTCTGATAGTTTTCTTTATATTTACCTCCTCTGTTCCTCTCAGTTTTTTTTCTACATACCTGATCTGCACCGTGGAGATGATGATCGTTCACAATTGGCAGGCACAGATCAGAGCTGCATTATTTCAGTTTTACTTCGTAATCATGTCTATTGCCATAGGCTTTACCTATGTAAAAATCACGGCAGCTGCCAGAGCGGCCTCAGACAACAAGAAATCTGCCTCCAAGGGTCTCAGGACTGTGGTTCTTCATGCCTTTCAGTTGCTTCTCTGTTTGATTCAACTGCTGTGCCCTTATGTAGAGATGGCTGTTATGAAGATTGATATTAAGCTTTTTATTAATGTGAGGTACTTCAATTTTGTTGTGTTCATGTTAGCATCCCGTTGTCTGAGCCCACTGATTTATGGTTTAAGGGATGAAAAGTTTTTCCTGGTTTTGCGATACTATGCGGTCTTTGGCCTGAATATAAAGGACTTATATTTGTGCAGGTTTTGTCCACATTATTTTAAACATGGAAAAACTGGGCCCCTGGGCAGTTCAATAAAAACCATTGGGTGAAACAGGTTTGTCTCATAATAAATCAGTGTTTACATATGAAAATGTATGCCTGAGTGAATACGTGTATGTGTCCTGTATGTCTGTGTGTGTGTGTGCGTGTGTGTGTGTATGTTGTTATATCCCCAGGCCTCGGACTTCTGGCCTCCCCTGCCCCCTTTCCCATCCTTTAGAATCAGAAGAAATTTTGATTGCACTAAAAAACATTCAGAGGCTCTTTTCTTGGTTTAAACAGATTAATGACACCCTATGATACAAAATTCTGCTCTTTCTCTCAAATAGGTCAGGTGGTGGAGGAAAACTGTAGGCCCTAATCGTAGAGAATAAAATTAGGGCCCCTCTGATATCCTCACTGGGATTAATAGGGTCAATGCTGGCAATTTCCAGCACATTCCTGCTGAATCTTCTTGTCTTTTGCTATTTCTTTCTAAACAGTTTATACAGAACAACGTTGGTCTGATCCCCATCGAGTTAATTCAGCCAAGTGTCTATAATGCCATGTGGAGAAGCTGGCCAACACTTCTCACATAAATGAGCCAAAAAGAAAAAAAGGTTAAAAGAACACAAGCACAGGTGAACACAGTTGACAATGAGTGACAATTAACATTTAGGTTCAAAGGAGAGGTGGTGAAGGCTTTCCTTCACGTGCCAATCTGTGTCACAATCACCATTTATCACAAGAGCCTCTGACACCAAAAATGTGTCTGAAATGAAATGGATTGAAGCCCATGCAATATTTTGAGCACCTCATGCATCACTGTTCAAGGAGCTATTCAATAGGAAATTCGGCATGACATTCATAATATTAGTTCACAATGGAAACAATATACAGGAACGTTAATATGTATGACATTGTGATTTAATTTTATTTAACTACCAGTAAGAATTCAGGAAGAATGGCAGGCAAAATTATGCTGCATGTTTACAGAAGAGAGTCTTAAGATTTCATTTAAGACAATTTCTGTGGGGAAGCCTCCACTGTATTCAGGTAGGCCCTATATACAGTTGGGGGACCTAAGCAGAGAATGCTAATTTAGACCTCAGACTACTCTGTGATGAGTACATTAGTGACAGAATAGCTCTGTGGGCTGATCAAACACTGACATGTTTAGGGATTTTAAAGAAATTACCAGTATCTACAAATGAGTCAGTATGGAAGTGACTGTCTGTGTAATGTAGGCAGAGTAATAAATTTAGGGAGAACCCTTGCAGCTGGATTTTGAACAATGAGGCAATCGGGAGACCACACAGCCAATTAAACTCATTGAGAGAATGTGTTGCAGTAGACTAATGTGCATCACATTTAAAGTTGGATCTTTTCTGTGATATTGAAAGGAAGAAATATAATGCTATTTCAGGCATGTGTCTTAAAAGATGCTTGAAATAAGAATCTTTTTCATGCAACTTTTTTTTTGCTCCTTCTAAAATGTCAGCCAGCCAAGTGGTAGGGGTAAGAACACACAACCCTCTGGCTCCATATCCACTGACACACCTAATACCCACACTGCCTGTAAAAATTCTGTAACCCATCCTACATCAACCAGCTCTATCGAAACAAAAAGCATGGGCTTTTTTTAGGAAGCCTAATCCCTCTCCACAGATCCAAATAATTACTCTTGGAGAAACTTGTTTCTGTTTTGCAATGACATCACATTACTTGACTTTAATTTGGACCCTCAATGGACTCTTGCTTTGTCAACAGTATGGTAATTTTCGCACAGTCTTGAAAGGCATTGGTTGGCCAACCTGCTCACCGTGCTGTATAAAACTCTGATTTCGACTCTTGTAATTTTACTTGCAAACTGAACTCAAGTATTGTTCAAGGTAATGTAAAATTGGGTTCACATAACCATTATATATTACAATGGCTTTATCTTTTATTGAATGAACCTATATATTTAGCTACTGTGTGTTGTTCAAGGTAATGTAAAATTAGATTCAAATAATTGCTATTGATGATTTTTTTATTATTATTATTTTATTGAATGAATTTACATATTTAGCTGCTTAATGTAATAGTGAATGTACCATTTAAAGAAAATACAGAACCACAGCTAAGCTACGGTTAAGCCTGTAAAGCATTTTGGCTGGTGAATATAGTACTTTATGACAGAATTGGTTTTTGCCTGACGTTACCCTTATGAGACAATTTCAGCTCGATAATCATTTTTATTATTGTTTGTCAAATTCCATCAGGTGACTGCCATAACCCGAAAAAATTATGAATATGCTTACGATTATGCAATGTATTAAGGAATCTTTTAACTTTCAGCTCTTTCAAAAAAACTATGAGGACTCAGTTTCATGACTAGTTTGAAATTATAATGGATACCGTTGCATGCGATTCCGTGCTGCTATTGTTGTCTTAATGTATATTTGCCTATTTTTAATGATGCTTCTGGATTCTTTCCATAGCTATGTTATAGTACAGGGTTAGCCAACCTAGTGCCTCATGTCATCCTTTGGAGCTTCATGGGTGGCCCTTAAAGTGAGTGTGAAAGGAAACAAATCATCCATTACAATTGGATTAATGCTGTGATTTAAAACTTTATTGCTGGCCTCTGTAAAACATAAATTACTATTAATATAAATGCACATACAAATATACAAACTATAGAGTGCTTTGAGCAAGGACTGTTTCAGGGACTGCTACAGTGTTAAGGACTGCAAACAGAATGGATTTTGCAAACAAATGGAATACATGGCTGGCTAATTTAAAAAATTGTAAGATTGTTCTCAAATGATCTGAGTATTAACATTTTGGCAGCAAATCTGAATTGTGGTCCTTTGACAGTGACAGTGGTAAGTGGTCAAGGTTAGCCACCTCTGTTACAGGACATAAAAGCTCTGGAGGTCTCAACAGGTCTGTATAATATTTTGAAATGTAGAGTTCTTTAAAAGAACTGTGAAATATGAAATAATTGAAGTAATAACTCTTCCTCTTGCATCTACTATGTCACAGAAGCTGGCTTGTTATGCAGTGACTCCTTCCATCAGATTGTGACGCTTATGATTTAGTATCATCTCTGCTTTAACCTAGCCTCCTTCTAAGCATTTTTGTAAGTTGCTCGGGATAAGAACATGAGCTAAATGAAGAAATGTTAGGGTAAAATGTAAATTATTTTTCCCAATCCTTTTTTCCTGTTCTCTCCAATAGCCTGCAGGTATATGAGCCATGGTTCAGAGCAACAGCCAGAATTGGAACAGCAGTACTGAAGAGCTGGTTGTGCCAAGTATCAGCCTCACTGAGGCGAATGTAGGCTTGACCGCATTGCAGTTGCTGGTTTGGTTCTTCCTCTATGTCAACGGCCTCATGCTCTTCACCTTCTTCAGTAAGCAGGCATTCCGGGGCAACACACGCTACATCCTGTTCGCCCACACCCTGCTGTCAGACTCCGTCTTCCTGCTGCTCACTGACCTGGTGGTGCTGCTCACCTACTTCTTTGTGATGGTGCCCATGGGCTTCTGCATCCTGCTCTGCATTATCATGGAGATTGTTACCAACACAACACCACTGACCATCACCGCTATGTGCTTGGAGCGCTATGTGGCCATCTGCATGCCACTGAGACACGCTGAGATCTCTACCACTGGAAGAACTATAGCTGCTATTGTCATAATCTCAGCCCTGTGCTCCATCAACCCCTTTATGGACCTCTTCATTCTTGTCGCAGCAGCACCACCAAGCTACCTTCACCAGCAGACTTTCTGCTACTACGAGGTCATGTTGTTCCTACAGTGGCAAAGCGAACTGCGAGCCGTCCTTAATCAGGTAGCATGCGTTCTGATTGCGGTCATCATAGTGTTCTGTTATACTAAAATCATGCTGGCGGCTAAGGCTGCCTCAGGAGAAAACAAGGAATCTGCGTCAAAGGGACGACGCACGCTTCTGCTCCACTCACTGCAGCTTTTCTTGTCCATGATTGACATGTGGTGTCCATACATCGAGGCTTTTGTGCAGGAGAACTACCCACAGGTCCACCTGTCTGTCCAGTACTTCAACTTCCTCGCTTTCAGCATCATCTCGAGAGCCCTGGGTTCACTTATCTATGGTCTTAGGGATCAGAAGTTTTTCCTTGCTCTGAAACATCAAGACAGATGCAAGCTAAATCCTATCTCTGCAGCAACCTAGCAGCTCAAATAAATAGGTACCAATGAAGGCTTGAATCAATTACTATAACTTTTTATGATTTGTTACTGATCATTTTTTTATTTGGGTCATTCTACACAAATGGTTTGATTTGAGGAATGTAAAAAAATATTGAATCAGTTTCCCATCTTTCTTCAAATTTCATAAAAATATTCCTGAACAGTATTCAAGATGTAAGAATCTGATGTCAGCAGTGATTAATATGTTTCAATTTTTATTTCATTTGAACTTCTTTCTCAGATCACCCCTTTCTTTGCTTTCAAAATACTGTATCTGTCATAAAAGAAAAAATAAAACAGCTACATTATTATTCATTTTGATGCACTGTGTACGTATGTATGATTTTTTTAAACATTTTTTGTCCTGGTAGAAAAAAGGATTGGTATATACATTGTATTTTTTATTCTGTCGTTAAAACTCATTGATGTGATTTTAGAATATCTGACATATGACTTTATGTAATAGGATGAAACTGAAACTTCTGTGGCAATCAAATAAAACATGCCTGTAATTACTGATCTTGTTAAAAAATGATCTTGTTAAAATCTATATGATCATTTTTTCATCATCTTAATTTAAATTTATGGCTCTTATTGGAGTGATAATACCACGTGAGAAGACCAACATTACAATCACAACCAATTAAAGGTATCAGTGTGCAGTGGTGTGTCTTTGAATACAAACCATTTCTACTGTTGAGAAATAATAAATCATGTATGCTGATGCTTTTTTCACTTTTTGGAATCGCCAGTTGCACTTTCGGCTTATCTCACAACAACAACCTCTGCAGTCATACAAGAGCACTGAAGTAAGATAACTGTAATCCTCTGATACACTTGTACACTAGCCAGTAGCTATTTTTGAAACTACTTGTCTCACAGTGCACCAGAGTGCAGGTGGGACCAGTTGGAGGATAGTTGCTACTTTACTGATGCCATGGGAACAACTTGGAGGTGCCTGATGAATTGTAGGGTGCCTGAAAGTGGTGAGACAAGGAAACTGTGGCCAACACACCCTGCCCATCCCCGGAGGAATAAAGCTGATTTATTTCAGTCATTGTTGGTGAATGACACTGTTGGTTTTGAACATAGGCTTTTGATAGCTGATTACCATCTGCCCTTTAAGATGAGGTTACATTTTATACATTTGATAGTCCAACATTTTTATTTCAAGGTACCGGAATGGATGGCAGACGATTATCTCCTTCTTATTAAACTAGTGTAAAGTCAGGCATTCTATGCTATCTCACCTGTGCAAAGCCAGCTACATTAATGGACTGCATATACCGAGCCTGCACATGTGGCTAGGTAGTCCTTAACATAATCTCTCAAACACTTTAGCAGCAATTGGCCTCTCAGCATTTTAAATTCAGCACAGGGGAAGATTTATATAATTGATTTCTCAGAAGAAATGAATGAAGGTGTATGTGTCATTACTGCATCTCTGTCACTACCACAACAAACCGATCTGATTTGACTCTTGACATTAACAGTATTGACTAATTTGGACTTTTACAAATCCCCACAGCATGCAAACTATGGTTTATACGTTACGGCCAAATTGCCTGTATTTTTTGAAACCAACACTTTTGAAGTTTGTCGATTTGCTATAGAGAATAATATGCAGTATATGCATTTTGGCTGTTTTATGAAGCGTTCTGCTAAAGGTTCTAATATTTTCTTCATGTTTTTTGGAAATGCGCAGCCTTTGTTGAGTTGCATTGTATTTGATCAATAAGTGACTCATCCATTAAGAAAAGATGGATGTGTGTCGATATTCTTCTTCCTGTTAATGATAATCAAAAAATAATAATAGTAATGATAAAAAGAAAAAAAGATACAATAGGAATAGCACCTTTCATTACAAAAAAAAAATATTAATGGCTCTTCAATTAAGAAACGGTGGATTCATAATAATAATAATATGGCATGGCAGTGTAGCATAGTGGTAAGGAGCAGGGCTCATAACCAAAAGGTTGCTGGTTTTATTCCCTGTTGGGGTACTGCTGCTATACTCTTGGGCAATGTACTTATCCCAGAATTGCTTGACTAAATATCCCGCTGTATAAATGGATAACATGTACAAATTTTAACCTATGTAAGTTGCTCTGCATAAGGGCATCTGTTTAATGCAAGTAATGTAGTAATAATAATAATAGGAAAAACACATTTCATACAATGACACTCATACTGTCATATAATGGCTGCTTAGAGCTTTCGTTGAGTCCAGATCATGTTGGAATTATGGTGAATATGAGAATCAATTAGGTGGGCATCTCAGATAGACAGAGCACAACCGTGTGGGTGTGATTACAAGCCACTCATCGAAAGATCCAACTCACCCGTTTCTGGGAGTAGCATGGAGTTACTGCTGTCATGTAACCATATGATGATCTGTTCATAGGCCAGTGAGCTAGCCTGTTGTCCTTTAATAACTATGTCATAGCCTGTCATTTATCATGAGAATCTTCATTTATATGTTCATCATTCAAACAAAAAGCACCTCAGTGTAGGCCCCGCTCTTTGATTGCATCTAGTTACAGCCAACAACAGCAATTGTAGGATTTATTGAAGAATCCATCATCCACAGAGTAGGCTTTCTTTGAAAGGGCAGCTAGACTGTTCTCTGAAAATCTAATATCACCTACTCACTTAATGCTTTAGTATGCTTTAGTATGTATATTTTATATGAGCTCAATGGATAGAAAGTCTTACCTGGACAAGGGAGAAAAATGGATAGCTTGTTTTGCAGGTGATTGCCTTCAGTGCTTTTTAATGACAATACAAAAAATGATCACTAATACAAGCCTACAAATCTAACTGAGGAACACTGCAAATTAAAAGACAGAGACTGACATTTGGGAGGCTCTGACATTGTGCCCTGATAGTTACAGTTGGTATTATGATCATAAAATCTGGTTGCCATTGTATAACCTTAGAGTGCTGTGACATGTCTCAATAGAGGAACCTTGTCTGCATAGGAAGACAAAAGGAGAATATGCAATCAGGCACAAATCTCAGGTGTTGTTTGTTAATAAATTAAAAGAATGTGTTTATAACAGAACAGGGGAAAGCAGGCAAAATTCTGAAAGGACTTTTATGCCCTCCCTGCTGAAGCAGGGAACTGAAAAAACCCTGAATGGATATTTGAATTGCACTGCAAAAAGTGAACGTGCCTGATGTCCCAATAAGGCCCATTAGCCAGAAAAAAAAGGAACATGGTGTAACTAAAGGCACCCTCCTACATGTACTACCATGACTACAACATCGTAAGCTAATACTCTCCCAGGCCTGGTAAAGTTTTCCAAGCAATTGCATCAGGCGAGTGCTTAATCCCTCTCTGCAGACCCAAATAATTACTTATGGAGTGTAACGAAACATGGTTCTGCAAAGCATTACATTATGTGACCTTATGTGACCCTAATTTGGTCCCTGGATGGACCCTAGCTGTGGGCTTTGTGAACAATATGATAACATTCATAACATCTCTCTCAAAAGGCTTTGGCTGGCCAGCCTGCACACCAGACTATATAAAACGCAGCTTTCATCTGTTGTGATGTCACTTGTGATGTGAACACAAGATTTGCTCAAGGTAATGAAACATCAGGTTTTTGTAACCATTATTTATAACAATGGCTTTACTTTGTATTGAGTGAATTTACATATTTAGCTACATAATGTAACAGTGGATGTGTCAGTTAAAACTGCATAGAAATAAAGCTAAGCTATGATAAATCTGTTAAATTAATACATTTTGTAACAGTATTTCATTTTGGCTGGGAATGTAGAACTTTATGACAGTATTGGTTTTATCTGACATTACCTTATGAGACAATTTCAGGTGGAATAAAGGACTTTTTTTTTTTTTTTTTTTTTTGGCCAGATACCATTAGGTGACTTCCAAAGCAGTATAAGAAGATGAATACACTCATTATTTTTTTTTATCTTCATTGTCAAAGAAATATGGGAACTCAGTTTAATGACTAGTTTGAAACTATTATGGATATATGATGCATGCCACTCCTTCTTTTCCTTGTTTTCATACACCTTTATTGCTTTGTGTTTAATAATGTGTTCTAATTCTTATTTATGTTACAGTACCTTGGAAATCAGGACTCAACAGGTGTGTAGAATAGCTTTAGAAGTAGAGATCTTTAAAAGAACTGTATGAAACATAGGTTGCTGTTTTTATTATTTCTCATTCCTATTTTTTTTTGATGGCCTGCAGGTATATTAACCATGTCTGAGAACAGCAGCATTGACCTGCTGGATTTGATGAAAGCAAAGCCCATTAAGGCGAGTGTGGGTATGGCCTCATTGCAGCTGCTGGTGTGGTCCTTCCTCTACATCAACAGCCTCATGCTCTTTACCTTCTTCAGTAAGCAGGCATTCCGGGGCAACACACGCTACATCCTGTTTGCCCACACCCTGCTGTCAGACTCCGTCTTCCTGCTGCTCACTGACCTGGTGGTGCTGCTCACCTACTTCTTTGTGATGGTGCCCATGGGCTTCTGCATCCTGCTCTGCATTATCATGGAGATTGTTACCAACACAACACCACTGACCATCACCGCTATGTGCTTGGAGCGCTATGTGGCCATCTGCATGCCACTGAGACACGCTGAGATCTCTACCACTGGAAGAACTATAGCTGCTATTGTCATAATCTCAGCCCTGTGCTCCATAAACCCCTTTATGGACCTCTTCATTCTTGTCGCAGCAGCACCACCAAGCTACCTTCACCAGCAGACTTTCTGCTACTACGAGGTCATGTTGTTCCTACAGTGGCAAAGCGAACTGCGAGCCGTCCTTAATCAGGTAGCATGTGCTTTGTTTGCAGTCATCATAGTGTTCTGTTACACTAAAATCATGCTGGCAGCTAAGGCTGCCTCAGGAGAAAACAAGGAATCCGCGTCAAAGGGACGACGAACACTGCTACTCCATGCACTACAACTTTTCTTGTCCATGATTGACTTGTGGTGTCCATACATCGAGGCTTTTGTGCAGGAGAACTACCCACAGGACTACGTGACCATCCAGTACTTCAATTTCATAGTTTTTAATATCATCTCGAGAGCCCTGGGTTCAATTATCTATGGTCTCAGGGATCAAAAGTTTTTCCTTGCTCTGAAACGTCTAGACAGATGCAAGCTAAATCCTATCTCTGCAGCAACCTAGCAGCTCAAATGAATAGGTACCAATAAAGGCTTGAATCAATTAATATAACTTATGATTTGTTGCTGAACATTTTTATCTGGGTCATTCTGCACAAATGGTTTGACTTGAGGAATGTAAAAAATATTAAATCAGTGTCCCATCTTTCTACAAATTTCATCAAAATATTCCTGATCAGTATTCAAGATGTAAGAATCTGATGTCAGTAGTGATTAATACGACTCAATTCGTAATGCATTTGAAATACTTTTTCAGATTACCCCTTTCTTTGCTTTCAAAATATGTCATAAAAGAAAAAATAAAACAGCTACATTATTATGCATTTTGATGCACTGTATACATATGATTTTTTTTATTTTTGTCCTGGTAGAAAAAAAGGATGGGTATATACATTGGGTTTTTTATTCTATTGTTAAAACTCATCAGTGTGATTTTTGAATATCTGCCCTATGACTTCATGTAATACGATGCAACCAAAACATCTGTGGCAATCAAGTAAAATATGCCTTTAATTACTGATATTGTTCAAAAAATTATCTTGTTAAAATGATCATTTTTTCATCATCCTAGTTTAAATTTATGGCTCTTATCAGAGTAATAATACCACGTGTCCAGCAAGTCCAACATTACAATCACAACCAATTAAAGGTATCAGTGTGCAGTGGTGTGTCTTTGAATACAAACCATTTCTACTGTTGAGAAATAATAAATCATGTATGCTGATGCTTTTTTCACTTTTTGGAATCGCCAGTTGCACTTTCGGCTTATCTCACAACAACAACCTCTGCAGTCATACAAGAGCACTGAAGTAAGATAACTGTAATCCTCTGATACACTTGTACACTAGCCAGTAGCTATTTTTGAAACTACTTGTCTCACAGTGCACCAGAGTGCAGGTGGGACCAGTTGGAGGATAGTTGCTACTTTACTGATGCCATGGGAACAACTTGGAGGTACCTGACGAATTGTAGGGTGCCTGAAAGTGGTGAGACAAGGAAACTGTGGCCAACACACCCTGCCCATCCCCAGAGGAATAAAGCCGATTTATTTCAGTCATTGCTGGTGAATGACACTGTTGGTTTTGAACATGGGATTTTGATGGTTGGTTACCATCTGCCCTCTAAGATGAGGTTACATTTTATACATTTGATAGTCCAACATTTTTATTTCAAGGTACAGGAATGGATGGCAGACGACTATCTCCTTCTTATTAAACTAGTGTAAAGTCAGGCATTCTGTCAGCGTTCCCGCCCCCTAGCTGTGCTGTTTTTGTTTTTCCCTGTCTGTGTGCTTTTGTTTTCCTTGTGTTCTGGCCCTGCCCCGCTCCCCGCCCGGTCTCCTCCCGTCCACACACCTGCTTCCCGTCGCCTTGTCAGCCCTGCCCTCATATCTTCCCTGCGTGTCCCTGTCCTGTTGCTAGTTCGTAGCAGTGTGAATTTTGCCTGTTTCGTCCCCGGCGTTTTCTCTTCTGTGTGCTGTTTCCCGTGTTTGACCTGCCTGTTTTTGACCTGATTCCTGCCTGCCGCTCTGCCCTGTTCATCCGATACTTCTGCCTGCCAGGTGTTTGACCCTGCCTGTTTCGGTTACCTGTACCTGGATTTTCCTTTGGACTGCCTTCCTGGTTTAGACCCTGCTTGTTCACCGATTACGTTCTTGCTTGCGTTTTAATAAATTTGCCGGAAACCCAGCGCTCCTGTGGTCTGCGTCTGAGTCCTTGCTCAAGCCCTGACACATTCTATGCTATCTCACCTGTGCAAAGCCAGCTACATTAATGGACTGCATATACCGAGCCTGCACATGTGGCTAGGTAGTCCTTAACATAATCTCTCAAACACTTTAGCAGCAATTGGCCTCTCAGCATTTTAAATTCAGCACAGGGGAAGATTTATATAATTGATTTCTCAGAAGAAATGAATGAAGGTGTATGTGTCATTACTGCATCTCTGTCACTACCACAACAAACCGATCTGATTTGACTCTTGACATTAACAGTATTGACTAATTTTGGACTTTTACAAATCCCCATAGCATGCAAACTATGGTTTATACGTTACGGCCAAATTGCCTGTATTTTTTGAAACCAACACTTTTGAAGTTTGTCGATTTGCTATAGAGAATAATATGCAGTATTTGCATTTTGGCTGTTTTATGAAGTGTTCTGCTAAAGGTTCTAATATTTTCTTCATGTTTTTTGGAAATGCGCACCCTTTGTTGAGTTGCATTGAATTTGATCAATAAGTGATTCATCCATTAAGAAAAGGTGGATGTGTGTGGATATTCTTCTTCTTCTTGTTAATAATAATAATAATAATAATAATAATCAACATCAAATAATAATAGTAATGATAAGAAGAAAAAAAAGAGACAATAGGAATAGCACCTTTCATTACAAAAAAAAAAAATTAATGGCTCTTCAATTAAGAAACGGTGGATTCATAATAATAATAATATGGCATGGCAGTGTAGCATAGTGGTAAGGAGCAGGGCTCATAACCAAAAGGTTGCTGGTTTTATTCCCTGTTGGGATACTGCTGCTTTACTCTTGGGCAATGTACTTATCCCAGAATTGCCTGAGTAAATATCCCACTGTATAAATGGATAACGTGTAAATTTTAACCTATGTAAGTTGCTCTGCATAAGGGCATCTGTTAAATGTAAGTAATGTAATAATAATAGGTAGAACACATTTTATACAATGACACTCATACTGTCATATAATGGCTGCTTAGAGCTTTTGGTGAGTCCAGATCATGTTGGAGTTATGGTGAATATGAGAATCAGTTAGGTGGGCAACTCAGATAGAGAGAGCACAACCAGGTGGGTGTGATTATGAGCCACTCATCGAAAGATCCTGTTTCTAGGAGTAGCATGGAGTTACTGCTGTCATGTAACCATATGATGATCTGTTCATAAGCCAGTGAGCTAGCCTGTTGTTCTTTAATAACTATGTCATAGCCTGTCATTTATCATGAGAATCTTCATTTATATGTTCATCATTCAAACAAAAAGCACCTCAGTGTAGGCCCGGCTCATCCACATTGTAGGCTTTCTTTGAAAGGGCAGCTAGACTGTTCTCTGAAAATCTAATATCACCTACTCACTTAATGCTTTAGTATGCTTTAGTATGTATATTTTATATGAACTCAATGGTCTTACCTGGACAAGGGAGAAAAATGGATAGTTTGTTTTGCAGGCGATTGCCCTCAGTGCTTTTCAATGACAGTACAAAAAATGATCACTAATACAAGCCACAAATCTTACTGAGGAACACTGCAAATTAAAAGACAGCAACCTAACAGCACTAAGACAGATGTACAGGCAGCAGCAAAATTTAGTTGCTCCCATGAAATAATCCTGCTTTACATTATTTCCCACATGTAGAACTTTACATCTGACAATGTTAAATATCATTTCAAATTTCACTGTGTCACTAGTAAAGTCACCTATTTTGCTTTTAATGTTATTGATACAAAAAAGGAACAGTAGAGGTTTAAAATTTCCATCAGTGCCCATTTACAGAAAAAAACAGTCACAGCCCTTGAGTGGGTTAGTGCTCACGGCATTCGCTTTGAGTGCATGCAGAGCCAAGGCCCTGGTTTCGACTCCAACTGTGTCATCAGCACATAGTGGTGCAACTAGCTGCTATATTCTGCTGGGTATAGGGCTTTGATATTTCAGCAGGGGCTGCACTTTCACCACTCTCAGGGACTCTGTGACTGATTAGGCACCTGCAAATTTCTTGGATGATGTCTATGAAGCCACACCCATTCTCAAATTACTGCTTAACTCACTGTGGTGAGCTGGGTGACTTGCAGTGTAAAAATAGTCATAGCTGGCACATGAGTGCATCAGAGGATTGCATTCTCCATGCCCAAACACTCCAGCATGAGTACAGTTGTTGTCGCAGTGATATAAGCCTAATTTATCCAGGTGCTGATTCAAAAAAATAAAGATGCATGGGGGGAGGAGGGGGGGGGGGGCAGCAAAAAGCATGAAAAACACAGTTTTGAAGTTGTACCCAGTCAATGTTGCTAAATTTTTGTTCCCTATTAAAATTTGCTCACATAAAAAAAAACTAGAAATGGAGGAGGTGACGCTGATTTGCCAATATACATCGACAAGTAAATTTCTCGTAATCATTCAACCCCAGCGACACAAATACATCTACACCACAAGTTTTATCTGTGTTATTACAAACAAAAAAGAGGCATGAATAGTCACTTGTAATAGGGGTAACATATTGCAGTAAAACAATCATTTACAGTGCCCAAGAGCTTATGACAAAATTGTCTACATGGCACATTTTCACAGTGAACAGAGGAGAAATTAAAGTAATCCGTTACGAATGCCTTTCCAGACTGACTTTCTATACGTTGTCATACAGCATGGTGGTAAGGTCACAAGAAGGCCCTTTTATGTCCTCACTGTTATTAAGGGAATCCAAAAAGACACCTGCAAATGTAACTGAAAAGCACTAAGTGACATAAAAATTTGGGTGCATATCTGTAGGAGCAGGGCTTGTAACTAAAATGTTGCTGGTTCGATTACCCACTGAAGCACTGCTGTTGTACCCTTGGGGAAAGTGCTTAACCCAGAATTGCCTCAGTAAATATCCTACTGTATAAATGCATAACATTGCGCTGGATAAGAGAATCTGCTAAATGACAATAATGTAAATGTAATGTAGTGCCACACCTACTACCCACACTGTCTGCACACATCCCCCCAACACCCCCACCCCACCATTGCCCTTCCATGCTGAGTAAGGGAACTAAAAAAGTCCCCTGAATGGGTATCTAATTTGCAATACTGTATTGTAGTAGTGAACATGGCTGATGATCTGATAAAGACCAGTGACCAGAAAAATGAACATGGTATAATTAAAGGCACCATCCTACATGTACTACCAATACTATGATAAACAGCATAGGCTAATACTCCCCTCTCCTTGCACTGGAAATGTTTGCCAAGTTCTTACATCAGTCAAAAGCTTAATCCCTTTTTGCAGACCCAAATAATTACTCTTGGAGGACATAACTTTATAGAAACATGGTTCTACAGTGGGGTATCACATCGATTTCACATCATGTGACCTTAACCCCCCAATGGTCCAGAGTTGCAAGCTTTGTCAACAGTATGGTAATATTCACACTCTCTCAATAGGCATTGGCTGGGAAGATTGTTCACCACACTATAAAAAATTCCACTTTCCAATGTTGTGATTTTACTTGTGATCTGAACACAATAAATGTTCAAGGTAATGTAAGATCAGGTATATATGACATTTATTTATTACAATGGCTTTATCTTTTATTGAATGAATGTACATATTTATCTACTGCACATGATATAACTGTGAATGTGCCATTTGGAAAATACACAGAACTAAAGCTAAGATACTGTTAAACCTGTTCAATTAATGTGTTGCAATAATATTTGTAATAGTATGTTTTTGTCGTTTTTGTCTGGTATTTTGTCTGATTGCTTTTATGAGACAACGTGTTCACTTATTCACTGTTTTTATCTTCAAGCATTTTCAGAAATAGGGGGAATTCGTTTTATGACTAGTTGAAAAATATTATGGACGTCAATTCATGACCATGTGGATTCATGATTCTTTGTGTCATTTTTTTTATGTTTGTCTTGCTATGTTTAATAATGTTTTCTGTGAGTCTGCTTAAATATAGACCGCTATTATCACTGTTATTTCCCAATCCCTCTTTCCTCTGTTCTCTCATAGCCTGGCAGGTGTATGAGCTATGATTCAAAACAGCAGTACCGAAGAGCTGGGTCTGGTGACTCTCAACCCCACTGAGGCAAGCGTGAGATTAGCCACAGTTCAGATTGCCGTGTGGTCCTTCCTCTACATCAACAGCCTCATGCTCTTCACCTTCTTCAGTAAGCAGGCATTCCGGGGAGATACACGCTACATCCTGTTCGCCCACACCCTGCTGTCAGACTCCGTCTTCCTGCTGCTCACTGACCTGGTGGTGCTGCTCACCTACTTCTATGTTCTGCTGCCCGTGGGCTTCTGCATCCTGCTCTGCATTGCAATGGAGATTGTTACCAACACAACACCACTGACCATCACCGCTATGTGCTTGGAGCGCTATGTGGCCATCTGCATGCCACTGAGACACGCTGAGATCTCTACCACTGGAAGAACTATAGCTGCTATTGTCATAATCTCAGCCCTGTGCTCCATAAACCCCTTTATGGATGCCTTCATCCTCATTGCCACGGCACCTCCAGATTACTTTTCCAAGCTGACCTTCTGCCACTATGAGATCATGATACTTCTGAAGTGGCAGCGATTAATTCGAGCCGTCCGGAATCAGGTGGTCTTTGGTATAATTGCCGTCATCATAATATTCTGCTACACTAAAATTATGCTGGCAGCTAAAGCTGCCTCAGGAGAAAATAAACAGTCTATGTCAAAAGGGAGACGCACGCTCCTACTCCACGCGCTGCAGCTTGTCTTGTGTATGTTTGAAATGTGGTGTCCCTACATTGAGGAAATGGTGCTGGAGAACAATCTGCAGATCTACCTTACCATCCGATTCTTCAACTTCATGGCATTCACCATCATCTCGAGGGCCCTGAGTCCACTTATCTACGGCCTCAGGGATCATAAGTTTTTCCTGGCCATGATATACTATACCAGCTGCAAGATGAACCACATCTCTGCAGAAATGTAGAACCACAAAGTCTTGCCTCAGATGCACAGGTACCACAGACGTTCAGGGTTCTGCGTGACTTATGCAATAAGCACATGGGAAAAAACATGAAAATTAGCTGTATCAGGGTGTTTTGATGCAGTTGCATCAAGCAAACAAAATGTGGTCGTGAAATGTTTCTCTGAGCTGTAGTCTTCATGTGCTGCTTCTTGCTGCTTCTGTTTTCATTTGCAATGATTTTCTTTTAAGTTGTAGATAGTTTGATGTTCAAAGATTTTTATTTGGGCATTTGTATTTACAGTGTTGTGACTGCTTTCCTGAGCGCATCTTTTTCCTCTCTCTCTCAATAGCCTTTAACTCATTTACATCGGTCGTAAAATTAAAGTCACGGCATCTTCGTGTTTCTTATTTCTTTTTCTCTTTTAATGCAGATAGCATTAATGCCCTGCATGAATGCAGTATTTAAATTCTCAAGATGTGAAAATCATCCCAGTGTTTAGAATGCAGTCCACAGGATCATTTGAACTTCATTATATTTACTGGTTTATATTTACGTGGACCCTAATTAATAAGTTAATTAAAATTGATTAATATAAAATGTATTTGTGGAGCTCCTTTCATACAATGAAACAAGCAGCCCAAAGTGCTTCA
This sequence comes from Megalops cyprinoides, assembly GCF_013368585.1. Classification (NCBI taxonomy): domain Eukaryota; kingdom Metazoa; phylum Chordata; class Actinopteri; order Elopiformes; family Megalopidae; genus Megalops; species Megalops cyprinoides. The sequence continues at coordinate 32,441,550 of NC_050591.1, read as the reverse complement.
CAGTAGAAAATAGACAGACACACAGAATCAATTAAGTGGTTAAAGAAAACATAAAAAAAAAAATGCAAAATCAACAATAATTATATAATATCAGTGGCAGGTTTAATAAAGCTAGCAAATGAGTGTACATAAATTGCTGGTTTACAATAAATTGAAAAATGTGAGAGAATTCCCCACTAAATGATCTTTTGCAGGACCAGGGTTATAAATTTTGCAGGACCAGATTATAAATTCCAATTGTACCTGGGCAGCAAAAGGTTTCCTGTATTTGGGGATTTTTCTTCATCCAATATTAATAATTTGACAGAAGCAAACAGAAGTAATATTGAAAATTATTACAGCAGACGTTGTTCAGTGGCCCCAGGAAATTTTGATATGTTGCCTCTTAACATGCCATCTATGTTTTTATGCATATTAATGGTCTCATCACAAACTCTGTGTGGAACTCAAAGCAACCCAGAATTGCCCTAGAGAAATTAATGCTGCCACCACATACTGGGGGAATAGCACATGCTGATATTAAAAGGTATTACATGTCCTATCTAACTAGGCAAACTTACGAGTTTCACCCCCCCAAAGGACCAACCGTCAAAGCCAATACCACTTAGAATGCTAGCATATGAATTAATTGCTGCACATTTGAGAGAATACCCACCGAATGATGTCAGCATCCTGGAATACTCTCGATACGGGCAAGGTATCAATGTATACTTCTCTCCAGAGAACAATATAGAACAGCACGCATATACTGATTAGGTACAAACCCATTGCCTGGAACGGATGCATTTAAGTGGGTATTTGTACAGAAGAAAAAAGGGTGATAAAGGGACAAAGGGATTTGAAAAAAAAAAAACATGATCACATTTTGAAGCAATGCTTTGTGAAACAATGAATCTGTCAATCATGTGTGAATCAAGGCATGTGTATAAATCAGTGTATGTTTAAATGTATGGATTAATCATGTATGTCTAAATTCAAGAGGAGGGGAAAGAAAAGGGGGAGAGAGTAGGAAGGATATAGGCTAACTATGAAGGTGTGCCTTGTTACACACCCTTGTAATATATCATGTTTATTTACTTATTTATTTACTGATTGATGTATTTAATGCACTCTCACTTTTTGGATGGCGTGTTTTTTATTGTTTTTATTTTTCTCTATCTGCTTAGCCAAGTGGTATTCCTTATGTGTATAATCACACTAATGATCACTAGTAAATAAATATTACTGAATATGTCATAGGGTAGAAAAATAAAGAAAATGTCATTTTGTATTTATACACCTATTTGTCTGTTAGTATGGAAAATACTATTATGCCTCTATGTTGCTATGCGTATGCGTCATGGGATAGTGTTGTTTGTTCTAATGGTGGTATGTGTGCCATGATGTAGTGCAGTCCTGCTGTAATGTTGGTTGGTGTGTTTTGATACAGTGTGCTATTGCAGTTACCATCAAAAAAGGTAAAATCTGTACATACCTCCCCTAAGAAATTCAAAAAACTATTAAATCACTGTATTTTACAGTTAAAAAAACAAGAATTACAAAAAGTGAATTCCAAATTGCTGACAATAAATGAAGACATTGGAAATGTATTTATGTTTAAAACAAGTAAAACAACTTCTAAAACAAATCCTAAAAAATGACTGATAGCCAACGCAGTGACTATACATTACAGGGGAAATATGTGCTGTTTTAGTATGCGTGAGAATTTTTGCAGCTGTTTTGCTGATTTCTTGGGAGGACCAGGAAACAGAGTGCTGCAATAGTCTAATCAGCGAATGATAAATGTGTACATTCGTTTTTCTGCATTGGCCTGTGACAGAAATGGCCTTTCTTAGGTTGAAAAAAGTCACTTTTGTTGCATTTTTATATGGAGCTGTAAGATCAAACTAGTGCATATAGTGTATAATAACACTAAGATTCTTTACTTCAAATTCATTTTTGATATCAAAAATCTTAGAATGTTTCTCCTTTCTTATTGTCCAATAAATAAAGCTTCTTGATTTAAACAAAGAAAAATTTCAGACATTCAGAGCATTTTTCTAAGGTGCAACGTGAACCTTTATTCTCAAATGACACAGAGATGCACCATAGTGTGTCTGCATAAAAAGGAAATTAATACTATGGCCACTTATTATATACCATAAATGGGAATACAACAAGATAAAAGAAGTATACCAAGGATGGATCCCTGTGGGACTCCACAAGTAATACCAGACTTTTCAGATCAGAGTCTCTAAGGACAACAGGAAATAGTGTTCCTGTTATATAAGATTAAACCTACTCCAACATTGTTTCAGATGGACCAACATGATTTTGCAGACGATGTAACAAAATTTTATCACCAACAGTGTGAAATGCAACCCTGAGTGTCTGAAATGCAAAACTGAGAGTCTGAAAGCAGCAGGTCAGGCAGGCCAAGCTGAAATTCCCACCCTTATGTTCTCCGCCTGTGCGGTCCTGCTCATAACTGGCGGATGACTGAACCTGGGCTGTAGAGCTTCCTGTATGAAAAAATTATTCCTGGCCTACACAACATGATTCTCCGTATATTACAATATATTTCCTTTTTTGTATGGGTTAGCATGCAGTCAAAGTGAATGCCTGAACCATTGAGTTGTGTGGGAGTCATGGTTGTAGCAGATTAACACAATGAATAAAATTCATAGCTATGGTATTCAACATATTGTCAACATAGAGGTTATGATCCCCAGTGAAAAGAACTCTATCATAGTCAGTAGGCATTATAGGTAGGAATTCAGCAAATTCTAAAAGAAAGAGGGGACTGTGGTAAGCAGTGATACATATTACAGGAATATCACATTTTCCACGGCATTGTAAAGTAGACAAATCACCCAAAGACACTTGTTTGTAATTAAATGTATCTAGAGAAATTCTTGTTATATTTGCAACTGTTCTTGTGTTTTATTCACATGCGTCCGTTCCTTCTGCATTTACCAGTGCGTGTCGGAAGCCTCCAAACCATCAATCAAACTGGGGGCGACAGTGGCTCAGGAGGTAGAGCAGTCGACTGGGGATTGGAAGGTCCCTGGTTCGAATCTGGCTCATCTTGGCAGAGTGTCGAAGTGTCCTTGAGCAAGACACTAAACCCCCAACAGCTCCCAGTGGCCAGTTGGTAAGCCTGTATAGCAGCCTCTGCCGCTGGTAGGTAGATGTGAGGCATATAAATGTAAAGTGCTTTGAGTACTCAAATGAGTAGAAAAGCGCTATATAAATGCAGTCCATTTATCTGGCGCAGAGAGCAGGAGCTACACTCACTCACAGCTGCACCCACAGAAGAGAGCGCGCGTTCTCTGAGCAAAATGTTTCAGTTGTATTGACTGTAAGTTCGGATTTTGCGGAACAGAAATTCCACCCTGTTTCACAACCGCGAAGCAAATTTTAACTGCATTGCCTGAGTCTCATTTTGGAAGCAGCTATTTCCATTCCCGTACAGTTAACAGATAGGTTGCACATTGCTGTCACATGGATTTAAGGAAACCCACAGTTGCAAAGTTAGCAAGGAAGCTAAATCAGTGGAGGAGCAGGATGTATAGCAATGACATAAATCCATGTAAACAGCAGCAAACAGTAATAAACTTGTTCACCAGTGTAAAAAGTGCATAATACTGTGGGCACTGTATGCATTCAGTTAGCTTGTGAGCCAACTGCAGATACCAAATGATAAGACTGTGGGACCTGCATAAGATATAGTCCAAGTTCTGTTTGATGTGAATGACATATTATTAGTGCATAGGAAAATCGTAAAGGTTTTCCCTTCTCTTAGGGAATTGGTATGGGAGATATCCTATTGTATTACAATATCCAAGAACGTCTGATAAAATTGTCAACAACCTGACATGTTTCCTAGTTAATAGAAGGGAAAGCCACCCGTTATTAATGCCTCTCCTTCCTACCAGACTTTCTTGATGTTGTCACAGAGCACGGAGTGTTAGAATCATCATCAAGGCCCTTTTGATATCACCATTACAATGAAGGGGATCAAAACCAGATGATCAGAAAGATAAATCTACTCTTGTAACTGTTACAGGTACACATTGAAAAAATATACAATTTCCTCAAATTACATTTAAAGATAAAAAGAATGGATTAAGTAAGTACCTTGCTAGATTGAAGAGTAAACATGTTTTAGTCAGACATACAGTATGCCACATGACACTTATCTTTTTCACAGGAGCTGCAGTATTAACAGCATATACACAATTCAGGCATAATTAGTAAGCAAGTTTACACAGGTAGGTCTTATGATTTCATTCAGAATAGTGGGTGGCTCTGATGTATTCTCAGTTTTTTCTTAAACCTGTTCACCGGGACAAAGAAGGCCCTAGGTTGTTGATCTCAGGCTGCTCTCTGATGGGTCCAGGAGGGATGGAGCAGCTCTGTGGAGTAATCAGGTGCTGTTACATCTATGGAGTAGCAATATGTAAAAAAAAAAAAAAAATTATATAAGGAACTCATTCCTAGTATAATGTGACCGGTGTAGTCAATTTAGTATGAGCTCTTGCAGCAGGATTTTGAAAAAACTGCAACCACCGGAGCACTTAACCTGTTAAACCCGAGAAGACTGTTGCAGTAGTCTTGATGACATTCAAAGATGCACATGAATTTGGAAGGCAAATATGATATTTCTGATTTGTCTTAAAAGATGCTGGGCCTGCGATGCCTTTTCCTGGGAGTTTTTCTGTATATGAAAATTCTCAGCCAACCAAGCAGGATTTGGAACACACAACCCTCTGGCTGACACAGCTAATACCCACACTGCCTGTAAATCCCCCCCCCCCCACATGTACCTGCTCAATTAAAACAAACAGCGTGGGCTTAAACTCACTTAACCTCACTTAACCCTACACTGGTTATTTTTGCCAAACAATTACATCAGTCAAAGGAAGCCTAATCCCTCTCCACAGACTCAAATAATTCCTCTTGGAGGACATAGGTTTAGAGAATCATGGTATCACAGAAACGTGGTATCACATTATGTGATGTTACTTTGAACCCTAGTTGCAGGCTTTGCCAACGGTATGGTAATTTTCACATCATCTCTCTCAATAGGCATTGGTTGGCAAACCAACTCACAACTCTATATAAAACTCAGTTTGTGACTGTTGCGTTCTTACTTCTGATCCGAACATAAGAATTATTGTTCAAGGTAACGGAAAATCAGGTTTATGTAACTATATTTTGTAACAATCGCTTTTGTCTTTTATGGAATGAAGTTATGTATTTAGCTATATCATATAACAATGAATGTGAATGAATGTTTATATATATATGTTTATATAAATGTTTCACAGTGCGCTGTTGTTGCAGACCACCCACAATTTTGTTGTACCCCCCACTGTGCAATGTCTATTCTGATTCTGATTCTGATTTAAAATATGTATATAACTAAAGCTAAGCCAGAGCTAAACTAGCTGAAATAATGTATTTTTTCCTGTTTTCACTTGTGAATGCAGTAGTTAATATTTATGTATGTCAATGTAATATGTCATACCTATATTTGTGTGACATTACCTTTATGAAACATTTTCAAGTGACAGAAATGAAAGTGGTTATTATTATAATGAAAGTGAAAAAAATATATTTTTTAATGATTTTGTGAGATTAGGTGTTGGTGATTTCAAAAAAAATGAGAAGATGAATACATTTACTCATGATGAAATATGTTAGCAACTGTTTTTTTCTTCAAGCGTTTTCAAAGAATTATTGGGACTTTTTTTGCAAATTTGAAACTTTTATGAATGTGGACTTATGGTATTCCTTATTTTCTAGTTGTTTTAATCATATATGTGTGTTTTGCTGTTTTTAATAATGCTCTCTTTGAGTCTGCTCAATAATCCCAAATAGGGATTATTATAAATGTAAGGTTATTATTTATTAATATTATTACTTATTAACTAATAATAGTATTAAGTAATTAATAGTATTACTTATTATTATTGCTATTCCCAATCCCTCTCCTCTGTTCTCTCATAGCCTGGCAGGTGTATGAGCTATGATTCAAAACAGCAGTACCGAAGAGCTGGGTCTGATGACTCTCAACCCCACTGAGGCAAGCGTGAGATTAGCCACAGTTCAGATTTCCGTGTGGTCCTTCCTCTACATCAACAGCCTCATGCTCTTCACCTTCTTCAGTAAGCAGGCATTCCGGGGAGATACACGCTACATCCTGTTCGCCCACACCCTGCTGTCAGACTCCGTCTTCCTGCTGCTCACTGACCTGGTGGTGCTGCTCACCTACTTCTATGTTCTGCTGCCCGTGGGCTTCTGCATCCTGCTCTGCATCGCAATGGAGATTGTTACCAACACAACACCACTGACCATCACCGCTATGTGCTTGGAGCGCTATGTGGCCATCTGCATGCCACTGAGACACGCTGAGATCTCTACCACTGGAAGAACTATAGCTGCTATTGTCATAATCTCAGCCCTGTGCTCCATAAACCCCTTTATGGATGCCTTCATCCTCATTGCCATGGCACCTCCAGATTACTTTTCCAAGCTGACCTTCTGCCACTATGAGATCATGATACTTCTGAAGTGGCAGCGCTTCCTGCGAGCCATCCTGAATCAGGTGGTCTTTGGTATAATTGCCATCATCATAATATTCTGCTACGCTAAAATTATGCTGGCAGCTAAAGCTGCCTCAGGAGAAAATAAACAATCTATGTCAAAAGGGAGACGCACGCTCCTACTCCACGCGCTGCAGCTTGTCTTGTGTATGTTTGAAATGTGGTGTCCCTACATTGAGGAAATGGTGCTGGAGAACAATCTGCAGATCTACCTTACCATCCGATTCTTCAACTTCATGGCTTTCACCATCATCTCGAGGGCCCTGAGTCCACTTATCTACGGCCTCAGGGATCAAAAGTTTTTTCTGGCCATGATATACTATACCAGCTGCAAGATGAACCACATCTCTGCAGAAATGTAGAACCGCAAAGTCTTGCCTCAGATGCACAGGTACCACAGGCGTAGCAATGGGTTCTGCGTGACTTTCAGATGCATGGGAGTAGTGAATGGTTCTGCATGTCTTGCTGGGGACTTAAACTGGGATCATGACCTCCTGTCACATACATGGGAACAATAGGAAGATTAGCTGTATCACGGTGGTTTGATGCAGATGCAAAATGAATAAAATTTGATCCATGAAATGTTTCACTGAACTGTAGTCTTCATGTGTTGCTTTTACTTCCTCACTATTGTTATTAATAATTTTCATTTACAATGTTCTGAGTTTGTAAGTTGTAAGATATCCACAGTTTTCTGTGTGGGCATTTGTATTAATAATTTCTTGACTGCTTTTCTTAGTGCATTGCAAGTTAGGCCTAGCTATTTAAAATGATATTAATAAAATGCCGCTTTCATTTTTACTTGCCTCTTAATGAAATTACTAGCAACATAATTTTTGTTGCTAGTCTATGATGGAAGTTTGTAGCAATGCAAATCTATCAGCATTTATTATGCAATTTTTTTAAGTTACACATATCACTTGCCAGAAATTCAAAGCAAGTTTCCTTTGGCTCTTCAAAAATGAGTGTTTTTAAGAGATCTGACTGCTGCTTCCCTAGATGACCACCAGATGGCATCATAACTTCTTGTGTTCTATGCCTGATTTTGTTCACGTCTTGCACCTGTGTTCATTAGTTATTGATTTCACCTGTGTTTTCTGTTATTTAACCCCTGCCCTTTGTCCACTTATTTGCTAATCTGCCCTGCTTATAGTGTGAATACTTGCACCAAGTCTGTGCTGTTTCTCTTGTGCCTTCAGTGAATGAATCTTTATTTTCTTTGAATGAAGCCTTTTGTGTCCTAAGGCATATCTGCACTTGGATTCACTGTGCTCATTGTCACAGTTTTGGATAATTATCTGCATCTATGGCAAGGGATAGACTTATGCAATATCTTTGCAAATGTTAATGCAGAAAGAGGTGGATTTGGAGGTTGCAGATGCATGATGATACTTTTACCTGTACAGTATCTATTTTCCTGGAGAATGGCCCTCATCAGGGCAGGTAACATTACTTGCAATACATTTTACATTTGACTTCTAATCAGGAACCCATTTGGACAGTCTTTTTTTTTTTTTTTTTTTTGAGAAAGGGGGGTTACAAGTAGTGTCGGAGTAAGAGGTGTGGTACTAGACATGGAGCCAGAGGGTTGTGTGTTTCCAGTCTCATTTGGCTGGCTGAGATCTTAATATAGGAAGCCTCCCAGACAGAGGTCTTTCAGACCCAAAATCAGCAGAATTGAGCGGGGGGAAGTGAAATTTGAAGCATTCTCCCCCACATGGCTGTTCTGCAGCTTTATCTTCACGTAAAACAGTAAGATTCATTTGATTACGTCCCTGGTTTGGAAAACGCCTACTTGTTAAAAAAGAGATTGAGAGGTATTACCTAGGACAGATGAATGTACGGGTAGTTCATTTTAAATGAAGAACCTATCCGTTTTTACAATATTTTTGTTACTCATTTGTCTGTTTTCAGATGGAAATAAGATTGGAAGATGGTGTACATGAATTATCATCATTGTATTCAATGCACAGCAGGCTTCGATAAAGGCCGTTAGCCCTGCCTTTTTGGCACTTCATGATCAGCAAATATGTAACCCAATGGATGGCTGAATGCGAGTGAGGAGGGTAACACACACATGGCTGTGATGCACATCCTGTTGGACTGGTGTGTGCCGTGTGCCACACATGGAGGTGATTATTACCAAGCAGCTCCAGAACACAGTAACAGGTGTGCCCTTGATACCCCCCTGCCCCCCCCACCCCCCCCCACCTCAATCCCCAGTCAAAAACGCACTCAAAAATTAACAGACAACACCTGAGTTGTGTGCCTAATTAGTTTTGTTGGGAAAACAAGGTTTCTCTGTGGGGATGTGCAACGTTGTACTGGGGTTTGATCACCGGTATCTGTCAGTCCTCACTGTGGAAGGTCATATTTTTTTCAGAAGGGAGTCAGCTTTACCTTTTGTGGCCTGATTAAAACTGCTACCCTAAAAGTGACACAGACATCCCACCTGTTTTGAGTTTTCGAGTATATACAGTTGTAACATTCCAAACTATTTTAAACCAATTTATTTTCAACACACATTTTGGACCAACACTGCTAAAAGCTAAGCGCTGAATTTGTTGCCCACCAGACAGTGCACAGTGTCAATAGAGAGATGATTCAATTGTCCTAGAATAGAAAGTGTTTTGCATTACTTTGAAAGCTAGCTAGCTATCTAGTCTGAACCATTCACTGGTTCAGATCACGGATATCCTTATCTCCATTAGTGACCAGGTATCTACAACCAAAATCAAGTTATTTACAATGCTTACTCCTGGCATCTTCGGATGGCCCTGGCCATCTGGTAAGGAGAGGATTGGGCTCTGCATGACCCCTCACCCTTATCAGGCCATAAAAGAACATCAAGCCATTTATTGATGGGCTTTGTGACGCTGCTCTTGACTTAAAATAAACACAAGCATCCTGGCATAGCCATGCGTGCAATACCTCTGAGACACTTGGCACCTGAAACGTGAGCCCCTATGGGATCACACACAGTTCACTGGAGATTCTCAAGTCTTTATCATGTAGCATCTACATGGGCTCCTCTCGTCCAATCAGATCGCGCGACAATTAGAGGCGTGAGTTTTCTACCAGTGACCGAACTGTGTGCCCACATGGACTATAATGTTTGAAGTGGCTCTATATAAGTGCGGCAAAGGCAGTGTCCAGTGGGTTCAGGATGATTTCTGCATCCTGAACCCACCGCCAATGCATTGTGAACTCATCTTCAACTCTGGACGGCCAAGCTCTTTGCAGTACGCCCCGTTATGAATCCACAACTGGCTCTGGAAGCAAGTCCCTCGACTCCCTTGTCCTCTGCCTCATTTGTAAGATGCTTTGCATAAAAGCATCTGCCAAATGAATAAATTCCTCACTACACCAGAGTAGGGGAAAATGCATGGCTATTGCCCGAGCACACCATCTAGAGCCTGTTTTCATGTCCCCTCACCACCTGGCAAGGTAGTCACCCCTGTCACCCTGCCTCATTGCCCTCTGGGTGTTTATTTGATGGCCTGCAGCAGCAGGTGAGGTAGCAGTACACAGAAGGCCCTCTTTGCAGATCAATGTGGCTGGCAGGTTCAGGAGACAGAAATCATGTTCCACAGATCAGGCAGGAAAAGCTGTCCTATTTGGACATCAGAGGACCCGGGTATTATTTGTTGGCCTCCTCAGGCCTGCTATAAGGCCACGGTCAGCCCTGTCTTAGAAAGGCCGACATGGGACACATTTCCTGAGTGTCTCAAAACTCTGCCGTCCCAAGAGTCAGTCCTACTGTTATGGGCCTGATGTTCAGTTTTGTTTATTTTTCCTGTTTGGCTCTGCTTTTGTGGGGTTGTGACCATTAAGGGAAAACAAGTCAGGTTTTGGCTACTTTACCTTTATGCTTCAGTGTTCCCTATCAAATTGCAATGCATGGTGTCCATCCGCGCCATCCGGCCCTGTGAATAACTACGCTTGGAATCACACAGCTATTTTTTAGCACTATTGCTAAAGTTTCTTTTCTATTTGTGGAAGTTTCAGAAATAGCCCTTGTCATTGATTACAGAAAAAATATTTTCCTCAAAGAAATTAACTGCTATTTTGACTTGAGCGCTACATTGCATAATCAAATCTCTGATAATGAATGTAATAATAGAAATGAACCATTTTCCTGTTATTTGGTTTACACAATGCAGTAATTCTATCCTGTTTCAATGCTTATTTGAAGGATTTCATGGTATTTTAAAAAATAACTCAGTGCTGATGCGAGCAGAACCACATCCCTGAAAATGGCCCAGGATGTTTCATTGTTCCATTACATTGTTCTGTTGAGTTACCCTCATTTCCACTGAGGCCAAGTGCAGCTGATGACATCAACGGTGTAACTGTTGCCAAGACGAGTATCTGTAAACAGTTATTCAGCACTGCATGCTTATGTCATTTAGCCAGTCTAAAACCAACTCAGTATATATACAAGCACAATGCTGAAAAGATTCTCTTGCAAGTGTTGCTTAAGGAAAGAGCCTAGAGATCTGAAAGGTACTGAAAACATGCTGATCACTACAGCTTTTTTTCAATGAACAGGTTTGTGTAGAATATATCAGACAGTTTTGTACAATTTTTTTACATATTGATACATTTTCTAAACTACGGTAAGACATATGAGAAAATTAGTTTAGGCTTCTGGCAATCTAGTCTGCCAGGGCAGTGCATGTGTGAGTAAAGTGTATGGAATTTTATTCATGGACGCTGGTTTTAAACACTAGTCAAATGTTTCACATTTCAAATGACTGCATTATGCTCGTGTATTTGCAAATGTTTTTAAGGGGAATTAAAGAGATTGAGGAAGAGCAGTACTTTCAATTTCATTTCAGTTGAGCTCATTTGTAAATCGATTGTCTTGCTAGTAGCCTTCTATAGTAGAACACTGTCGTGTTTCCTCCCATTCAAGCATTTGATGTAGGGAACTGCATTTTCTCCTTTTGGAAATGAATTTATTACAGTTTAAATTGAATTCACTCTTTTCTCCTCTGTGTTGCCTCAAGAGGTACAATGGCACAATCTACCAACCTGAGCAATAATCCTGCACCCCTCCTCTCCAGACCTTGGAATGAGAAGGTAGTGCTGGTGCAGGTGTTGGTGGGAATTTTCCTCTACGTGAACTGCCTCATGATATGCACCTTCTTCAAAAAGGAGGCCTTTAGAACCGACACTCGCTACATTTTGTTTGCACAGACACTGTTCATGGACTCTGCCCTCATGGTGTTTACGGACTTGGCTCTGATTGGGAGTTACTTCCAGATCCCAGTTCCCTGCATTCCCTGTGTGATAATGTGCACCATCATGGCCTGGCTTACTCTCGGCACACCACTGACCCTGGTGGCAATGTGCCTGGAACGCTATGTGGCCATCTGCATGCCTCTGAGACACGCCAGCATCTCCACCACTAGAACCAGGCTGCTAGGCCTTGTCCTCACCTGGTGTCTCTCAGCAATACCTGCTCTGATTGTTTTCTTTATATTTACCTCCTCTGTTCCTCTCAGTTTTTTTTCCACATACCTGATCTGCACCGTGGAGATGATGATCGTTCACAATTGGCAGGCACAGATCAAAGCTGTTTTATATAACCTTTACTTCGTGATCATGTCTATTACCATAGGCTTCACCTATGTTAAAATTACGGCAGCTGCCAAAGGAGCCTCAAAAAACAACAAATCTGCCTCCAAAGGTCTCAGGACTGTGGTTCTTCATGCCTTTCAGTTGCTCCTCTGTTTGATTCAGCTGTTGTGCCCTTACATAGAGATGGCTATCATGAAGATTGATTACATGCTGTTTATTAATGTGAGATACTACAACTTCATTATGTTTGTATTAGCACCACGTTGTTTGAGCCCACTGATATATGGTTTAAGGGATGCAAAGTTCCTTCTGATTTTGAGATACTATGCAATTTGTGGTCTGAATAAAAAAGGCTATTGTTGCAAATTCTGTCCACTTCATGCTAAAAATGAGAAAATATGGCCTTTGAATGGTAAATAAAAATCACTGGAATGGATGACTCATTGATGTGGCATGGAAATGTTTGTACACACATGTGGGTATGCATTAACATGTCAGTTTAACTACTAAAAGACATGAAAGCAGTTACTAAATGTGCGACAACACTCTTAGAATAGGAATGATACCAAACTGATCTCAAACCTTTATTAAATCAAGGATTAGTAAAATGATCAAAATAAAATGTAAACATGTGAGGTGCTGGAGTTCGTTTAAGAGTATTGTAAAATATAGTGGGACAACTTGTTTATGAAATAATGAATAATAATTAATAAATTGTACAATCTGACTTGTTAGGTCTTGTGTTGCATTCCATCCTCCTGTGAGCAATAGGTGAATACAGAGGAAAGGCTTCTTTTGACGAGTACCTAGACTTCTCTGTAAATGAAATTTTGCATTCTTTTCTAAAAAATACACCTGTTTAACAAATTATTGAGAAAGATGTGTTTGTTCATCTTATGACACAAATATAAGCTTAAAGATATTAAACATCAGTCTTTATTTTATAGCAACACAAAGTGTATTTCAATGCAGAAACCTGAACGTCATGGAAAACCGATATTGTCTTATTGGTCTTATTGGTTATCATATATTGCACTATTTTTATTTATCATTTATTCTCTGTAAAATGGTAGTGATAGGGGGACTGCATAGTTTTCTTACATAGTTGCAATAAGTACAGTCACCATGGGCCAAAGCTCCTCTGTTGTCATTGTTAAGACAGCTCCACCTGGTGGAGGGTTATTGCACTCACATTTTGTGCTTGTGTGTCTGAATGGTTAATGTCCTGTTCGTCACACAGGCCGCTGTGCAAGGACAGAGACAGGCACTGCACAAGGAAACTTAGCAGCTGTGATTGGACAGTGTCTCAGAAATGCCATCCTATGACAGGTTTGCAATGCCCAGAAGCCAAACCATTATGCCATAAAATTCTGCTTGACAAGCTAGACCAAAGCAGCATGATTGCAGTCGATGACAATCTTTATGTATCTTCCACCTTCACAAAAAATGCTGAGTTTTGAAACAAGAAAGAAACTACATTGAGCATTTGTGTGGTATTTCAACACAAAAACTGTGAGCTCAGAAGCCTCGCTTCTCCTTTGGCTGCACTTTCACTGACTTACCAGGCCTCATGGGCCTCTTAATAAATTCTCTGCCATTGTCCCCTGGTGGTGGAATGACCTTCCACACTTCATCCATTCTCCCGAATCTCTCACTATTTTTACATCTGAATACCCAGCACTTCCGTACTCACCTGATCACCTGAATCAATAACACCTAAAGAAATTTCTCATGTCCTAATCTCTGTTTTCCTTTAAAAAAATAATGGTTTAATGCACTTGTGTGTCTACCAGCTAGCTTGTACCTTGTCTGGCCAACTAAAGAAACTTGGTCGTGCAGCACTTCTAATATTGTGATTTCTTGTATGGCTTTTGCTTGTGTTGTCCTCTGCCTCATTTGTAAGTTGCTTTGGATAAAAGCATCTGCCAAATGAATAAATGTAATGTAATGTAAGTGGTTCATTTTGTTAGTTCCTCATTACACCAGAGTAGGGGAAAATGCATGGTTATTACCCGAGCACACCATCTAGAGCCTGTTTTCATGTCCCCTCACCACCTGGCAAGGTAGTTACCCCTGTCACCCTGCCTCATTGCCCTCTGGGTGTTTATTTTATGGCCTGCAGCAGCAGGTGAGGTAGCAGTACACAGAAGGCCCTCTTTGCAGATCAATGTGGCTGGCAGGTTCAGGAGACAGAAATCATGTTCGTCAGATCAGGCAGGAAAAGCTGTCCTATTTGGACATCAGAGGACCCGGGTATTATTTGTTGGCCTCATCAGGCCTGCTATAAGGCCACGGTCAACCCTGTCTTAGAAAGGCCGACATGGGACACATTTGCTGAGTGTCTCAAAACTCTGCCGTCCCAAGAGTCAGTCCTACTGTTATGGGCCTGATGTTCAGTTATGTTTATTTTTCCTGTTTGGCTCTGCTTTTGTGGGGTTGTGCCCCATTAAGGGAAAACAAGTCAGGTTTTGGCTACTTTACCCTTATGCTTCAGTGTTCCCTGTCAAATTGCAATGCATGGTGTCCATCCGCGCCATCCGGCCCTGTGAATAACTACGCTTGGAATCACACAGCTATTTTTTAGCACTATTGCTAAAGTTTCTTTTTCATTTGTGGAATTTTCAGAAATAGCCCTTGTCATTGATTACAGAAAAAAATATTTTCCTCAAAGAAATTAACTCTGTTATTTTGACTTGAGCGCTACATTGCATAATCAAATCTCTGATAATGAATGTAATAATAGAAATGAACCATTTTCCTGTTATTTGGTTTACAATTTGTCCCAACGATTTCATAACAATGCAGTAATTCTATCCTGTTTCAATGCTTATTTGAAGGATTTCATGGTATTTTAAAAAATAACTTTAGAGCAGAACCACATCCCTGAAAATGGCCCAGGATGTTTCATTGTTCCAATACATTGTTCTGTTGAGTTACCCCCATTTCCACTGAGGCCAAGTGCAGCTGATGACATCAACGGTGTAACTGTTGCCAAGACGAGCATCTGTAAACAGTTAGTCAACACTGCATGCTTATGTCATTTAGCCAGTCTAAAACCAATTCAGTATATATACAAGTACAATGCTGAAAAGATTCTCTTGCAAGTGTTGCTTAAGGAAAGAGCCTAGAGATCTGAAAGGTACTGAAAACATGCTGATCACTACAGCTTTTTTTCAATGAACAGGTTTGTGTAGAATATATCAGACAGTTTTGTACAATTTTGTACATATTGATACATTTTCTAAACTACGGTAAGACATATGAGAAAATTAGTTTAGGCTTCTAGCAATCTAGTCTGCCAGGGCAGTGCATGTGTGAGTAAAGTGTATGGAATTTTATTCATAGACACTGGTTTTAAACACTAGTCAAATGTTTCACATTTCAAATGACTGCATTATGCTCGTGTATTTGCAAATGTTTTAAAGGGCAATTAAAGAGATTGAGGAAGAGCAGTACTTTCAATTTCATTTCAGTTGAGCTCATTTGTAAATTGATTGTCTTGCTAGTAGCCTTTTATAGTAGAACACTGTCGTGTTTCCTCCCATTCAAGCATTTGAAGTAGGGAACTGAATTCACTCTTTTCTCCTCTGTGTTGCCTCAAGAGGTACAATGGCACAATCTACCAACCTGAGCAATATTCCTGCACCCCTCCTCTCCAGACCTTGGAATGAGAAGATTGTGCTGGTGCAGGTGTTGGTGGGAATTTTCCTCTACGTGAACTGCCTCATGATATGCACCTTCTTCAAAAAGGAGGCCTTTCGAACTGACACTCGCTACATTTTGTTTGCACAGACATTGATCACAGACTCTGCCCTCATGGTGGTTACAGATGTGGCCTTTTGTGGGAATTACTTCCAGATCCCAGTACACTGTATTCCCTGTGTGATAATGTGCACCATCTTGACCTGGCTCACGTTCGGCACACCTCTGACCCTGGTGGCAATGTGCCTGGAACGCTATGTGGCCATCTGCATGCCTCTGAGACACGCCAGCATCTCCACCACTAGAACCAGGCTGCTAGGCCTTGTCCTCATCTGGTGTCTCGCGGGAATACCGTCCTTAATTGGTTTAATTATGTTTGCTGCCTCTGTTCCTCTCAAAGCTTTCAGCTCGTACTTCATCTGTAGTGTGGAGATGATGGTCATACACAATTGGCAGGGACATTTCAGAGGTGCATTATATCAGTTTTACTTCTTTGTCATGTTGGTTATCATAGGCTTCACCTATGTTAAAATCATGGCAGCTGCCAGAGGAGCATCAAGCAACAAGAAATCTGCCTCCAAGGGTCTCAGGACTGTGGTTCTTCATGCTTTTCAGTTGCTCCTCTGTTTGATTCAACTGTGGAGCCCTTATGTAGAGATGGCTATTATGAATATTAATTTTATGCTGTTTATTAATGTGAGATACTCCAATTTCATTGTCTTTATGCTAGCACCACGTTGTCTGAGCCCACTGATTTATGGTTTACGGGATGAAAAGTTTTTTGTGGTTCTGAGATACTATGCAGTTTTTGGTTTAAATAAAAAAGATTTCTATTTGTGCAAATTTTATCCATATCATCTTAAACATGAAAAAACCTGGCCTCTGAATGGGAAATAAAAACAAATGAGTGAAATGTATTGAGCTCAAAATGAAACGTTAGTGTACCTGTGTGTGTGTTTGTGTGTATGTGTGTGTGTTTCTGTAATTTCTTTGTATATACATGTTCATGAATGGAAGTAAAATGAAATGTTAGTGTAACTGTGTGTGCGTGCGTGTGTGTGTGCGTGCGTGTGTTGCTGTATCCCTGACTAACACACCTCACATGATGTACAAAAATATCTCTAAAAATAATAAATTATCATTCTGAATGATCAGTTTTTTATGAATTAATGTAGCATTATAATATATATAACATGAAACCAAATAAAATTATTCATGAGTACAAAATATATGGTCATTTTACTCCTAATAGGTAATTGCCTATCTTAATTTAAGCATACAACAGTGCAATGCTTAAATGCAATGCAACAAAGCAATGCTTAAAACTGGAATGCAGTATCTATTTTAAATGAAGGGATGCTGTAACTTGTGTGATCTGCTTGATGTTTTCAATATTCATTTTCAAAAATATGAGACACAGAGACACCAACAATAAAATGATTTCCATTAGGATCTTTTTATCTTGATCTTTCTGCCAAGACAAATAAACAAACAGGAGGTGCTCATATAAAGAGGCCCAAACTGATGTCAAACCAAACTTTCTTTAAATCACGGGCAAGTAGAATGATGAAAAATAGAATGCTAACATTGTGAGGAGTTGTTTATGAAATACTGAGTCATCATTTAACAGTCTGACATAATGTTAATTCCTGCAGTATCGCATTCTACCTTCCTGGGAGCATCAGAATACAGAGCAGCGCTGGCAGTCTTCTGAAGGCTATGTAGGCTGTTTTCCTGGCTTGGAGGAGAAAACTTACTAATCTTGTTATTCCTTATTTTTTTCTGATTTTCTGTGCTCCTACAGGCTTTGAGCTACACTTACTTGTGCTTTTTTTCAATGCCTAAAATATTTTTTGAGATTTTTTTTTAAGCTTGAAACTACTAGCCACTACCATGTATATAAATTCAAGTTTATTTGTCATGTGCATACAAGTACAGAGTACCATAAGCAATGAAATAAAATGTGCCTTGGTGCTCTCTCAGCCCAATATCAATAAATAACAATAAATACTAATAAATAGCAATAAAAGTACAATAATAATAAAAAAGACTAAAACCATAGATCAGACCTCAGCCCTCCTTCTAACTGAACTGTTGTTCAGGAGCCTTATTGCCTGAGGGTAAAAACTGTCCCTGAAGCGGGAGGTCCGCGCTGTGATGCTCTGTAAGCGCTTGTCCGAAGAGAGATAAGAGAAAAACTGTAAGCGGGGTGACTTGTGTCCTGCATAATGCATAGTGTCTTCTTCTTGCAGCGTTTGATGTAAATGTCCTGTATTGGTGGTAATGGTGATCCGATGACTTTAGATGCTGTTTTTACTGTCCTCATCAGGAGTGTATGATCATGTGATGCAATGTTGCCAAACCACACCAATAAGCTTCCTGTCAAAAGACTTTCTATTGTGCAACGGTAAAAGTTAATGAGGTTTTTTGTAGACAAGCCATATTTTTTGAGACACTTCAGAAAATAGAGTCCCTGGTGTGCTTGCTTTATGACACAGCTGATATGAAGAGACCAGGAGAAAGAGTGTGAGGTTTTTCAAGCTACGTTTGTCTTAAAACTTTCTATTCTAATTATATTTCCAAAATTAATGGGATGATTGTGAAGTGAATTGTAAATCAAATTACTTAAAACTAAAGCTATATTCATCATCAGCAGTATGTTAAAAAAACAAGTGTTGTTGATGGAGACACTTTCCAAACAAAATGACAATGTCCAGTGCTACTTTGAGGCACAGTATTGAGGGCAAGTGAGCAAAAAAAATGCTTTTTGTAACAGACCCTGTAACAAATTAAATGTAATTATGCTAACTTAGGATAAAAGTAAGATACAAATGGGCTCAAGATCCAGTGTAGAACAGGGCCTCTGCACTGATCTGGGCTTTAGTTTCCTTTGTGAATCCAGTGCACAGAAAATGTTAATTTGGATGTGGGACCTTGATGGCCTGTATGCTGACCTACACGTCATTTTGATTTTTCTCGCTTGGATGGGGAACTGTTGTAGTGGGTGAATTTTTGATGGCATGTGGTAAAGGGGGATCTGTGGGTAAAAAAAAAGATATCCTCTGATTTCTTTGACATTAATTTATATTGCAGTAGAAGTGATACTGTGTTTTCATACAGTCTTCACAAGGGGGTAATAAGTATATTGAAAAAAGCAACAGACCAAGTACAATTCATTGGAGGACTCCATATATCAGATTTGAGGGACCATCTACAATCCAAACAGACGGGAATGGAATCAGAGTCTTTTACAAATTTCATGCAGATATTAAGTTGCATAGCAGCAGAAAGTGACGCTATGCTTTCATACAATCAAAGCAAGGTCGTACTCTGAAGAACTCTTTAAGTGTTTGCCTTACTGAGGCTTACACAGAAACCCACCCTCAGTATCTTCTAATGAAAAAGTAGGGGAACAGCGGTTTGAGCCTGCTGCACACACATACTGGATCAAAACAAATGGCACTGCTGTATCAGCTTTAGAATAAAAGTCCTCATCAGGCCACAACAGCTGAAGGTGACACACTTCTGAAAAAAATTCTTGCCTTCCTCACTGTAGCCTGAGAGACGTTGGTGATGTGTCTAACCCCAGTACAATGTTGCACATCTCCACAGAGAAACTTTGTTCTCCCAGCAAAAAGCACAAAGGTGGTTACACACAATTAGGCACGTGTCTCAGGAATGTGTTTTTGACTGGGGATTGAGTCTGGGGGGTGCTGAAGGCTGAGGGAGCAAAGCACTGTAATTGTACCCTTGAGCATCCCGGTAACAATCACCTCCATGCGTGGCACATGGGACACACCGGTCCAGAGGATTGGAAATACATACAGCTGTGTGACATGGCTGTGTGTCACAGGGCTGTGTGAATTAATAATCAAATACACAGTATTTGCAGCACTGTATGAAAGCACATGTTTACAGGATGTAAGGGTCCCCTCCTCACTAAGGGCTATACAGCGTGTATTTGGAGAGGTGTGTGATGCTTACTCGCTGACACACCTATTATCACCATGTGTGTCAGCCCCCCATCTGCGCTTAACTATGCGCTGGTTTGCATATTTGCCGATCATCAACTGCTTAAAGGGCTGGGCTCAAAGCCTCCAAACCTGATGTGTATTTAATACCATGATGATAATTCATGTATACTGTTGTCTAATTCACCTAGAATACACAGACAAATATTGTAAAGAAATGAACAGATTATTCCCTCAAAATGATCTATCTGTCCATCCTATATAACACAGACAAATAAACAATAAAATATTGTAAAAATGGATAGATTATTCACTTAAAATGAACTACTCATGCATTCATCTGTCCTAGGTAATACCTTTCAATCTATTTTATCAAATATTTATTATATATTATCAAATTTGGGAAGTAATCAAATGAATCTTACTCCATTATGTGCAGAAAAAGCTGTGGAACAGCCATGTGGGGGAAAATCAGTCAAATTTCATTCTCCCCTTCATTTCTGCTGATCCTGAGTGTGCCAGGCTTCTGTCTGGGAGGCCTTCTATCTTACATGGAGAAGAGGGCCTCTGCACTGATCTGGGCTTTAGTTTCCTCTGTGAATCCAGAACACAGAAGATGTTCATTTCAATATGAGATCTTGTTGATCTCTATGCTGACCTGAGATCTCAGCCAGGCAAATGGGATGATTAGTGGGAACACGCAACTTTCTGCCTCTATGCCTAGTATCACATTTAGTACCCACACTAACTGTAACTGCCTTTCAACCATCAATGTCCATGCTGTCTGTGTGCTGAGGTGCTGAACTGAAAAGATTCCCAGAGTGGGTGCCTGCTTTGAGGTCAATTGTACAATGTGCTGTAGGTAATGAGTATGTAGCGAGGTGGTTAAGGGTCAGGACTCATAACTGAAAGGTTTCTGGTTCAATTCCCCACAGGAGCACTGCTGCTGTACTCTTGGGCAAAGTACTTAACCCACAATGACCTCAGTAAATATCCTGTGTAAATGATTTGCATTGTAAAAACCTGTAATTGATGTCATTCACTCTGGATAAAAGCATCTGCTAAATGGCAATAAAGTAATGTAATGTAATAATGTCACCTGATCTTATCAGGGCCATTCTATAGGAAAATGGAAACTCTAAATCTGTCATTGTACACATACAACCTCTAAATTAACCTCTCCCTGCATTAGTAACATTTGCAAAGTAGTGTCATGAGTCAAAGAAGGCCTAAATCCTTGCCATAGATCCAAATAATAATCATCCAAAACCATATTAATTGACATCAGTTTCTGCAAGTCTATGATATCATATTGCAATCTCATTATTGGACCTGAATTTTTAATGTGTGAAAGCTTTTTAATTAATCCCACATACCATTTACCCCCCCAATGGTCCCCTGTTGCTAGTTTTGCCAACAGGATCACAATATACAAAAATATCCCTCTAAGGCCATTGGTCAGAAAACCTGCTCACCAGACTATATAACACACACATTTTGGCTATTCTTACTTTTACTGGGGATCTGAGCACATGTTTTGAAGGTAATAATGTATTAGTTTCACATTCAACAGTTGTTCATACTTACTTTTTTCTCATTTTTCTCATTGAATGGATTTACAGATTCATATAATTTTATCATGAATGCATTAATTTTAAAAACATGCAGTGGAACTAAAATTAAGCAATAGATGAACACTTTGATGCATTTTGGCAGTTATTTCATTAACAATGTTGAGAATGTTTAGCATTAATCTGAATTAATATTTAGTATCACAACTACTATTAACCTTAATAATAATATTGCAACAGTTGCTTTATTTGTGAAATTATGAAGAAATTTTACATATAAGGGTATCTGTGTCATAAAAGAAATGAACCTATTTCTTTTTAACTTTTTTAACCTGACTTTTGCTAAAATTAATATTAACTAATATGTAGTATGGCAATTAGTATTAACCTTAATATTAATATTGCAACAGTTGCTTTATTTCTGATATTATTTTTAAATGAGAACATTTAAATGTAGACCAATTGAAATGTAGTAAAAATAAAGTGCATTTTCATTATTATTTCTTTATTTTGTATCAGAATTACAAGATGAACAACATGAATTCATATGATTCTGAAATGTGCTAGTATGCTTTTAGGTATTTTGTTGTACCATATTATAATTGAAGAAATTTACATATAAGCGCAATCTACAGTGCAATAGGAATGAATCTATTTCTTGTATTTTTTTTAACCTAATTTTGCATCATTGTAGCAAAATAAATATATTATATTCCAATGCAATTAATGTGTGAGAAAATGAATTCTCTTTTACAGTCATGTTTTTCAGCCCTGGTCTTGACAATACACATTCTATGCTTTTTTTTCTTTCCAACTGAGCCTTGAATTAATTACCTCAATTAGCTTTACTGAGCTGTTAATTATCTTTTATTGATTGAATGCTGATGCTTATTTGCCACCTCTACATGACGTCTGCTACTAGCTGCTAGTAGCTGTTTAAACAAAATGTAATCTTAGAGACATTTGTAGCCACACAACAAAGTAACCACAGAAGTGACGTGATGTCAAGTGATGTCAAGTTGAAATGAGTCCTCAATTAACTCAGTCAAATCTCAGTAAGAAAAAGAATCAATATACACAGTGTCTGTGATCTGGGTTGAGTCATTCCCTCAAAATCTCAGGGCACTACCCCAAGTTAAGTTATTAATCCAGAGAAGCGTCCTTGTGGTTTGCCGAGACATTGGGCAAACAGCATCTTCATGTGGTTACGCAGAGAGCTGGGAGCTGGAACCAGCATCTTGAGATTAAAGTCTCTGGAAGGTAATGGTTAATAGAAGCAATGGTCTATATTTCATTGTTTTTTTTTCTCCTCGCCTTAACCAATTCCCATATTTGCTATATTTTTTTAATTAAAAACGTAGATGCAGTATTATAGATGCCCATATTTTACTTGAACTAGAGAACTGCACAGTTTTTCTTTGAGCAATGGATTAATTATAATTTCATTCACTCTTTTCTCTTCTGTCTTCCCTCAAGAAACACAATGGCACAATATGCCACTCAATACACCAACCTGAGCAATATTCCTGCACCCCCACTTCACTTACCTTGGAATGAGCAGGTAGTGCTGGTGCAGATACTGGTGGGAATTTTCCTCTACGTGAACTGCCTCATGATATGCACCTTCTTCAAAAAGGAGTCCTTTCGAACCGACACTCGCTACATTTTGTTTGCACAGACTCTGTTCATGGACTCTGCCCTCATGGTGTTTACAGACGTGGCCCTGATTTGGAATTACTTTCAGATAACGGTTAACTGTATTCCCTGTGTGATATTATGCACCATCATGAACTGGCTCACTCTCGGCACACCTCTGACCCTGGTGGCAATGTGCCTGGAACGCTATGTGGCCATCTGCATGCCTCTGAGACACGCCAGCATCTCCACCACTAGAACCAGGCTGCTAGGCCTTGTCCTCATCTGGTGTCTCTCAGCAATACCTGCTCTGATTATACTCCTTGCATTTGTCTCCTCTGTTCCTCTCAGCATTTATACCTCATACATGGTCTGTAGTGTGGAGATGATGATGATATACAATTGGCAAGTACAGATCAGAGCAGGATTATTTCAGTTTTACTTCATCGTCATGTCTATTACCATAGGCTTCACCTATGTTAAAATCATGGCAGCTGCCAAAGGAGCTTCAAGCAACAAGAAATCTGCCTCCAAGGGTCTCAGGACTGTGGTTCTTCATGCCTTTCAGTTGCTCCTCTGTTTGATTCAACTGTTGTGCCCTTATGTAGAAATGGCTGTTTTTAAGATTGATTACATGCTGTTTATTAATGTGAGGTACTCCAATTTCATTATGTTTATATTAGCACCACGTTGTCTGAGCCCACTGATTTATGGTTTGAGGGATGAAAAGTTTTTTCTGGTGTTGAGATACTATGCAGTTTTTGGTCTGAATAAAAAAGACTTCTGTTATTGCAAATTCTGTCCACTTGATCTTAAAAATGAAAAAACGTGGCCCTTGAACTGTATATAAAAATAAATGAGTGAAACAAGTTTATCTGTGCATGTGTGTATGTGTGTATATATTTGAGGTGTACACAAGCTTGTGTTTGTGTCCATGAATGTCTGTGTAAATGTATATTTAACCTGTATGTGCCCTGCATTTGCCTAAGTGTGTGTGTGTGTGTGTGTGTGTGTGTGTGCGTGTGTGTGTGTGTGTGCGTGTATGTGTGTGTGTGTGTGTGTTTGTGTGTCACCCCTGATCTGGTGTCTTGCAGGAGTTCCACCCCTCACTGTTTTCTTCATGTTTAACCTTAAACATGAAAAAATATCGCCTTTGAATGGTAAATAAAAAAACTGAATAGAATGTTAGTGTACCTGTGTGTGTGTATGTGTGTGTGTTGCTGCATCCCTGACTAACATACCTCACATGATGTACAAAGTCAGAAAAATAATAAAATATCATTCTGAATGATCAGTTGTTTTTTATGAATTAATGTAGCAGTATAATATATATAACATGAAACCAAGTAAAATTATTCATGAGTACAAAATATATGGTCATTTTACTCCTAATAGGTAATTGCCTATCTAAATTTAAGAATACAACAGTAATACACACAAATGCAAAAATGTAAAAAGACGGTCCCTCAAACAAAGCAATGCTTAAAACTGGAATGTAGTATCTGTTTTAAATGAAGGGATGCTGAGGGAAACGAGGGAATGGGAAGCAGGTTTGCAGGCAATCAGGCGGTGGGAGATCGGGCGGGGAGCAGGGCAGGGCTAAAGCACATGGACAGGAAAAACAAAAACACCACGGCTAAGGAGACGGAGCACTGACAGAACTGGAACGGAGATTGCGAGCCAGGCCTTCTCGTCCAACATCAGTGCCCGACTTCATAAATGCTCTACAGAATGAATGGGCACAAATTTCCACAAAAACACTCCAAAATCTTGTGGAAAGCCTTCCAAGAAGAGTGGAAGCTGTTATAGCTGCAAAAGGGGGACCAACTCCATGTTAAAGTATATGTATTTGAATACAATGTCATTACAATGTAATGGTCAGGCGTCCAAATACTTTTGTCCATATAGTGTATCTTTTATGAATGTATTTTATACAAAAAAATGCACAAACGAATTACTATGACACTGAAGTATACTTAGACCCTCTTCAGTCCTCTTTAAAGGTGGTATAAACAGACATTTAAAAAAATGTAAACATTACAGACAATTTGAGAGATTTGAGAAACATGATTATGAACAGTGCAGACACTGAGCACCTCCTGTTTGTTTATTTGTCTTGGTAGAAAGATCAAAGTAAAAAGATCCTAATGGAAATCATTTTATTGTTGGTTTCTCTGCGTCTCATATTTTTGAAAATGAATATTGAAAACATCAAGCAGATCACACAGGTTGCAGCATCCCTTCATTTAAAACAGATACTGCATTCTAGTTTTAAGCATTGCTTTGTTTGAGGGACTGTCTTCTTACATTTTTGCATTTGTGTGTATTACTGTTGTATTCTTAAATTAAGATAGGCAATTACCTATTAGGAGTAAAATGACCATATATTTTGTACTCATGAATAATTTTACTTGGTTTCATGTTATATATTATACTGATACATTAATTCATGAAAAAAAAACTGATCATTCAGAATGATATTTTATTGTTTTTCTGACTTTGTACATCATGTGAGGTGTGTTAGGGATACAGCAACACACACACACACACGCACACATACACACACAGAGGTACACTAACATTCTATTCAGTTGTTTTATTTGCCATTCAAAGGTGATATTTTTTCATGTTTAAGGTTCTTTTGATACAATTTACAAAAACAGAAATCTTTTTTACTCAAACCAAAAACGGCATAGTATCTCAGAACCACAAAAAACTTTTCATCCCTTAAACCATAAATCAGTGGGCTCA
Source organism: Megalops cyprinoides (assembly GCF_013368585.1). Lineage (NCBI taxonomy): Eukaryota > Metazoa > Chordata > Actinopteri > Elopiformes > Megalopidae > Megalops > Megalops cyprinoides. The sequence goes on along the minus strand of NC_050591.1, from coordinate 32,415,744 downwards.
GACAACGTGGTGTTAATGAAAATATAACAAAATTGGAGTATCTCACATTTATAAACAGCATATAATCTATGTTCATAACAGCCATTTCTACATAAGGGCACAGCAGCTGAATCAAACAGAGGAGCAACTGAAAGGTATGAAGAACCACAGTCCTGAGACCCTTGGAGGCAGATTTCTTGTTGTCTGAGGCTCCTCTGGCAGCTGCTGTGATTTTAACATAGGTGAAGCCTATGGTAACCAACATGACGATGAAGTAAGCCTGAAACAATGCAGCTCTGACCTGTATTTGCCAATTGTATATGATCATAATTTCCACACTGCAGACAAAGTACGAGGAAAAAATGCTGAGAGGAACAGAGGAGACAAACATGAAGAAAACAGTGAGGGGTGGAACTCCTGCAAGACACCAGATGAGGACAAGGCCTAGCAGCCTGGTTCTAGTGGTGGAGATGCTGGCGTGTCTCAGAGGCATGCAGATGGCCACATAGCGTTCCAGGCACATTGCCACCAGGGTCAGAGGTGTGCCGAGAGTAAGCCAGGCCATGATGGTGCACATTATCACACAGGGAATACAGTTAACCGTTATCTGAAAGTAATTCCAAATCAGGGCCACGTCTGTAAACACCATGAGGGCAGAGTCCATGAACAGAGTCTGTGCAAACAAAATGTAGCGAGTGTCGGTTCGAAAGGCCTCCTTTTTGAAGAAGGTGCATATCATGAGGCAGTTCACGTAGAGGAAAATTCCCACCAGTATCTGCACCAGCACTACCTGCTCATTCCAAGGTAAGTGAAGTGGGGGTGCAGGAATATTGCTCAGGTTGGTGTATTGAGTGGCATATTGTGCCATTGTGTTTCTTGAGAGAAGACAGAAGAGAAAAAAGTGAATGAATGTAACTTATAATTAATCCATTGCTCAAAGAAAAACTGAAGTTCTCTAGTTCAAGTAAAATATGGCCATATATAATACTGCATCTACATTTTTAATTAAAAAATTATAGCAAATTTGGGAATTGGTTAAGGCGAGGAGAAAAAAAAACAATGAAATATAGACCATTGCTTCTATTAACCATTACCTTCCAGAGACTTTAATCTCAAGATGCTGGTTCCAGCTCCCAGCTCTCTGCGTAACCACATGAAGATGCTGTTTGCCCAATGTCTCGGCAAACCACAAGGACGCTTCTCTGGATTAATAACTTAACTTGGGGTAGTGCCCTGAGATGGTGAGGGAATGACTCAACCCAGATCACAGACACTGTGTATATTGATTCTTTTTCTTACTGAGATTTGACTGAGTTAATTGAGGGCTCATTTCAACTTGACATCACTTGACATCACGTCATTTCTGTGGTTACTTTGTTGTGTGGCTACAAATGTCTCTAAGATTACTTTTTGTTTAAACAGCTAGTAGCAGCTAGTAGCAGACGTCACGTAGAGGTGGCAAATAAGCATCAGTATTCGATCAATAAAAGATAATTAAAAGCTCAGTAAAGCTAATTGAGGTAATTAATTCAAGGCTCAGTTGGAAAGAAAAAAAATCATAGAACGTGTATTGTCAGGACCAGGGTTGAAAAACATGACTGTAAAAGAGAATTCACTTTCTCACACATTAATTGCATTGAAATATAATATATTTATTTTTGCTACAAATGATGCAAAATTAAGTTCTGAACAGTTCATTTTACACTACATTATTACACCAGTTTAAGATGTATTATGACTTGTATGCCAGCACAGTTGCAATGATTCTATGGGTATATGAAACATTAAAGCAAAAATCAGGTTAAAAAAAATACAAGAAATACATTCATTCCTATTACACTATAGATGCGCTTACATGTAATTTTCTTCAATTATAATATGGTACTACAAAATACCTAAAAGCATACTAGCACATTTCAGAATCATATGAATTCATATTGTTCATCTTGTAATTCTGATACAAAATAAAGAAATAATAATGAAAATGCACTTTATTTGTACTACATTTCAATTGGTCTACATTTAAATATTCTCATTTAAAAATAATATCAGAAATAAAGCAACTGTTGCAATATTAATATTTAGGTTAATACTAATTGCCATACTACATATTAGTTAATATTAATGTTAGCAAAAGTCAGGTTAAAAAAGTTAAAAAGAAATGGGTTCATTTCTTTTATGACACAGATACCCTTATATGTAAAATTTCTTCATAATTTCACAAATAAAGCAACTGTTGCAATATTATTAAGGTTAATAGTAGTTGTGATACTAAATATTAATTCAGATTAATGCTAAACATTCACAACATTGTTAATGAAATAACTGCCAAAATGCATCAAAACGTTCATCTATTGCTTAATTTTAGTTCCACTGCATGTTTTTAAAATTGACACATTTATGATAAAATTATATGAATCTGTAAATCCATTCAATGAGAAAAATAAAGTAAGTATGAACAACTGTTGAATGTGAAACTAATACATTATTACCTTCAATACATGTGCTCGGATCCCCAGTAAAAGTAGGAATAGCCAAAATGTGTGTGTTATATAGTCTGGTGAGCAGGTTTTCTGACCAATGGCCTTAGAGGGATATTTTTGTATATTGTGATGCTGTTGGCAAAACTAGCAACAGGGGACCATTGGGGGGTAAATGGTATGTGGGATTAATTAAGAAGCTTTCACACATTAAAAATTCAGGTCCAATAATGAGATTGCAATATGATATCATAGACTTGCAGAAACTGATGTCAATTAATATGGGTTTGGATAATTATTATTTGGATCTATGGCAAGGATTTAGGCCTTCTTTGACTCATGACACTACTTTGCAAATGTTACTAATGCAGGGAGAGGTTAATTTAGAGGTTGTATGTGTACAATGACAGATTTAGAGTTTCCATTTTCCTATAGAATGGCCCTGATAAGATCAGGTGACATTATTACATTACTTTATTGCCATTTAGCAGATGCTTTTATCCAGAGTGAATGACATCAATTACAGGTTTTTACAATGCAAATCATTTACACAGGATATTTACTGAGGCAATTGTGGGTTAAGTACTTTGCCCAAGGGTACAGCAGCAGTGCTCCTGGGGGGAATCGAACCAGAAACCTTTCGGTTACGAGTCCTTACCCTTAACCGTTATGCTACATACTCATTACCTACAGCACATTGTACATTTGACCTCAAAGCAGGCACCCACTCTGAGAATCTTTTCAGTTCAGCACCTCAGCACACAGACAGCAGAGACATTGGTGGTTGGAAGGGTAGTTACAGTTAGCGTGGGTACTAAATGTGATACTAGGCATAGAGGCAGAAAGTTGCGTGTTCCCACTAATCATCCCATTTGCCTGGCTGAGATCTCAGGTCAGCATAGAGATCAACAAGATCTCATATTGAAATGAACATCTTCTGTGTTCTGGATTCACAGAGGAAACTAAAGCCCAGATCAGTGCAGAGGCCCTCTTCTCCATGTAAGATGGAACGCCTCCCAGACAGAAGCCTGGCACACCCAGGATCAGCAGAAATGAGGGGAGAATGAAATTTGACTTATTTTCCCCCACATGGCTGTTCCACAGCTTTTTCTGCACATAATGGAGTAAGATTCATTTGATTACTTCCCAAATTAGATAATATATAATAATTATTTGATAAAAGAGATTGAAAGGTATTGCCTAGGACAGATGAATGCATGAGTAGTTCATTTTAAGTGAATAATCTATCCATTTTTACAATATTTTGCTGTTTATTTGTCTGTGTTATATAGGATGGACAGATAGATCATTTTGAGGGAATAATCTGTTCATTTCTTTACAATATTTGTCTGTGTATTCTAGGTGAATTAGACAACAGTATACATGAATTATCATCATGGTATTAAATACACATCAGGTTTGGAGGCTTTGAGCCCAGCCCTTTAAGCAGTTGATGATCGGCAAATATGCAAACCAGTGCGTGGTTAAGCGCAGACGGGGGGCTGACACACATGGTGATAATAGGTGTGTCATCGAGTAAGCATCACACACCTCTCCAAATGCACGCTGTATAGCCCTTAGTGAGGAGGGGACCCTTAAATCCTGTAAACATGTGCTTTCATACAGTGCTGCAAATACTGTGTATTTGATTATTAATTCACACAGCCATGTCACACAGCTGTATGTATTTCCAATCCTCTGGACCAGTGTGTCCCATGTGCCACGCATGGAGGTGATTGTTACCGGGATGCTCAAGGGTACAATTACAGTGCTTTGCTCCTTCAGCCTTCAGCACCCCCCAGACTCAATCCCAGGTCAAAACAACATTCCTGAGACATGTGCCTAATTGTGTGTAACCACTTGTGTGCTTTTGCTGGGAGAACAAAGTTTCTCTGTGGAGATGTGCAACATTGTACTGGGGTTAGACACATCACCAACGTCTCTCAGGCTACAGTGAGGAAGGCAAGAATTTTTTTTAGAAGTGTGCCACCTTCAGCTGTTGTGGCCTGATGAGGACTTTTATTCTAAAGCTGATACAGAAGTGTCATTTGTTTTGATCCAGTATGTGTGTGCAGCAGGCTCAAACCGCTGTTCCCCTACTTTTTCATTAGAAGATACTGAGGGTGGGTTTCTGTGTAAGCTCTATGAACAGGCCTCAGTAAGGCAAACACTTAAAGAGTTCTTCAGAGTACGACCTTGCTTTGATTGTATGAAAGCATAGCGTCACTTTCTGCTGCTATGCAACTTAATATCTGCATGAAATTTGTAAAAGACTCTGATTCCATTCCCGTCTGTTTGGATTGTAGATGGTCCCTCAAATCTGATATATGGAGTCCTCCAATGAATTGTACTTGGTCTGTTGCTTTTTTCAATATACTTATTACCCCCTTGTGAAGACTGTATGAAAACACAGTATCACTTCTACTGCAATATAAATTAATGTCAAAGACATTACCCACAGGTCCCCCTTTACCACATGCCATCAAAAATTCATCCACTACAACAGTTCCCCATCCAAGTGAGAAAAATCTAAATGACGTGTAGGTCAGCATACAGGCCATCAAGGTCCCACATCCAAATTAACATTTTCTGTGCACTGGATTCACAAAGGAAACCAAAGCCCAGATCAGTGCAGAGGCCCTCTTCTACACTGGATCTTGTGCCCATTTGAATCTTACTTTTATCCTAAGTTAGGTTAGTATAATTATATTTAATCTGTTACAGGGTCTGTTACAAATAGCATTTGTTTTGCTCACTTGCCCTCAATACTTTGCCTCAAAGTGGCATTGGACATTGCCATTTTGTTTGGAAGGTGTCTCCATCAACAACACTTGTTTTTTTAACGTACTGCAATCACAAGATGAATATAGCTTTAGTTTTAAGTAATTTGATTTACAATTCACTTCCCAATTATCCCATTAATTTTGGAAATATAATTAGAATAGAAAGTTTTAGGACAAACTTAGCTTGAAAAAACCTCACATGGTAGTGGCTAGTAGTTTTAAGCTTTGCTTTGGAGATTGTCTCTGTGGCTACTGTAGTAGGCCTATTGTGATGTCAGCTGCATGTGATAGAATGTTCAGTCTTTGATCATTCTATCCATATCAGTCAAAAGGAAATTTTCTATGTAAAACCATTAAAAAAATCTCAAAATCTCAAATCTCAAAAAATATTTTAGGCATTGAAAAAAAGGCACAAGCAAGTGTAGCTCAAAGCCTGATATCTCCGGGTGCTTTTAATTGTGTTCTACCTTTTTTACTTTTTTTATACTCTACTTTTGAATTATTTTTATAGACCTTTATGTATACTGTCGTCTATTTCACCTAGAATACACAGACAAATATTGTAAAGAAATGAACAGATTATTCCCTCAAAATGATCTGCCAATCTATTTGTCCATCCTACATAACACAGACAAATAAACAATAAAATATTGTAAAAATGGATAGATTATTCACTTAAAATGAACTACTCATGCATTCATCTGTCCTAGGTAATACCTTTCTCTTTTATCAAATATTTATTATATATTATCAAATTTGGGAAGTAATCAAATGAATCTTACTCCATTATGTGCAGAAAAAGCTGTGGAACAGCCATGTGGGGGAAAATAAGTCAAATTTCATTCTCCCCCTCATTTCTGCTGATCCTGGGTGTGCCAGGCTTCTATCTGGGAGGCGTTCCATCTTACATGGAGAAGAGGGCCTCTGCACTGATCTGGGCTTTAGTTTCCTCTGTGAATCCAGAACACAGAAGATGTTCATTTCAATATGAGATCTCTATGCTGACCTGAGATCTCAGCCAGGCAAGTGGGATGATTAGTGGGAACACGCAACTTTCTGTCACCTGACCTTATCAGGGCCATTCTGTAGGAAAATGGAAACTCTAAATCTGTCATTGTACACATACAACCTCTAAATTAACCTCTCCCTGCATTAGTAACATTTGCAAAGTAGTGTCATGAGTCAAAGAAGGCCTAAATCCTTGCCATAGATCCAAATAATAATTGTCCAAAACCATATTAATTGACATCAGTTTCTGCAAGTCTATGATATCATATTGCAATCTCATTATTGGACCTGGACCTTAATTAATCCCACATACCATTTACCCCCCAATGGTCCCCTGTTGCTAGTTTTGCCAACAGCATCACAATATACAAAAATATCCCTCTAAGGCCATTGGTCAGAAAACCTGCTCACCAGACTATATAACACACACATTTTGGCTATTCCTACTTTTACTGGGGATCCGAGCACATGTATTGAAGGTAATAATGTATTAGTTTCACATTCAACAGTTGTTCATACTTACTTTTTTCTCATTGAATGGATTTACAGATTCATATAATATTATCATAAATCATAATAAATCATAAATGTGTCAATTTTAAAAACATGCAGTGGAACTAAAATTAAGCACTAGATGAACATTTTGATGCATTTTGGCAGTTATTTCATTAACAATGTTGTGAATGTTTAGCATTAATCTGAATTAATATTTAGTATCACAACTACTATTAACCTTAATAATAATATTGCAACAGTTGCTTTATTTCTGAAATTATGAAGAAATTTTACATATAAGGGTATCTGTGTCATAAAAGAAATGAACCTATTTCTTTTTAACTTTTTTAACCTGACTTTTGCTAACATTAATATTAACTAATATGTAGTATGGCAATTAGTATTAACCTTAATATTAATATTGCAACAGTTGCTTTATTTCTGATATTATTTTTAAATGAGAATATTTAAATGTAGACCAATTGAAATGTAGTACAAATAAAGTGCATTTTCATTATTGTTTCTTTATTTTGTATCAGAATTACAAGATGAACAACATGAATTCACATGATTCTGAAATGTGCTAGTATGCTTTTAGGTATTTTGTAGTACCATATTATAATTGAAGAAATTTACATATAAGCGCATCTATAGTGTAATAGGAATGAATGTATTTCTTGTATTTTTTTTAACCTGATTTTTCCTTTAATGTTTCATATACCCATAGAACCATTGCAACTGTGCTGGCATACAAGCCATAATACATCTTAAACTGGTGTAATAATGTAGTGTAAAATGAACTGTTCAGAACTTAATTTTGCATCATTTGTAGCAAAAATAAATATATTATATATCAATGCAATTAATGTGTGAGAAAGTGAATTCTCTTTTACAGTCATTTTTTTCAAACCTGATCCTGACAATACACGTTCTATGATTTTTTTCTTTCCAACTGAGCCTTGAATTAATTACCTCAATTAGCTTTACTGAGCTTTTAATTATCTTTTATTGATCGAATACTGATGCTTATTTGCCACCTCTACATGACGTCTGCTACTAGCTGCTACTAGCTGTTTAAACAAAATGTAATCTTACAGACATTTGTAGCCACACAACAAAGTAACCACAGAAGTGACGTGATGTCAAGTGATGTCAAGTTGAAATGAGCCCTCAATTAACTCAGTCAAATCTCAGTAAGAAAAAGAATCAATATACACAGTGTCTGTGATCTGGGTTGAGTCATTCCCTCACCATCTCAGGGCACTACCCCAAGTTAAGTTATTAATCCAGAGAAGCGTCCTTGTGGTGTGCCGAGACATTGGGCAAACAGCATCTTCATGTGGTTAAACAGAGAGCTGGGAGCTGGAACCAGCATCTTGAGATTAATGTGTCTGGAAGTTAATGGTTAATAGAAGCACTGGTCTACATTTCATTGTTTTTTTTTTTCTCCTCGCCTTAACCAATTCCCATATTTGCTATATTTTTTTAATTAAAAATGTAGATGCAGTATTATACATGCCCATATTTTACTTGAAGTAGAGAACTGCAGTTTTTCTTTGAGTAATGGTTTAATTATAATTTACATTCATTCACTCTTTTCTCTTCTGTCTTCCCTCAAGAAACACAATGGCACAATATGCCACTCAATACACCAACCTGAGCAATATTCCTGCACCCCCACTTCACTTACCTTGGAATGAGCAGGTAGTGCTGGTGCAGATACTGGTGGGAATTTTCCTCTATGTGAACTGCCTCATGATATGCACCTTCTTCAAAAAGGAGTCCTTTCGAACCGACACTCGCTACATTTTGTTTGCACAGACTCTGTTAATGGACTCTGCCCTCATGGTGTTCACAGACGTGGCCCTGATTTGGAATTACTTTCAGATAACGGTTAACTGTATTCCCTGTGTGATAATGTGCACCATCATGGCCTGCCTTACTCTCGGCACACCTCTGACCCTGGTGGCAATGTGCCTGGAACGCTATGTGGCCATCTGCATGCCTCTGAGACACGCCAGCATCTCCACCACTAGAACCAGGCTGCTAGGCCTTGTCCTCATCTGGTGTCTCTCAGCAATACCTGCTCTGATTATACTCCTTGCGTTTGTCTCCTCTGTTCCTCTCAGCATTTATACCTCATACATGGTCTGTAGTTTGGAGATGATGATGATATACAATTGGCAAGTACAGATCAGAGCAGGATTATTTCAGTTTTACTTCATAGTCATGTCTATTACCATAGGCTTCACCTATGTTAAAATCATGGCAGCTGCCAAAGGAGCTTCAAGCAACAAGAAATCTGCCTCCAAGGGTCTCAGGACTGTGGTTCTTCATACCTTTCAGTTGCTCCTCTGTTTGATTCAGCTGCTGTGCCCTTACGTAGAAATGGCTGTCATGAACATAGATTATATGCTGTTTATAAATGTGAGATACTCCAATTTTGTTATATTTTCATTAGCACCACGTTGTCTGAGCCCACTGGTTTATGGTTTAAGGGATGAAAAGTTTTTTGTGGTTCTGAGATACTATGCCGTTTTTGGTTTGAGTAAAAAAGATTTCTGTTTTTGTAAATTGTATCAAAAGAACCTTAAACATGAAAAAATATCACCTTTGAATGGTAAATAAAACAACTGAATAGAATGTTAGTGTACCTGTGTGTGTGTGTGTGTGTGTGTGTGCATGTGTGCACATAAATGTATGCATCCCCTGTATGTTTAGTGTATGTATGTGTGTGTGTTGCTGTGTGTAAATGTTTCATGTTCAAAAATGTGAAATGCACAAGCACAAATAATAAAATGATTGTTATTATGATCTTTGTAAGATCAATGACAAATAAATGAACACGAGGTGTTCAGTCTCTTTTCTGCCTATGAAAGGCCTTGTCTTCAGATGGTAAGATGAAAAATGACAGAGCCAAGTCATGTCAGAAAACGCTGACAAAGTAGGAATACTGAACAGGTTTGCTTTGGAATAGAGCGCTTACAGTTTGTATGAGGTCACCTCAATCAAATTGTGTCATGTAATTTCATATCATTTTGAGCTTTTGGCACTGTATGTTATGGCTAAGAATGACACTCTGAATAGGTGATATAACAGTTTTTAAGGATGCTCAGTATACAAACTGTGAATCTGTGCAGATCACGACAGGAATGTGGAAGGCTAATAACATATATTTCTCATACAGAAAAGTTATGCTGCTGTCTAACGATATGATTGCAATCCTATTTTAATGCAAAGTGTTGAGGGCAAGCAAGCACAAAAATGCCATTTGTGACAGACCCTGTAACAGATTAAATATAACTATGATAATTTAGGATCAACCTAAAATGTAAGAGTTTAACACATTTTGTAGTATTATCAGATATTAACAGCTGAAGCAAAGGAAAATGGAGTTCCATTGTGGAAGAGGGCCTCTGTACTGATCCGGGTTTTAGTTTTCTGCGTGAATCCAGAGCACAGAAGATGTTAAGTTGGATATGAAATCTTAATGGCCCCTATGCTGACCTATGGTTAGTTTGCCTTGCTTGGATAAGGAACTGTTGTAGTGAGTGAGTTTTTTTTAATGCCACATGGCAGAAGGGGACCTGTGTTTACATACAATATCACTAAGCAGTGACACGTATATTGAAAAGTAAAGACCCAAGAACCTTATGGGACTCCATATTTCACTCAAGCATTATTTGAAGGACTCTCTGTAATCTGCACAGAGATAGGAGGAAAGGAGTCAAAGGGAATGGGTTGTTTACAATGCCTGAAGCTCATTTATAAAGCAAGGGCTTATACTGGAGAACTGGAGAAGTGTTTGCCTTACCGAGGCCTGTCTAGGGCCACAGAAACCCACCCTCAGTATCTTTGCTGGTTGCTGGTTCAATTCCCTGCTACAGAAGTCCTGTTGTATCCTTGGGCAAGGTACTTAACCCACAATTGCCTCAATAAATACTCTGCTGTATAAATGAATAGAATTGTAGCCTACTCTACGTTAGTTACTCTGGATAAGAGCATATGTCAAATGATAATAATGCAGTGTAATGTAACAGGCATGTTCTGGCCACAACAGTTAAAAATGAAAAATGTTGCCTTCCTCATTGAAGCCTTACAGAGGCTGGTGATATAGCCAACCCCAGTACAATGTTGCACATCTCTACAGAGAAACATTGTTTTCCAAACAAAAGAGCAATGATGTGGAGGCAATTAGGCACACCTCCCAGGTGTTGACTTTTTCACAGTAATGAGTATGTTTTTTTTTTTACTGGGGATTGTGTGTGTCAGGGGAGAGGGCTAAAGGCTAAGGTAGCACACCTTTGTTCAAATGTCCAGGTAATAATTATCTCCATACATGGCACACGGGACACACCAATCCACAGGATTGGAAAAACACCGTAGCCATGTGTCTCAGCCTCCCCATTCGCCTTCAACCACGCGCTGGTTTGCTTATTTGCCAATCATGAACTGCTAAAAGTGCTTGGCTCAAAGCCTCTAAGCCCGATGTGCATCTAATACCACGATGATGGATACTGTCCACTGTTTTATCTGGAAAACACGGATAATAAATAGCAAAACAATGTAAAAAAGAGAGAGAGATTAGTCCCTCAAAATGAACTACCTATCCATTTTTCTGTCCTATTTAATGCCATTATCTCTCTTTTAACAAATAGGTGTTTTTCAAACCAGGGATGTAATTAAAGATGAATCTTACATGTTACATGTACTTAAATATGAAATTTGACTTAGTCTCCCCCATATAACTGTGTAATATGTCAGATTTCATTTTCCCCCTCATTTCTGCTGATCCTGGGTTGACAGGCCCCTGTCTGGGAGGCCTTCTATCTGACATGGGGAAGAGTGCCTCTGCACTGATCTTAGTTTTAGTTTCCAGAGCACAGAAAAAGTTGGATATGAGATCTTGATGATGTCTATGCTGACCTATGGTTAATTTGTCTTGGTTGGGTATGGAGCTGTTGTAGTGGGTGAAATTTCCTTTTTTTGATGCAAACAGAATTTTCCCCCAAACCATAGTGTCTCATAATCAAAACTGAATCTTACTCTGTTACATGTAGGTAAAGCTGTGGAAAAGCCATGTGGGGAGAATGCATCAAATGCATGCCTCTGTCCAGGAGGTTTTCTATCTGAGATCTCAGCCAGCCGGGTGGAATGATTAGTGGGCACACACAACAATCTGACTCTATGTCTAGTACCACACCTACTACCCATACCACCTGTAACTATCCTGACAACAACCATCCCCTTCCCCTGCCTAAATAAAAACCCCTCTGTCCTAAAGTAGTGAAATAAAAAGATTCTCTGAGTGGGTATCTGATTTAAGGTCAAATGTTAAATGTACTGTAAGTTATGAACATGTTACCTGGCCTTGATGACGGTCATTTTCCGGGAAAATGGACACTGTACAGCTAAAGCTATCTTCACACATCTACAACCTCTAAATCCACCTCTCCCCATACTAGTAACATTAACAAAGATAATGCATAAGACAAAGAAATCTTAATCCCTTGCCATAGATCCAAATAATTAACCTAAACCATATTAATGGACATCTGTTTCTGCAAGGCTATGATATCATATTGCAATCATTATTCGACCTGAATTCCTGTGTTTGTGATCATTTTTGTAAGTGATATTGATACTGCTTTGTCACTGACAGCACTTCATTCACTCAGAATTCCTACAGAACCAAAGTATCTTGATGCATTAATGATATAGTAATTCCCCTTTATTTCTATCACATGGATGATTAGACAGTATATCAAATGATTAACTGTTTGGATAGGAACATGAGCTGTTTTACGACATTATCAAAGACAAAAATCAAGATTTTGAGCTTTAGCATATCATAGCATAAAGAGGGCTTTACTTGTAGTTAGTGATGGTTTTGTGTTGTTTTTTAAAAAAATGTCACAATAAATTCAGAAACTGTATGTTAGTCATAGTCAAAATGACTAGCTGAAGCGTACTGTTGAACAGTTGAACAATACCGACAGGCGTAAATACCGTAATCAAATATTGTGATTAACCCAAACTATACCGAGAGGAAGGAAGAAGACATTCGTGTAAGAATAGTTCAGCTTCAGCTGATGATTGTTTGGTTGTTTTTAACAATACCCTATGTTGAACCCAGTGGCGTCGTTAGGTCCGATCATTCAGGGCTATAGCCCCGAATATTTTAAGCCTAGCCCCGAATATTTTCGCCCTGAAAAAGGAGGAATTTATAGCAAAACAACAGACAGACTGTGTAACAGAGCGGAACTTGACTTGCGTCCGAAGGTGTGATAATATTTAATTAACATGAACGTAGATATAACCTCCCCAACCTAACGATGCCGATCTCCCTTCAAAAAAAAGACAAGCCCCAGGCAAATTTGACTTAGCCCCGTATCTTTTCAATAGCTAGAAATGTCCCTAGTTGAACCTTTGACTTTGTTACCCCCCTTAAAATAAAAAAAGGTATTATAAAAAAACGGTCCTCTTGGTATACAAATCACACACATTCCCTTAAACAAGCATATCAGAAAATCGACTGTAAATGGTGCTCAACAAATATAGAGGTTTTTTTTTTTCTGGCTTGGAAGTTCATCTTTTACAATACCAACATACACTTTTATCTGTGGAGGACAGCCTTCATCTGTCCCCGAGGAAATGAATGTTAATTGTCAGTGTTAATTGTTAAAATGTTAAACCAAAGGCCCTTTGTCTTTAATACAATTCAAACCTGCCAATTTATTCTGCACAATGGAACATACAACCACACTGGGGTCAGCATAAATGACCGAAGGGTGTCTGGTTAGCCGGAATTTTCTACGCTCTGCTGTAGGACAGCGTTTCCCAAACCTCTCCTGTAGGACCCCTTGTCCTGCATGTATTAGATCTCTCTCTGCTCCAACACAGCTAATTTAAATGCTGTAGGATATCCACGTACACCGTGACCGCACACTACATAAGATGCTGATAACATGCCACATGCATGAATGTCCAGACCTTTTTGTACAATGAAAACAATAACCAATATGACATAACAATATAACGTAACATTACAGGTGATTGCAGCCATGTGGTAATCTGCTAGCATGCAGCCGAACCACATGGCTTTTAGCAGCAACCTAGCATGCTAATGCATACTGTGTTGCCCTTCCATTAGGATGGAATGCCAAAATAAATCCCTTGTAACTTGTCCAAAATTCTGCCCCAAAAAAATCACAAGAACAAAAAATATGAAAAAATATGACCCTGTTACCCTGTTGTAGCATCACTTCACTTGTTCCCAGTTAAATATCTATTTGAAGTCACTGTTCCATACTTGCATGTCTTTAAATGGACCCGCACCCCACTTACCTGCAGGATCTATCAATCTCTTATAACCCACCTACATCACATTCGTGACAAGGAGAAGGGTGAACCCAAATGCGAGGATTTATTTTTTGCAGTGGGCTCATTTCCAGTTGGACCGCTTCCTTGCTTTTACCTGAGTCCTGCTCTAAATGGGGTGTAAATGTCATGGGTCATGGGTCATGGGTCATGGGTCATGTGTCCTATCCTTTCTGCTCATTCCAACTCTATACGCCCACATAGCTTATCCCTTCTGAGGCTACCTGTTGCGGTGCCCTATAATTTACTGCTCCCAAATTGCCTGGTCATTCTAACCAACTGATGCCATTTATGTTTTTATCCCAACTTTATCCTTTCCATTATTTTTCCAACTGGAGTTGGGGAATAATTTTTCATTTTTTTCCTCAATTGGCCTGAGTTTTCCATTTTTTATTCCCTCTGGAAAAGTCTGCCATTCTACATGTACCATGCGTTGCAACAGTCTCAGTTACAAAAAAGGACTATATCAAATAAAATTATGATTGATTGCTCAATTGACATGTCATGTATTTTCCCATTTAGTCCTGATAAGTAATAAATATGGTGGGCACACAATCTCATCAAAAATGGACCCAGTTATTTCATTCTGTTGTTCTGCTCACCTCCATTTTCCACTGAGGCTGCATTCAGCTGCTACTGATGCCACAGACTCATTGGGATGACATCAGCAACTGTTGCCAGGGCAAGCATCTGTAAACAACTGGTCACAACACAACATGCTTACATAATTTAGCCAGTCTAGAACAGATTCAGTATATATACATGCATGATGTTGAAATTATTGTCTTAAAAGTGTTACTTAAGGGCATAGCTAAAGGATCTGAAAGATACTGACAAGTTCTTCTAAATGAACAGGTCTGTGTGGAATATATCAGATGATGCTATGTTTACAGTTCCTATTTCATTCATTTTGATGGACTTTCTCAACTATAGAATGATATAAGAAAATTTTGTGTTTTTGCTGTCCAGTCTGGTAGTATAATACATGTGTGGGGATTATACAGAAGGACGTTTCGGTTTGCTACTTTTAAATTTGAGCCAAATCTTTCAATTTCCAATAGAATTATTTTTGATTAATTTCTTGCAAGGTTTCATTACGACATAAATATGTCCTTTTTGTAGGAAAAAGAGTTTTTTACTATTGTTATCTGAAGATGTCGTATGTAAACTGATGAAAGTACTGATGATGAGAATGTTTTATGATAGAACGCAATCATATTTCCTCACTTTTATTAAACCTGTTTTTTTCCCATAATATTTAGAACAGATATTTTTAATGAGCAGAAGCTCTTCAAACCTTTACAATTCCACCACTTACTATGCTGTTTAATTAAAAATTTAGATACAGCATTATAAATGCCCATATTTTACTTGAACTAGAGAACTGCACAGTTTTTCTTTGAGTAATGGATCAATTATGATTTACATTCATTCACTCTTTTCTTTTCAGGCTTTTCTCAAGAAACACAATGACTCAAACTGGTCCTCAATACACCAACATGAGCAATATTCCTACACCCCTCATCTCTCGATCTTGGAATGAGAAGATAGTGCTGATGCAGGTGTTGGTGGGAATTTTCCTCTACGTGAACTGCCTCATGATATGCACCTTCTTCAAAAAGGAGGCCTTTCGAACCGACACTCGCTACATTTTGTTTGCGCAGACATTGATCGCAGACTCTGCCCTCATGGTGTTTACGGACTTGGCTCTGATTGGGAGTTATTTCCAGATCCCAGTCCCCTGTATTCCCTGTGTGATAATGTGTACCATCATGGCTTGGCTCACTATCAGCACACCTCTGACTCTGGTGGCAATGTGCCTGGAACGCTATGTGGCCATCTGCATGCCTCTGAGACACGCCAGCATCTCTACCACTAGAACCAGGCTGCTAGGCCTTGTCCTCATCTGGTGTCTTGCAGGCATGCCTGCATTGATTTTTTTTCTTATATTTGCCTCCTCTGTTCCTCTCAATTTTTTTTCCTCATACCTGATCTGCAGTTTGGAGATGATGATCGTACACAATTGGCAGGCACAATTCAGAGCTGTATTATTTCAGTTTTACTTTTTGATCATGTCTATTACCATAGGCTTCACCTATGTTAAAATCATGGCAGCTGCCAGAGGAGCATCAAGCAACAAGAAATCTGCCTCCAAGGGTCTCAGGACTGTGGTTCTTCATGCCTTTCAGTTGCTTCTCTGTTTGATTCAGCTGTTGTGCCCTTATGTAGAGATGGCTGTTATGAAGATTGACTATATGCTGTTTATTAATGTTAGATACTCCAATTTCATTATATTTGTGTTAGCACCACGTTGTCTGAGCCCACTGATTTATGGTTTAAGGGATGAAAAGTTTGTCGTGGTTTTGAGATACTATGCAGTCTTTGGTCTGAATAAAAAAAGCTTCTGTTTTTGCAAACTTTGTCCATATCATCTTAAACATGGAAAAACCTGGCCTTTGGAAGGTAAATAAAAATTCTGGATGAGTTGACCTTAAAATGAAATGTGTGTATTTTTAGAGTGCGTGTATCATTGTACGTCTCTGTAAGTGTGTTTGTATTCTATGTTTGCATGTTGTGTGTGTGTGTGTGTGTGTGTGTGTGTGTGTTTGGTGTGTGTATGTGTGCACGCATGTGTGTACATGAGTGTGTGTGCGTGCGTGTGTGTGTGTGTGTGTGTGTGTTTTGCTGTATCCCCAAGCCTGGGCATTCTGTCCTCTCTTAAGCGTAGTCTTCTCTGGCCCTCTCTCATACCCATTTTTGATGCTGATATAGCTCACGTGTAAAACTCATAATAATATGCTCTAATTGTGTGATTTACCATGAAAGAAAAATGTTTATAAACAGGAGAATTGCCAACTATATATACTATATTTATCAGATCTCCTATCTATTACATAAATTAATATTCTGCAAATTAAGAAAATTCCATGTGTGGATGCAGAATAAATAGTCAGTTCACACCCAACAGTTATTTGCTTTCCTTATTGAAGCAGGTGATCATAATACACTCTGTGAGATAAAATGAATATCTTTCTAAAAGACGTAATGCTTAGATTTGAAATCCAGTATCTGTTTGAAATGTTGAAACCATCTTGACCTGCTTAATGTTTTCATGTTTTAAAAAATTTGATATGCACAGACATGAAAAATAAAACGATTGTCGTTATGATCTCGATTTTCCTTATTACAGAGCCAAATAAATAAACAAGAGCTGTTCAGTCTCTACATTATTTGTGACCAACAGTACCCTATAATTAAGTCTTGACTCTGTTGCACAAGATGCAAAAAGTAAGTATAAAGCACTGTCCCCTTGGTATATTGACTACACACATTCCCTTTAACAAGCACATCGGAAAATGGAACGTAAATGGTGCTCAACAAATATAGAGGTGTTCTTTCTGGCATGGAAAAGTAGTCTTTTACAGTACCACTTTTATCAGCCCTGTGAAAGAGGGTCTTCACCTGTCCCCTGTTAAACTGAATGTTAATTGTTACTTTGTATTAATAGTTGACATGTTAAATCAACAGCCCTTTGTCTTCAATCCGTGCGAAACCTGCCAACTGCAGATCACATTTAATCAATTGCAACCAAATCTGTTAATTGTTGATTGTGTAATGGTTTGTCACTGTAATTGTCTGTGTGCATGTGAAGCCAGCCATTGGTTAATTAACCACACCTGCCTAATCAGAGGCACATTAAATACAGGTGTGGGGTTGCTGCTCAGAGACTTCTGTGAGTAGCTTGTGGCCAAGGCTGGGTTTCTTTGCTTTATTCTTTTTTTTATTATTTTGTTTGTTTGTTTGTTAATTCTGTTGTTTGGTGAGAAGTCTCAGCAAGCTTCCTCACAAGCCCAATTGTTGTACTTTTCAAACAAAATTGAAATCTAAATCATCTACCTGTTCATTTGATACAATTCAATTCAAACTACTGAAGAATCTTTTTCATTTATTATAAATGTTGTGAACACATCTTTATAATCAAGCTATGTGCCTATCCCTCTAAAATCCTAAAAAATATTAGGAACTATTATCAATTCTCTCCTTCCTAGCAGAAATTTGAGAAAGCTATAGCTGGACAGCTCCTAGATTTTCTCCTCCTTCCTAACTCCAGTAATATCTGGGAGTCCCTTCAGTCAGGTTTTAGACCTGGTCACTGCACAGAGACAGCTCTCATGAAGGTTAATGACCTACTCCTGTCATCTGACCATAACTGTCTCTTTATATTTGTGCTTCTTGACCTGGGTGCTCCCTTCTACACAGTAAATCACCAGAAGCTTTGAACAAACATAAATGCATAATTGGTGTAAAGAAAAGCATGTTCTCCTGGCTGAAGATATACCTATCTCACAGATTCCAGCACATGCAACTCACTTTAAACCAGTGAATTAAACAGTGAAAGCACCAGAAGTCTTACCCATAGCACATATCCAATACTCTGCTGTAGGATACCCACAATTTGATGTTATGCATAGAAAATAAAAGCCTCAAATTGTATATAGCAATAAAAATAAGTCTTGCCCACAATAGCGGCTGGTTGTCCCAATTTAAGCAGGAATTTAACCCTATTTACACAGCTACATATATATCGTCTTTGATGGGTGAGTGCACTGCTCAGTGAAGCACTGAAGCTTGGAAGCTATATCCTGACTCCCATTTATTCTTTTGAATGGAATTTGGCTTACTGTTAAATTGTGTAAAGACACACAAGAACAGTACAAACTTTAATTTTTCTGCTGATGATACACTTCCATGCGTCTCAGTAAAGCCTGGTGAAGATCTCCAGATCTCTAGACTTGAAGTGTATCTTAAAAACATCAGGCTTTTGATGACAAACTTTACATTACATTACATTACTTAATTTAGCAGACGCTCTTACCCAGAGCGACTTCCAAATAAGTGCATCACTATGCTAAGAGTAGTTATTGCTAAGGATAACAGAGGTCAGTAAGATACAAATTTAAGTGCTAAGCTAGTGTAGAGTGCTTTTTTTTTAAATGAAAATAGCAATCGAAAGGATAGAGAGACATACATAGGAAGGAAAGTAGAATAGAGATACAGCTTGAAGAGATGAGTTTTAAGTTTTTTCTTGAAGGAGTCTGGGGATTCTGTTGTCTGAATCTCGACAGAAAGCTCATTCCACCAAACTTATTGTTTCTAAATTCAGGCAAAACCAATATGATGGACCCAAGTCCAAAAAACTCTCATTGTACTATGGTGAATTTTGTACTCAACCTCGCCAGTAGCCCCTAATTTATTTGTTAAGGACCTTTGGATTACAATTGACCCAGTCTCCTCTGTTCAGCCCCATAAAAAAAAATCTTTCAGTAGGCATTTTTCAAAAATGAAATGTTGCCAAATTAAAGCTTTTCTGTCCGTGACTGAGAGATGAAGAAAAACTAATTCAAGAATTTATAATGTCTCAGTTATAAAACTGTGATCCATTAGGGTGGTATGCCAAAATAAATTCCTTGCAACATCTCCAAAATACTGCCCCCCAAAAAATCATAAGAACAAAAACTGTGACTGTTTTACTCCAATTCTACCATCAATTCACTGATTACCAGTTAACTATCAAATGGATTTGATGTTACTGTTCCATACTTGCATGGCTTCAAATGCACCTGTACCCCACTTACCGGCAGGACCTATCAATATCTTATAACCCACCTATATTACGATTGTGACAAGGAGCAGGGTGAACCCAAACGCAGAGATGACTCGAGACACAGGAGATGAGGTTGAAAAATAAAGCTACCTTTACTGAAGCCCTGTTAAATACAAACAGGCTTGGGCAAGAGTTCACACACACACACACACACACACAGGGAGAGAGAGAGACAGAACACTAACTAACTAAGTCATCCCTTGTCCAACTCGTTCACTATAACGTGGAACTGTTCTGGTGAACCGATACCACTTATGTTTTATCCCTATGTTATCCTTTCCATTATTCCCTCACTGAGGTTAGGGAATCTTTTTCCAATTTTTCCCCAGTTGGTCTGGGTTTTCTATTTTTTTTACTCCCTCTGGAAAACCCACCATTCTACATGTAGAGTGCTTTGTAACCGTCTTGAAAGCAAAAAATGTGCTATAACAAGTAACATTTGAATGATTGACTGCTTGATTGACATATCATGTATTTTCTGATTTAGTCATGATAAGTAATACATATGGAGAACACATAATATCATCACAAGTGGACCCGGCTGTTCCAGTCTCTTGTTCTGTTCACTTGCCTCCATTTTCCACTGAGGCTGCATTCAGCTGCTACTGATGCAACAGATTCTTCATGAGGATGACATCAGCAGTGTAACTGTTGCCAAGGCAAGCATCTGTAAACAGTCAGTCAGCACAACATGCTCACGTCACTTGGCCCGTTTAGAACAGTTTCAGTATACATATATATATAAATGCATGATGTTGAAAAGATTGTCTTAAAAGTGTTGCATGAGGACATAGCCAAAGCATCTGAAAGGTACTGACAACATGCTGATTATGAAATCTCTTTTAAAGGAACAGGTCTGTGTGTAATTTATCAGATGATACTATGATTACAGCTCCTCTCTCATTCAGGTTGATGGAATTTTAGTTAGTTTTAAATTCAAGCCAAATGTTTCATTTTTCAATAGAATTATTTTTGATTCAATTTTTGCAAGGTTTTATTAAGGGACATAAAATTAGTCCTCATTAAAGGAAAATAGTTTTTTACTATTGTTATCTGGACTATCTGTCATATGTAAACTGGTAACAAGACTGATGATGGGATCCTTTCATAACAGAAGCAAGTCATATTTCCTCATTTTGATTAAACCTGTTTTTTATTATAATATTTAGAACAGACATGTTTAATGAAAGCTCTTCAAACCTTTAGAATTCCATTACTTACTACACTGTTTAATTAGAAATTTAGATACTTTATTTGAACTAGAGAACTACAGTTTTTCTTTAAGAAATGGATTATGATTTAAATTCATTCACTCTTTTATCTTCTGTCTTCCCTCAAGAAACACAATGGCTCAAACTGTCCCTCAATACACCAACATGAGCAATATTCCTACACCCCTCCTCTCCCGAGCTTCGAATGAGAAGATGATGCTGATGCAGGTATTGGTGGGAATTTTCCTCTACGTGAACTGCCTCATGATATGCACCTTCTTCAAAAAGGAGGCCTTTCGAACCGACACTCGCTACATTTTGTTCGCGCAGACATTGATCGCAGACTCTGCCCTCATGGTGTTCACAGACATTGCCTTTTTTGCGAATTACTTCCAGATCCCAGTCCCCTGTATTCCCTGTGTGATAATGTGTACCATCATGGCTTGGCTCACTATCAGCACACCTCTGACTCTGGTGGCAATGTGCCTGGAACGCTATGTGGCCATCTGCATGCCTCTGAGACACGCCAGCATCTCCACCACTAGAACCAGGCTGCTAGGCCTTGTCCTGATCTGGTGTCTTGCAGGCATCCCTGCATTGATTGTATTTCTTATATTTGCTGTCTCTGTTCCTCTCAAATTTTTTTCCTCATACCTGATCTGCAGTTTGGAGATGATGATCATACACAATTGGCAGGCACAATTCAGAGCTGTATTATTTCAGTTTTACTTTTTGATCATGTCTATTACCATAGGCTTCACCTATGTTAAAATCATGGCAGCTGCCAAAGGAGCTTCAAGCAACAAGACATCTGCCTCCAAGGGTCTCAGGACTGTGGTTCTTCATGCCTTTCAGTTGCTTCTCTGTTTGATTCAACTGTTGTGCCCTTACGTAGAGATGGCTGTTATGAAGATTGATTATATGCTGTTTTTGAATGTGAGATACTCCAATTTCATTCTGTTTGTATTAGCACCACGTTGTCTGAGCCCACTGATTTATGGTTTAAGGGATGAAAAGTTTGTTGTGGTTTTGAGATACTATGCAGTCTTTGGTCTGAATAAAAAAAGCTTCCATTTTTGCAAACTTTGTCCATATCATCTGAAGCATGGAAAAACCTGGCCCTTGAAAGGTAAACAAAAATTCTGGATGAGTTGACCTTAAAATGAAATGTGTGTATTTTTAGAGTGTGTGTATCATTGTACGTCTGTTGTGTGTTGCGTGTGTGTGTGTGTACGTGCATGTGTGTGTGTGTGTGTGTGTGTTGCTGTATCCCCAAGCCTGGGCATTCTGTCCTCTCTTAAGCATAGTCTTCTCTGACCCCTCTCATACCCATTTTTAATGCTGATATAGCTCACATGTAAAATTCATCATAATACGCTCGAATTGTGTGATTTACCATGAAAGAAAAATGTTGATAGATAGTAGAATTGTCAACTATCAGATCTCCTTCCCTATATTTTTCATTATTACATAAATGCATACTCTGTAAATTGAAAATTCCATGTGGATGCAGAATAAATGGTCAGTTCACACCCAACAGGGCGTTTGCTTTCCTTGATGAAGCAGGTGATAATAATACGCTCTGTGAGATAAAATGCAGATCTTTCTAACATACGTAATGCTTAGATTTGATCAGGTATGTGTTTGAAATGTTGACACCTTGCACCTTCCTTAATGGTTTCAGTAATCTTTTTTAAAAATGTGATATGCACAGACATGAAAATAAAACGATTCTCATTATGATCTTTGTGTTTCAATTTTCTTTTATACAAAGCCAAATAAGTAAATCTGAGGTGGTCACTCTCTACATTATTTGTGATCATAATGTTTCAATTTTTTAAATGTCATCTGTTCATACTGCTATTTTAGAGGATGAAAGTGGCCGTGTATACTTCAATGTCACTAATTCATTTGTACCTGTTTCTTAGCGTGTCATATACATATGTAAAATACATACATAAAAGCACAGAAGTAATTATTACATGTTCAAAAAACAATCTTGGAGATAACAGTAATGAGCACAAGTTGATCTCAAACCAAAAATCTCTCAAAGCAAGAGTAAGTAAAAGAATCAAAATAAAATGACATTTGTGGACATTCAATTATGAAATCATGAGTCTTGAGTCTAAATCATCTGACATGATCTTGCAGTGTCGCATTCCAATTGGCTTGAAACTGCCGCTCTGTCAACCCCCTGGTGACGGAGAATTGAAATGCATAAAATCAGACAAATGGAGAAAATTGTGAGCCCTAGCAATAAAAAAGAAGAAACCTAGCTTAAAGGAATTGTAGGATGTCAGACCAGTCAGAAGTGTACACACAGGGGGAATTTTGGAAGGCAGCTGAAAGTTTTTTGTTCTTGACTGAGACACCTTTCAAACAAAAATGTCCAGTGCCATTTTGAGGCAAAGTACTGAGGGCAAGTGATCAAACAAAATGCCATTAATGACAGGCCTTAAGAGCAAATCTATTTGGATGGGAAATATAATAAAGATGAAACTGGACTGCAATACGGGAACACATTTTGTTGTATTATCAGGTATTAACAGCTGAAGCAAAGGAAAATGGAGTTCCATTGTGGAAGAGGGCCTCTGCACTGATCCGGGTTTTAGTTTTCTGCGTGAATCCAGAGCACAAAAGATCTTAAGTTGGATGTGAGATCTTAATGGCCTTGATGCTCACCGATGGTTTATTTTTCTTGCTTGGATAAGAAACTGTGGCTGAGTTGTTTTATTTTTTTGGCATATAGTAAAAGGGGACCTGTGGGCAAAGAAAAAGAAAAAGGAAAAGAATGATTATCTTTCGAATTTCATACAGACATTAAGTTCTAGCTGAAACAGTTGAAAAAGAGATACTATGCCTTCAGAATTGATAACATTGAAAAAAACAACAAACAAAGAACAACTCCTCATGGGACTCCATATTTCACTCAAGTAAGGTTTGAGGTGCCCGCTATGATCTGCACAAAGATAAGGGGCATCAAGTCAAATAAAATGGGCCCTTTACAATACGTGAAGCTCATTTATAAAGCAAAGTCTTACTTTGAAGAACTCCAAGTGTTTGCCTTACTGAGGCCTGTTTAGAGCTTATACAGAAACCCACCCTCACTATCTTTAGGAGAGGATTAGTAGGGGAACATGAATATTAGCCTGCTGTACATATATACTCGATAGTGGGAGTACGTATACACAGGTGGGACTTCTGTATCAGTTGTATGGTACCAGTTTTAATCGGGCTACAAAGGTCAGAAATGACACCTTTCTGAAAAAGCATTGCCTTCCTCACTGAGGCCTGACAGATACTGGAGATATACCCAACCCTGGAACAATGTTACACGTCTCCACAGAGAAAGCTTGTTTTTCCCAACAAAAGAACAAAGTTAGTTGCTCAATTAAGCGCACGCCTCAGGTGTTTGTTATTAAACATTAATGAGTGTGTCTTTGACTGGGGATTGAGTGGTGGGGTGGTGGGTGGGGGGGTGAAGGCTGAGGAGGCAAACTGCTGTTACTGTACTCTGGAGCATCCTGGTAATAATTATCGAAAGGCACAGCACACACTGGATTGGAAATGCGCCATAACCACGTGTCTCAACCTCCCCACTCACATTTAATCTCGTAAACATATTACTGACTTCTTCATGTGGAGGTAAAGATGTGCCCCAGTGATTTAGAGGAGAGAAAGTCAAACAACAACCTCTCCCCTCCAACCTTACGTCTGCTAATCCTGGGCCTCTTAGGCCTCTGTCCAGGATGTTTTCTATGTGAGATTTCAGCCAGCTGGGTGGGATGATTAGTGGGAACACACAACCCTCTGGCTCTATGTCTAGTACCACATCTAGTACCTGTAGCACCTGTAACTATCCTGACAACAACCATCCCCTCCCCCTGCCTAAATAAACACCCCTCTAGTAGTGAACTGAAAAGACGGCCTGAGTGGGTATCTGATTACAGGTCAAATGTTAAATGTACTGTAAGTAATAAATATGTTACCTTGCATTGATCAGGGCCATTCTCCAGGAAAATGGACACTGTACAGCTAAAGCTAGTGTCACACATCTACAACCTCCAAGTCTACCTCTCCCTATATTAGTAACATTTGCAAACATATTGACATAAGTCAAAGAAAGCCTAATCCCTTGCAACAGATCCAAATAATAACTATCCAAAGCCCTATTAATTAATCAGTCTTTGAGAGGCTATGATATCATACTGGAATGATATTATTACACCTGAATTCATGTTTGAAAGCTTCTTAATTAGTCCCATACAGCAAACATGTACCCTCAATGGGCCATTGTTCCGGGTTTTGTCAACAGCATGACAATAAGCAAAATATACCCTTCTAAGGCCATTGGTCAGAAAACCTGCTCATGAGACTATATAACACAGAGCTTTTGGTTATTCATGCTTTTGCTGAGGATCTGAGCACATATGTTAAAGGTAATAATGCGTTGAATGTATTCACTGATTTATATCATTTAACAATACATATTTCATTTAAAAAAGTTCAACTAAAACCAAGCAATAGGTAAACATGTTAATGTTATTTTGGTCAGTTATTTCATTAAGGATGTTTTGAGTGTGCTAATAGTGTTTGTATTTGGTATCACTCTTAGTATTAACCTTAATATTAATATTGTGAAATTTGCTTTATTTCTGATATATATGTTAAAATTGGACTATTTGGACAAATACATAGTCATTTTTTATTCTTTATTGTGTATCAGAGACCTTATCTAAAGAATTAATCTGATTAATGTAAATACATTAGGTTCTGAAAAGTGCTAGTAGGAATACCAAATTAAGACATTAAAAATTAAGGAGGAATATAGTATAATTTGTCATGGATCTATATAAATAATTTTTGCTATAATTTTTGGTACACTCATAGAATCAATGCACCTGTGCTGATATACAGTACAAGCTATAATTACAATTTAGAATGATATAACAATGTTTTTTGAAAGTGAACTGCTTATTACTTAATCATGTAATTTTTATGGCAACATAAATGTATAGTATAGTGCAATCAAGCAGCAGTCAGAATCTGAATTTTCTTTTAAGATAATGCTTCTCAGCCCTGGTTCTGATGACTCTTTTCTTTCCAGCTGAGTCTTGAAGTGAATGAATTACCTTTGATTAAGCTGTCAATTAAATACCAATCTTTATTTGACATCGTTGAGAAAGAAATTGTTGTTAGAGATGTTTGCACTCTTTGTTTATATAAATGAATAAATGAATGAAAATAAATAACAGGAGTAATATGATGTCAAGTGATGTTAAGTTTAGATGAGACTTCATAGAACTCCTTAATCAAATCTCAGATCAAAAATCAAGATACACTGGGTGCCCAGGAACAGGGTTGAGGGAGGAATTTGGAATTTTATCAAACTACATTTTTCTTTAAGTTATTTTAAAAGCAAAATGTAGACACAAGTTTATTCATTGTTTTAGAGTATTATGGATGTGGGCATATGTATGTCTTACCTTTAGTTGTTGATAAGTTTGCTAATTTCTAATGAAAAACAAAGGATATTTCGCTATTCTTTTTTCTGTTTTCGCTGATAGCCTGCAGCTGTATGAGCCATGGTTCAGAACAGCAGCAGTGAGCAGCTGATTCTCAGGACTGCTGACCACGTGACTGAGAGGCTGAAGATGGCCACAGTGCAGGTGCTGGTGTGGCTCTTCATCTACATTGATGGCCTCATGCTCACCGCCTTCTTCAGCAAGCAGGCGTTCCGGGGCAACATGCGTTACGTCCTGTTCGCCCACACCCTGTTGGTGGACTCCATCTTCCTGCTGCTCTCAGACCTGGCGGTGCTGCTGTCCCACTTCTACGTACTGCCGCCCGTGGGTCTGTGCATCCCACTCTGCATGGTCATGGAGATCGTCACCAACTGCACGCCACTGACCATCACTGCCATGTGCTTGGAGCGCTATGTGGCCATCTGTATGCCACTGCGACATGCTGAGATCTCCAGCACTAGCAGGACCGTTGTCGTTATCATCATCATCTCAGCCTTTAGCTCCCTCAACCCCTTTATTGACCTCTTCATTCTCATCGCTACAGCCCCGGCGGGTTACTTTTCAGAGCCGAGCTTCTGCCACTACGAGATCATGATGCTTACCAAGTGGCATCGCCTCATGCGGGCCATCAACTATCAGGTGGACTTCGCAGTGATTGTGGTCATCATTCTGTTCTGTTATGTGAAAATCATGCTGGCGGCCAAGGCTGCATCTGGAGATAACAAGGAATCTGCGTCAAAGGGACGACGCACGCTCCTGCTCCACTCACTGCAGCTTTTCCTCTGCATGATTGACATTCTGTGCCCCTACATCGAGACTTATGTGCTGGAGAACAGTCCGCAGAACTACCTGACCGTCCAATTCTTGAATTACACCATTTTCACCATCTTTTCAAGGGCCCTGAGTCCACTCATCTATGGTCTCAGGGATCGAAAGTTTTTCATTGTGCTGATATATTACGCCAGTTGCAAGATGAATCGCATTTCAGCAGAAACCTAGAAGCTCAAAAACTCAGGTGTCAGAAGCAGGTGCCAGCAAAGCCCAGAGGAAGAATAATGGATTCTGCATGGCCTGTTGCACACATGCACCTCAGATCATGTCCCAATGAGGACATAATATGGGAGATGTAGCTGTATTTGGTGTGTTTTGAAGAGATATGGATGTCAATAAAATGTTTCTGAGAATATGAAATGCTTCCCTGTGCTGTAATATGTGCAGGTATCTCATATTATGTTTTATCACATTACATAAATGAACTTGAGGTGTGTTTATCTCTTGTGAAGCCACTGCTGTCCAGTGGTGGAGTGAAAAAGGGGAGGGAAGGAATATTGAAAAGTTAAAAAAATGTTTCTGAAATGACAAACTCAGAATTAGGATAGAAGATGGCGCCACGGATGGCAGCCTCGGTACAGCGCTTTCTAGTACTTTCTTTGTTTTTGTTTATTCTCTGTGTGTTCGGTTACTCAAACCCGATTACTTTCACTAGAGAAGAATTGCTTAACATCAGGCAGTTCACTCCAGGTAGTTTTTCACCAGTTTTCGTAAAACCGGAAAGTTTTTTGGAGATCTTGGTTGGAGGAACAGCAGCTCTCTGTGGGGCATGGAGGAGACGTAGATGGGGGAAGCGCGCCAGTGCTCTAGTGAAACTCAGACAGCGGGGATTTCGAAAACTGCGGTACCATCAATTCACCTGGCGAATCTCCACTCCTTGCCCAACAAAATGGACGAGCTGCTTTTCCTCAATGGGACGAACAAGGACTTTGCACGGTCTGCTGCCCTTTGTTTCACTGAAACCTGGCTCGGCGGATCCACCCCCGACAGTGGATTACACCTGAGGGCTTCCACCTACACCGAGCAGATCGCGTAACGGAGCTATCAGGGAAAACGAAAGGCGGCAGAATTTGCTTCTACATTAATGAAGGTTGGTGTACAGATGTCACGGTGCTAAGTAAATACTGCAGCCCGAACTTGGGGGCATTTTTCATAAACTGCAAGCCATTTTATTCACCGCAGGAGTTTTCCTCCTTCATCCTGGTCGGTGTTTACATCCCACCCTAGGCCAGCGTGAGTGACGCATTGCAAACCCTGGCCGATCAGATAACCGGCTTGGAACAAAAATACATGGACGCACTTTTCATAATCCTTGGGGACTTTAGCAGAGCAAAATCAAACCACAAACTACCAAAATATAGACAGAATATTAATTGTCCCACCAGGTTTAGTAACACTGGACCACTGCTACACAGTTCTTAAAAATGCATATCGCTCTGTTCATGGTTCACAGCCAGACTAAGACAACTCTGTCTGGCCAAGGAGGATGCCTACAGAAGTGGGGATAGATCCCTGTACAAGCAGGCCAGAAACTCACTTACAAAGGAGATCAGAGAGGCTAAAAGAAGCTATACTGAAAAGCTGAAAAACAGGTTTTCAGCCAACTACCCTACGTCAGTGTGGAGAGGCCTGCAAGACATCACGAACTACAGAAGACCATCCCCCCCTGCTGAGGCAAACAAAGACCTGCCTGACAACCTGAATGTCTTCTACTGCAGGTTTGAGAGGGACAAATTCACACCCCTCACCACTCCAGCCCAACGACAATAGCCCCCATCACCCCTCTGGCAACCCCCCTACCCCCCCCCCCCCCCCCCCCTCCGATACTCAGGCTGCATTCAAGACATGTGAAGAGGATGTGAGCTGGCTCTTCCAGAGACAGAAAACCAGGAAAGCACCGGGTCCAGACGGTGTCTCCCCCTCCTGTCTCAAAGCTTGTGCTGACCAACTGGCTCCAATCTTCACACGGATCTTCAACAGATCCCTGGAGCTGTGTGAAGTCCCTGCCTGCTTCAAACGCTCCACCTTCATCCCGGTCCCCAAGAAACCCTCCATCACAGGACTGAATGACTACAGGCCTGTCGCTCTAACGTCTGTGGTCATGAAGTCCTTTGATCGACTGGTGTTGCCCCACCTGAAGAACGTCACAGGACACCTGCTGGACCCCCTGCAGTTTGCCTGCCGGGCAAACAGAGCAGTGGATGACGCAGTCAACATGGGACTGCACTACATCCTGCAACACCTTGACTGCCCAGGAACATATGCAAGGATCCTGTTTGTGGACTTCAGCTTGGCGTTAAATCAGTCTGTCTGCCACAGGAGCTGTTGAGCCAGTTCTACACCACAGTCATTGAATCTGTCTTGTGCACATCCATCACGGTCCAGTTCGGAGCAGACACAAATCAGGATAGGAACAGACTACAGCAAACAGTAAGGACAGCAGAAAAAATCATTGGTGCTCACCTGCCCACCCTCCAGGACTTGTACTCTTCAAGAACCAGGAAATGTGCAGGGAAACAGACACAGTAGCAGTATCTTTCCTCATGCCATCACCCTCATGAATAGCTGAGCAGTATCATCTGCTATGCCATTATTGTTGCTTGCACCACCACACACACTTACACTTTATGTTTATTTTTTGTCTTTTATATAATCTGTATATATTGCTTGTATATTGTGTATGTTGTCTGTAAATAAGATGTACATTGTCTCTGTATACTGTCTCTGTATATTCTGTATATTGTCTGTACTGCTGAGAGACACGAACAGACGGAGTCAAATCCCTTGTGTGCGCTAACGTTCTTGGCCAATAAATCTGATTCTGATTGTCTGTGTTGTCTGCTCTTGTCTGTGCAGCTTCAGGTAGTGGTCACAGACACCTTTAGAGGCCCGTCCATGACTATCAGGCTGCTCACTCCTGCATCACTTGTCATTGGTACACTGGCAGCAGTGTAGCATAGTGGGAAAGGAGCAGGACTTGTAACTGAAAGGTTGCTGGTTCAATTCCCAGCTGAGGCTGCTCTACCCTTCAGTAAGGTACTGAACCCAGAATTGCCTCAGAAAATATCCAGCTGTATCAATGGATAACATTTAAAAATTATAACCTATGTAAGTCACTCTGGACAAGAGCATCTGCTAAAAGATAATAATGTAAATGTAATGTAATGGTATACAGTCCAGATACCCTAATGGAGGATGGCATGGAGCTTGTCTTGCATGTGCTTAGATCGCTTGTAACCAACAGCAGCACACATCCAAAAGAGTCACTGGAAAGTCAAAACACTATTACTACAGTGACCCCTAGTTATGAATAAATGTAGAAGGAGCTACTTAAGTTGGACATCATCTCCATCATGGACAGATAGGAGAAATACATGAGTCCTCCTAGTGGCATCAAACATCTCTGTTGGAAAGGGCATCACAATAGTCTAATTGAAACAGAATAAATATATGAACTAGTTTTCCTGTCTCTGTCATTGGAAGAAAAGGCCTAGTTTTACTGAATTTCATAGCTATAAAAATGTCAGTCCAAACATATTTTCTGCATGGAGCTGAATTAAGGGAACTGGATCACCTATAACC
Organism: Megalops cyprinoides; assembly: GCF_013368585.1. Lineage (NCBI taxonomy): Eukaryota > Metazoa > Chordata > Actinopteri > Elopiformes > Megalopidae > Megalops > Megalops cyprinoides. Next base: position 32,384,805 of record NC_050591.1, on the reverse strand, counting down.
CCAGGGTCCTTAACGAGTAAATTTGGAGTGGATAAGGGACCATTGAAGTTGACCCCAAAATTGGCCAGTGCCATAGTACAGTGAGTATTCTTTGTTCTGGGGACTATCAATTTGTGTTTGCCTAAATTTAGTAGCAAATAGTTTGCTCTCATGCAAAGCTTTATGTCATTAAGACACACTTCAAGTCTGGAGATATTCACCAGCCATCACTTAGACATGTAGCTGTGTGTCATCAGCACAAAAACCAAATTTTTTTGTTGTTTTCCTGGTGTATCTTTACACAATTTAACAGAAAGCCAAACTCTGTTCAAAAGATTCAGGATGCAGCCCCCATGCTTTATTGAGTTGTACACTCATGTACACAGTGAACAGGAGTGAACATATAACGTAATATATATATACCTATAACGTAACCTGTAACGTAAAGACCTTGCTTAATGGTTTCAGTAATCTTTTTTAAAAACGTGATATGCATAGACATATAAATATAACATATCGTTTTATTTTTTTTATACAAAATAAAATGATTGTCATTATGATCTTTGTGTTTCAATTTTCTTTACTACAAAGCCAAATAAATAAATCTGAGGTGTTCAGTCTCTACATTATTTGTGATCATAATGTTTTAATTTTTTAAATGTCATCTGTTTATACCGCTATTTTAGAGGATGAAATTGGCCATGTGTACTTCAATTTCACTAATTCATTTGTACCTGTTTCTTAGCGTGTCATATACATATGTAAAATACATACATAAAAACACAGAACTAGTATTACATGTTCAACAAACAATCTTGGAGATAACAGTAATGGGCACAAGGTGATCTCAAATCAAAAATCTCTCAAAGCAAGAGTAAGTAAAAGAATCAAAATAAAATGCAAACATGAAATTTGTGGGCATTCATTCATGAAATCTTGAGTCTTGAGTCTAAATCATCGACATATTGTCAGATCTTGCAGTGTCACATGCCAATTGGCTTGAAACCGCTGCTCTGTCAACCTCCTGGTCATGGAAAATTGAAATGCATAAAATCAAACAAATGGAGAAAACTGTGAACCCTAGCAATAAAAAAGAAGAAACCTGGCTTAATAGGATGTCAGACCAGTCAGAAGTGTAAACAAATTTTAGAGGGCAACTTAGGCCTTCCTAAGAGGTAACATCTGTATTGGAAAAAACAACAAACTAAGAACAACTCCTCATGGGACTCCATATTTCACTCAAGTAAGGTTTGATGTGCACGCTATGATCTGCACAAAGATAAGGGGCATCAAGTCAAATAAAATGGGCCCTTTACAATACGTGAAGCTCATTTGTAAAGCAAAGTCTTACTTTGAAGAACTCCAAGTGTTTGCCTTACTGAGGCCTGTTTAGAGCTTATACAGAAACCCACCCTCACTATCTTTAGGAGAGGATTAGTAGGGGAACATGAATATTAGCCTGCTGTACATATATACTCGATAGTGGGAGTACGTATACACAGGTGGGACTTCTGTATCAGTTGTATGGTACCAGTTTTAATCGGGCTACAAAGGTCAGAAATGACACCTTTCTGAAAAAGCATTGCCTTCCTCACTGAGGCCTGACAGATACTGGAGATATACCCAACCCTGGAACAATGTTACACGTCTCCATAGAGAAAGCTTGTTTTTCCCAACAAAAGAACAAAGTTAGTTGCTCAATTAAGCGCACGCCTCAGGTGTTTGTTGTTAAAAATTAATGAGTGTGTCTTTGACTGGGGATTGAGTGGTGGTGTGGTGGGTGGGGGTGAAGGCTAAGGAGGCAAACTGCTGTTACTGTACTCTGGAGCATCCTGGTAATAATTATCGAAAGGCACAGCACACACTGGATTGGAAATGGGCCATAACCACGTGTCTCAACCTCCCCACTCACATTTAATCTCGTAAACATATTACTGACTTCTTCATGTGGAGGTAAAGATGTGCAGCAGTGATTTAGAGGAGAGAAGGTCAAACAACAACCTCTCCCCCCCAACCTTATGTCTGCTGATCCTGGGCCTCTTAGGCCTCTGTCCAGGAGGTTTTCTATGTGAGATTTCAGCCAGCCGGGTGGGATGATTAGTGGGACCACACAACCCTCTGACTCTATGTCTAGTACCACACCTAGTACCTGTACCACCTGTAACTATCCTGACAACAACCATCCCCTCCCCCTGCCTAAATAAACACCCCTCTAGTAGTGAACTGAAAAGATACCCTGAGTGGGTATCTGATTTCAGGTCAAATGTTAAATGTACTGTAAGTAATGAATATGTTACCTGGCATTGATCAGGGCCATTCTCCAGGAAAATGGACACTGTACAGCTAAAGCTAGCGTCACACATCTACAACCTCCAAGTCTACCTCTCTCTGTATTAGTAACATTTGCAAACATATTGCATAAGTCAAAGAAAGCCTAATCCCTCCAAATAATAACTATCCAAAGCCCTATTAATTAATCAGTCTTTGAAAGGTTATGATATCATACTGGAATAATATTATTACACCTGAATTCATGTTTGAAAGCTTCTTAATTAGTTCCATACAGCAAACATGTACCCTCAATGGGCCATTGTTCCAGGTTTTGTCAACAGCATGACAATATGCAAAATATATCCCTCTAAGGCCATTGGGCAGAAAACCTGCTCATAAGACTATATAACACAGAGCTTTTGGTTATTCATGCTTTTGCTGAGGATCTGAGCACATATGTTAAAGGTAATAATGCGTTGAATGTATTACTGATTTATATCATTTAACAATACATATTTCATTTAAAAAACTGAAGTTCAACTAAAACCAAGCAATAGGTAAACATGTTAGTGTTATTTTGGTCAGTTATTTCATTAAGGATGTTTTGAATGTGTTAATAGTGTTTGTATTTGTTATCACTCTTAGTATTAACCTTAATATTAATATTGTGAAATTTGCTTTATTTCTGATATATATGTTAAAATTGGACTATTTGGACAAATACATAGTAATTTGTTATTCTTTATTGTGTATCAGAGACCTTATCTAAATAATTAAATCTGATTAATGCAAATACATAAGGTTCTGAAAAGCGCTAGTAGGAATACCAAATTAAGACATTAAAAAATTAAGGAGTAATATAGTGTAATATTTCATGGATCTATATAAATAATTTTTGCTATAATTTTTGGTACACCCAGAATCAATGCACCTGTGCTGGTATACAGTACAAGCTATAATACAATTTAGAATGATATAACAATGTTTTTTGAAAGTGAACTGCTTATTACTTAATCATGTATTTTTATGGCAACATAAATGTATATTATTTTTAAGTGCAATCAAGCAGCAGTCAGAATCTGAATTTTCTTCTACGGTAATGCTTCTCATCCCTGGTCCTGGTGACTCTTTTCTTTCCAGCTGAGCCTTGAAGTGAATGAATTAGTTTTGATTAAGCTGTCAATTAAATACCAATCTTTATTTGACATCGTTGAGAAAGAAATTGTTGGTAGAGCTGTTTGCACTCTTTGTTTATGTAAATAACCACAGGAGTAATGAGATGTCAAGTGATGTCAAGTTTAGATGATACTTCATAGAACTCCATAATCAAATCTCAGTTGCAACAAAAATCAAGATACACTGAGAGCCCAGCATTGTGGTTGAGATATGCTGTTACAATTTGGAATTTGGAATACTACATTTGTTTTAACAACAAAATGTAGACACAGTTTTATTAATTGTTCCAGACTATTATGTACTATTATTTATCAGTTTGTTCATTTCTCATGAAAAACTTGGATTTTATTCATTTTTTATGTTTTTTTTTTTTCTGAAAGCCTGCAGCCGTATGAGCCATGGTTCAGAACAGCAGCAGTGAGGAGCTGATTCTCAGGATTGCTGATCATGTGACCGTGATACTGAGGATGGCCACAGTGCAGGTGCTGGTGTGGCTCTTCATCTACATTGATGGCCTCATGCTCTTCACGTTCTTCAGTAAGCAGGTGTTCCGGGGCAACATGCGTTACGTCCTGTTCGCCCACACCCTGCTGGTGGACTCCATCTTCCTGCTGCTCTCAGACCTGGCGGTGCTGCTGTCCTACTTCTACGTGCTGCCGCCCGTGGGTCTGTGCATCCCACTCTGCATGGTCATGGAGATCGTCACCAACTGCACGCCATTCACAATCACCGCCATGTGCTTGGAGCGCTATGTGGCCATCTGTATGCCACTGAGACATGCTGAGATCTCCAGCACTGGCAGGACTATTGTTGTTATCATCATCATCTTGGCCTTCAGCTCCCTCTATCCCTTTATTGACCTCTTCATCCTCATCGCTACAGCCCCGGTGGGTTACTTTTCAGAGCCGAGCTTCTGCCACTACGAGATCATGATGCTGGTCAAGTGGCATCGCTTCTTCCGGGCCATCAGCTGCCAGGTGGACTTTGCAGTAATTGTGGCCATCATAGTGTTTTGCTATGTGAAAATCATGCTGGCAGCGAAGGCTGCATCTGGAGATAACAAGGAATCTGCGTCAAAGGGACGACGCACGCTCCTGCTCCACTCACTGCAGCTTTTCCTCTGCATGATTGACATTCTGTGCCCCTACATCGAGAATTTCGTGCTGGAGAACAGTCCGCAGAACTACCTGACCATCCGATTCTTCAACTACACTGTTTTCACCATCATCTCAAGGGCCCTGAGTCCACTCATCTATGGTCTCAGGGATAAAAAGTTTTTCATTGTCCTGATATATTATGCCAGTTGCAAAATGAATCGCATCTCTGCTAAAACGTAATAGTTCAAAGACTCAGCTGTGAGGAACAGGTGCCAGGAAAGCCTAAAGCAGTAATGGATTCTGCATGGTTTGCTGGACACGTGCAGTCGAGATCATGTGTGTGCACAATCGTGAAGCCACTGCTGTCCAAGATCATAAAGGCTTCTCAGAATTTGAGAGATTGCTAAGTTGTCATCAGTAATGCATCAATCCTCCAATCAGCTTTGGCTCTCCTGTAGTACACTGTGGGAGTTGTAGTTGTGTTACACTGACATTAGCTATTGGTTTTAAATGATTTTTTTTGAAGTAGTCCATGGACCTTGTTTCAGCAGTTCCTGTGTATGTGTAAGAGTTATTGCAGTGAGCTGCCCTCCATGTTCAATTGGTGGTTTCAAAGATTGGATGAAAAGAGGGCAATGCTTTGTTGCCTGTGTTTGAGATAATTTTTGTAAGTGATACTGCTTTGTCACTGACAGCACTTCATTCACTCAGAATTCCTACGGAACCAAAGTATCTTGATGCATTAATGATATAGTAATTCCCCTTTATTTCTATCACATGGATGATTAGACAGTATATCAAATGATTAACTGTTTGGATAGGAACATGAGCTGTTTTACGACATTATCAAAGACAAAATCAAGATTTTGAGCTTTAGCATATCATAGCTAAAGCTATGGGCTTTACTTGTAGTCAAAGCTAGGGCTTTACTTGTAGTTAGTGATGGTTTTGTATTTGTTTAAAAAAATGTCACAATAAATTCAGAAACTGTATGTTAGTTGTGTCAGATTAGTTAGTCAAAATGACTAGCTGAAGCGTACTGTTGAACAGTTGAACAATACCGACAGGTGTGAATACTGTAATCAAATATTGTGATTAACCCAAACTATACCAAGAGGAAGGAAGAAGACATAGTTCAGCTTCAGCTGATGATTGTTTGGTTGTTTTTAACAATACCCTATGTTGAACCCAGTGGCGTCGTTAGGTCCGATCATTCAGGGCTATAGCCCCGAATATTTTAAGTCTAGCCCCGAATATTTTCGCCCTGAAAAAGGAGGAATTTATAGCAAAACAACAGACTGTGTAACAGAGCAGAACTTGACTTGCGTCCGAAGGTGTGATAATATTTAATTATCATGAATGTAGATATAACCTCCCCAACCTAACGATGCCAATCTCCCTTCAAAAAAAAGACAAGCTCCAGGCAAATTTGACTTAGCCCCGTATCTTTTCAATAGCTAGAAATGTCCCTAGTTGAACCTTTGACTTTGTTACCCCCCTTAAAATAAAAAAAGGTATTATAAAAAAACGGTCCTCTTGGTATACAAATCACACACATTCCCTTAAACAAGCATATCAGAAAATCGAAAGTAAATGGCGCTCAACAAATAAAGAGGTATTTTTTCTGGCTTGGAAGTTCATCTTTTACAATACCAACATACACTTCATCTGTCCCCTAGGAAATGAATGTTAATTGTCAGTGTTAATTGTTAAAATGTTAAATCAAAGGCCCTTTGTCTTTAATACAATTTCAACCTGCTAATTACAGATCACATTTCATCAATTGCAACCAAATCTGTTAATTGTTGATTGTGTAATGGTTTGTCACTGTAATTATCTGTGTGCATGTGAAGCCAGCCATTGGTTAATTGACCACACCTGCCTAATCAGAGGCACATTAAATACAGGTGTGTAGGTACTGCTCAGAGACTTTTGTGAGCAGCTTGTGGCGCTCGTGGCCTAGGCTGAGTTTCTTTGCTTTTCATTTTATGTATTTATTTATTTTTTTAATTTATTCCTTCTGTTGTTTGAGGATACGTGTCAGCCAGCTTCCTCACAAGCCTCAATGTTGTACTTTTCAAACAAAGTTGAGGAAAGTAAATCATAACATCCCAGATTCCTCTTTTACACCTTTGTTCAACTGACTAACAATTTCATGAAAACTCCATTGATAAAAAATGGAACAAATAAGAGAAGAAATTTCCACACTCTCTCTTACCTTTACCTCATTATCTCTGCAAGGGCCTGAGGTCTCATTTAAAGCTACTCCATATTGAGTCTTTTTCCTCTGTTGAACACAATGAACTGGAGAGACTAATTATGTCATGTAAATCACTTACATATTCACTTGATGCAATTGCACTCAAATGATTGAAAAATCTGTCTGTTCTTTGTCAGCCTATTCTACTAATTAACACATCATCAGGCTACATGTGTAAACCTCTCAAACTAGCCATAATGGAGCCCTTTCGAAAAATAAACCAAATCTAGATCCAGATGGCGGAGGACCATTGAGGAGGAACTGAAAGAAATGAATCTGTCATGGGGAGAGGCACAAAGAACTGAGAAAGACAGGCAGAGTTGGTCTGAGATGAATGAGATCCACAAAAATCTTAGGAACGACGGACTATAATTAGTTATCTCCTTCCTAGCAAAATATTTTGGAGAAAGCTATAGCTGGACAGCTCCTAGATTTCCTCCTCCTTCCTAAACTCCAGTAATTTCTGGGAATCCCTTCAGTCAGGTTTTAGACCTGGTCACTGCACAGAGACAGCTCTCATTAAGGTTAATGACCTACTCCTGTCATCTGACCATAACTGTCTCTTTATATTTGTGCTTCTTGACCTGGATGCTCCCTTCTACACAATAAATCACCTGATGCTTTGAACAAACATAAATGCATAATTGGTGTAAAGAAAAGCATGTTCTCCTGGCTGAATGTATACCTATCTCACAGATTCCACCACATGCAACTCAATGATATTTCTAAAGTTAATAAATAGCCACAGAGCTATTTTAATAGATCAGTCCTTGGGCCATTGCTGTTCTCACTTTATTTGTTGCCACTTGGAGATGTCATTCATAAGCATGAAATAAACTTTGTTCTTCCCATAGTTATATATGAATTTTGATTTATTGATACTTCCACATTGTTAAACCAATATGCCCTTTGATTGTAAGAAGAAATCAGCCACTTCGATTTTCAGTATCAACCACAGTTCTGTTGCTATGAGTTGCTGATCGCAGTCCTGTTGCTACGGACTGTCATCCATTGTTTTTGCCTTCATAAGTATCTTTTACAGTTTATCACAGAGAGTGGCTTGTATTTTTGGAACATTAAGTGTTTTAGATGTGACTTCTCCTTCTTAGTCCTGCCCGCTGCCCCAGGTGTTGTGCGGGAGATGAGGTGAATGGTGCATTCAGCATTTATTCTGCACAATGGAACATACAACCACACCGGGGTCAGCATAAATGACTGAAGGGTGTCCAGTTAGCCGGAATTTTCTACGGCACATACCAAACGCTATGCTGTAGGATATCCACATACACCAGTACATGGAATGCTGATAACATGCCACACGCATGAATGTCCATACCTTTTTGTACAATGAAAACAATAACCATCAGCAGCCATGTGCTAATCTGCTAACGTGCAGCTGAACCACATGGCTTTTAGGAGCAACCTAGCATGCTAATGCATACTGTGTTGCCCTTCAATTAGGATGGAATGCCAAAATAAATCTTTCCCCACCTACAACTGGAGTTTTTCATTTTTTTCATTTTTCATTTTCTTCCTCAAATGGCCTGAGTTTTCCATTTTTTATTCCCTCTGGAAAAACCTGCCATTCTACATGTACCATGCGTTGTAACCATCTCAATTGCAAAAAAGGACTATATCAAATAAAATCATGATTGATCGCTCAATTGACATATCATGCATTTTCCCATTTAGACCAGGTAAGTAATAAATACATTGGGCACACAATCTCATTAAAAATGGACCCAGTTGTTCTAGGCTATTGTTCTGTTCACCTCCATTTTCCACTGAGGCTGCATTTAGCTGCTACTGATTTTTCATGAGGATGACATCAGCAACTGTTGCCAAGACAAGCAACTGTAAACAGTTAGTCAGCACAACATGCTTACATCATTTAGCCAGTCTAGAAGAGATTCAGTATATATACATGCATGTTGTTGAAACGATTGTCTTAAAAGTGTTGCTTAAGGACATAGCCGAAGGATCTGAAAGGTAGTGACATGTTGATTAGAAAACCTCTTTTAAACGAACAGGTCTGTGTGGAATATATCAGATGATATTGTGTTTACAGCTCCTATTTCATTCATTTTGATGGACTTTCTCAACTGTAGTAATATTTGAGAAAATTTTGTGTTTTTACTGTCTAGTCAGGCAGTATAATACATTTGTGAGGATAATATGCAAGGAAGTTAGTGTTTCTAAGTTTTAGGTTTGAGCCAAATGTTTCAATTTTCAATACATTTATTTTTTATTCATTTATTTCAAGGTTTTATTAAGTGATGTAAAATAAGTTCTCAATGTAGGAAAATAGTTTTTTTTTTACTATTGGTATCTTGTATAATAGAACACAGTCATATTTCATCACTTTGATTAAACCTGTTTTTTATTATAATATTTAGAGCAGATATGTTTAATGAGCAGAAGCTCTTCAAACCTTTACAGTTCCGATACTTACTATACTGTTTAATTAAAAATTTACATACATACTTTATTTGAACTAGAGAACTGCACAGTTTTTCTTTAAGAAATGGATTAATTATGATTTACATTCATTCACTCTTTTCTCTTCTGTCTTTTCTCAAGAAACACAATGGCTCAAACTATCCCTCAATACACTAACCTGAGCAATATTCCTGCACCCCTCCTATCTCGATCTTGGAATGAGAAGATAGTGCTGATGCAGGTAATGGTGGGAATTTTCCTCTACGTGAACTGCCTCATGATATGCACCTTCTTCAAAAAGGAGGCCTTTCGAACTGACACTCGCTACATTTTGTTTGCGCAGACATTGATCACAGACTCTGCCCTCATGGTGTTTACAGACTTGGCTCTGATTGGGAGTTACTTCCAGATCCCAGTCCCCTGCATTCCCTGTGTGATAATGTGCACCATCATGGTCTGGCTTTTATTAAGCACACCACTGACCCTGGTGGCAATGTGCCTGGAACGCTATGTGGCCATCTGCATGCCTCTGAGACACGCCAGCATCTCCACCGCTAGAACCAGGCTGCTAGGCCTTGTCCTCATCTGGTGTCTTGCAGGCATCCCTGCATTGATTGTATTTCTTATATTTGCTGTCTCTGTTCCTCTCAAATTTTTTTCCTCATACCTGATCTGCAGTTTGGAGATGATGATCATACACAATTGGCAGGCACAATTCAGAGCTGTATTATTTCAGTTTTACTTTTTGATCATGTCTATTACCATAGGCTTCACCTATGTTAAAATCATGGCAGCTGCCAAAGGAGCATCAAGCAACAAGAAATCTGCCTCCAAGGGTCTCAGGACTGTGGTTCTTCATGCCTTTCAATTGCTCCTCTGTTTGATTCAACTGTTGAGCCCTTATGTAGAGATGGCTGTTATGAAGATTGACTATATGCTGTTTATTAATGTTAGATACTCCAATTTCATTATATTTGTGTTAGCACCACGTTGTCTGAGCCCACTGATTTATGGTTTAAGGGATGAAAAGTTTGTTGTGGTTTTGAGATACTATGCAGTCTTTGGTCTGAATAAAAAAAGCTTCCATTTTTGCAAACTTTGTCCATATCATCTGAAGCATGGAAAAACCTGGCCTTTGAATGGTAAATAAAAACAAATTAGTGAGTGAACTCTGGATGAAGTGATCTAAACGTGTATATATGTTTGAGTTTGTATATCTATGTATGTCTGTGTAAGTGTATTTGCATTCTGTATGTCTGTATGTTGTGTGTGTGTGTGTGTGTGTGTGTGTGTGTGTGTGTGTGTGTTGCTGTATTCCCAAGCCTGGGCATTCTGTCTCTTAAGCATAGTCTTCTCTGGCCCCCTCTCATACCCATTTTTAATGCTGATACAGCTCACATGTAAAACTCATCATAATATGCTCTAACGGTGTGATTTTCCATTAAAGAATAGTAAAATGTTTGTAAATAGTAAACTTTTTAACTATCAGATTTCTACCCTGTATTTTGCGCAATTACATAAATGCATACTCTGTAAATTAAGAAAATTCCATGCGGATACAGAATAAATGGTCAGTTCAACACCCAACAGGTGTTTGCTTTCCTTATTGAAGCAGGTGATAATAATACACTCTGTGATATAAAATGAATATCTTTCTAGCAGACGTAATGCTTAGATTTGAAATCCGGCATCTGTTTGAAATGCTGAAACCGTCTTGATTTGCTTCACATTTTCAGTAATCTTATCTTATATGCACATGAAAAATAAAGTGATTGTCGTTATGATCTGGATTTTCTTTACTAAAAAACAAATAAATAAACCTGAGGTGTTCAGTCTCTACATTAGTTGTGATCAACAGTACCCTACAATTAACTCTTGACTCTGAAGATCTTTCTGAAAATGAAGATCCTTCTAAGAGACATAATACTTAGATTTGATCTGGTTTCTGTTTGAAATGTTGACACCTTGCACCTTGCTTAATGGTTTCAGTAATCTTTTTTAAAATTTTACATGCACAGACATGAAAATAAAACGATTATCATTATGATCTTTGTGTTTCGATTTTCTTTTATACAAAGCCAAATAAGTAAATCTGAGGTGTTCAGTCTCTACATTATTTGTGATCATAATGTTTCAATTTTTTTTAATGTCATCTGTTCATACTGCTATTTTAGAGGATGACAGTGGGCGTGTATACTTCAATGTCACTAATTCATTTGTACCTGTTTCTTGTCATATACATATGAAAAAAACATATATAAAAACACAGAAGTAGTTATTACATGTTCAAGAAACAATCTTGGTCATAACAGTAATGAGCACAAATTGATCTCAAACCAAAAATGAGGCCATTTTGATTTGCCATTTTGAGGCAAAGTACTGAGGGCAAGTGATCAAACAAAATGCCATTAATGACAGGCCTTAAGAGCAAATCTATTTGGATGGGAAATATAATAAAGATGAAAATGGACTGCAATATGGGAACATATTTTGTTGTATTATCAGGTATCAACAGCTGAAGCAAAGGAAAATGGAGTTCCATTGTGGAAGAGGGCCTCTGCACTGATCCGGGTTTTAGTTTTCTGCGTGAATCCAGAGCACAAAAGATCTTAAGTTGGATATGAGATCTTAATGGCCTTGATGCTGACCGATGGTTTATTTTTCTTGCTTGGATAAGAAACTGTGGCTGAGTTGTTTTATTTTTTTGGCATATGGTAAAGGGTGACCTGTGGGCAAAGAGAAAGAAAAAAGGAAAAGAATGATTATCTTTCCGATTTCATACAGACATTAAGTTCCAGCTGAAACAGTTGAAAAAGAGATACTATGCCTTCAGAATTGATAACATTGAAAAAAACAACAAACTAAGAACAACTCCTCATGGGACTCCATATTTCACTCAAGTGAGGTTTTAGATTCCCGCTATGATCTGCACAAAGATAAGGGGCATCAAGTCAAACAAAATGGGTCCTTTACAATACGTGAAGCTCATTTATAAAGCAAAGTCTTACTTTGAAGAACTCCAAGTGTTTGCCTTACCGAGGCCTGTTTAGAGCTTATACAGAAACCCACCCTCAGTATCTTTAGGAGAGGATTAGTAGGGGAACATGAATATGAGCCTGCTGTACATATGTACTCGATAATGGGAGTACGTATACACAGGTGAGACTTCTGTATCAGTTGTACGGTACCAGTTTTAATCGGGCTACAAAGGTCAGAAATGACACCTTTCTGAAAAAGCATTGTCTTCCTCACTGAGGCCTGACAGATACTGGAGATATACCCAACCCTGGAACAATGTTACACGTCTCCACAGAGAAAGCTTGTTTTTCCCAACCAAAGAACAAAGTTAGTTGCCCAATTAAGCGCACGCCTCAGGTGTTTGTTATTAAAAATTAATGAGTGTGTCTTTGACTGGGGATTGAGTGGTGGTGTGGTGGGTGGGCTAAGGAGGCAAACTGCTGTTACTGTACTCTGGAGCATCCTGGTAATAATTATCGAAAGGCACAGGATTGGAAATAGCCATGTGTCTCAACCTCCCCACTCACATTTAATCTCGTAAACATATTACTGACTTCTTCATGTGGAGGTAAAGATATGCCCCAGTGATTTAGAGGAGAGAAAGTCAAACAACAACCTCTCCCCTCCAACCTTACGTCTGCTGATCCTGGGCCTCTTAAGCCTCTGTCCAGGATGTTTTCTATCTGAGATTTCAGCCAGCTGGGTGGGATGATTAGTGGGACCACACAACCCTCTGACTCTATGTCTAGTGCCACACCTAGTACCTGTACCACCTGTAACTATCCTGACAACAACCATCCCCTCCCCCTGCCTAAATAAACACCCCTCTAGTAGTGAACTGAAAAGATACCCTGAGTGGGTATCTGATTTCAGGTCAAATGTTAAATGTACTGTAAGTAATGAATATGTTACCTGGCATTGATCAGGGCCATTCTCCAGGAAAATGGACACTGTACAGCTAAAGCTAGCGTCACACATCTACAACCTCCAAGTCTACCTCTCTCTGTATTAGTAACATTTGCAAACATATTGCATAAGTCAAAGAAAGCCTAATCCCTCCAAATAATAACTATCCAAGACCCTATTAATTAATCAGTCTTTGAAAGGCTATGATATCATACTGGAATAATATTATTACACCTGAATTCATGTTTGAAAGCTTCTTAATTAGTCCCATATAGCAAACATGTACCCTCAATGGGCCATTGTTCCGGGTTTTGTCAACAGCATGACAATATGCAAAATATATCCCTCTAAGGCCATTGGGCAGAAAACCTGCTCATAAGATTATATAACACAGAGCTTTTGGTTATTCATGCTTTTGCTGAGGATCTGAGCACATATGTTAAAGGTAATAATGCATTGAATGTATTCACTGATTTATATCATTTAACAATACATATTTCATTAAAAAAACTGAAGTTCAACTAAAACCAAACAATAGGTAAACATGTTAATGTTATTTTGGTCAGTTATTTCATTAAGGATGTTTTGAATGTGTTAATAGTGTTTGTATTTGGTATCACTATTAGTATTAACCTTAATATTAATATTGTGAAATTTGCTTTATTTCTGATATATATGTTAAAATTGGACTATTTGGACAAATACATAGTCATTTTTTATTCTTTATTGTGTATCAGAGACCTTATCTAAAGAATTAATCTGATTAATGTAAATACATTAGGTTCTGAAAAGTGCTAGTAGGAATACCAAATTAAGACATTAAAAAATTAAGGAGTAATATAGTATAATATGTCATGGATTTATATAAATAATTTTTGCTATAATTTTTGGTACACCCATAGAATCAATGCACCTGTGCAGGTATACAGTACAAGCTATAATACAATTTAGAATGATATTACAATAGTTTTTGAAAGTGAACTGCTTATTACTTAATCATGTATTTTTTGTCAACATAAATGTATATTATTTCTCATTGCATTCAAGCAGCAGTCAGAATCTGAATTTTCTTTTAAGATAATGTTTCTCAGCCCTGGTCCTGATGACTCTTTTCTTTCCAAACTGAATGAATTAGCTTTGATTAAGCTGTCAATTAAACACCAATCTTTGTTTGATCATTTTGAAAGAAATTGTTGCTATATATGTTTGTCCTCTTTGTTTATATAAATAAATAACCACAGGAGTAATATGATGTCAAGTGATGTCAAGTTTAGATGAGACTTCAAAGATCTCCTTAATCAAATCTCAGTTGCAACAAAAATCAAGATACAATGGGTGTACAGGATCAGGGTTGAGGGCGGAATTTGGAATTTTATCAAACTACATTTTTCTTTAAGTTGTTTTAAAAGCAAAATGTAGACGCAATTTTATTCATTGGTTTAGACTACTGTGGATGTGGACATATGTAATTATTACCTGTAATTCTTTTTATATGTTGATTAGTTTGCTAATTTCTAATGAAAAACAAAGGATATTTCGCTATTCTTTTTTCTGTTTTCGCTGATAGCCTGCAGCTGTATGAGCCATGGTTCAGAACAGCAGCAGTGAGGAGCTGATTCTCAGGACTGCTGATCATGTGACCGTGACACTGAAGATGGCCACAGTGCAGCTGCTGGTGTGGCTCTTCATCTACATTGATGGCCTCATGCTCACCGCCTTCTTCAGCAAGCAGGCGTTCCGGGGCAACATGCGTTACGTCCTGTTCGCCCACACCCTGCTGGTGGACTCCATCTTCCTGCTGCTCTCAGACCTGGCGGTGCTGCTGTCCTACTTCTACGTACTGCCGCCTGTGGGTCTGTGCATCCCGCTCTGCATGGTCATGGAGATCGTCACCAATTGTACGCCACTGACCATCACCGCCATGTGCTTGGAGCGCTATGTGGCCATCTGCATGCCACTCAGGCATGCTGAGATCTCCACCCCTAGCAGGACCGTTGTCGTTATCATCATCATCTCAGCCTTTAGCTCCCTCAACCCCTTTATTGACCTCTTCATTCTCATCGCTACAGCCCCGGTGGGTTACTTTTCAGAGCCGAGCTTCTGCCACTACGAGATCATGATGCTCACCAAGTGGCATCGGCTCATGCGGGCCTTCAACTATCAGGTGGACTTCGCAGTGATTGCAGTCATCATTCTGTTCTGTTATGTGAAAATCATGCTGGCGGCCAAGGCTGCATCTGGAGATAACAAGGAATCTGCGTCAAAGGGACGACGCACGCTCCTGCTCCACTCACTGCAGCTTTTCCTCTGCATGATTGACATTCTGTGCCCCTACATCGAGACTTATGTACTGGAGAACAGTCCACAGAACTACCTGACCATCCGATTCTTCAACTACACTGTTTTCACCATCATCTCAAGGGCCCTGAGTCCACTCATCTATGGTCTCAGGGATCAAAAGTTTTTCATTGTCCTGATATATTACGCCAGTTGCAAGATGAATCGCATTTCAGCAGAAACCTAGAAGCTCAAAAACTCAGGTGTCAGAAGCAGGTGCCAGCAAAGCCCAAAGGAAGAATAATGGATTCTGCATGGCCTGTTGCACACATGCACCTCAGATCATGTCCCAATGAGGACATAATATGGGAGATGTAGCTGTATTTGGTGTGTTTTGAAGAGATATGGTTGTCAATAAAATGTTTCTGAAAATATGAAATACTTCCCTGTGCTGTAATCTGTGCAGGTTCAGGTAATATTTTGCCACATTACATAAATGAACTTGAGGTGTGTTTACCTACTTGTGAAGCCACTGCTGTTCAGGGGTGGGGGGAAAAATTGGATAGATACAATAATGAGGAGTCAATAAAATATTTCTGAAATGACAAACACTTGTGCTCTGGCCTGTGCAGCTTCAGGTAGTGGTCACAGACACCTTTAGAGGCCCGTCCATGACTATCAGGCTGCTCACTCCTGCATCACTTATCGTTGGTACACTGGCTGCAGTGTAGTACAGTGGGAAAGGAGCAGGAATTCTAACTGAAAGGTTGCTGGTTAAATTCCCAGCTGAGGCTGCTCTACCCTTGGGTAAGGTACACTGCAAAAAATCCAAATCTCACCAAGCATATTTGTCTCTTTTCAAGTCAAAATATCTCTTTACACTTAATATAAGACACAGTCACCAAACAAGCAAAATTTCCTTGAGCTACAAGGACTTGTTTTTAGATGGTGCATCTTGAATATCTGTGTATTTCCACTAGTTCCATTGGCAGATTTTTTCACTTATTACTAGCAAAAAACACCTTGTATTAATTATTTTATTTCTTATTTTTGAAGGGCTATTTTTTGCAGTGTACTGAACCCAGAATTGCCCAGCTGTATCAACGGATAACATTTAAAAATGATAACCTATGTAAGTCACTCTGGGCAAGAGCATCTGTGAAAAGATAATAATGTAAATGTAATGTAATGGTATACATTCCAGATACCCTAATGGAGGATGGCATGGAGCTTGTCTTGTATGTACTTAGATCGCTTGTAACCAACAGCAGCACACATGCAAAATGGTCACTGGAAAGTCAAAACAGTAGCACTACGGTGACCCCTAGTTATGAATAAATTTAGAAGGAACTACTTAAGATGTATGGGGTGCAGCATTCTGTCCCTACTTCAGAAAATAATAATTTCAGCGAGGAGGGTGTAATATCAGGTCCGGAGTCCCAAGAAGAGTCGTGTGAAATGGAGTGGTACCCCTATATTCCATAGTTTATATATCTAGGTGCCTATATCACGTACGGCACTATAAATTAGTGTGTATGCCTCTTTGGCTATTGTGAGAGAAAGCAGAGCACCAGGAAAAATAGTAATGTTGGACATCATCTCCATCATGGGCAGATAAGAGAAATACATGAGTCCTCCTAAAAGTGGGTGTTTTGTTCATTGTTCACGTTCACCCTACATATCCTTGTAGGCACATCCGATTCTTTAAGGGTTTCTCTGGCAGTTGTAAATTATCCTTGACTGGGGCATACAAAAAGGGGGAACATTTCATCTCCCATGCATCTTCCATTGGGCTGTCTGGACTTGGTACCACTGACAGGTGATGCAGGAGCCATCTGAAGGATTGCCTCTTTGACTGTTTGTGACTAAACTCACATTACATTTCACCAGAGGTGGACACCCTGGCTTCAGAAAGTAAATGTCCTACCATGTATTTGTTCTAGCCATTCACTAAACAAGGTGGTTTCACTAACTGGCTCCTCTACCTGGCTGAAGAGTTGTGCTAATTAAATTCAGCTGGTGTAGTGCATGGGTGGAACAAATACGTGGCAGGACTTTTACTTTCTGAAGCCGGGGTGTCCAGCTCAGCATTTCACAGCATTACATGAATGAACTTGTGCATGCCTATTAGTAAGGCCATTACTGTCCAAGACCATAAAAGTCTGCCATAAGTTGGGAGATTGCAGGATGTCTGACAGCAGCCAGTCACATCAGGCTTTTCTTCAAATAAAGGTATCTGCTGAGTCATTGACCAAAAAAAAAACTTTATGATGCAGGAACTGGAGTAATATGTTCAACTCTTTTTGTTCTCATCAAGATTCTTGCAACAAAATTTTGATTTTGTACAATTTCCACAGCGACATCAAACATCTCTGTTGGAATGGCATCACAATAGTGTAATTGAAACAGAATAAATATATGAACTAGTTTTCCTGTCTCTGTCATTGGAAGAAAAGACCTAGTTTTACTGAATTTCATAGCTATAAAAATGTCAGTCCAAACATATTTTCTGCATGGAGCTGAATTAAGGGAACTGGATCACCTATAACTCCAGGGTCCTTAACAAGTAAGTTTGGAGTGGATAAGGGACCATTGAAGTTGACCCCAAAATTGGCCAGTGCCATAGTACAGTGAGTATTCTTTGTTCTGGGGACTATCAATTTGTGTTTGCCTAAATTTAGTAGCAAATAGTTTGCTCTCATGCAAAGCTTTATGTCTTTAAGACACACTTCAAGTCTGGAGATATTCACCAGCCATCACTTAGACATGTAGCTGTGTGTCATCAGCACAAAAACCAAAATTTTTTGTTGTTTTCCTTGTGTGTCTTTACACAATTTAACAGAAAGCCAAACTCTGTTCAAAAGATTCAGGATGCAGCCCCCATGCTTTATTGAGTTGTACACTCATGTACACAGTGAACAGGAGTGAACATATAACGTAATATATATATACCTATAACGTAACCTGTAACGTAAAGACCTTGCTTAATGGTTTCAGTAATATTTTTTAAAAATGTGATATGCACAGACATGAAAGTAAAATGATTGTCATTATGATTTTTGTGTTTCGATTTTCTTTACTGCAAAGCCAAATAAATAAATCTGAGGTGTTCAATCTCTACGTTATTTGTGATCATAAAGTTTCAATTTTTTAAATGTCATCTGTTCATACTCCTATTTTAGAGGATGAAAGTGGCCATGTATACTTCAATGTCACTAATTCATTTGTACCTGTTTCTTAGCATGTCATATACATATGTAAAATACATACATAAAAACACAGAAGTAGTATTACATGTTCAACAAACAATCTTGGAGATAACAGTAATGGGCACAAATTGATCTCAAACCAAAAATCTCTCAAAGCAAGAGTAAGTAAAAGAATCAAAATAAAATGCAATCATGAAATTTGTGGGCATTTATTTATGAAATCAACTTGAGTCTAAATCATCTGACATGTTGTCATATCTTGCAGTGTTGCATTCCAATTGGCTTGAAACTGCTGCTCTGTCAACCTCCTGGTGACGGAGAATTTAAATGCATAAAATCAAACAAATGGAGAAAATTGTGAGTCCTAGCAATAAAAAAGAAGAAACCCAGCTTAAAGGAATTGTAGGATGTCAGACCAGTCAGAAGTGTACACACAGGGAGAATTTTGGAAGGCAACTGAAAGTTTTTTGTTCTTGACTGAGACACCTTTCAAACAAAACTGAAATGTCCAGTGCCATTTTGAGGCAAAGTACTGAGGGCAAGTGATCAAACAAAATGCCATTAATGACAGGCCTTAAGAGCAAATCTATTCGGATGGGAAATATAATAAAGATGAAACTGGACTGCAATACAGGAACACATCTTGTTGTATTATCAGGTATTAACAGCTGAAGCAAAGGAAAATGGAGTTCCATTGTGGAAGAGGGCCTCTGCACTGATCCGGGTTTTAGTTTTCTGCGTGAATCCAGAGCACAAAAGATCTTAAGTTGGATGTGAGATCTTAATGGCCTTGATGCTCACCGATGGTTTATTTTTCTTGCTTGGATAAGAAACTGTGGCTGAGTTGTTTTATTTTTTTGGCATATAGTAAAAGGGGACCTGTGGGCAAAGAGAAAGAAAAAGGAAAAGAATGATTATCTTTCGAATTTCATACAGACATTAAGTTCCAGTTGAAACAGTTGAAAAAGAGATACTATGCCTTCAGAATTGATAACATTGAAAAAAACAACAAACAAAGAACAACTCCTCATGGGACTCCATATTTCACTCAAGTAAGGTTTGAGGTGCCTGCTATGATCTGCACAAAGATAAGGGGCATCGAGTCAAATAAAATGGGCCCTTTACAATACGTGAAGCTCATTTATAAAGCAAAGTCTTACTTTGAAGAACTCCAAGTGTTTGCCTTACCGAGGCCTGTTTAGAGCTTATACAGAAACCCACCCTCAGTATCTTTAGGAGAGGATTAGTAGGGGAACATGAATATGAGCCTGCTGTACATATATACTCGATAGTGGGAGTACGTATACACAGGTGGGACTTCTGTATCAGTTGTATGGTACCAGTTTTAATCGGGCTACAAAGGTCAGAAATGACACCTTTCTGAAAAAGCATTGCCTTCCTCACTGAGGCCTGACAGATACTGGAGATATACCCAACCCTGGAACAATGTTACACGTCTCCACAGAGAAAGCTTGTTTTTCCCAACCAAAGAACAAAGTTAGTTGCTCAATTAAGCGCACGCCTCAGGTGTTTGTTATTAAAAATTAATGAGTGTGTCTTTGACTGGGGATTGAGTGGTGGGGTGGTGGGTGGGGGGGTGAAGGCTGAGGAGGCAAACTGCTGTTACTGTACTCTGGAGCATCCTGGTAATAATTATCGAAAGGCACAGCACACGCTGGATTGGAAATGTGCCATAACCACGTGTCTCAACCTCCCCACTCACATTTAATCTCGTAAACATATTACTGACTTCTTCATGTGGAGGTAAAGATGTGCCCCAGTGATTTAGAGGAGAGAAAGTCAAACAACAACCCCCCCCCCAACCTTATGTCTGCTGATCCTGGGCCTCTTAGGCCTCTGTCCAGGAGGTTTTTCTGTCTGAGATCTCAGACAGACGGGTGGGATGATTAGTGGGAACACACAACCCTCTGGTTCTATGTGTAGTACCACACCTAGTACCTGTAGCACCTGTAACTATCCTGACAACAACCATCCCCTCCCCCTGCCTAAATAAACACCCCTCTAGTAGTGAACTGAAAAGATACCCTGAGTGGGTATCTGATTTCAGGTCAAATGTTAAATGTACTGTAAGTAATGAATATGTTACCTGGCATTGATCAGGGCCATTCTCCAGGAAAATGGACACTATACAGCTAAAGCTAGCGTCACACATCTACAACCTCCAAGTCTACCTCTCCCTGTATTAGTAACATTTGCAAAGATATTGCATAAGTCAAAGAAAGCCTAATCCCTTGCAACAAATCCAAATAATAACTATCCAAAACCCTATTAATTAATCAGTCTTTGAAAGGTTATGATATCATACTGGAATAATATTATTACACCTGAATTCATGTTTGAAAGCTTCTTAATTAGTCCCATACAGCAAACATGTACCCTCAATGGGCCATTGTTCCAGGTTTTGTCAACAGCATGACAATAAGCCAAATATACCCTTCTAAGGCCATTGGTCAGAAAACCTGCTCATGAGACTATATAACACAGAGCTTTTGGTTATTCATGCTTTTGCTGAGGATCTGGGCACATATGTTAAAGGTAATAATGCGTTGAATGTATTCACTGATTTATATCATTTAACAATACATATTTCATTTAAAAAACTGAAGTTCAACTAAAACCAAGTAATAGGTAAACATGTTAATGTTATTTTGGTCAGTTATTTCATTAAGGATGTTGTGAATGTGTTAATAGTGTTTGTATTTGGTATCACTATTAGTATTAACCTTAATATTAATATTGTGAAATTTGCTTTATTTCTGATATATATATTAAAATTGGACTATTTGGACAAATACATTTTTTATTCTTTATTGTGTATCAGAGACCTTATCTAAAGAATTAATCTGATTAATGTAAATACATTAGGTTCTGAAAAGTGCTAGTAGGAATACCAAATTAAGACATTAAAAATTAAGGAGTAATATAGTATAATATGTCATGGATCTA
Source organism: Megalops cyprinoides (assembly GCF_013368585.1). Taxonomy (NCBI): domain Eukaryota; kingdom Metazoa; phylum Chordata; class Actinopteri; order Elopiformes; family Megalopidae; genus Megalops; species Megalops cyprinoides. The sequence goes on along the minus strand of NC_050591.1, from coordinate 32,363,206 downwards.
TATAAATAATTTTTGCTATAATTTTTGGTACACCCATAGAATCAATGCACCTGTGCAGGTATACAGTACAAGCTATAATACAATTTAGAATGATATTACAATAGTTTTTGAAAGTGAACTGCTTATTACTTAAGCATGTATTTTTTTGTCAACATAAATGTATATTATTTCTCATTGCATTCAAGCAGCAATCAGAATCTGAATTTTCTTCTACGGTAATGTTTCTCAGCCCTGGTCCTGATGACTCTTTTCTTTCCAAACTGAATGAATTAGCTTTGATTAAGCTGTCAATTAAACACCAATCTTTATTTGACATCTGTGAATGAGATCTGCATTGAATCATTTTGAAAGAAATTGTTGCTATATATGTTTGTCCTCTTTGTTTATATAAATAAATAACCACAGGACTAATATGATGTCAAGTGATGTCAAGTTTAGATGAGACTTCAAAGATCTCCATAATCAAATCTCAGTTGCAACAAAAATTAAGATACACTGGGTGTACAGGATCAGGGTTGAGGGGGGAATTTGGAATTTTATCAAACTACATTTTTCTTTAAGTTGTTTTAAAAGCAAAATGTAGACACAATTTTATTCATTGTTTTAGAGTATTATGGATGTGGGCATATGTATGTCTTATCTTTAATTGTTTTTATATGTTGATAAGTTTGCAAATTTCTAATGAAAAACAAAGGATATTTCGCTATTCTTTTTTCTGTTTTCGCTGATAGCCTGCAGCTGTATGAGCCATGGTTCAGAACAGCAGCAGTGAGCAGCTGATTCTCAGGACTGCTGACCACGTGACTGAGAGGCTGAAGATGGCCACAGTGCAGCTACTGGTGTGGCTCTTCATCTACATTGATGGCCTCATGCTCACCGCCTTCTTCAGCAAGCAGGCGTTCCGGGGCAACATGCGTTACGTCCTGTTCGCCCACACCCTGCTGGTGGACTCCATCTTCCTGCTGCTCTCAGACCTGGCGGTGCTGCTGTCCCACTTCTACGTGCTGCCGCCTGTGGGTCTGTGCATCCCGCTCTGCATGGCCATGGAGATCGTCACCAACTGCACGCCTTTCACCATCACCGCCATGTGCTTGGAGCGCTATGTGGCCATCTGTATGCCACTGAGACATGCTGAGATCTCCAGCACTGGCAGGACTATTGTTGTTATCATCATCATCTTGGCCTTCAGCTCCCTCTATCCCTTTATTGACCTCTTCATCCTCATCGCTACAGCCCCGGTGGGTTACTTTTCAGAGCCGAGCTTCTGCCACTACGAGATCATGATGCTGGTCAAGTGGCATCGCTTCTTCCGGGCCATCAGCTGCCAGGTGGACTTCGCAGTGATTGTGGTCATCATTCTGTTCTGTTATGTGAAAATCATGCTGGCGGCCAAGGCTGCATCTGGAGATAACAAGGAATCTGCGTCAAAGGGACGACGCACGCTCCTCTTCCACTCACTGCAGCTTTTCCTCTGCATGATTGACATTCTGTGCCCCTACATCGAGACTTTCGTGCTGGAGAACAGTCCACAGAACTACCTGACCGTCCAATTCTTGAATTACACCATTTTCACCATCTTTTCAAGGGCCCTGAGTCCACTCATCTATGGTCTCAGGGATCAAAAGTTTTTCATTGTGCTGATATATTATGCCACTTGCAAGATGAATCGCATTTCAGCAGAAACCTAGAAGCTCAAAAACTCAGGTGTCAGAAGCAGGTGCCAGCAAAACCCAGAGGAAGAGTAATGGATTCTGCATGGCCTGTTGCACACATGCACTTCAGATCATGTCCCAATGAGGACATAGTACAGGAGGTCACCGAGTTACGATGAATCAACTTACGTCAAATTCCAAGGTATGACGCTCCCTCCATAGACCCCATTATGATTTTAATATGGCTTACGACGAATGACAATTGGCGCACTACTTTTGTCCGCGAGAGTAAAGTCTTGGGCCATGGCAGTAGACAGGCTCGCGGAATGTGTATTGATACGTGTATTTATTTGTCAAAGGTTTGTATACATATATTGGTACCTGTATTTGATAGGTAAATATATTCACCAAAGGTTGGTATGTGCATTGTTTAGTGAAAATAAATGTTTGTTTAAAGTTTTTTATGAAAAGAATTGTTAAATATATGATAAATGTTAGCATAACTGCCACTACATACCGATATAGGCGCCGCTAGAGACAAAAAAGCGACTTACAACGTTTTTCAACTTACGACACCAAAAAAACGGAACCCCATCGTAACTCTGTGACCTCCTGTATAGGAATGTGGCTTTATTTCGTGTATTTTGAAGAGATATGGATGTTAATAAAATGTTTCTGAGAATATGGAATGCTTCCTTGTGCTGTAATATGTGCAGGTAACTCATATTTTATAACATTACATAAATGAACTTGAGTTGTGTTTACTTCTTGTGAAGTTTGAATGGTTGCTCGTTCAATTCCCAGCTGGGGCTGCTCTTCGCTTGGGAAAGGTACTGAGCCCAGAATTGCCTCAGAAAATATCCAGCTGTATCAATGGATAACATGTAAAAATATAGATTCATGGGGTGCAGCACTTCAGAAAATAATAATTTCAGCGAGGAGGGTGTACCATCAGGTCCGGAGTCCCAAGAAGAGTCGCGTGGAGTGGAGTGAAGTGGAGTGGTACCCCTATAATCCATAGTTTATATACCTGTGTGCCCATATATCCTTCTGTCCTATGCTACGACGCTATAAATTAGTGTGTATGCCTCTTTGGCTAATGTGAGAGAAAGCAGAGCACCAAGAAAAATAGTAATGTTGGACATCATCTCCATCATGGACAGATAAGAGAAATATATGAGTCCTCCTAAAAGTGGGTGTTTTGTTCATTGTTGACATTCACCCTACATATCCTTGTAGGCACATCCAATTCTTTAAGGGTTAAGGGCATTAAGGGGTTAAGGGCGTACAAAAATGGATAATGTAAAAATTTGGTTGTTCGGTTAAGGATTCGCTGAGATAGAGAGGACCAAACAGATACAAGGGGGGGGTTGTTTATTTAGTTTGTTTATTTTGTTTTGTTTGTTTTTTTTTGGGGGGGGGGGGCATCTACAACAAACTTTTATATCCCAAGAACAGCAAGTCAAACGCAATTGAAAAGAGTCAGGATGTAGCCTCAATGCTTTATTGAGCTGTACACTCATGTACAGAGTGAACAGGAGTGAGCCTATAACAAAAAAATGAAGAAATATTACATGGTTACAGCACACTCCTAGCTGGGTAATAGCTATGAGGTTGTCATAGCTACATGGCTATTGGAACGTACTGTATGAACAGCCTTATGTAGAAAAACAAAAAGAATGGCTGTATAGCACATTAGTTATACATGTAAATGCAAAAGGTTAAAAGTAACAAAATCAGTGAGAAGAATTGTAGTATTAGGTAATATTCAGGCCATAAGCAATAACAATAGCGGCTAGGCTAATAATGCAGATCCTGATTATCTACACAGCTTTCAAAGAGAAGACACAATATAATTATACACATATACAACACTTAATGTTCCAGAAATACACTACTATCTGTGCTGAACTGCAAACACTCACAGAAGATGCTTAGGAAGGTATAAACAGAATGGATGACAGCCCATAGCGACAGGACTGTGATTAACCGCTCATAGCAACAGAACAGTGGTTGATACTGAAAATCAAAATGTTTGTTTTCTTGTTAGGATTGTGGGGCATGTGATATTAACAATGTGGATCTGTCAAGATAAAAATCAAGATAAATAGGAATCAAATTCATATATAGGTAAGGGCATCAAAGTTTATTTCATGCTTACGAATGACATCTCCAAATGGCAGCATACAAAGTAAAAACAACAAGGGCTCAGGGACTTATCATTAAAAATAGCCTTGTGGGACACTGTTCTGAGCTTCAGAAGGAAAAGGAATTTCTTCAGTTAGTTTCATGTGCTGGAATCTATGAGATCGGTATGTCTTCAACCAGGACAGCATGCTTTGAGGGACCAGGAGGGCAATCCTGTAAGAAGCTGTGAAAAGTGCTCAGGAAAAGCAGGAAACATGCTGTATAACAGTCTGACACTTGGCAGTCAATGTAAATCATATTCACTGTCACAGATAGTTAGCCTAAGCCTTACCACTACACCACACTGCTGCCCCACAAGAACACGCATTTATTGATGTGCTGGCCCGACAGTCTGCACACAGAAACTGTGCGCGCAGAACCTGTGCATACTGGCCGGGTGACATGCTAAATTTGCTCTGAATCGTCAGTTTCCTGACTGGGCAAGTCACTGGCCAGTTTTACTTTACTCACACATGTTTTTACTTGCCCTGCCCTAATTTTTTTCAGACTTAGATCTGATTGGGAGTCACTACCAGATCCCAGCTCCCTGCAGTCCCCATGTGATAATGTGCACCATCATGGCTTGGCTCACTATCAGCACACCTCTGACCCTGGTGGCAATGTGCCTGGAATGCTATGTGGCCATCTGCATGCCTCTGAGACACGCCAGCATCTCCACCACTAGAACCAGGCTGCTAGGCCTTGTCTTCATCTGGTGTCTTGCAGGCATCCATGCTTTCATTTTCTTCATAGTGTTTGCCTCCTCTGTTCTTACATTGCACATAATGTGAGCATTGTTTCTGCTTGTTACCTTGATAGCTAGCTTGCTTTCTTTTCTGTAAGCTGTCACGCCCATTAGCAAACTACCAGCACAAAAATGAGACGTCATCGGGTCACAAGTTCACTCACCAGCTGTAAGGAGTCAGCTCCAGACCGTAAGCTTCATAATTAACTGTGCTTGCTACACAGCCGCATATCACAGAATATTAACAATGCACTGTTTGTGCTTGCTAGCTTTGTATGGTTTTCTGTCAGCTGCTTCAATTGAACTTACTATACTCAAACTTCTGGGTTTGAGTTAACTTGTCTAGATACTTGAATGCAAAAATAGGTTTGTTGTTCAGTTTACTTATACCAAGATGAAGTCAAGCTACATAAAATAACTGGACAAGTGCTATTTCAAAGCAAACCGGTTTTAAAGACAGGATTTCATACAACCTGGCTATTTTTTTTTTTCATCTTTCATCAAAACCAAGACACAAAGATTATAATGGCTGTAATTTTATTGTTTACGCCTGTGCATTTCACATTTTTGAAAAAGAAGAAGCAGATTAACAAGGTTACAGCAAACCTTAATTTTAAACAAATTGTGTATTTGATTAGATCTGATAGAAACACCTTCACTTCATCACAGTGTGTACTGCTAGTGCCTGTTTAAATAAGGAAAGCAAATACCCGTTGGGTGTTTGCTGACCATTTATTCTACATCCACACATAAACTTTTCTTCATTTTCAGAGTATTCATTTATGTAATAGTGCAAATTCTTGGTAAATGACACCATTAGAGCATATTATGATGAAATGTACATGTGTGCTGTATCAGCATTGCAAATGGGTACCAGAGGGGGCCAGAGAAGACTATGCTTAAGGGAGGAGAGAATGCCCAGACCTGGGGATACAGCAACACACGCGTGCACACACACACGCACACGCACACAAACACACACACACACTTAGGCAAATGTAGGTCACATACAGGTTAAATATACATTTACACAGACATTCATGGACACAAACACAAGCTTGTGTACACCTCAAATATATACACACATACACACATGCACAGATAAACTTGTTTCACTCATCTGTTTTTTATATACAGTTCAAGGGCCACGTTTTCTCATTTTTAAGATGAAGTGGACAGAATTTGCAATAATAGAAGTCTTTTTTATTCAGACCAAAAACTGCATAGTATCTCAACACCAGAAAAAACTTTTCATCCCTCAAACCGTATATCAGTGGGCTCAGACAACGTGGTGCTAATATAAACACAATGAAATTGGAGTACCTCACATTAATAAACAGCATGTAATCAATCTTAAAAACAGCCATCTCTACATAAGGGCACAACAGTTGAATCAAACAGAGGAGCAACTGAAAGGCATGAAGAACCACAGTCCTGAGACCCTTGGAGGCAGATTTCTTGTTGCTTGAAGCTCCTTTGGCAGCTGCCATGATTTTAACATAGGTGAAGCCTATGGTAATAGACATGACTATGAAGTAAAACTGAAATAATCCTGCTCTGATCTGTACTTGCCAATTGTATATCATCATCATCTCCACACTACAGACCATGTATGAGGTATAAATGCTGAGAGGAACAGAGGAGACAAATGCAATGAGTATAATCAGAGCAGGTATTGCTGAGAGACACCAGATGAGGACAAGGCCTAGCAGCCTGGTTCTAGTGGTGGAGATGCTGGCATGTCTCAGAGGCATGCAGATGGCCACATAGCGTTCCAGGCACATTGCCACCAGGGTCAGAGGTGTGCCGATAGTGAGCCAAGCCATGATGGTACACATTATCACACAGGGAATACAGGGGACTGGGATCTGGAAGTAACTCCCAATCAGAGCCAAGTCTGTAAACACCATGAGGGCAGAGTCTGCGATCAATGTCTGCGCAAACAAAATGTAGCGAGTGTCGGTTCGAAAGGCCTCCTTTTTGAAGAAGGTGCATATCATGAGGCAGTTCACGTAGAGGAAAATTCCCACCAACACCTGCACCAGCACTATCTTCTCATTCCAAGATCGAGATAGGAGGGGTGCAGGAATATTGCTCAGGTTAGTGTATTGAGGGATAGACTGAGCCATTGTGTTTCTTGAGGAAAGACAGAAGAGAAAAGTGAATGCATTTTGGCCATAATTTAAGAATTTATAGGAGAAAAAACAGTACAATTCCCTAATTCACATAAAATACATACATTTCCTATACTGTATCTCTGTTACTTTCATTTGGAAATACCACAATTATGCAACAGGTACAGATACAAAAAACCTGTAGTGCCATGCTGCTGCTCGTTCAACATGTTTATACAGTTATTAAATATAAATATTAATGTTGAAAAAGCTTTAATCAAAAAAAGGAAAAATTACTGTGTTCTGTTATAAAAGGTGGACAGCAGGAGAATAAATTTACAAAAGATCAGTTAAAATCAAACAAATAAGTAAAACATTTCTCTCCCTGAACAACTTTATGTTCCTTTAAAATTTGCTAATATGTGAATTTTAAAAAGTCATTTAAAACTTCAAACATTTGAAAAATGTTTAAAACGACGACAAATAAAATTCTATGCACATTACTCTCACCCATGTTCTGTACTGCCAGGCTAGATTGTCACAGTACAGTATTTGTCTCATGCATTACTGTCGTGTAGAAAATGTGTCAACTGTTAAATTGTTGTTAAATACTAAACTTGCCTGCTGTATTCTACACAAACCTGTTCACTGAGAAAAGTGCTTTCATGATCAGCATGTTGTCAGTACCTTTCAGATCCTTTGGCTATGTCCTTAAGCTGCTTTTTCAAGGCATTAGCAACATCATGCACATGTATATATACTGAATCAGTTTTGGACTGGTCAAATGACATAAGCATGTTGTGGTGATTAATTGTTTACAGATGTTTGCCTTGGCAACAGTCACACTGCTGATGTCATCTTTATGGAGAATCTGTGGCATCAATAGCAGGGGCCTCAGAGGAGATGGAGTTAAGTGAACAGACAAATAGGTTCATGTTAGGGAAATACCTTTCCAAAGCATATGTTTGCATCAGCACCATGTTATTTGTGACATACCATGAGACAATTCACTTGCAGCAAAGACAAATGAGTGCATCATTATGAGATCATTTGAAGTTAAAGTTAGAATTATAAACAGTTACATTACATTGTTGTCATTTAGCAGATATTTTATTCAGAGCGAGGTACATAGGTTACACTTTTCATGTGTTGTCCATTTATACAGCTGGATATTTACTGAGGCAATTTTGGGTTGAGTACCTTTCCCAAGGATACAGCAGCAGTGCCTCAATGGGGAATCGAACCAGCAACCTTTTGGTTATGAGCACTGCTCCTTACCACCTTGCTACATTGCCACACAAATACTGAAAAAAAGTTGATTTTTCTATAAAATGCTCAAAATCACAAAGTAAAGTCAATTTCTTCCATGTGAATTAATGAGAGTGTGAGGAGCTGTGGCTCCCTTCCCGCCAAACACTCTGACCGCCCTATGCCATAGCCACCTGTTACAACAGAGGAGGAAGTGGGGGGACAAAGGGTATGGCTTAAATAACAGAAGACACAGGTGAAATACAGGTGGAAGACATTAACTAAATGAGACATAGAACAGAGGAAGTTATGAGGGCATTTGGTGGTCTTTACTGGAAGCAGCAGCCAAATCCCTGACAGTGCATGCAGCTTTGCCTTTTTCCTCGTCCAGCTTCATAAGAAAACATTGCTGAAAATGCATATAGATTGATATGCACTGGAAACCTCTATTTCATGCTGCTTTGGCCTAGTCTGTCTTGCAGAATATTATGTCATAATGGTTGCTGTACATTGCTGACCTGTGATAGGATGACCTTTATGAGGCACAGTTCAATCACAGTTGCTAAATTTCCTTGTGTCTATGCCTGTCTCTGCCCTCACACAGAAGCATGTGTGACTGACAGCACATTAATCAGACACCTTCTGAGTACAAGTGAAAAATGTACAAGACTAAATCAATCAGTGTGACCCTTTCCAGGTGGGGCTGTCATAATAACATCATAGGGGCAGACTAGCCTTTGTCAATGGTGACAGTATGTATTTTATATTCCAGTGTCTGCATTGAAATATATTTTGTGTTGGTATAAAATAAAAATAGATGCATAATTTAAAAAAGTTTTGAGACCATTCATATTATTTCCAAATACTACATTCCTGTCTTTTGGAAATTTAATTGATATGCTAATGTAAAAGTACTAATGGATTATTGTGACACTGAAGCATACTCACAGCCACTTCCATCCAAAGAAAAAAAACTGACCAAAAACCCAACCAAATAAAATATTTACACATATTATTTATGCTATTTTCTGGTCCTGAATAATGCAGAGGTTTGCACACCTTACTAATGAGTTAATCTGAGTGTGTGAAAATCAAGACACAAAGAGCATAAAGACAATCAGTTTATTGCTATTGCTTGTACATCTCATATTTTTGAAAATCAATAGGGAAAACAAACATCACATGTTGATTTTAAACAGATAACAAATTCTTATTCTTATTCTAATTCTTATTAAGCATTACATTTCATAGAAAGAACTTTATCTTAAATCATAGTGTATGTTACTATTGTCTGTTTAAAATGAGAAAAAATTACCCACTGGGTCTAAAGTGACTGTTTATTCTGTACCAACAGATTTTTCTGAAAATTCATATTATGGACTGATGTAGTAGTGTAAAATGTAAAAATAAGAAGTGATCATGAAAAATTACATTTTGCTGCAAATTTTAGCCACATTTATTAGAGCCAAATAAACTGTGCCTGTATGGGAGGAGTAAGAGAAAGCCTTGAGGAGGAGGGACACAAGGACCGGGGATACAGCAACACACACACACACACACACACACACACACACACACACACACACACACACACACACATACACACACACACACACACACACACACACACACACACACACACACACACACACACACACACAGAACATTTACGAAGACACAGGCACAAACACAAGCACATACACACCTCAAACATAAACAGACACTTCAAACACACACACATACACACAGACACACACACACACGTATCCTCAGCATGTTTCACTCAGTGGTTTTTATGTACCAGTCAAAGGCCATGTTTTTTCACTTTTTAGATGAAGTGGACAGAATCTGCAAAAATGGAATTCTTTTTTATTCAAACCAAAAACTGCATAGTATCTCAAAACCACAAAAAATTTTTCATCCCTTAAACCATATATCAGTGGGCTCAGACAACGTGGTGCTAATACAAACAAAATGAAATCGGAGTATCTCACATTCAAAAACATCATGTAATCAATCTTCATGATAGCCATCTCTACATAAGGGCACAACAGTTGAATCAAACAGAGGAGCAACTGAAAGGCATGAAGAACCACAGTCCTGAGACCCTTGGAGGCAGATTTCTTGTTGCTTGAGGCTCCTTTGGCAGCTGCCATGATTTTAACATAGGTGAAGCCTATGATAATAGACATGACTATGAAGTAAAACTGAAATAATCCCACTCTGACCTGTATTTGCCAATTGTATGTCATCATCATCTCCACACTACAGACCATGTATGAGGTATAAATGCTGAGAGGAACAGAGGAGACAAATGCAATGAGTATAATCAGAGCAGGTATTGCTGAGAGACACCAGATGAGGACAAAGCCTAGCAGCCTGGTTCTAGTGGTGGAGATGCTGGCGTGTCTCAGAGGCATGCAGATGGCCACATAGCGTTCCAGGCACATTGCCACCAGGGTCAGTGGTGTGCTTAATAAAAGCCAGACCATGATGGTGCACATTATCACACAGGGAATACAGGGGACTGGGATCCGGTAGTAACTCCCAAGCGCAGCCAAATCCGAAAGAACCATGAAGGCAGAGTCAATTAACAGAGTCTGTGCGAACAAAATGTAGCGAGTGTCGGTACGAAAGGCCTCCTTTTTGAAGAAGGTGCATATCATGAGGCAGTTCACATAGAGGAAAATTCCCACCAATACCTGCACCAGCACTATCTGCACATTCCAAGGTTTGGAGAGGAGGGGTGCAGGAATATTGCTCAGGTTGGTGTATTGAGGGATGGTTTGAGTCATTGTTTCTCTGGAATAAAGACAGAAAAGAAGAATCAATGCATTTAAAGCATAATCAATCAAAACTGAAAACCATTAAATTTGCTGCTTAAGATTAAAATTTAGTATTTAGTATATCAGGTTTAACAGAATAGGAAATATTGCTACACAAAGAAATTAAAGAACGCCAAAAATGTAGAGCATTGCCTTTTTTCTCACCAAATATGTCTTGATGTATTGATGTGTAAAAAATTGCCTTCATCAATGTAAGGAAACATGACTGTGGTCTGTTATAGAGGCAACATAATCAATTTACATAAGTAAAGTAAAACTGAAAACATTGCTCTCCCTGAATCACTTTTTAAAAAATTTCCTCAAAGAAGAAAACTTGCAAACAAGTGGATTAACAATTACGTACATTTAAAACATGGAACAAAATCAACCACAAATGAAACATTTCTGTGTCTATTTTTCACACACATGTACTGTACTATCAGACTAAATTATAAAAGCACTAACCTAAACTATATTGCACATTACTGTAGTTTAGAAAACTATCAATGTAAATAAAAGACAGTTATTAACACTTATTATTGTCTGATATTTTCCACACAAACCTGTTGATTGAAAAAAGCTTTTATGATTTAGTGGTTTTCAGTACCTTTCAGATCCTTTGGCTACGTCCTTAAGATGCTCTTTCAAGACAATCATTCCAACATCATACTTATTTATATATATATACTGAATCAGTTTTGGACTGGTCAGATGACATCAGCATGTTGTGCTGTAACTGTTTATAGATGCTTGCCTTGGCAACAGTTACACTGCTGATGTCACCCTTAGAGGAAACAAGGTAAATCAACAGATTAATGGATTAAGGGAATGGAAGAAAGAAGAAACAAGTTAATGTTTAATGATATGCCTGTCAATGCCAATGCCAGTTATGCCAAAATGCCAAATGCCAATAATATACATACAATAATTTTCGCGGACCTTAAATTCCATAATTGCAAAGATATATATTTGTCTTACCATATACAGTATATCACATGCATCATTAGATACAGCAGCAGTGTGGCATAGTAGTCTGGGACAGGTCCTGTAACTGCAAAATCATTTCAAAAATTACCTCCATCAGTGATGACTGCTGAGAACAGAGCCAAGATTCAAAGATCTCAAAATTATTTTAAAAATATTCAACATTTTTTCCTTGTTACATAATTAAGAATATGTAAACATAAATCAGCATTTCATGCCCTTGTGGCAGTCTTATTGGCTTGAAATACTTGGTGAAATAGCACCAACTATCAAATATCTTAAAATCCCCTCTTGTTCCATAGAAATACAGTGGCTTTGGGAGCATACAACCAAGACAACCTGGAGTGGCTTTGAAAGAAGTCTCTTAATGTCCTTGAGTGGCTAAGACAAAGTCCAGACTTGAACCCCAAACAGAGAGACCTGCAGATGGTGGTACACAGATGCTCCCCATCCAACTTGACTCAGTTTAAGAGGATCTGCCAGGAAGAATGGGAGAAACTGCCCAAATCCAGGTGCGCAAAGGTTGTGGAGACTTACCCAAGAAGGCCCATAGTTGTGACAGCTGCCAAATGTTCTTCTGTAAAGTACTGAATAAACAGTCTGAATACTTACATGAATGAGATATTTAAGTTTTTAATCTTTAATAACTTTGCAAAAAATTTCTAAAAAATGTTTTTGCTTTGTCATTATTTATTATTGTGTGTAGACTGATGGCCAAAGTAATACATTTAATCATACTAATTCTAACTAATTCTACAACACAACAAAGTGTGCAAAAAGTTAAGGGGTCTGAATACTTTCTGAAGCCACTGTATATTAGAAAAATAATATATTTCATGAGATTGGTCATCCCATTGAAATATATTGCATTTCAGCTGAGGTCAATGAGATGCCTTGTCTGGCTCAGATAGGATGGTACATTTACATTTACATTTGTTCATTTGGAAGACACTTTTATCCAAAGTGACTTACAAGTGAGGCAGAGTACAACACAAGCAAAAGCCATACAAGGAGTCAACAACATTAGTGCTGCATGACCAAGTTTCAATAGTTGGCCAGACAAGGTACAAGCTAGCTGTTAGAGAAACAAGTTCATTAAACTTTTTTTTTTTTATTATTTTTTTTTAAGGAAAACGGAGTTTATGACGTAAGAAATTGCTTTAGGTGGTAATGATTCAGGTGATCAGGTGAGCAAAGAACTGTGCCTTCAGATATTTCTTAAAAATAGTGAAGCATTCAGCAGAGCGGATGAAGTGTGGAAGGTCATTCCACCATCGCGGGACAATGGCAGAGAAAGTTCTAGATAGTGATTTTGCGCTGCAATACAATCTAACCCTGACTCCTGGTCTACTAGCCCACAGCCAGCATTTTCTTTTTTTGTGATGAGAATTTAGTTCCACCTAGAATCCCGGCTTCCCCTTCAAACCTATGTTAAAATGGATTTTAGCTGAAGTCAATGAGATGCTTTATTTAGCTCTGATTGGACGATATCAACATTATGATAATAACATAATGATAATTTAATTCTACCCGTCTGCCCGGCTCGGGGCATTGACACGGGAAATTATGATGACCAGTAGGTCATAGATCAAGGTCAGGCAACCTTATAGACAACCAATCATACCTTTTGATGAATGCTACCTCCATTACGTACCCCAAGCCCCTTGTATGTGTGTAGTGAATTGAGGCAATTGCTGGCATAATTTACCTGGGAAATCAAATTTAAATCATTATTTTACTCTTGAATGATCATCAAATGTTGATTGTCTTCATTGCTGTCAAGGGTTAGTTTTTCAGAATTACAGCTGTATTTAGCTAACTAACTTAACTGCCAGCTTTGCCTAGTTCTCGCTATCTAGCTAGCTACTTTGGCAAGCAGACTAACTAATTGCAATTGCAGACTAACAAATTCCCTACATAGCTGTAGACAGAGAACACTGTGGACTGGGTTTTTACATGACTAGATCCATTAGTTACGTGGAAGAAAATCGCATGAAATCAGAGCAGGTCAAAAGTTGGGATGTAGAAATCAATCTTTTTATTCCTTCTGGTATAAGATGGTAGAGTGGCTTAGTGATAGCATAGCTGCTAGGCAAATGTATCAGGGTTTGTGACAGCCTGTTTTGCCCGGTTGTCTGCTGTTTCCCCGAACTTCCACCAGAGGGACCGTCCTCCTGTTTGTGCCTGAACTGTTTTGAGGTAAATTATTTTCACCTGTGTGTAATTATTCTATGTGTTGGTGCTCTATTTAAACCCTACCTGTGGCTAGGTTCCCTGCTCAGTCTTGAGCTACTCTGTGTTGTGTGCCTTCCTGGGCCCCAGTTCATGTGTTTCTAGAAGAGATTCTTTGTCTTTTAAAACCCTTTGGTGTTTTTTTTTTTTTGTATGATCTCTGCATCTGGGACCCTCCTGCTCACCTGTTAGAGAATGTACTGCTGGCTCAGTCTGACCACACAGTCAAGAACAGTGTCTCTGTAATTTTGTAAGTCATGCAAAAAGCATAAGAATTCAAAAGAGCGCATCAGTGCAGGCGCTCGAATAACTCTGCTGGGCAGAATATGGGTTGAGCACGCAGCAGAAGGCGATTGTCTTGTGAGACCTGTGAGAACCTGCAGGACCTGTTCTTTTGTGCTGGAATTCATGCTGAATAAGAGGGGTGAGACAAGGAAACTCTCGCCAGCATACCCCTCTAGCCTGGTGAAACAAAGCCAGTCTGTTACACTGTTACCGGCCATTGTCGCAGGAAAGAAGTTTTTTAGCCCTCAGAATTAAATTTGGTCAGTAAGAATCTATGACTGGCAATGCACGTGTCACACACATAAATAATAATTCTTTATAATGAAATGCTTACTAAACCTGATCAAATTTGATCAAGTACCATTCACTTTATCTGTAGATGTGATCACTGTTCCTGACCCAATATTAGACTTCTAATCCTCCTAGAAAAACTGATTGCAACGGTCTGTCAGTGAATAACATGATAAATAAACTGCAGGTTAAACATATGCGGATATTACGGACCCCTCTATTACAGTTTAAACATATTTCTTCCCAGTGCATGAGTCTTTCTTGGGAAATTGTCATTATATTATACATTCAAATATTTAACAGATTCAGATTTCAGATTCAGATTTCATTTGCCAGGTTCCATTAGATATACACTCATAGAGTCACAAAAAGGTCCTAATGGTGATACTACTTCATTTTAGATTCATTGGATTAATAAAACTCCCAGCCATCTCCCCTAATCTCTCATGGGATATTTTGAAGATTTTATTAGACAGAGCAATTCTGAGAAATGAAATATCCTCCAACGAGTCAAAATGGCCAAAAATGAAATGAAAATAAATTCAGTATTAATAATCTTACATGCGAATAAACACTTTATGCTTCTTAAAACAAGAGGGGAATGCTGTGGGGTTGGTGTTATGCAGGGACACAGGGAAAATTCAGGGAACCCATCATTAATACAGCATTTAAGTATTTCTGCAAAAAATATATATACTTCTCAATACAAAGAAAATAGATTCAGTTGTAGACAATCTTCAGTTCAATAAACAGAATTCTTTGAATCCATCTTATAAAATTTTACTATTATTATTCCCTTTGCTGATCATTCTACCTCTCTTTGACTCAGATATAAAAGCCACTCTGTAATCTTCCCTGTTGCTCTGGCAGCTTCATATTTATTAATTTTTCTCAGGAGTCTGTTTTAATAATGCATTTTGCACACATAATAGCAACAACACCATCCCTTTACTGGTTTCTGTTCTTACCATTATATGTGAATGATCCAGACTGCAGTTTCCATAAATCTTACTTAACTTCTGGAAGTGGTGCAATGCTGTAAGATATACATTGAGAAACCAGAAATTGTACACAAAGACTACAGCATAGTGACATAATATAGGATCATGTTTTATTCATTTTTTCCTGATACATGCTAATGCAGCTGTTTTCCCCTTTATTATTATGCCCTTATTGCAAAAGGTCAGGACCCCTGTACAGGTGCCAAGCAACCAATGCTGAACCCATTACTGCTCCCATGGCCTTTACTTGTTCCAAACGAGACTATGGGCCGTTAGACTTCTTCACAGTGACCTGGTTCATCTTGCAACTGACATAATATACGAGAGCAACGCAAAATGTTTTATCCCTGAGGCCGTAGATTAGTGCACTCAGGGCCCTCGAGATGATGGTGAAAGCTGTGTAGTTGAAGAATCGGATGGTCAGGTAGTTCTGCGGACTGTTCTCCAGCACGTATGTCTCGAAGTAGGGACACAAAATGTCAATCATGCAAAGGAAAAGCTGCAGTGAGTGGAACAGGAGTGTGCGTCGTCCCTTTGACACAGATTCCTTGTTACCTCCAGATGCAGCCTTGGCTGCCAGCATGATTTTCACGTAACAGAACATTATGATGATCGCAATCACTGCAAGGTCCACCTGGTAGATGAGGGCCCGTGTGAAGCGCTGCCACTTGGCCACAAGCATTATCTCGTAGTGACAGAAGCTCGCCTCTGCAAAGTACCCTGGCGGAGCCATGGCGATGAGGACGAAGAGGTCCATGAAGGGGTTAATGAGGCTGAAGATGGAGATGACCACAATGGCAGCCACAGCCCTGTCGGGGGTGGAGATGTTGGCGTGCCTGAGCGGCATGCAGATGGCCACGTACCGCTCCAGGCACATGGCGGTGATTGTGAACGGGGCCCCGCTGGTGACAGACTCCATGATAATGCAGAGCAGGATGCAGAAGCCCATGGGCATCATCACAAAGAAGTAGGTGAGCAGCACCACCAGGTCCGTGAGCAGCAGGAAGATGGAGTTCAGCAGCAGGGTGTGGGCGAACAGGACGTAGCGTGTGTTGCCCCAGAAGGCCTGCTTGCTGAGGAAGGTGAAGTGCATGAGGCCGTTGATGTAGAGGAAGAACCACACCAGCACCTGCACTGTGGCCATCCGCACTCTCGCCTCCAAGGGGTTGAGACTTCGCAGAATCAGCTCCTCACTGCTGCTGTTCTGACTCTGGGTGCTGTTCTGAACCATGGTGCATATACAAACAGGCTATCAGAAAAAACAAGAGAGCGACAGGAAAATAATCAGGTTATATTTGAAACAGTACTTGTTAAGACTCAATATGCCATATGAACAGGGTGAACTTAATTTCACTTTCTAACACTTAATTTCTTCATTTCTATTTCCTTATAACATTGGCAGGCAGTAAAGAATTCAAAAAGCATAGTAAAGCATTGCAAAAAATAAATAAAATAAAAAAATATTTACAACAAGAAATAAAATCATTTCCATATTTTCCTTTCATCTTCCTGGCAAGACCTTGTGTATGTACAATAATTCCCATTTTCACAAGTCATTAGCACTTAATAAATAATAAGTGATTATATTATAGCACAAATTGTACATTGCATTGTAAGTCATGAACTAGTATGAGTTACATATCATAGCAAAAATATGACTTTAAAGCAAAGTAAAGGCAATCCATTTTATTAGTTACATTACTTAATTATACTCCCTTAATTTTGCCAATCTGTTAATTTACTTATGCATATTTGCACAATAACTAAAAGTGTTACTGAACACGTTGTAATAAGTACAAAATACTATTTAATTTGCATTGTATACTGACATCTCGTAAGAACAACGAAATAAAAAATTATAATGTACTGCAAATTAAAATATATCAACTTAAGCATTACATCAGAAAAACACAGATGTTATGAGATTTAAGATAAAAACAACTGTTACCAAATGAAGTAACAGCAAAAAAATAAATAAAATAAAAGTATTAAGATCAATAATTTTTTATGATAGCAAATTCATATTACCTTTAATATGCTTTGTGGTCAATCCACCGTCACAGTAACAAGGAGGCAAAAGTAGCTTTTTATATAGTGTTGCCAGCAGGTGTTTCAACCAATACCTTATTGGAACATGATTTGAATATTAACAATATTTTAAAAAGCCCGCAAGGAATTACCATGTGTTTGGGAAATGTTGTCAGTGCAAGGTCAGTGCAGGTCAGATTTAGCACTTATTTATTTATTTTATATTAATACAGGTACTGGATGTAGGATAGTACCTTTGCTTGCACTCTATTCATTTTCCTGGTATCTGTGTATTTGTGTATTTTCTCCCTACACAGGTAAATCTTGGGAGGGGTGGTGGGGGGATGCTAACAGAAACTTAATAATAATAATAATGTTACTGTGTTCATTTCCTGGAGAAAGACCCTCATCAGGTTCGGTGGTATATTCATTACTTACAGCACATTTTTCATTTGACCTCAAATCAGGTACACAGTCAGGGAGTCTTTTCAGTCCACTACTTTATGACAGGTGTTTTTTTTAGGCAGGTGGAGGCTTGGGGGGTTGGCAGGATAGTTACAGGCAGTGTGGGTACCAGGAATGGTACTAAACATGGAACCAGAGGGTTGTGTGTTCCCACTAATCATCCCACTTGACTGGCTGAGATCTCAGACAGAAAACCTCCCGGACAGAGGCCTCAAAGGCCCAGGATCAGCAGAAATGAGGTAATACGGCACTCTACCACAATACGCAGATCCATTATTTTATCTGAACCAATAAAATCTTTGTTTTTTTCCCTCTAAAACTGCCTTCCTTCAAAATTTAATACATTTTAGGCCTTCAGGCTAAGGCTTCTAGTCTAACAATTAAACAGTATATGATCAGTGAACACAAAGCACGGCATGATGAAACAATTGGGGATATTGTGACACGTTGTGGGTATTGTGATCCCACTTCTCTGGGTATGCGTGTGCCATGCATGTCTGGGATTATGGCCAGAACACTCAAGAGAGCAGTTAGAGAGTTTTGCCTCCTCCTTCATCAGGCCAACCTCCCCACTCAAAAACACAGTCATTAAATATTAATGGAGAACTCCTGAGATGTGTGCTTAATTGCATCAGCCTGTTTGTTCTTCTGTTGGACAAACACTGTTTCTCTGTTGAAAGAGGCAACATGATGTTGGGCCTAGATCCATCACTGGCAACTTTTAACTGTTACGGCTAGATGAGAGTAGCCCTACAGCTGATGAAGAAATCCCACCTTTCAATCTGATATATGTGCAGGCTCATATCAATGTGCCCCTTTGTTTCTGTATAAACTCTCCAAGCATCATAAATACTTTCTCTTATTCCATAACAGTTACTGGGGAGGCTACAAGTACTGTGTGTAAAAAAACAGGTCATGAGATGTCTTACAGGAGTACCCTACCTATATTAACATGTTTTTAAAATGAGGTCATTGAAATGATATAAATCATAAATGATAAAACATTAATCATTTGTTCTTGATAGTACAGACAAATAAAGAAGCACACATACACACACTAAAAAGCTGAAAATCTGGTGTGGAAAAAATGAAAAGGTATCATAAATCCCCTTTTAGCCAGCTCAGATGAAACTTTTAACAATCTAACAATCTACTCTAATTATTATGTCTAATTTGGTGAGTAATACAATCAAGATATGTTTTACTTCGGTTTAAGCAGGTAAAGACTCAAAAAAATTCTTGTGTTTAATATGAAGAGCACAGCAGAAGTTGAAGAGAGATTCCTGACACCGTAATGGCAAGCACATTTTAGGAAGATTACATAAAATAACAAGCACAGTCAGCTATGACAATGTCAGCCAGTTTTGTGCTTTGAAGGTGAAAAACAGAATTTGAATGTCTATGTAGTATTTAATTATCTGGGACCTATGAGCACAAAATGTCTTTCACAGAAGGAAAGCAATTATAGGTTATTGACAGAGGAAATAGTTGTTATTGTTCCATGAGACAAACTTCCTGCTAGTCCACTGGGAGAGCTTCCTCCGGTTTCATTTCATTTATGAACTAATGAACTGGTGACGTTATCAAAAAAGAGATTCCCTCTAAATGAAGACATGAAGACGAACAGCTGCTATGTGGGCAAAAAAGCACCTAGTACACACTCTGTGAGTAAAAATGCTGCAAAGCAAATTCACTGTCCTTCTTTTGTGAGGTAGAGAATAGAAAAGAGTTCTGAATGGATACCTGATATAGGTAAAAATGTACTGCAAATAATGATCATGCCTGATGGGCCTGTGAACCAAGAGCCAGAGAAAAAAGGACATTACAACTAACACACCACCCTACATCTACTACCTTCACTGAGACAAACAGCATGGGCTAAAATTCACCCCCTCCCCATACTGGTACTATCTGCTGTTATGTCAGGCTGTTATATCATGGACCAGTTGGGGCCTAGGAGCATAAATTCTCTTAGAGCTTGCTGACAGAAAAACAGTAGTTATACAGGTTATCGTTCCATTTAGACATATTGCTTTTTCCTCCACTGGGAGAGCTTCCTACAGTTTAATTTAGAGATGAGGTAAAAAAAAACAGTGCAATAATCAAAAACTATTTCTCCCTAATGAAGAGGTAAAGTTGAACAAAAGATGTGTGGGGAAAGGCAACTAGGGCACACTCTGTGAGTAAAAATGCTGCAGACCAACTCCACTGGCCTTCTGCTGAGAGGCAGAGAACACGGAAGTGTTGTCTGGGGAAAATGTACTATAATCAATGTTCATGCCTGATGGCCCCGAAAACCAAGAGCCAGAGAAATAAGCATAGTATAACTAAAGACACCTTACTACATCAACTACCTTCACTGAGACATACAGCATGGGCTAAAATTCACTCATCCCCATATTGGTAGTATTTGCTAAGCAATTATGTCAGGCAAAAAGTTAAATTCTAAACTGCAAATCCAATTAATTATGCTCTTGACTAACTTGATCAACATCACAGAGAAACATGAGGCCTTCTCAACTGGCCCTGTGTAGCAAACATGTACCCTCAATGGGACCTGTTTGTTGCCTTTGCCAACAGTACAGTATTATGCAAAACATTTATTTTTAAACTAAGCCATTGGTCAGAAAGCCTGCTTGCCACACTATATAAGACAGAGATTTTTAGCTCTTGCACAGTTTTACTGGGGATTTCACCTCAAGGTAATATGAAACTAATTTTACATATCTGTGAATCATAATATTTGTTTTATCTATTGCTTTTTATCGATTACTATTTGTTTCATCTATTGCTATTTAGTCATTCAGGTCCAAAAACTGAAAATGTGATATGTCCAAAAATTAATCAGAACTAAAGCTATCATAAAGCAAATTACTTTATAAGGAGTGTTGTGTTTAGCAGTTTTTAAAACATTATCTGTTTTTCTTTTCATTGTTCTAATAATTGTTAAGTTCATTTGTGTTATCATTGTTTATGTAAGTTTGGTTTTGATGCTTGGCTATAAATTGTATTTTCATTATCATATGTAACTCTTGGTCCATAGGTGACTCTGTTATGCAATTGAAAACAACGTGAAAATCTCCAGAAAAACTCAGCTGTTTATTACTTGGTGTTTTATCAATCAAAGAAATATAACTGCACTTTACTTGTAAGTTGTAATAGCTTGTCAAATTTTAGTACACAGTATCTTTGATTTGAAGGGCTTTTTAGTATTAATTATATATTTTTTGCCTTTTTCATCCTTTTGGAATCTCGAACTATCCGTTAAGCTTGCCTTGCCGAATGTCATCCTCTAACACACTCACATGCAGCCAACAGCTGTTTTTCACACATTGAACCACGGGTTATTTGAAGCCAACTGGAGGATGAGCACATCTCCACTGATGTTATCCGAATGACTCACAGATGCCAGTTGAAGGCTCTAATGAGTTATCAGATGAGAGACCCTGGAAAACAATGCCCACCCTACCCCTAGTAGAATGAGACCAGTTATGTTCTGCTGTTGTGGACTTATCATTTTCAGGTAATGATGCAGCCCAGCCATGAACTTACAAAGTCTTTGGCTGTGCAGCTGAGCTTTGAAACTCATACCTTAACCAAATGACTCGCTGGGAGCCCAACATGAAGCATGTTTAAATGAAAAAATGTAGCCTCACTTTTATTCCATGTTTGAAACTATTATAAATTTTGGGCATATGCAAATATACCTTTTAATTACTTTTATGAGTTGAGTGAATTCTGTTTTTTTCTAATTCCTCATTAGAGGAATTAACTAATTATGTCATAGTGCACTGGACATTTACATTTCAGCAGAGTTTTGAGTTTTGTGCAGGTCTTGTAAAACACAGTATGAAGTAAAGATTATTACTAACTTCTGGTCCTGTTTCCCTGTTCTCTATGACAGCCTGCAGGTATATGAGCCATGAATCTGAATAGCAGTGGTGAACAGCTGCTTATGAGAAGTTCCAAGCAATTTATCGTGACGCTGAGGATGGCCGTAGTGCAGATGGTGGTTTGGGTCTTCCTCTACATGAACAGCCTCATGCTCTTCACCTTCTTCAGTAAGCAGACATTCTGGGGCAGCACACGCTACATCCTGTTTGCCCTAACCCTAATGATGGACTCTACCTTCCTGCTGCTCTCTGGCCTGGTAGTGCTGCAGTCCTACTTCAATGTTCAGATTCCTGTGGCTTCCTGCATCCCGATCTGCATTGTCATGGAGGTTGTCACCAAAAACTCAAGGGTAATCATCGCAGCCATGTGTGTGGAGCGCTACGTGGCCATCTGTATGCCACTGAGACATGCAGAAATGAGTACCATTGGTAAGACTATGGCTGCCATCGCCCTCATCTCTGCAGTTGGTTCACTCAAGTCCTTTGTGGACCTTTTCATTCTCGTTGCTGTTGCCCCACCTGGCTACTTTGCTCTGAACGTCTTGTGCTTCTACGATATCATGCTGCTCACCAAGTGGCATCGCTACATGCGGTCTGCCATCATTCAAGTGGACTTTGCAGTGTTTGTGGTCATCATAGTGTTCTGTTATGTGAAAATCATGCTGGCGGCGAAGGCTGCATCTGGAGATAACAAGGAATCTGCGTCAAAGGGACGACGCACGCTCCTGCTCCACTCACTGCAGCTTTTCTTGAGTATGATTGAAATGTGGTGTCCCTATGTTGAGGCTGTTTTTTTGGAATATGATCTGGAGGTCTTCTTTACAGTCCGATTCTTCAATTTTGTGGCTTTCACCATCATCTCAAGGGCCCTCAGTTCACTTATCTACGGTCTTAGGGATCAAAAGTTTTTCACTGCATTGGTATTTTATGCAGGCTGCAAACAGAATCGTATCTCTCTAGAAATATAGCAATTCAGAGACTCATCTGGGGTAAAACTGCAACATCAAAGGACACTTTGTTTCTTGATCATGACCGTTACAAAAAAACTCATATACAAAAAAGACCCCATACACAAAGAAGACCCAAACATAAAACAGAAAATAGTTTAAATTAGCAGAGTGTCTTCATACAGAGGTGAAGTAAATAAAATTGTGTTTCTGAGTCTTTGTGTGGTGCTTCTAGCTGTTATTTTACAACATTGTTACCTCCAACATGTGGTAATGACTTATCCTGCATGTTGTCATTTGCATGTTTTAAAAGTAAATGTAATGAAAGAACAGATTAGTTTAAAGTGGACACATCACTCAAATCTTCCTAGTCATAGTCTTTCTAGGGGTCTTTTTGTGTCAACCCATGCCTTGTTTGTTAAAGCTACCATCAGAAAAGATATACTGCGTATGTCAATGCTAAATAGGAATCACATTTCATATTCACACTGAATGGCTGAAATATTACATAGTCAACAAATAGCAACGCTCAACCAGTAATTCAGGTGCAATAATGTGATATCACTGCATTGCCCAATTTGATGTCAATCAAGAAGGTAATTACTTGCGTCTATGGCAAGGGATTAGCAACTGTTTTCCAAATGTTGCCAGTGCAAGGAGAGGTGAGTTTTAGCACTTGCTGTTTGTTTTTATACACGTAGTATCCTATTCTCCTAATAACTGGTCCCCACTGGGTGGGTGGTGGTGGTGGGGGGTCTATTACTTTTATCTGATCAATAATAAAAAAGGAGTCAAAATGCCCATCAGTAGTGAGAAAGCAAATCACTGCATGATGAAATGAATATGGATATTGTGAAGCTACAGCACACTTGGTCCCACTTCTGTGGACCTCAGTGTACCATGCATGGTGGGGATTACAGTCAGAACACTCCAGAGTGTTAGAGAGTTTTGCCTCCTCCTTTGCCTGGCCAACCTCCCCAGTCAAAAACACACTCATTAAATATTAATGGAGAACTCCTGAGATGTGTGCTTAATTGCATCAGCCTGTTTGTTCTTTTGTTGGGCAAACAATGTTTCTCTGTTGAGAGGAGAAACATGATGTTGGGCCTATACACACCACTGCCATCGGTCAGGCTTCAGTCAGGAAGGCAGCAAGATTTGTTTTTTAGATCTCAGATCCATTTACGCTAATACGTGTGTGTGCGCGCGCACATTGGAGTAATGGCAGCAAGGGCTCCTTTCACTCTCACTCTCCTTTTGCACACAGAAAAAAACAAGCAGAAAACCAGACAGGAAAGACACATGGCACAGTATGTCTATCATACATATATATTTTGCATTCATCTTTATTTGATAAAGCAACCTGCAGTCTGTATGCAAATCTTCCAGCATCAGTAAGGCCTGGGTATTCTTTTCATGGTGTTCTCTGATTTCTGCGGTCACTCAGCGTGACAGTAAAAATTCCCTTCCCTGGCATGCGTCAGGGGGTAATAAACCTGTTTGCATGAGAAGGAAGGGGGTCATGGGATATCTCCTGACAGAAGGGGGTTGTGGGGGATCAGCCTGCATCTGCAGGGAGAAGGAAGTCCATGGAAGATGATGCAGCAAGGATGCAACAGCTGTAGAGAATGAGAATTCAGCCCACACCCAAATGATACAAAGGAACCTTGGCAGTGGCTGAAATCCAGCATCATAGCTATGGGTTAAAAATCACATTCATAGTGTAGGGCTTTGAAACATTTGACAGATTTTCACTCAACACAGATTGTCAATCTGGATTTTAGTAATGAGAGAGCTTCTGAAAGGGCATAAGAAAAATTACCCTGATGCAGGTTTTAAGTTATCTAGATATCAGAGTACATTCTTGGAGCTCTACAGTTTTAGTCAGAATGCATGGAATAATGAGGTCACTCATCTGTGACAGTGCCATTCAATTTAGTGCTTTGACAATAAGCAACAGAATTTGAATTTCTGCGAAATACATAATGAGAGGTCAGTGATGACAGGCTAGTACAGGTTTTACATGAACAAATTTTAATTGTAATTACAGCCTTTGCAGGAAGATTCTACATTAATTACATACTAAAGTATTATAGTTTGGACAACCAGACAGTCAAATAAAATTAAAGGTAAAATTACCTTAATCAATGAGAGGAAAGAAAGGCATGGAGACACAAAAGTAAAAGATTAAAAGAGTTTTAGTCCTGTGATGTTGCTCAGATGAAAAAGACAGCTCTGTTTACCTAATAAAAAGTCATCCATGTTCCATTATCACATGCTATCATGGACCAGTTGGGGCCTAGGAGCATAAATTCTCTTAGAGCTTGCTGACAGAAAAACAGTAGTTATACAGGTTATCATTCCATTTAGACATATTGCTTTTTCCTCCACTGGGAGAGCTTCCTACAGTTTAATTTAGAGATGAGGTAAAAAAACAGTGCAATAATCAAAAACTATTTCTCCCTAATGAAGAGGTAAAGTTGAACAAAAGATGTGTGGGGAAAGGCAACTAGGGCACACTCTGTGAGTAAAAATGCTGCAGACCAACTCCACTGGCCTTCTGCTGAGAGGCAGAGAACACGGAAGTGTTGTCTGGGGAAAATGTACTATAATCAATGTTCATGCCTGATGGCCCCGAGAACCAAGAGCCAGAGAAATAAGCATAGTATAACTAAAGACACCTTACTACATCAACTACCTTCACTGAGACATACAGCATGGGCTGAAATTCACTCATCACCATATTGGTAGTATTTGCTAAGCAATTATGTCAGGCAAAAAGTTAAATTCCAAACTGCAAATACAATTTTTTATTCTCTTGATCAATATCAGTTCTGAGAAACATGTTTCTTTAATGCAGTGATGTCATATCTACATCGTATTTTTAGACTAGAATTATAGCCCCATGCAACAAACATGTATCCTCAACGGGCCCTGTTTGTTGCCTTTGCGAACTGTATGATATTATGCAAAACATTTATTTTAAACTAAGCCATTGGTCAGAAAGCCTGCTTGCCACACTATATAAGACAGAGTTTTTAGCTCTTGCACAGTTTTACTGGGGATTTCACCTCAAGATTATTAAAGGTAATGAGAATTTAGTTCTACGTATCTTTACATATAATATTTTATTTAATTTAAAGATAAGAAAGTAATTTAGTTGTTTCATAGCCTGTGTTGAATAACATTTTTGAAAACAATTTGAAAAAAATATCTTCTGATAGTATTCTTTTGAAATTAATGTATATCATTGATGATTCAAATCTGATTATGTTGCTTTGCTTTAAACTCTCATCTTTACCAACATGTAAACCTTGCTGCTTTGTTGATTGTATTATGTAATTGAAAACAACAGACAAATATCCAGTAACACTTCGCTACTTATTACTTGTAGTTTTATTTTTCAAGTCAACCAAATTGGACTTAGTGATAATAACTGGTGAAATATTGTATGGATGACTTGTATGGATGATTTTAAAATTTAGTACACAGTGTCTTCGCTTTGAAGTGCTTTTCTCAGTATTTTCTCTGTGCTTTTTCTGCTTTTTCAACCTTTTGGAATCTCAAACTATCCGGTAAGCTTGCCTTGCTGAATGCCGTCCTCTAACACATTCACATGCAGCCAACAGCTATTTTTTACACATTGAACTACAGCTGAGCAGAAGCCGACTGGAGGATGAGCACATCTCCACTGACATTATCCGAATGACTCACAGATGCCAGTGAAAGGCTCTAAGGAGTTATCAGGCAAGGAGACTCTGGAAAACAAAGCTCACACTACCCCTGGTAGAATGAGACCAGTTATGTTCTGCTGTTGTGGACTTATCATTTTCAGCTAATGATGCAGCCCAGCCATGAACTTAAATCTTTGACTGTACAGTCCAGCTTCAACAGTAGCGTCTTAACTGACTGAGTCACTTGGAGCTTAACATGAAGCATGTTTAAAAGAAAAACACAGCCTCACTTTTATTCCATATTTGAAACTATTATAAAGTGCAAATTCATAAGATGCAACATTATAATACACAAATATTCCTTTTAATTACTTTTATGACTTGAGTTGAGTGTATTCTCCTTTTTTAAATTCATTATTAACTGAATCTGTCATCGTATATTAGACATTTACATTTCAGCAGGTGTGCACAGAGTTCTGAGTTTTGTGCAGGTCTTATAAAACACAGTATGAAGTACCTGTTCTCTATGACAGCCTGCAGGTCTATGAACCATGAATCAGAATAGCAGTGGTGAACAGCTGCTTATGAGAAGTTCCAAGGAATTTATCGTGACGCTGAGGATGGCCATGTTGCAGGTGGTGATTTGGGTCTTCCTCTACATGAACAGCTTCATGCTCTTCACCTTCTACAGTAAGCAGACATTCCGGGGAGACACACGCTACATCCTTTTCGCCCACACCCTGCTGTTAGACTTCATCTTCCTGCTGTCCACAGACCTGGTGGTGCTGCAGACCTACTTTAATATGTTGCTTCCTGTGGGTTACTGCATCCCGATCTGCATCGTCATGGAGGTTGTCACCATAAACACACACGGGATCATCGCAGCCATGTGTGTGGAGCGCTACGTGGCCATCTGTATGCCACTGAGACATGCAGAAATGAGTACCATTGGCAGGACTTACGCTGCCATCGCCCTCATCTCTGCAGTCGGTTCACTCAGGTCCTTTGTGGACCTTTTCATTCTCGTTGCTGTTGCCCCACCAGACTACTTTGCTCTGAACGTCTTCTGCTTCTACGACATCATGCTGTTCAACAAGTGGCATCGCTACATGCGGGCCGCCACAAATCAGGCAGACTTTGCAGTGGTTGTGGTCATTGTACTATTCTGTTATGTGAAAATCATGCTGGCGGCGAAGGCTGCATCTGGAGATAACAAGGAATGTGCGTCAAAGGGACGACGCACGCTCCTGCTCCACTCAGTGCAGTTTTTCTTGAGTATGATTGACATGTGGTGTCCCTATGTTGAGGCTGTTTTTTTGGAATATGATCTGGAGGTCTTCTTGACTGTCCGATTCTTCAATTTTTTGGTTTTCACCATCATCTCAAGAGCCCTCAGTTCACTTATCTATGGTCTCAGGGATAAAAGGTTTTTCACTGCATTGGTATATTATGCGGGCTGCAAACAGAATCGTATCTCTTACAAAACCTAGCTGCTGAGAGATTCATCTGGGATGAAACTGCAACATCAGAAGACGTGAGTGTACAACAGGTGGCTTGTGTCACTACGTTGATATCATCTTGTAATCATTACTGTATTGTCAGGGTTTCTTCTTGCTTCTTGCTTCCCGCAACAACCAGCAGGCTCATGACAGCCTGTCTCGTCCTGTTGCCTTCTGCTTCCCCAAACTCTCACCAGAGGTCCTATCTTCGTGTTTGTTCCTTGCCTAATCCAGTTAATCATTTTCTCCTGTGTGTAGTTAGTCTCTTCATTTGTTTGGTGCCCTATATAAACCCTGCCCGTTGCTTGATTCTCTGCTCAATCTTGAGCTGCTCTGCCTTGTGTATGGGCCTGTCTACAAAGCTTGATGTCTTTGAGTCTTCAGTAAAATTACTTTGTTTCTTCACAACCCATCTGTGCTACTGTGTGGTCCCTGTGATTGGATTCCTCCTGCTCACCTCTTACACGTATACAAAGACGTCACTATATACACCAAAGACCCAGACATAAAGGGGAAAGTCTGCTGTAGGTTAAACTAGCAAGGTGTGTTTATACACAGGTAAAGTAAATAAAATGTGTTTCTGAGTTCTTTGTGCAGTGCTTCTGGCTATTCTGGCTGTAGTAATGATTTACAGTATCTTGGATATTATTGTTTGGATGTTTCAAAAGTAAATGTAATCAAAGAACAAATTCTTTTCAAGTGGGTTGGCCAATTCTTTCTGGTCATACGGGGATTATTGTCTCTCTCTGTCCGCCCCTTGTGAAACTGTGCCCTATTTTCATACTGCAATAGTGCTTTATTTTGTACAAATGTAATCCTTAAGCATGTCGAAGCTGAGGTTACAACATTCAATCAAATTAGTTCCATATATCTTTCATTTAATTAGTAATAAAGCTTGTTACTAAGTTGGTTAATACTAAGGTGGTTATTTATACTTATTTTTGGAAGTATCATTATTTAGATACATTCTGTAGTTATGTGTTGATATTTTAATGAGAAATTCAAAATTGTAACACACTTAAATAAGATTACAAGACTACATTGTAGTGACAAAGCTTTTTGATTATTTATTTTTTGTTATGTATTCAATGTGTGACTCTTGCTGTGGATACTGCTAAAGTGGGCCCTAGTGCATTTTATGGAAAGAAATAAAAAAAAAAAAACTGTCTGTATCTCTGAAATGGTAACCTGTCCTGGTAGATGTAATATAAATGGTTTGATTTTATATGCCAATGAACCACTGAATGAAAAATGAACCACATTTGCTGAAGGAAACAATATTTTACAAATTAATGTTTTATTAATTTCATTTACTACCTGCAAAGGTCTTGTGTGGGGGTGATTACTGAACAAATTAGTGAGTAGATGAACCAGATCTTTGTATGGAACTGGATGAAATTATTTGGTTCAGTGAAAGGAGTCAAAATGCCCATCAGTAGTGAGACAGCAAATCACTGCATGATGAAATGAATATGGATATTGTGAAGCTACAGTACACTTGGTCCCACTTCTGTGGACCTCAGTGTACCATGCATGGTGGGGATTACAGTCAGAACACTCCAGAGTGTTAGAGAGTTTTGCCTCTTCCTTCGCCTGGCCAACCTCCCCAGTCAAAAACACACTCATTAAATATTAATGGAGAACTCCTGAGATGTGTGCATAAGCCTGTTTGTTCTTTTGTTGGGCAAACAATGTTTCTCTGTTGAGAGGAGAAACATGATGTTGGGCCTATACACACCACTGCCATCGGTCAGGCTTCAGTCAGGAAGGCAGCAAGATTTTTTTTAGCATAATGCCATCTTTTAATTGTTATGGCCACACGATAGTATTACTGCAGCTAATGCAGAAATCCTTCCTGTTTCCATGTGGTCTTGTTAATGCTTCTGTACTTTTCTATTTTTTCTAAGACTAAGAGTAGGTTTTTTAGAAGCATTTCAAGCATCAGAGATGACTTTTTCTCATGTTCTATACCAGTTATTAGGGAAGGCTATAAAATGTACATATTAAATAGTGTGTTCTCAGATCCATTCATGCTTTTGCAGACAGAAAAGACACCTGACACAATATGTATATCATACATCTACATTCTTCATTCATCTTTATTTGATAAAGCAACCTGCAGTCTGTGTGCAAATCCTCCAGCTTCAGTAAGGCCTGGGTATTCTTTTCATGGTGTTCTCTGATTTCTGCGGTCACTCAGCGTGACAGTAAAAATTCCCTTCCCTGGCATGCGTCAGGGGGTAATAAACCTGTTTGCATGAGAAGGAAGGGGGTCATGGAATATCTCCTGACAGAAGGGGGTCATGGGATATCACCTAACCGAAGGGGGTCATGGGATATCTCCTGACAGAAGGGGGTTGTGGGGGATCAGCCTGCATCTGCAGGGAGAAGGAAGTCCATGGAAGATGATGCAGCAAGGATGCAACAGCTGTAGAGAATGAGAATTCAGCCCACACCCAAATGATACAAAGGAACCTTGGCAGTGGCTGGAATACTATCACAATTTATTACATAACCTGTTGAAGCAAAACATTGACTATTTAAACTACCGCAAATATAAAATTTTTTAACTGTAAACAAACACACATACACACACAGGTTACAGGTTGGCAGGGTATACCATATATTCTTACTGTATATAGCATTGAAAGTTAAGCCCTTTTCAAGGTGTCCCACAGAAATAACCACAATGACCCTGAGGTCTGCCAAATATTTACTTATGTACCATATAACTTCATTGAAACACATAGAATTCAGACAGAACTTCAGGTGGCTACACAATAAACGCCCAGACATGGACGATTTTGTACTTTCCTTCATCCATGTCTGTCTTTTCTTCTCCATTTTAATTTTCTTGTTGCTTGATGTGGGCATGCTCAGGGCTTGGCAACTGATCCTGGATCAGAAGTAAAATATTACACTGAATGGAGGGGGTTAGGATTTTGGCTGGGCAAGCTGATCCTAGGGTTTTCAAATACACTATAAAATTAAATGAACAGTTAATAACCCACCCAGTAATCAGTCCTACATGTTTAATACTCATAACAGTCATTGAATGTGTAGACCACACCTTCTGTCTGATTACATCTCAAAATATTTCCCCATTTTTACCCCCCTACCACCAACCTACAGGCTTTCTTAACATTTTTAAGAGCTCTTTCCAAGGCTGTTGTACGCCATCTTGTGGTTAAACAAGGTTGATAAAAAAAAATACTCTTTCTATTCCAGTTGTTTTCCAATGCTAAATAATAGCATTGCAGATGACTCTGGAAGATGGACAGTGTGCACCCACTTCCAGATACCACAACACAGATGTTAGACGCCATAGATCCCATAACATGCCAGGACATGTAAAGCAGGCGATCTCACACCGCGTCAGTGACTGTTGTGTGACAGGACAGTGGTGTTGTCCACCCTGGTTACCTCACAGTTCCCATAAATTGCCAGCAGAGGGAACCAAGCGCTCAGCTCAAGACAGATTAAATTACATCCCATCCACATGCTGCTTCACCAACCCCGGAGGGACCTCCCCTCCCCTCTCCCTTCTGACTCTCTCTTCTGTTAGAGAGGCATCTATGATCCCACTGCAGTATAGAGTGGATATGTAGTGCAGCATGCAGCACATATGCACAAGAAAACACTTGCTAAACAAAATGCAGGTATTGCCAATGGACCCAATGGACTGAGATATGTAAATAGGTGCTGTGTATATCCACTGTCTTGAACCGGTGTCCTCCCTGAATGAATGCAATGACACGTGCCAGAGTGTGTGACTACAGGCCCAGGCGTTTCTATTAGCTTGTGAGTCATTTCCAGTGTAAAAGGAAATAGGCAGAATAAAATCCCTCACCCCTTTTTCTATCTGCTTAAAAGGAACGACCTTCCACCTACCATAAGAGGCTGAGGACAAAACTGCAGTCTGTGTATCTGCAGCAGTGGATGGGGCACAGGCACATTGCCACCACTGTTAAAAGTGAAGATCTGAGGAAAACAGTGCTGGAAGATTTGTATATGACTATATTATTAGATTTGACTATATGACTATATTATTAGATTTGTATATGGCTATATTGTTGAGAGCGCTGCCTAGCAGGCTAGTTTGCTAACGATAGGCACTTCAAATCAATTAAGTCCAAATTTAAAAGCCAGAAAATGCAAAATGAACGATAAGGAATGAGATGTATCTGTCAGAATCTGTAGTATGTGTTAGAGAATTGCTTTTATATTTGGCTGTAGCTAGCTAGCTCATGTAATAGGATAAAACTTTAAAAGTTTGGAATTTTATTTTTGTGCTAGATCATCTTGAAATACTAGTTATCAACATCTGACATGATAGTAGCAAATTAATATTAGTTTCCCAGTTACAGAAATGTGAAGATAAATTAGCGTATGTAAAAGTTGTGTTTTTGTATTGTTATTACAGAATGTGACCTCAGATGTGGAGATCTGAGATAAAACAGTGCTGGAAGCTGAAAAACATCAGGGAAGTGGTGTGCAAGGGGTGGAAGGGGTGAGGGTGGTGGTAGAGGGTGAACCAGAGGGTTTTTGGAACCCTACTGAGGTGCAGCTATTGCAACATGGCCCACAAGATTCTGAGGGGCCTATGCAACCCGCGCAAAAGAAGAGAGGGGCACCTCCAGGGGGACCGTCTGCATAGACATATGACCCACACCACTGCACCTTTGTATGTGGACAGCCCTTTGGATGGGTCATCTCCAAGGGTCCGCTCTGTGGGGGTGCCCCAAATACCTCTCTGGTAAGAAAATGGGGCTGTGAGGTTATGAGCAGCCAGTGTGAGTAAAGACAGACAGATCCAGAGACACATCGACACCAACAAGGCCAGGACCTGCCCCAAGCACTTAGAACCAACCTGACTGACAAGACACCAATGTATTGCTTACAACACTACAAGTCTAACTTGTCTGCAAGAATCTGCAAATGTTCTGTGCATTTTGCAGTTACTGCAGGGTTGTGGTCATTTACATGAGCGCTCTAATTTGCAACATACTTAGTTTGCACAGCAGTAAATTGCCATTTTCTGCAGGACCAAACCATTACACGTGTTCCTAAAATGTCTCAGCTATAAACAATTGATTTCAGATAATTCATCCAGAATCCTCTAGAACCACTAACTCAAAATGTGATGAAAACTACTGGACAATATATGGACAATACATACTGCAAATTGTGATTGCTGGTTGAGAGGTATCATAAACAAGACAACCTCAGAAAATTTATAGACCACATTTGGTGAGTTCTGTATCTGTTAAGAGCCCTTTCAATCTTGTTTTCCCCCTAAAATAATCAGAACAGATAGGTGGCTAGTACACGTAGTGACTATTGACGTCTATGGTAGGGTGCGCTCAAAAGCAAAGCATGAGAAAGTAAAGAAACAGATTTGAGTGCATTCACCTTGTGCTTGCGTGCGGCTGTATTTAAGCAGAGCTCGGCGTGTACGTGAACGATGACGTCTCTCAAAGTGTATGTGTGCCATTTGGCCGCGAGTGCATGTCACCCTCGACTCGCATGTAAATATCAAGTCCTGTTTTTGAGAGAGAGCGGATCGATATGGCGGTCAGTTCAGTCATATAAATGCCACTCGGGCTCCCTCAGGGAAACACAGCAGAACGGTGTGTGGAGGAATGTTTAGCGCATAGCGGCTCAACATTTATTTTATCCGCTAGGTGGCGACAGTCTTGGACAACAATTTTATCTAGAAAGACTAAACGGGTGTATTTAAACTGAAATAGTAATTTTTATTCTATTTTTAAAAAACACAAAAGTTATCTCTTAGCAGTAAATCCACCAAACCCACCTGAAAATATGCAAGCTACACGACACTGTTTGGTTTGTTCTACTAGGGGACTTTTAGACAGTCGGACAAATTTCCTGCAACTCGCAGCCAATATGGCGGCGTTTAGGAGAACGCTCGCATGTGTCAGTTTACTCAGGTGAGTTGCTTGCTGATCATAAGCAATATACAGTAGCTGCCAGTTGTGTAGAATGTACTATTAATGCTTTATTGACATTGAACGTGAAACGATGCATAGATTTGTATATGACTATATTATTGAGAGCGATGCCTAGCAGGCTAGTTTGCTAACGTTAGGCACGTCAAGTCAATTAAGTCCAAATTTAAAAGTCAGATAATGCAAAATGAACGATAAGGAATGAGATGTATCTGTCAGAATCTGTAGTATGTGTTAGAGAATTGCTTTTATATCTGGCTGTAGTTAGCTAGTTCATGTAATAAGATTAAACTTATAAAAGTTTGGAATTTTATTTTTGTGCTTGATCATCTTGAAATACTAGTTATCAGCATCTGACATGATAGTAGCAAATTAATATTAGTTTCCCAGTTACAGAAATGTGAAGATAAATTAGCGTATGTAAAAGTTGTGTTTTTGTATTGATGTTACACAATGTGAACAACTGTAGTGATGAAAACAGCGCTTCTTTTGGACTGCCCTTTTCCTGGGTTAATCAATAAATTTGCATGCCCCCCCCCCCCCCCCCCCCCCCAAAAAAAAAAAAAAAAAAAAAAAAAAAAACATCTAAAGTGCTTTGTGACTATCTCAATTGTAAAAATACATAAAAACAAATACAATTTGATTGACTGATATCAGATTATTGTGCTAAGTGGGATTTGCACTGAAGTGGCATCTATTTTTGGTAAAACCTGAGATGGCTCAAACTGCTGTGTCTTGGGAGTGGTGGTTCCATCCATCCCAGGTATAACTATAAAATAGTTTTTATAACTATTTTGTTTGATTTAGCTTAGACATTGATCTTTGCAATGATACTGCCCTTAGCAGGTCAACGTTTATTAAAAATTGCATCCCAGAGTGAAGCCAGTAATATGCCACACATCTGTGAATGTAAAGAAGTGGCTTGGAAGACAGAGGACATGCTGTTTTTGTTGTACCCCGACAGCAGGAACACCGCCGGGGTCCCGACCAGCAGCAGATTCACACGCCAGCGGCTTGGGAAGCTTCCTACGGTGGTGCGGAGCAACTGGATCTCTCTGAGTGTGGGTGGCGGCCTGTGCACCATCCCTTTCTCACAGGTACGGGTCACTGTGCGCACCCCTCCTGCGCTCACCAGATACCAAACCCTGCGCACACACAAGTGACTGAACGAAAAAGGTTTGCGAACGTGACAGCCCGGCTCAGAGCAAGTGGTTTGTTTTGGCTGCGCTGTCAGGACCGCGTAGTCTGATTTGCTGAACTCTCGGGATTGTGCATATCTGTTTGCCTGATTTTGGAAGTTCCAGAAAAGCGCTTTTCCCGTCTATGAAACATGGCCTTGTGATCTAGATCAGTGTTTCTCAACCCTCTCCTGGAGGACCCCCTGCCCTGCATGTTTTAGATCTCTCCCTGTTCCAACACAGCTGATTCAAATGATCAGTTTGTTATTAAGCAGCTTCAGGAGTTCATAACGAGTTGATCCTTGGAATCGGCTGTGTTGGAGCACAGAGATCTAAAACATCAAGGGGAGGGGGTACTCCAGGAGAGGGTTGAGAAACACTGATCTAGACTTTGGTTCTCTGACAGCCTTCATAATAAATAGGTGTTGGGCAAGGCATTCCAGTTTGAAGAGGCAAACTGATGGGTTATCCAGTTCAGGTCATGCTGTGCTACACCAGTAACAGAACTATAATAGCATGGGTCAGTTCACTAAATAATACAGGGCAGAGCCAAACCAGTATTTCAGTCACGTTGTCAGACATGTTTGTCAGAGCAGTGTGAGATTAGATGAAGTTTTGTGTTGGTTCTGGACTGAACCCACTTCTCTCTCTTCCTAGCAAGTGGAAAACCTTTCCCATGATGCCCTGATCCGTAGAGCGTCTTCCCTGGTGACGGACAGCGCAAACACCTACCTCTCCCAGACCACACTCGCTCTTGTGGATTCACTCACACAGTATTCCAAAGTACGTCGTCATGCTCCAACGTGTCCATTGAAGCCATGGTTTACTATGCAGTTTGTTGTGAGATAATGCCTTTAGCTGTGAAATTTCGGCAGACTTTTAAATATGATTACATGTATATAAACCTGCCTCAGCCGATCTCTTTGTTGTTATTGTTGTGACAGTTGGGACGCGTGTTGGACTGGACGATAGAGTTAAACTTCATGTAGTTATACAGTCTGTATTTTTCAGTCTAGTCTTATCTCGGCCTTCACTCTTCCGGCCAGACTCTGATAACCCCCAGTTATGTAAGCAGGTACTGAGGGTAATGCCACATGGCAGTATTGCTGACTCTTTCTTTTGGGTGGGCGGGGGCATTTTTGTGATCACAGGCTCTGCACACACTCATTGCACTGCAGAAGAGATACTTGAATTCCATTGGGAAGCTCACCCCTGCAGAGGAGGACTCTATTTGGCAAGTGATCATTGGCCAGCGCGTGGAGGTAGGCCCCTCTGTTTGCTGTGCTTAGGCGGCCAGGGACTTGCCTGTCCAAACACAGGCAATTGAGCAGAAGTCATACATGACATTAAATTGCATTATTGTCATTTAGCAGACTCTCTTACCTGGAGTGACTTACATAGGTTACAGTTTTATCCATTTATATAGCTGGGTATTTACTGATGCAATTGTGGGTTAACTACCTTGCCTGAGGGTAAGGCCCAATAACAGTGCCCTAGTGGGGAATTGAACCTGCAACCTTTTGGTTACAAGCCCTGCTACTTATCACTACTCCACATTACAGGCATAGATTTACTGTGCCTCCGCCAGAGACATGCAGCCAGCACCAGGTTATCTGTTGGGTGTATGATGAGCTTTCTGTCAATCAGAAAAAGACAAGCTTTTTAAAGTGGAGTTTCAGGAGCCAGTGTTGTTTCAGGAAAGTGATGAAATGTAAGACCTGGAGTTCACTGTGATACTCCCCAGCAAGTAACACGCGCTTAGTGCTGCTCAGGGTTGTGATGAGCAAAATTGTCTTTCTTGCAATTAAAAATGGATGACACTTTCCAATTACAGTATGCTGTAGTTCAATATAATTTTAACTTTCTATGTGTCTCCAGTGCATATGCCCATAATAACGTACCAGTTATAAACATGTGCCTATTAGTCTTCAAAAAAGCAGTCTTCAATGGTCTTCAAAAACAAAACAGAAAAAAAATACAAATACAGACACATAAATACACCAAAAGTGTACTATGATATTGCACAATAACAGGTTCTGAACCTCATCGGCTTTCCTACTAAGATGGTTGCCACATTTCCTTAAATATTAAAATTGCTGGTAATATTGGATTATGTTGCAGAGCTGCAGTGATGTAACCATCTTTCTCTCTCTCTCTTGCTCTCCCAATGTCTTTGGTAGGTAGGTGACAAACTGGAGGAATGCAAGCGGTTTGAGTCGAACTGGCTGAACGCCATCAACCTGTGCGAGCTAGCAGCTGAGGCGGCCTACAACGCAGGTGTGTGTTACGCGCTGCGAGCTCTGTGCGGTTCGTGCTTGTGCTTAGCTGCTTAGCCTTTTCACAGCCGTGCCTTTGCTGCTCCGCATAGTTCATTCGCTAGCTTCAGTTGTCGAACATTTGCAAATTACTACATTGCTAATGCTGGAAAACAAAGTTAGTGGGTACACTTTTAAATAAACTATGTGTAGACGCTTACAGGCAAACAGCTTGTATTGCAACTATCTCTTCACTATAAGTATTGCATTAATTTAATTCTATTCATTAAGTTGTAAGCACTGCAGGGTGTCTGCAGTACAGTGGCACTTTTCATCAACGCGGGCTTCAGTTTTCACGGGTTTTTAACTCGCATGTGAAGTGCAAGCCTTAAACACATTCCCACCTGCAAATTTCACCGACCAATTGGAAAAACAAAAGAAGGAGATCAATCACGACTTTCTCGGTATTTCACAGAAGAAGCAGGCTAAGCCATTACAGGGCTGGGGCACTCCTAGCCAGCTCACCCTGGCCCTCTCACTGACTGAGCCCTGACAAGCAGGTGCTCTTAGTGTTTCTCCGGCACATAAATCTGTCAGAGCAGCAGTAAGCGGCA
The DNA here is from genome assembly GCF_013368585.1 of Megalops cyprinoides. Lineage (NCBI taxonomy): Eukaryota > Metazoa > Chordata > Actinopteri > Elopiformes > Megalopidae > Megalops > Megalops cyprinoides. Next base: position 32,325,120 of record NC_050591.1, on the reverse strand, counting down.
CCCCTTGCCACCCTGGAGAGGGGAAGGCCCTGATCCCACTGAGAGAATGGAGCCCCTGATCTTGAGGCTCCTTGTTTTGGGTGTTGGGCTCTTATCGCGTATCAGTGCGCAGTTCGGGTTTTCACTCTGTGGGGATGGTGTTCCCTCCTTTCAGAGACTGTCAGTACCTCATTAGTTCCCACACATGCAGTTTGTCAGTTTGGGGGGGGGGGGGGGGGTTCCGTGACACTGATGAGGTGAGAAATGATCTGTTGTAAGATAACAAGATAGAATGGGAGATGGACACCCCCCTCCCCTAAAAACATTTTACCTCTATTTAGCCACAGAGTGGTGAAGCCTGTTTGTGTGATGCAGTGGTAGATCCCTCACACTCTGACTGTGACAGGATTAGAGGTCAGCACAGGAACCTCCTGTTGCTGTCTGGTGCTTCCTGATATTGAGGACAGAAGGATCGCAAGAGCTGAGCGTCTGTTAATGATATAGAGTGTCTGATTGGAGGTCCCCTGTGTGCGTGTCCCCAGGGGTGGAGCCTGCATCCATCACCACACGGAACAACCTGCAGGTGGCTCAGTCGCAGGTGGAACAGATGCGGCAGCTGTCGTTGGATGCGGAGAGGAAGCTGGCTGAGACCAAGGCCGAGGAGATCCAGAGGATGGCAGAGTACGCCTCCACCATGGACAAAATGGCCGAGGAAGTGCCAGAGGCCTACCTGCGGGAAGACTAACCGTGACACCTGTGGCTAACACTGTCCCGGTGGTCCCAAGGAAGACCATAAGAGTAAAAAAAAAACGCAAAAGAGGAAAAAGGAAAACATTAAAGTGTAACCTTAAATTCTCTCTCAATCTGACCGATTATGCAAGATGGATAAGCGAGCGTGATTGTCAGCGCATGAGGCAGTGAGGTTACAGGGCGGTGATTATGGCCATATATGGGAGTGAGCAGAATTTTTTAGCATCTGCCCCAGTGGTTCTTGACACTAGACAGTCATGTCCTGTTTCTCAGCTTGTGCTGAATGTCCAGCATGGACTTCTGTCAAAATGTCCTTGTACAGTGGGAGATGGAGTGCTCTTGAGATTAATAAGAATTAATCCGTTTGTGAAGGCCCTTTCAACTGTGTATTTTGGTGTCTTACACTATACAGGAATTACTTCTTAGCTGTTACTCAACACAACAACCTGTAGTGGGAAAGTTGATAGTCAACATTTCTCTTTAAAGGCACAAAATAACATAAAGGGAGATAATAATGTTTTGTGAAATTGATGCCAAAATGTTTGCCCAGACATCAAGGATGAATTATGTGACTTTTATTCACTACCAGTTCAGTGTGCAATTTAGTGAGGTAGTTATAAATTGCTTCAAATGCCAAAGGGTTCAATGGCTTAGATGTTGTAAACTGTCTAAACTGAGTCAGTAACAAGGATTACCTGTCATGGATGCATATGTAATACGCACAGTCAAAGAGGATATAAAATAAGCAAGTGATATTTCACTTAATTTGTTAATGTGTAGAAGTTGAAATACACATTGTTAAATGTGAATTTGTTGTTCAAAGGTACATGAAATAAACAACAAATAAAGCATATTTTCCTACCAATGCTTTCTCTCAGTGCTTGTCACAGAAAATATTGACTTCTGATGGTGCGAAGGAAGACTCCTGCTGTTTTAATTCTCCTCATAAACATGGAAACCCCTGATGTTCAGAGGCAGGGTTGTAGCTACAAACACTGAATATCACAATGCAGAACATACAGCAGATTATGCTGAAACAAAATATTGCCTTAAGGAAGTTAATATTCTGCTGATGAAAGTTGACCAAGGTGATTGCAGTTGCGCCTACAAAAACAAGACTTTTTCAGCATTGTTCATAATATTAACTGGAAATGGCTTTTTGCTTGTGTTGTACTCTACCTCACTCCACACAATCTCTTACCACCCTGCTCCTCAGTAAGTTAAACAATCATTTTCCCTAAAACATGGTTATTGACTCTTTACAAAAGACTTCCATATAGTTCTCCTGTGCGTACACTGTTTGTGTGTTCTGTTTTTGCTTGTGAAATTGATACGTCTGGGTCAGAAATTCCAAATTAAAGAGAACAGGAGATTCCCCACTATTCCCCTACCATAACCCCAAAGATGAAGTGAAGATTCACTTAGAACATTACCATCAGTCCTCATGATGTGCCTGGTTGTCAAGAAATGCCATTTCTGTAAAATCAGGGGCTTTAAAAGTGAATGAAATAAAATTTATATAATTTCTGTTTAAAACATATTAACTTTCACTCATGCTGTCATTGTTTGAGGTTTTCTTTAATTATATTTATTTTTCTGGGTTTAGGATCTTGCGTGCAGAAATTTGGCATACAAAGTGTAACTTGTATTGTAACATGTTGGGCCAGTGCAAAAAGGTGTAAGATCCATTTCTATGAAACTTCAATATTCACAGAAATGTACCAGGATCTGTTTAAGATGAGTAGCTGTGATCACATATAATTAGAACACCCGTAGCAAGGACAAGGGAAAGAATGAGCGTTATTTTGCCTTCTGATCCTGTTTTAAGTGTGCACATGTCCATGTGTGCCTGCATTTTGTAAAACTCAGCTAAATGCTTGTGCAGATATTTTGCTGTTTATTGCTAGAAAGCAATACCTGGGAATTCTGCCCGGCTAACCAACCGCAAAAACAAAAAACCCCTAAAGCAATTCAGTTGGGATATGCTGTATTTACAGACCAGTTTGTGACCTGTTTGTCCTTTGCTAAAGAGTAGGACAGGCAACTGATAAAAAATTTGTGACGCCATTCTCTTACGTGCTTTGCGTTAGTCATTGACCATCGACCTTGTCATCGACCAATGGAAGGTGTGGCGCTTGCCAAAATATGTAGAGTGGGAAGCCAGCTCAGTTCTTGTGAATCTAGCTTTTCTTGTTTTTGCTGGTGCTCTCAGTTTTTGCACAGTTGGAATAAGACTTTCATTCAGATCTTTGGTTCAATGTCCTGTGGTCCATTTTGCAATAGAATCAGGTGAGGGTCACTGTGTGTTTCTGCTGATAGCCAATGAAAACTGCAGAAAAAATCTTGTTTTTTTAGACTGTGTCTCTTTGCCTCTCTGTTGGAGTGTTGGTCACCACTCTACCGTCGGCATCTTTCTAGGCTGCAAACACCATTCTCAAATTTCCCCACATAATTTACATTTGCTCTTTAGAAAGGGCCTAGTGGAGAAGAGAGCATATTTCACTGTTTGCTATTCTGAAAATGCTAAGCGTTGATCAGTGCCCACTGGGAATCTGTGGGTTTATGGTCTTCATCAAACTCAGGGCTTAACTGCTCAGTTGGAGCCACTGACTGGATGTGGTTTTGAATCACTTCTTGTTCTGAGTATCACTCAGCTGCTGTTGGAAAGCCCTCTTTAAAACCTTCAGGGCCACAGAGATCAATAAGCAGGCAACACACATAAGAATCGATAACTGAGCCAATGAAAACCTATGTATCAATCACTGGGGCTAGGATTACACTGCAAAAAATCCAAATCTCACCAAGCATATTTGTCTCTTTTCAAGTCAAAATATCTCTTTACACTTAATATAAGACACAGTCACCAAACAAGCAAAATTTCCTGGAGCTACAAGGACTTGTTTTTAGACGGTGCATCTTGAATATCTGTGTATTTCCACTAGTTCCATTGGCAGATTTTTTCACTTATTACTAGCAAAAAACACCTTGTATTAATTATTTTATTTCTTATTTTTGAAGGGCTATTTTTCGCAGTGTACATTTTGCCTTCCCTGGTTCTGCTAATTCTGAGTCACAAAGATAGGTTGATTAGCCTCTTAATTTCTCCAGGTGTCCTCAGCAGTTACAGGACTCCAGTCAGTCTTTCGGAGGGGAATCTTTTATGAGGAGCCAGGTGTGAACCGTTTATCTTTACAGGTAAAGAGCCGCTTGGTAGTCCAGTGACTGTGTTGTGACTCTCAGGGTCCGGATCCAGCCTCCTCTGTCCATCCTGTTCCTATTTATTTTTGAGGCTCCCTCTGTTTTCTTTGGAAACCTGAGCCCACATCCTGTTTTTTGTCTTTGTCAATAGATCTGGCGGTCACTCTCAGTCATTCACATCTAGGCTTTTTGTCATGTAAGTTGCCATGCTTTCACTGCATCATTAGCACCTCTTCATCGCTTTTTATTCTCTGCTGACAGGCCGCCTCTGTTCGCTCTGTCCCGCTGCCCAACAGCATGTTGTAAGCTCGCTTCTCTCAGTGCTGATAAGGGAGAGACCATGTCCTCACCAAATACAGCAGGTCACTGGAAACATGACCTTCACCCCTACAGAAAAAAAAAAAAAATAGAAAAAGAAGTAAGAACTCAAAGGTGAACCAAATCACACAATCGAAGTCGGTTAGAGGTGCTTGGATTTCCTTTTGTTTGATTAATTTAATCTTTGCACAGGACCTTTGAATTCGAAACATTAGTTTGGAGGTACATTGGTCAGTTGAGACAGCATGTCAAGTACTGGCATCTAGACATATTAACTCAGAACATGCTAGCCTCATTCAGCTGTTAGCAGCTTCACACAAGTTCATGTTATGGGAACTGCTTGAGTAACTCCTGACCTTTGACCCCTTCTTATATGACGGTGTTCCACATGAAGTACTCTTCAATGTATATACGACAGGATCGATGGGCAAGGTGTCCCTGCAGGCAGGTGTACAGGCTAATGAGCTGCAGAGAGATGGGCCCAGTGGTTTAGCTAAGGGTGGGGGGGGGTTACCAGGTTTGGAAGTCAGATTACATGGTCATCATGGATCATTAATTACTCTAGTGGCTGAAAGAGCTGACCTGTATTCTAAATGGGTGAACCTGTCTCACCTTTCTCACACACAGTGGATCTTGTCTGATTGATTCGCTGTTGGTAGTGGACTGTCCTAATTGAAGTTCCATTACTTATATGTAAAATGTCTAATAGGTAATATGGAAATAATTATAGGTAAATGTCTAAAAATGTCAAGTGATCCGGTAAAATTAGCAGATAACAAAGGCTTTAACATGCCCTAAGGCTGTAATAACGACTTTTAAACCGTCACATTACAGATATATTATGGAAAATATTTGGAATTTCATTAACGGACAAAAATGTATATATTTCTTCATCTAAAAACTCTTTAAATTTCTCATCAATGTTCAGGGAAGAGTTTAATCTCCACTGCAAATGTTTTAAGTCACCCTTTAGCGTTAGCCGACAGTGTTTCGCATGAAAAGCGCGTCGATTCCACAAAATTCCTGCAGATGGCGCCATAAAACCATTTAAAATGTTAACGGTCTAGTCTGGTGCGCTTTTCTACATCCTTTCCGATGTGCGGGCAGTTAAGTTGTTCATTAACCTTTGCTGAAAGATATAATACTAATGTATGACAACAGCAACGTCATACAAAAAATTAGGCGATAAATAACCGAATAACTTTTCCCTCAAAATGTTATACTCTTAAGTAAGAAAGAAAATATATTTTAACATTGTTAATCAATAGCTTTGCACCGCCCTGTGTATTTATTTTAACATTAGTTCTTGCTAGGGATGGCCATGAGCTATTGCAAGGTTTCAGTTGAAAATATAGAAATGTAAAACCTCATCAAAAAAGGCAGGTTCATGGATATGCACATGTGACCCTGGAAAGGGGCCCTTTTACACGGATAGGTGTTTAATTACGCACGTGCTACAAATGCAAAGCAAAACCAGGAACGGTAATTCCGTAAAGCGCCCTCCGTTCGGACGTGTGTGCAGAGAGGTTCAGCGAGCAGAGTTACTGATTATTGAGAAGGTCGCGATGCCCTACATATTCCACACTGCAATGACTGCAGGATGAGAGGGGAACGTTGGTCAAAGCGTAGCATCCCACTTGCCCCAGGTAGGGCGCTGCTGTTGTGTACTTCAGCAAGGCAGTGAACCTGAATTGCATCAGCGACATTTGAGATTTCTGAATGAATATTACATAAAATGCAATGCAAGTCAGCATGCATTAACTTACTATTAAGTCACTGTTTAGCACACACCCTTATCCCATTAATTCATTGACCTCATTGCTTTTTTCATTTCGCATTTAATGCACATCTACAGATAGATATGAACTGAAGCATTTCAGACCTTGCATAAGTGTACAAAAGCTGTACCTTGCCTGAGAACTGAACCTGCAACTTTCTGATTATAAACAAATCATCTTTAATCACTACACCACAGTGCAACCTGAATTTCAAAGCCATGCTATCAATGTCTTGCCTCCTTTTTCTGTCTGAGGGAGGAGGGATTTTTCATTTTTCTGGTGAAAGATTAATCTCTCACTTCAAGTCTTGACAACTGTAATAATATGAAGCTGCTGCACACCATATAGCAGCTCTGACAATGTAATTCCATCAAATGATTTTTGTTCTAGGTTTTTCATCAAGTATTCTTCAAAAACAGTTTTTTTTTTTTTCCCTAGAGTCAGATTCATGAAATTGGCCTGAGTATTTCCTTGGCATTTACGATAGTGCGCATAGTGACATACACCTTGAATAATTTGGTTGTGGCGCCTTGGTTGTGATGTCAAACACAAAGGATGCAGTGTGAGTGTTTGCTGAAGGAGGGTTCCTCCATTTAAACCCTACATGTGATCCATCTGTGGGCATGCAGGAGCGCTGCTGGGATGGCCAGCCTGGCTCTTACTGGGGTTAGCCTGGCTGAAGCCGGTGTCAGGGTCAGGCTCAGAGAGATGACAGATGGGGCACTGGGGAGGTGACTGGTGACACTGGATGCAGCCAGATCCGTGATGCCTTTCTCCCTTCCCTTTCACCGCCTGGGCTCCCTGCTCTGAATTCCTCCTAAGACAGTACGCAGGGCCCCCTGCAGCTCTGTATGGCCTGTGGTAGTAGCAATGACAGCATGCATATTTTAGGCTTCAATATGCAAACTTGTGCAGTTTTATATATGAAAGAGCAGATCAAACAGAACATCACTGGCTTGCCTGCTTTTTTTTCCCCAATTACAAATTCCAAACCATGTTCAAATAGCAGGCTTTAATTTTGGCAGACTCACTGTTCTTTTAACAGATTAATATGCTAATATATGGTGATATGTGATTAAAGGTTGTTGCCTGGCTCTCCTTAAAGTGGCAGAAAGGAAGGATTGCGTGCCATGTTACTACAGTCTAAAAACCTCCCGAATGTGGTTTTTCATTAAATTGACTGTGTTTTAATCTGCATTTTTAGTGGATGGATGGTTATTTTCTCTCTTGTTTATTGTTAATTTAGAGTACTTTTGTCTCTGTTGCTGTATTCCTCCTTGTGTGCGAAAGGGTGGAGGTTGAATGGTGGAGTTTCTGTATATGCATGTGGCAGTGTGTGGCTAGGATAGGGTTGGTTGTGTTGTGATCTCCCTGTCCAAAAAAAGGATAGGCCTTACCAGTAAAACTACAATTAAACTACCTTAGAAATCATTTATAACCATTATCTCACACACTAATTATACAGTAGTTACAATTAATTATAAGGGGTTGTCTACTCATTGCTGTGAAGCATTACCTCTGATTATGTTACAGAATAAATCTACTTGCATAACACAGCCTGGGTTGTGAAAAACTATTTCTCTATCTCTCCCCTTCTGTCAGTATCTCTCTCTCTCTCTCTCTCTCTCTCTCTCTCTCTCTCTCTCTTTCACCTCTCTCTCTCCACCAGCCCACACCCATAGGTTTACATTAAACATTTAGGAGACCAGGTCCAGACCTGATTTAGGCTGAAAGAGACCATTTACAAGGAGGCAGTGTGGAAAGGTATGTTTTTGTAAGAACTGAGAGTGAAAAAGAAATGGTAGCTGGATGGAAAGAAAGGAAGAGAACACTTTCCACTATACTAATGTCGGTGGTGACTTATTTTTTCTGTTCTGTACGTTTCAAATACTTTTCAATGTGACATTCTTATGGGATTGTCATTGTATATATCACATGATTGAAAGGACATGCAGATTGTTTTCTCAAAAATGAAAACGCACGGTGATAGACTTATAGTTCAATTATTACAATTTTTAACATCAACAGTGCAGATGATAAGGCTTCATTCCCCATTTCCTGAGTTCACTGTACTTAGTCATGTACCTTTTTTTGCCATTTTAAAAAGCACAGTGGAATAAGGGAGGAAAATGTAAGCTGGTGGAAAAAAAAAGCCTGGCGAGGTACCAGAGGTGAAGATAATTGGAACGCTGGTGCAGGTTAGGGCGGTGGAAAGCAGAGCTGTCACATTGTTAGTGGACAGCGTGTGGGTTCTGATGCGGAGGCCCGGAAGCGCTTGAGACGCTAATTGGACCGCTGGCATATTGGGCAGGTGCAGGACAGACATGTATGCTATTTCATGGAAGACAGGGGTGGGTGGGAGCCCATTCTGTTGCATGTCTCTGTGCTGTAGTGCGGTCTGCAGGGTCCTCGTCAAACTTAATCAGCGCCTTTTTCTGAACAGTGAGTAAATATAGCTCTGGAGGCGAAACCAAAAAAAGTGGCTCTTTGTTCTAAGTGTGCAGCGTGATTCTTTCTGAGGACTATTTCCTCCTACTATTTCCTACATTTAAAAAAAATGTTCTGGTGTTTTGATAAATGACGTAAAACAAAATTAATAACCTATTCTTGAGACATAGTCTAAACTGGTTTTTCAAAATGCAGTATATATGCAGTTACACTGTATGCGTTTATGATGGACAAGCTGTAATTACGTTATATGACTGTACCTCAGTATAATCGTGCTTGTATTTTGTTTACAAACAAAACTAAACAACACTCAGATTTCAGAAGATTTACTGTAATGTTGATGAATGGCAGGACAGCTAATGCATAACCTATGTGATGTGGGAACTAGCCACCGCTGAAATACCTTTATATTTTTTCATTTGTTATACATTATACCCTTTTTTTTATTCTACATTCCGATGGCCGTCACTTAGCTTCGTCACCAGAGAGTTCAAAGCAGGCCGTAAACATTGACACAGATACGTGGTGTATTAATATGTCAAAAAAGCTATAGAAACAACGTTTTGTCTTTTTATAATATTAGGACCTAGAAACTTGGAAGGAGTAAAAAGAAATTATAACGAAGATGCACCGAAAGATTATTTATGTATTATTTATTTACTTAGATTACGGTACTTGACACTAATTGAAGATTCTTTGAATTAATTAATTTAAATACACAATCTCCTTTTTACTACAATTGTTTTAATCTTGAGCCTTTATATATATGCACTCACAAGAAAGACTTTTACAAAAGACTACAGTTCAGTTCAGTTCACGACGCCTTTGGTAACACTTGACTATCGGCACGGGGATTGTTTTTTTTGCAACTCGTTTTGTTAACCTCAGTTACAGTTTAAGATTTTTTCAGTAAATGGATGCTCAACAGAGACTGTCATCGCAATTTATTATTTAAAATTGGACTGCTGAGTATTGACTGAATAGTCTCAACAAATAATCCCCTGGTTTCGAGTGAAAGCAATCTGAAGCATTCCTCACACTATCAAAGTAAATTCTTGCAACGTTACGAGTTTTACCGACAGATTATACTCGCGGTATACTACTTGTTTGTCTGGTGCTTCATCCGTGTTGCATTGCGCGCCAGGACCGAAAATGCCGCTGGAAAGCGAGAGCTCATTAGAGCGGGCTGGCGGGGGGCCGAGCCGTAAATAAAGAGGTGCAGGGTGCCACCATCAGACAGCTATCCGTGGATCTCTGAGGGCAGGACGCTAGTTTGGCAAATAGGACGTGCAGCGGAGGGGGTGAGGGGGTGGTGGTGGTCGGGGTTTGCCAATGTGACCGGAGAGGAATGCCTGCCTTAATTACGGGTGAGCTCGCCGCCTATAAAACTAAGCGTTCCAGACAGGCCGGGGATGTTCGGCTTCAGGTCACGGAAGACGCAGCGCCAGCGTCGCCTCGGCTGCCAGCTCCTCATTGTTAATAACACAATAAAAAAGTTTAGCCAGGTAAGAGATCCCAGCAAGGTCAGCACTATTTCGGGCGAATGGGAACGCGGGGGAGGATGAGACAGAAACGGAGACAGTCACTGCACCTTTGGTGTCAGCTTCAGTAACAAAAACTTCCACGTCAATTTGGGATTGCAAAACAACTACAGAACAACAGTACACACGTGTACTATATGACAATGGAGTAATGGTAATGGAGATTTGCTTAGGTTTGATGCAGCCGAATAACCTGTTGTTCTACTTTCAAACAAAAAAAGAAGATATCTTATGGCAGGACAGCACAAGAGAAATGAGCTCCTGGATTTTGCTACCAAAGCAATGTCCTTGGTTTTTACATTCAAAACATCATTCAAAACAAAAGCAAATAAAACGTCAGCATAGGGTTGATTCCCATAAGGAATCAGTGCAAAACAATCCATTCATTTTATTTCAGTTAAAAGTTTATGAACTCATCTTACAAATGCATTTGCATTCCATAACTGATAACATAAACTAAATTTCAGTGAATAAACTAATCAATGATACAGATTTTGCCAGTGTTTTTCCTACCTGATCACCATGGCATTACATACAATTAAAATGGCATGCAGTCCAGAGAGAGCAATAAAGAGAGAAATTGATTGGAGAAAATGGCATCGTTTTCCAGCTGCGGTTTATTAGGCTTTGATGACATAAATAAATCCAAGAGGAGGGCATGGAGGGAGATATGGAACGTAGGTACTTTATAGGAGATGCTTTAATCACAGTGAATCTGGGTCACCGTGCTATAGTGCAGAGACTCGGTGGGACTGTATTAAATATTGCAGGAGCCTGGGGACCCCACCGAGTCACTGTCCCCCCTGGGGGAACCCGGAGCCGGTCCCAGCTTGCTGATTAATGAAGATGTCAGTCTAAATTGAAATAGGGAAATGAATACAGAGAGAGGGGAAAAAAAAGACCATTGATTTAGAGCCACGCTTAATGGAAACCTGTAAGTCATTCCAATTTATAGGAAGAAATTATGCATTTTTAAAGTAACACTCAAAAGAATTACACAGCATAAAAAAAAAAACCTTGAGAAAGCCTTTTAAATTTTACTGTTATTCAGAAATAGCAGAATCATAAGAGAGCAAAAAAAAAAATGTAGAATGAGAAAGGCATGTTTAAGTGTTTCCTTTGGCTTGAGTGTTCTGGCTTGTCTGCGTACCTTGAAAATGCCTTGCACCTCCCTTCCTTCCAGTCACTTCATAATGTAATTGTGATGCATTAGCCCGTTGGAAAGACCTCCATCCTGTGCTACTAGATAATTAGAATGCACTATACAACACAATGCAGTGCTGGTAGCTGGGTTTTAGGGGCCTGGTAGCAACAGCAGCAACTTGAAACAGGGACGGACGTAGCAGGATGCCAACTGCAGCAGACACGGTTTCTACACTGCTTGTAAGCAGACTGAGCTGGCATTTACTTGTGGCACAGGTCATTTATTAATTGATGGGATTCGTCTGTTCTCCCCTGTGTTGTTCAGCTAGTTAAGGGGTACTGTCATACAGTGATACAGTGGTTGTGTTCCTGTACACGTGTTCTGTTACCATTGCTTTTAACACCAGTGAAGCAGTGAGGTCACTCTGGAAGCTTAGAAGAAAATGAGGAAGAGGGAGTGATGCAGAGTGAGGAGGAGATGAAAGCAGGCAGAAACTGAGTCTGAGAACAAGGGCAGAGTGGAAGAGGTGAAAAGAATGAGGGAGAGAGAGAGAAAAACAGATAGATATATAGAGAGAAAGACTTTGACTTTTAATTTTGCGAGATTGTACAAAAATACTATTTACATATTTGCAAGGTAGGGAAAAAAAACAATACAGATAGACAAAAAAAAGCATCAACCACACCAAATCCCAAAAGCAAAGAATCCACAAAATGAACCCATCAAAAAACCCCAACAAAGAAACATAAAACAGGAAGAACTCTGTTAAATACAAAGAGGAACATTATCAGTGTTAGCATGAGAGAGAGGATGGGGCTCACTAGTATGTGTAAAATGAAGATAAAACATTAACAGCATGAGACAGATGCAGGGGGAGATGTAAGAATGAGAAGGATAGGTGCAGAGGCAAAAACAGAGCCTCAGAGAATGAAGGAAAAGAGTTGCAGAATGCTGATCTGCTGGGGGGGGCTTTGTAAAGACGAGCTGAATGGCGTCTGTCCTCTTGAGTAAAATGAATAGCTGGTTGCTTGGGCCATTGAAGCTGTGAAAAAATACTCTGTGATGATCATGTACCGTACTACACTCACACACACGTGAAAACACACGCTTACACACACATACACACACACACACACACATACAAACACAGGCATGTGCACATACTTCCAAAGCTTTTAAAAATTCAGTAATGGTGCCCCTATTTCTTTTCTTAGAAACATGTGATGAAGTCAGTGCTACACATTGCTGTTCCTTGTAAGTACAGTTCACACATAGATGTAATATCTGTGCAAAACAAAAAGTGCTGGATAAAGTATGTATTCATAACGTCTATCATTTTCACTTTGGGAGAGACAGAACATCTTACATTCTCTAGTCCTTCAATGTATGGAATGTTGGTGTACGGGCTAAAGGCTTCCAGATTAACCGCAGCTGTAACCTCAGATAGTTTGTTATTATTGAGATGATTCAGAAAGTTAGTTGCATCCTTTGGATAAGATGGCAATTTTGCAGTTAGAGGGCAATTATGATAATTTACTGCTAATTTACTGGCTGTGACTATGACCCTGTATCTGAGAGTACTGGGTGGTTGTCTCCTTTTACAGTAATTTTCACAACTCTCTCCAGTGATGCTGTCGTTTTTAGTTTTGTTTTGTTTGAATGGTATTGAGCACATATCTCATATCTCAGTCATGGTTAATCAAGCCTTTAGCCTGTGCACCAACATTCCACACAGTGAGGGTATAGAGAGTGCAATTCTCTGTAACCCAAAATGAAACTGATATATATAATGAGTTATTCACTGTACTTGCCAGCTTTGTTTTGTATTGGAAATACTACACATTTAAGTGTGAATTTAGTGAACTACAATGGATAGCAACATGATCCTGTCATTTAGTAATTTAATTATGGCCAAATTCCAATATAATTAAAAAAAAAAAAGAAAAACAAAATGGCCTACTTTGTTCAAAGGTTCTCTCACATTAGTTAGAGACAGACAGATAATTACCACAGTGACAGTAGTAGACGCTATGGGATTTTGTCCATAGACACCAACAACAATATTTAAATATATTGAGTTGTGTATATAAAACTGTCTTTTTTATTTTTTGGAAGGCACCTGTATGTTGTAACATCCCTCACAGTCCTGAACACTGATGGAGAGGGTCCATGTCATTTTTGGGCCTGTGGTCCAAACCTGTTTACTAGCAGTTCAGACAGTCCAACAAACTTTCTGACTGTTCTTGGACAATTGTATCAGTTCTCACATGGTACTGTGTCTTGGTCATTTGCAAGCGTATTTTAAAACAATTGTCCTGTTTGATGTGCAGTATGTATTGGCTGATAAAATGCATTCAATGTAGCTGAGTTAGCTATAAAACTAGCTAACTGACTACCAGGTGCTAATGACATCCCCCAACCAAGAGCACATACTGTAGGTGTTTCAGCACAACCAGAACTATAGCGGGTTGATGTATGTGACTGTCCTGGTCTTAAGCCAGCGTAAATCACAAATGGCTACTTTTTTCAGCCAAAAGCGCTGCACACACTCTCTGTCTGTCAACCCCATAACATCTAAGCAAGGCCTGGGGATTCGCCCAGGTCTCGTGCCTCTCCCAGCTCGGCCTCGTCTCGGCCACCTTTGCCTTTTCATTAGGAAAAAAAGAAAGTGTAGAACAGGACACGTGGTGATTTGTTTTCGTAAAACACCATAAGAGGGGACATTATTTGTGCTTATGTACACATAGGGTGTATTGTCCTGTGGCATTTCATGTGCTGTGTGTGCCTGCATGATCCAGGCCAGATAGAATATGATATCACATTTAAAATAAGCACAAGTTCAGCACTTTATTGATATCCGTGCAGGGACATCAAATGAGATGAACTCAAATATAAAATTAAGTATTTGTAGAGGTACCACATAAGCAGTAATAAGCTTGGCAGCAAATGTGAAAACATTAATGTTCACTCTACAATTCAGAAGTTACCACTTTCTAGTTTTGTTACTTACTTTGCAAGTTCATCTTCCGCTCTAGTCACCCTAATATTAAATTCACTGAAGCAATGAGTCATATATTTTATTAGCCTTCTAGATGTACAAGTAAGACTGTCTCATAGGAACTTGCCTGTACCATAAACCAACAAATCAAAACAGTATACCCACAGCAGAGAATGCTTCTTACAATTCCTTAGGATCAGGAGAAAAGTATTAGACCCTATTGAATGGGAAAAGGAGTTAAAAATTCGAATGACCACAAGAGGAAAATAAAATTCAAAGAATGGAAAATGCTGCTATTCTCCAGGACCACAGGTCTAGAGATATATCATAGGAGGCTGCTAAAAATAAAAAAAAAAATAGTTTGATAGTTTGGATGGATGAAATGAGAACCAGACACTGTGGAAGACATGCAGATTGAAATAATATGATACAACTGAAGATTGTTGCTCTACTTCATGGTGGTAAAATGTTTCATGAGATTGGCTTTGTGATGTGTAGCTCACCATTGCAGTATATATGATTAAATCTCCAAGTGATTTAATCCAAACCTGAGAGAGAATAACATGCGTGAAGAAATGCACCTGGAGCAGGATTTATTAAATGTGAAAACATGTACTCACCAGTAACAAAAGACATTGAAGAAGCTGGTAACTGTGCAGCAATGCTACAGATGTACAGCAAATACTTAGCAGCAGCTTTGTTGTGAAATAAAACTGGAAAATATTGTTACATCTTAACCTTTTTATTTTTTAAAACCTCAGTTTAAGACACACAACGCTCAGGTCATTGACTTTGGCTCCCGTGTGGATGGCGACACCATTTTCTGGATTATGCTTCCAGGGTTGGATGGCTACAATTCTTCTGTGACTCAGAGTGTGAAACTGAGACATTCAGCCACAACACGTTCCTGCCTGGAAATTGTGGGTTTAAAGTAGGGCTTGCTAAAGCAGGCGATCAGGTGAAAACACGGATGGGAGCCCAGAAGCTTCACAGTTGCCAAATACTACTCTTGAAGTTGCACGATTTTTCTCAGATTTCAGTCACACAAACTCAACCCCAAAACCTCCCTCTTAACTTTTTTAAAATGTCAGTTTCTCTTTAGATGATGAAATTGTTTTCTTTTTTTCTCCGTTCTTGTTTAGTTCGGCCCTCGAAGGTGCAATCAGAGCTTTAGCAGCTTGTTGATCGGTGTCGGCCTTTCTTCATCGAGGTGTGGAATGCCTCAGAGGCATGCGACTGCTCAGCAAGTCTGCCTGGAGACACCCTACCTGTAAACAGTCATAATTGCATTATGCTTTCTTGAATAAAAAATAGCACCACGCTTGTACTGGCAAGATAAAATCCTCCTTTGGATAAATTTCCACTCTACCCCTTTACCACAACAGCTTTTGGTGCCCATGTCGGTGTCTGTATCTCCAGCTGCACATTTTGATGCTCCGTTTAATTTTACAGTCTTTTCCAGTTTTTTTTTTTTTGTTTTTACTTTGCAGTTGAGAGGTGCTCAAAGTAACCTATGATTTCCTGCCTCTACCAAATCCTTGTGGCATGTGAGCCGGAATGTGTGAGTATGAGAGTTAGTGGGCACACAATCCCACAAATCCCTGTTTTTTTTCTTTGTTTAAATTTTATTTCTGACCTTACTGTGATCCCCTTCCAGCCACACACACACACACACACACACACACACACAGAGAGAGAGAAGATGCATGCCCAGTTTACATTTAGAATAATGAGAATAATGGCCATGAGAAATGGCACTATGAGCACAAAGGTCACTGTGGATTAGGTGGGTTTTTAGTGGTCAGTTTGCAGGAGAATACCAGGGGGTTGGGATTAACACTGATGCTCTCAGAAATGCACTCTTCCCCTTCAAACCTAGGCCACTGTTCAAAGAAAGAATAGACAAAGTGAACAGTTACCCTCAGATCATCATCATCATCATCAACATCATCATCACTATCATCTTTCTGATGATTATGGCTAGATTTAATTTACAATTAAATGCCTTTAGAAATGACGCAGAAAAAAAGATGATCACGCTGTTACACCTCAGTAGTGTTTCACTGCGTGTATGCATGTAGACTTGATTTTTATTCATTTTTGACTTGACCCTTCCTTTGTTCAAAAGGAAGAACACATCTGAACTACCTATGGCTGCAACTGATGTTTTATTGAGGTTGTACTTCCACCAAAGCTCTGCTTTTGTATCCATCAAAACATTGAAGCCTTTGAGTTACCCCACATTACATCCCATTCACAATGTCATTCAATAAAAACAGATTATTCTGCATATGTTTGGTTTCCCTGTGGATTCTTTACAGCTTTTTTTTCACACAATAGGAATATATGCACAAGAAAACATGCAGGAAGAATGCCACAAATATTTGCTTGAGCAACACTTTCTCCCTTGTCTTGGTTTTAATGGTAGGCAATAAATGTTCTTTGCGGGGCCCAAGTGAGTTATTAGGCTTTGGAAATAAATGTATCATTCCCATTGATGAATCAGAGGACAAACGCCATCCCCCCACCGGGAAACTGAGGGGCACTTTTGGGGTAGCCAGGTGATACGGGTCTGCAATGTGAACTAGAGGGGATATTAAAAGTGTCTACCCCGCTGGTCCTTCATTACAGAGAGGTAATAAAACCATACAGAGGCTGGTGGATGAGAGTTAATCTTTACTCCAGGAAGCTGCAACATATTTTGACTTGGATTACACATTTACCTCATTGGGGTTAGACATGAGGTCAGTATGAACAGTATTAATGTTTGCTCAGAAATGCCCTGGCCGACAAAAATCCTCATTTAATAACCAAAACATCAATTAAGAAGTCAGCTGTTGGCCAAAGTCTTACCGTCTCAGTTAACAGCTTATTATTGTGTGCCTTGTGCAAAACCAAGCAGGAGCAGGTAGGACAGGAGCATAGCCAATCAGTGCTAGTCTACCATCTTCTGAGGAAGATGAACATCACTAATATCCTTCTAGTAGAGCATGTTGAAGCGCCTTTCCATTGCATTAGTAAACAGTGAAAGGATTTCTGTCATGTTGAGTGTCGTGCACAAATAGAAATGTAGGCAAACATCAGCATTATAATCAGGAAACCTCACAAGAGAGTCTTTATCGCGCAGTTATAATAATGTGTTATGTAAAGTGATGCAAACCAGTACTTTGAATGGGATCTCGATATTGGAACTGAACCCATTAAGGTAATTAGCCCATAATAAAGGCGACTTCTTCGTTTGTAATGTTGGATTATTTAGGTCATTTTACTAACAAATAAACTGGGAAATGTCGCGACCTGTTTAAATACATCTGACAAATTCCTTTTTCAAACTGTGAAATCCCTACAGTGACCTCTGGGATCTTTAGTCTTTCTCGGCATTGAACATTAGCACCGCATCTTAAGGAAAGACATTGTTTTAATTGCTTTCACAAAAAGCCCATGGTCTAAAGACAAATCGCTAATATAATGGTACAGCATGTGCACGCCCATTGTAAGGATTATATTCCTCCTCGACATGTAAAATTGGTGTGGCAGCCGCTCGAACCGATCCAGGTTCAGATTATCCACTCACAGAATCCCATTCAGCGTATTTTGTGTTACCAGACAGACACTGATCCGCAATCAGTGCATCGGACAGAATCTGTCCAGGGAAGCCAGTCGGCCGATCAAACCAGCGATCTGATTTCTGAGAAACTCTTTACAATTTTGGAGAACTCGTGATCAGTTTTGCTGGAATGTATCACATCTGCGAGTTTAGTTAATGTCAACTATGAATGAAACCGACACATTCGTACATGCACGAGAATGCCTTATTAGTAAACATTTTGGTTGATGACAACTCGAAGTCAGGTGTGCCCCCCACTTCAGCGAGAGAAGTGGTACATCCCAGATGAGCCCCAGTCCCTATGGAGCGCAGTTGCGGAGGCACCGGAGTTTAGAAGAAGAGAGAGGGGAGAACGGAGTTTGCGAAGGGAAATTATGGCGGTGAGAGTGCCGTTTCATTGCCATAGGACTACTCCGCTTCACACGAGAATGAGAGCCACGATCCTGATCCTACTTTTCAGCGCGTCAGGTGAGTTGCACGCTCGGATAATAGTATTATGGGATGACTTTGGGAGAGATCGGCTTGTTCCGAAAGAAAATTAAGTTTGCTTGCACTGAGTGTGTTGTGTTGCGCGTTGAAGTTCGGAGCTGATGCTCAAACAGCTAGCTGGTCGCTAGCGAGCTTCGCCGGGGAATGTCATCGTGCGGCGCAAGAAGTTATGCTGAAACTTAATAGACCATCTCGCCTTCTTTGAATAGTTGCGTCCTAAAGGTGATTAACGGAGGAGAACAGCCACTGAGCACAGTTCGCTGGTTTTTGCTGCGCTCGACTTGCTTTGTTGGCTAACAGGCTATACTGATTGTTTATTTGGCGATTTTATACGTAGCCAAGAGCTCGCTGGCTACTGATCGGAATGTGCCTAGCTATGTGGACTGTGCTCCGGCTGTGCACGGCTGAGTTGATTGCCAGTCTAGTTGGCTGGGGGGACGATACACGGCCGCTTGTTAACTATGCTGTGCGTGGATCTGCGATAACGTCAGCGTTACTGTAACATTACAGGGTGAGATAGCGGAATTGAACTGCGCACATAAGGGTTACATTTGGCAGCACGTTACAGGGAAATGCTGTACAAATGAAACATCAGAAGGAGGCACGACATTAGTAGGCTAAGATAACTTTACTGAAAATTGTAGGTCTTGTAATCCGCCGATATGTAATATTTGCGAGCTAAGTGACAGTAATGTAAAAAAAAAGATTTCATTTGGACTCACGCAGTATTGTTGTTTTAGTAGTCCAGTGTTGCAGGATTGACTGTAATTTAGCCATCCAGATAGGCAGCTAACCTCAGTTAATTTAGCGCGCTAGCTAGTCAGCACAATAATTTAAGATAAGATTATGCTTTAACAACAGTGGATGGGTGGCCTTTGCCAGGAATCGGGGACTTTGCCATGGAAACTGCATTTGAAAGTTGAAAGGACAAAGTGGGAGCTAGTCAACTAGCTAACTGTAACATGACAAAAGTATAGTTAACGTTACTACCTAGCTAATTAACGGTAGTGAGCTAAACTAAGATAGATTTACATGTTGGCTTTGGCGAGAATGACACCCTATAGAATAGAGTGAACAAGCCATGTATTAAGTTAGCTCATCGACACGTATGCATTGCTGTTTTATTTATTTTGTAGGCTTTTATCCACATCGACTTAAAATAAATCACTGCAGTTGCGTGCCATTGTGAACAAGGACTCCGCTAACTCTTGCTAAATGTAAAACCGTAATTATTGTATCACACATAATGTCTAGCAACTATTCTTCAGAAAATTAAAAAATGAAATATGAATATGTCATGCCAACATGCAATTAGTCTAATAATCAAGCAGATAAAGACCAGCCTCGCATCATAATATTCGTATTTTTGCCAAGTGACCCGTAAGAGCAACACTGGCGAGCTACCCTCCACCATGACGCTAGCTAAATCCATCGTGCCTGTGATCTGAACATTTGGCTATTTCAGTTTTTTTCTCAGGAGTTGGAGTGATGGTATTATGAGCGGTAGGCGTGGGACCGTGTGAAATCTGAGCAGGTTTGTTTTCACCTAGTCGCCAGAACTTGGGAGATCCAGTCTGCAGTCGATGGTTGCAGGTAGCTCATTCCACCACTAGGTGGCCGTTGAGGAAAAAAGCCAAGTTGGGAATGGTACTCGGGAGGGGAAGGAACTACCAGACAAGTCGAGGTTCCCAAGTGCGGGTAGAGGTGTGAGGGCAGGTAATGAATCGTAGGTTGATAGGAACTGTGCAGCTGATTATCCCGTAGCTGGACAGTATCAGATTTTTGCATCTAATTCACAAAGTGACAGGAAGGGAACCCCAGTGAAGGAGCAGTTTGTCTTAAAATTACTAAACCTAATGATAGTTGCATTTGTCAGTTTTTTTATCAGAACATTTCAAAATCTATTCAAGTTCATCGTTTTAAAGGCATTCCTGTGATTAATATTCTTGTGAAACATGAAAGTGCTATTCAGATATGTGAAAAACTTATCTATGCAGTGTTTCTTTGGAAGTAATAAAGAAAACCTTTGGGGTTTTTTTTCTGCTTCATCCAAAGTTTGAAGGAACACTACTCTGTAGGTAGCATGAAATAATCACTAGATGATGTTATTTTCTGTGGATAAACTCTGCATGAGGATCACGTCTTCAGTCTGCTGTATTGTAATCAGGCATTGAAATACACATTCAGAAATGTACCTGAGCAGTGTCCTTCCAGAGAGGAATGTGTGTGCAGTGAAAAATCTGCTCTGATGGTCTGACTTCCTCTGCGGTTGTCTGTTCTGTATGTCAGTGTTATTGTTCACATATGATTCATGTAGGCCTATTATGGTCGCCTTATAAGTTGTGTTGGGATAAGACTGTTCCAAATAAGTAATAGTATGGTTAGTGTTGTTGTTCTCACTACGACTACTACTGCTACCACAGATATTATTACTGTGGTCCTGCCTTCTGCCTGTACTACTACTAAAATGCATAAAGTTGTGAGAGTTGTGAGGGAAGCAGTGTGGCATAGTGGTAAGGAGCAGGGCTCATAACCGAAAGGTTGCTGGTTTGATTCCCCGCTGGGCCACTGCTGCTGTACCCTTGGGGTATAGCAAGGTACTTAACCCACAATTGCCTCAGTAAATATCCAGCTGTATAAGTGGATAACATATAAAAAAAACCCATGTAAGTTTCTCCGGATAAGAGCGTCTGCTAAATGCCAATAACGCAGTGTAATTTAATGAGTCATCCTCACGTCTCTGGTCCCAGCCTCATGACCAGCAGTTCTCTCCCAGCGAACTCAGGCGGGAGCCAAGAGCACTTTGGCCAGTGTAGACACTGTTGACCTTGTGTCCTATCGATTCTTTCTGTTCGGGTGAATTCCTCCTTTGTTTCACACGCCGGGGCCTGCATTCTGGTCAAAAATTCGAGTGAAAACCAAATGCCCCGCGCCACGTTTCTCCCATCGGAGAATTCAACATTAGCGTTTTGTTAACATAGCCGGTCGGTTCCATAGAGGGTTTATTGAATTGTTTTGTTTTTTTTTTTTTGTTGTTTTATGAACGGGAAGCACTCTCTCTCAGTAACTTCCCATCATTACCATCGTGGGGTAAGTGGTTTTAGAGTACGTAAAAGCAGTTGTACTTCCAGTAATAAAGCGATGTAGGGCTTTTTTCAGGTCTGTCCGGCGAGCGCTTAATGCTCTGAGTATCAGAAAGTATGACGGCGGAAAACACGGACAGGTTTTTGGAAACAATGCACCTCCCTTAGCCTGCTGTGTCATCACCTGGGAATAGCACAGATAAACAGTGGCTTGGTGCTGTCGTTTGTGGTGCAGTGACTTTGAGAACTTTATCCTCTCTGCTGTACAGCACCTAGCTTTTGCTTTGACATCTATTAGGTAATGTAGCCCCCCCCCCCCCCCCCCCCAAACCTCTCATGACCTTGTGACTGGGGGGGGGCAGGGGGCCCCCCCTCCCCTCCATTAGTTCTGGCTTTGTCATTAAGCACCTGTGACGACTGACAGTGTCAACAGGCAGGGAATGCCAGGGGAAAAAAAGGAGGGGAAAAGGGCAGAAAAGCTGAAGTGTGAGTGTAGTGGCCATGCTGTTTCTGGTCCTATCTCTGAGTCTCACACTCTGGCCATTTCCAAACCACTGTGGTCTGACAAAAAAAAAAAACAAGCAACTATGCGCAGAGTCACTAATGACGCAGACAAAAACTAATCAAAACAATCCTATGCGCACATTGCATTCACCGTTTATTGTAACAGATTTAACAGTCCCGTTGTGATGTGTATTATTCACCCAACCAAGTGAATACTACATTAGTTATCTTCAGAATATGAGGCTCAAGTTCAGTGGTGGGAACTACTTTAAATTTGCTTGTCAACTTTGTAGCAGCAAATCTAATCACCTTTACTGATTAGTATTCAAAGCTTTTGTTGATACTTAGTATGCTTAATCTTTCTTATTCTTTTGTGCCGAAAAGAACAGTTGTGAGTGCACATGGTTATGGAACGTACAGTATCTTCTTATTCAAATGAAGTTTTCAGCTCTTTTCTACCTTGCTGGGTTTGTGTGTTAAGGCTGGTGCGTGTTATTCAGGGTGAACTTGGATTTGAATTTGTAAAAGCGGTTTATTGACAGCTATTGGTGTTATTCCAAAGTGACAGTGGAAACTGCATGTAAATTAAAGGTAAATTAAGTAAGTATGACTATCAGAATTTCTTAAAAGTGCAGATATGGGTGTATATAAAGTATAAAATATAGGGTCTGTTTAAAAAAAAAAAAAAAGACATTCATACTTTATCCAGAAATATGTTTTTTATTTGATGCAGTGATTTGATTTTGAGTTGGTCACAGTCCTTGGTATTGCATTGCTGTATCAGAGCACATGACTTTTTTTTTCTCTCAGCTTGTCTTATATGCTACATTACAATACATCACATTACATTACATTACATTACGTTACATTACATGCATTTAGCAGATGCTCTTATCCAGAGCGATTTCTGTAACAATAGAAGAACATAAGTGTAACCATTCAATTTAAACGAGCAACAGTGCCAGACCAGTCTAACAGCGCTCCCAGTCCAGAGAGTGTGAGCAGCACATTGTCATTTGGTTCACATTGAAAACTCAGCGCTGGGGCCACAGGCGCGCAGCTCCCAGTAAACACTGCTCAGCCCCCCATCACGGCTGCTCGTCAGAGTTTGGATTAAGTGGTCATCCCGCTCGCATAAAGAGAAAGGAAAGCTAAGAGGATTAATGGAGAAGCATTCGGCGAGGTTCCTAAATTCCGTCCCGTCCTGGGGGTGGGGGGGGACAAAAGGCGCCTTGTCTCCCAAACACCCTGTCCCCCCCAAAGCTACCTAGACCCCCGCCATAAAGCCGCGGCTTTCATTGCCCGTTGGTTTAAACTCTGACTCTTCTGTGCTCAGAGGATTCCCTTTTTAAAACGCATGTCCTAAGGCTTCTTCGTTGGTTTAGCGTGCATTTGGGAGTTGGGAAAAGAGCGCAACCCTGTTGCTGTTTATCAGCGTTTGGAAGCCTTTGCGCCGACCCTCGTCAGGGGAGATTTGTGGCTGCCCCGGGTATTGCACACACCGTGGAGGCAGAACACAGTGTGCTCGATGTAGGCTGCCGCCAGTTCATCAGAATATCCAGATGTGACCAGATTCACAAGGGCAGTGAGTTTACAAAACCTGTCAAGAGAGGATTGACAGATTTGATTGATGCGTTTTTTGCAGTTGTACTGTAGTCTTGATTTGCATAAAAAAACCTCAAATTCAATGCTTGTATTGCAGACCTGTGCTTTTAAAATCTATATATAAACCTATACATTTAATTGTTTATTTATTTGCTTTTGTCTCTGGCTGTTTCAGTACTCTGTATTCTCCGCACAATGAGCAAACTGTACTGCCTTATCTACAGAGGAAGATGAGCAGGCACACTGCTAACTGAAGGTAAAGGTTTTAATATGCACGGCACCGAGATCTGTTTTTGCATTTGTTGTTAAACCAGAAGTACCTGCTCAGGAGTTCTGCAGTTCTGATGCTTCCAAAGAACAATTGGTACATCGGACCATATTTTGAATTATTGAATATTTGTCATGCAAATAAGTACAGCGAACTGCTATTACGGGTGTGTTGCTTGCAGTATGAAGTTGAGAGACACAGTCCCTTTTTCAGTCTGCAGAGTGGACAGGCTTGTGTTTCTTGCTGAAAGAAACGTGTAGAGACTAGGTAGATGTTGGCAACTTCATGCAAAGTCAGCGGTATTCCCACATCAGATTTATGTTATTTTCACGACATTACTCTTAATTTTTTCTGACCGTACAAACGCGTTGAGTTCTTACGAATGGAAATTGCACCACTATAATTTTGGGGTGGGGTCGTGGGGACACACTGACCCCTGGGTCACGTTGTTTGGATATGTGATGCTGCCATATTACAGTGCTGCTTGTGTGTCCCAACCTCCCTCATCCTTCCCTCCTCCGTCTCCAGTCTGGTGCTGTGCCTTGGCTTGTTGGAAGCGGACCTCCCAGTAAAAGAAGGGAGACACTGCAATCTTTTGATATCTAACTCCAGAAAGTGACTTTTCCTCCATAAACATACTGCCCTTGAACTAAAGTATTATCATGCTGAGAAAATAACAGATTCAAACCCATGGCCTCCCGTGTCAGGTCATCTAACCAACAAACCACATGGCCAGTAGCAGGTGGCTGTTTTACCACCCAAAGCTAGCTTTTGCTTTCAGAAGTGGAAAAAGTGTTCAAGCAGATATGCTTACTAACTGATAAGCTTCAAACTGTTCAACAGCAGTTAACATGATAGTATACTCTGACACTCCCAAACAATATCATAGGTAAAGAATGCAAAACTAAATAGTACTTGTACTTTGCACAACAGTGACAGGAGAGAGCGTAAAGTTTAGTGGCAGGCTAGCTGCCATCACATAACCAAGATTATTGCTGAAATGCCACATGTCAGTCTTTCAATCAGAGTATTCTGTCAATCTAGCTAGCTGCCTGGGAAAACAACTTTGGCACTGTATTTATAATGTTATTCCACACACTGCTATTCTTAGTCTGATAGTGTGCCATAAATACCTGGTTCACCTGGCTCAAATTACATGTGTGGTAGTTCTGAGACCATCATATAAAGCCTCAGATTTCATTGAGACTATTCATATCTGCTCGTACATTGTTGATACCCATAAAGTCAGTGACTCTCGCCACACTACTGATTACAATGACACTTGTTAAAGGGACCCCTTCCATCCAGTTTTACCACCATTCTTTCATAAAACTTGTTGCATTTTAGGCAGTGTGTACACTTGCATTGTAGGGTGTGTGTTTCTACACCCTCCAGTGATATACAGCTGTGCTTCTCGAGGCTTATCGGATAGCTATTTAGATAATTGCCTATCTTATTCAGCTCCTGCCAATGGTTCATTTCCTGGCGTGACATTCAGTGAGTTGTTTTCCAAAATCTGTAATGATGAAAAAAAGGGATTTAGGAATTTCCAAAATAATGACCCTTTCTCCTGGAAGACCAAAATGTCCTGTTTCACAAAATATTTAAAACACAACAGCCTTTCACGTTTTGTGCTTAGTTTCTGTGTGGGTTCATTATTTGCTAATGGGCTGCTGATCTAGAACTAGATTTTGTTTGTGAGACTAACTCTAGATGCTAAATCTAAATGCACGCAGCTCTAAAAAGCCTGTCATGACAGTGACATAAGTTCCGGGAAAACCAGAGAGCTGAGCAGAAGCGCGGATTGATTTAGACTCGCATTCATCGCCTCATGCTGAGTTTCCCTGTCAGCCAGTCAGTGCTGTTGTTGACAGGGGGAAAAGAAAGCGAGAGTACTGAGAGAAACAGAGGGGTGGACATGGAGGAAGGCGAGTAGGAAATCAGGAAATCAGGCCCACATTAAGGAAGGAATGGATAGAGAGCGGGTGAAAGAGAGGGGAGAATAGAGAGAGAGTTATAGTGGAGCATCTTTGGTCCAGGTGGGGTTGAGGCAGGGGAAATGAGGGGGTGTTTTAGTGACTGCGAGAGGAAAAGGGAGTGTGCAGTCTGGAGGTACTGAGCTCCCATTGGGCCCTGTGCCAGACCACCCTCCAAACCCTGCTGTCGAGCTCATGGGAGCTGGATAGGGCTCCCACGCCCACGCTTGCCCCCGCCTACCCACAGCAAGCAAGGACACTCTATGCATGAAAGTAAATCTGTGATTTTTACGTTGTGCTCTGGGTCACTCTGTGGGGGAACTGGCTTCTGTCATAACCCTTTTGTTGCATACGTCTCTCCATTTAAAGGCAAAATCTGTTAATGAATACATAAAATGTGCTGTTCCAGGAAGTGTTCTCAGGTTTCTTTGGGCATGATTGGTTATTCCGTAACTGTGTGCTGTAGCCAGAGAACCTGTCCATAATTCTCTGTTTCGTGGTGCAAGCAGGATGCAGCTGAGTGGAAAGCAAGGATTGTGCTTTCGGCAGATCATCCGGCATTGAGCAGATTTACCAGCATCATCTCTGTTAGCGCTGTACAGATTTTTCAGGTTGGGTGGCAGATGTTTGTATAGCCACGTGCATCAATATTACCAATACTGATACTACAGAGAGCTGGTTTCTCATGCAAGTCCTGGGAAAGCAGAAATTCCTGGATTGATCTGCATATGTTCTCACCAGCATCAGCAACAGTCCAGAGCTTTGTGTTTGATAAAAAAAAAACAAACTAAAAAAATCAGGGAATGAAGATTGTTTTAGTGTTACTGAACTTCATGGTGAGATGCAGACTTTGTTTGCAGTTCCTCATTGAGCAATCAAGTATGTAGCACACATTACTTCATTTCGTAGTATCTTAGCAATTTAGTATTTGTTGAAAAACCAACAACAATAAACAAAGCTTGCATTTGTTGAGCAGTTTCCAAAACTTGGGTTTCAAAGATCTGAACTTTGGCTGAGATAAAAGAGCAGTGCCTTTGCTTGTCAGTACTACTCTTTTCTGAATTTAGTGTCGTAGTAATACCCTGTGCTCAGTTCATTTAGCTTATTTTTGCTGCTTTATACATCATAACATAGCTTGAGATATTGGAAATAAAATGTAATTGGCCTGTCTGACGTATAACCAATACATCAGTGCAGCTTTAATCTCCTGCCAGTTTTCTGACAGTGGTTTAGCTGTCGAGATTTTCTCTCAATTTCTAAACAGTGAAATCACCACCATACAGAAACCGCTTATTGATTGACTAAGAGGTTTTTCTACATGACCTGCAGCTTTGAAGTGATCAGAGAGCAGTCCCTGGAAAAAAAACATCCTTTACCAATAGTGTCTTGTATTTCTCTGTTTCATGTGAATGAAAGTTCCTGGCTGGTAGCAGGGCTTGGTTACATCACCGGCCTGAGTAGGGTGAGGTTCTGTGCTTGCAGGGCATGGTTTGGAATACTTTGCCACGGGTGTAAGAACTCGATACCATCATAAAATATCATATTTAATTTTTTGACCTGAGTCCTCCATAAAGGCACTGTGAAGGGCAAATTATATTTTGATCTTGTAAGTTATGTTTTGGCAATTTTATGCTTGCCTAGCTTTTAAGACATTTAGGTTTAGGCTGTGGGCTTGTTTCCTCAGCTCAGATTGAGATACTGTTCGTTGCAGCTACTGAACGTTCTATAAATTTTAGGTTTCAAAATGACTTTATAAACCTTCAAGCGCAAATGAAAACAGCTCTTTTCTGCATAACATTACGTAACATTTTGTTATATTGTGTATTTGTACTTATTCTCTTTACCGTGGCTAGAGACCCAGAATGGGTGAGAGGTAAGTCTCCACTTACCCAGTTCCTCTCCAGTTTCTCTCCCAAGGTCATGGGAAGAAGTGTCCACACCTCTAACATACACCCTAGAGAAAAGGCATATCACACCTTCACTTTCCTCTCACCTCAGTCTTTTCCCTTATCCTTACCATCTTAATTTTCTCTGACCTACTGGCCAGTCATCTCAGCCAAAGCAGCCCAGTATGTAAACACTGTTTCTGTATTTGCTGAATAGATAACATCAACAGCTCAGAAGATAACATCAACCCAGAAGTGCTTGACCACACTTCAGCCTCTCTAAGGTTACGCATTTAAGGCATGGCGTCCACTTAGTAACAGATTCAGGCCAATCACACTTCAGTGCAACCGACTGTAACAAAATATGTTTGTGTCTTGTGTATAGACCGTGACCAGGCTTTGTACTCCTGAAGAGCATATTTGCGGCTCTGAGATAACCTCCAGATGTGTGCTGGGGGAAATACGACACTGTGGCTGAACTGTGTGCTGGAACAGGGTGTCATAAGGTATCAGATTAAGGACCTGAGTGTTTTTGAACATTACAACAATTTTTAAATTGCTGAATGATTGAAATAATTTTCCACTGTGCGATTTTCAGGTGATGGTAAAGAACTTCACGCCGTGGTTTTATGTAATGTGTTAAAAAAGTGATTTGTGGGTAGTCTGTACTCATAGTGTTCACAGGTAAGTTCAGAGGTAGGGGACTCACTACGCTGTGAAGTCTGAGATGCGGATGTCTGGTTGTGTGTGTCTGTGCCAGACTACACAGTACAATCATTTCTGTGCTGTGTCCTCCCTGCAGTGTCGTCATGTTACACTGCCATTTACCTCACAGGTGTCCTTCTCCAGTGCAGATTGCGTGGCATTTATTTTTACATATTTTATCCCGCTGGATATTTACTGAAGCAGCTGAGGTTAAACACTTTGCTGAAGTGCGTAACAGCACTGCCCTGTCTGGGAATTGAACCTTTGACCTTTGGGATACAAGTCCAACTCATTACTGCCCTGTGTTTCTACTGGGACAGTGATGGCGTGCACATTGCGTTACATTATTGTCATTTAGCAGACACTCTTATCCAGAGTGATTTACATAGGTTACAAGTTTTACATTTTATCCATTTATACAGCTGGATATTTACTGAGGTAATTCTGGGTCAAGCATTTTGCCCAAGGGTACAGCAGCAGTGGCCCAGCAGGGAATTGAACCAGCAACCTTTCGGTTATGAGCCCTGCTCCTTTAGCACTATGCTACACTGCCGCCCATTCCGTGTGCTGAAGTGTAGTGTTTTACACCAGACGAGGCTGGAGTTCTACTGGCTACAAAGTGGAACTTCCTGGTCTCCTCTCTCATCCAAGCATGCTGCTCCACTTCAGAGATTTGCAGGCCCTTCACATCATAGCGGTCACAAATCTGGAGATTAAGAGGGCTCATGTCAGTGCCGTAAAACCTGACAAAGGGCATGTGTGTGATATGAGTGTGTACTGCAGGCCCAAGCACTGGAAGGTGAGCTGGTTTCTCTGCCTGTGAAGATGGAGGATTTTTTTTTTATAGATTTTGTTTAATTTCTGGCCCCAGACATGTCGTTTTTGGTGCAGCCACGGCATGGAGTGAGATGTTGATGGTGCAGGGGAAAAAAAGCCTTGGTTAGACTGTGAGATCTGTAATTAAACAGTGTAGTTTTGGGGTTTCAGTTCTTCAGAAAAAAAGGCGGCGTGATTTGAAATATAAATAAATAAAGCAGTAGTGGAGTCTTCTAAATTACAGGCTGAAGATAAAAATAGCTAAGGCACAGAAAGTGTGTGCAGAACAGGTCTGATGAATGTTAAGTTGTAAAATGGGCCTCTAGTCAGGAATTCTGAAGTGACATGTACAACTTCGGGAGGAAGTAACTGAGTCAGGGAGTGTATGAACATATGAAATTGTAAACTCTGTATCCTCTTCCAAGACAAATGGAACCTGAAAAGATTGATGCATATTTCTTTAAAAAAGCAAAAGATACTCTCTTTAGTTGGGCAAATGCCTATTTTATTTTTAATATTTATTCTTTTTACCAGCCTTCCTGAGTTAATCCACTGTCAATATCAGTACGCTGCAGAACATGATGTCGGTAAAGATTGCATTTATTGGTACAGGGTGGATATTATGCGTCAGAGGCCACGGCCCAGTGGCTTGGTGCCAGGCTAATTTATCTTTTGCCAGCTCCGAGGATATTAAGAGAATAAAAAAAGACGGCGGATGAAATGGCAGGATGCAACGCAGTGATTTGCAGATGGCTCATCCATCTGTACTTTCGACTTGAACTTAATTTCACTTAAGAGGCGGCTGACTGGATCCCCCGGCTGCACTGAAGCGGCCTTTTGAAGGAAGCCCATCAGCAGATGAGCGCTGTGCTTTATTGCGGGGGGTGGGTGCCGGGGTGGGGGGTGAAAGATCAGGCTTTGGCCACAGAAACACTCCGCACCCCCCGCCCCCGGCAGATGTGCGTTTGTCGGGGGGGGAGGCGGCCGCCCCGGCAGTCCATTAGTGAATGTGTGGCGTCTGACCTCCGGCCCTGGCAGGGTGCACTGTGGGACGGCTGCCCGCCGCGCGCAGCTCTAACGGAGATTAAAACGCTCGCCGTGTCGCGGCACCGCCGAGGCTGCGCTTTTCTCTCTCTACCGTTGTCTGTTTTTTTTTTCCCCTCTCCCCCTCGCAACGGAAACCATTGGGTCTTCTGTTTCCTCTTGTCTCCTCTCTTTCTTCCCTCTCTTTCTCCAGGAAGGATACGCACCCTGACTGATTGCATTTGCTCAGCATGTTCTTGTTATACGGGTTTGTGCTCTTGGTGTGGGTGGGGATGCCCAGAGATAGGCTGTGCCCTATGCCCTCCAAGTACCCAGCCTATCTGAAGCTGAGATTAAGATTTTTTCAGTGTTACCCATTTTAGTAAGGCAGCAGGTGAGAATTTTCATGCTTGTTACTTCTCTGCAAATCCATATTTAGGTCCCACATGTGCATCCATTTATTTGGGACCATATGTCTGTCGAAGAGATGAAATTAAACTCGGCGACTCTCCGGATAAAGTTGAGCCCTGTGATTAAGTGAGCTGATGACAATTGTTTTCTGTTTTTGTTCTGTTTCGGGTACCAGGGGCTTGATGTCACCAGGGACTGACTTTGACTCAATTTTCTAAGTCAACCCGCCCGCTGTCATGTATGGTGCGGCCTACTTCCTCACTCTAAATTCATTCTGGCAAACTAAAAGCTTAAAGCTCGTAATCATTTTGGCATGAGGCTTTCCTCTCAGCCATTCGTTAACATTGAAAAAGAGAAGCCTATTTTGACCTATTCCTCAGCATGTGTCTGCGAAAAATTTTACATCACTGGTGAATAAAAGGCCTTATCAGTGTTTTTGCAGCCCTCTGGCATTTAAACAGCAGCACAGCTGAATCAGTGCGAAAGGTATTAGTCATCTCGTGTGCATGTGCACGTGTGTGCGCGCGCGTGTGTGTGTGCGCTTGCATGTGTGTGTGCGTGTGTGCACTTGCGTGTGTGTGTGAGTGTGTGTGCGCTTGCATGTGTGTGTGCGTGTGTGTGTGAGTGTGTGTGCGCTTGCATGTGTGCGCTTGCATGTGTGTGTGGGTGTGTGCACTTGCGTGTGTGTGTGTGAGAGACAGTGTGAGAGTGTGTGCGCGTGAGTGTGAGTGTGCTTGAGTGTGAGTGTGCTTGAGTGTGAGTGTGCTTGAGTGTGAGTGTGCGTGAGTGTGAGTGTGCGTGTGTGTGTGTCTGCTATTTGTATTCTCGCAACAAGCAACCAGGATTACGTCCTGCGCTGTGCTGGTGTTTTCTAAAGCCTGTGTGTGAGCCTCTGCCAAATAAATGAATAAATGATGATACGAGCCTGACCAGTGATTTGAAAAATGATAATAGCGTAAATGGAATGGGATATTAAACGAGTAGACATTAGCTTGGCTCGGCTTTATGTAATAAAACAAATGTCATCCGTGCTTAGGACGTGCGATGTTTGCCCAAGTAAAGCTTTGTGTAGGATGATGTACGGTCCTGGACAGTTCAGGCTCTCGGGCCTTCTGTGTACCATCACTTTGTGTCTTTTGTAGTGTGGTGCAGTGTGGTGTAGTGGTAATGAGCAGGGCTTGTAACCAAAGGGTTGCTGGTTCAGTTCCCCCGCTGGGTCACTGCTGTTTTACCCTTTGGTAGCTTAACCCACAGTTACCTCAGTAAATATCCAGAAGTATAAATGGGTAATATTGTAAGTTGCTCTGGATAAGAGCGTCTGCTAAATGTCAATAATCTATTGTAATGCTTTTACCTCAAAGAGCACGGTAATCTGCGAAGGGCTCCTGCTCATTGTTGAGATAAGCACACCCCCTGCCCCCAGCTTAAAAGGTTTGTTTGTTGATTTGTTTTGCCTGTAATTTTCTCGGAGTGAAACGGTGTAAACTCCACAGTGGCGCCAGTTCCACGCTGCATACTCCACCAGCTGTGAGCCCGTGCGATCTCTCCTGTAGGGCTGCTCCTCGTCCGTCTCTGCTCGGCCGCGAGCCGTGGAAAAAGCAGCAGGCGGTCCAACAAACAAATAAACAGACAGACACGTAAAAGGCTACCGGAGTGTGTGTTTTTTTTTGTTTTTTTCTTTCCTCCCCCACTCCCTTTAACTATAGCGGCTGGCTGATCTCAGGTCAGTGATTAACCGGAGCACGTGCAGTGAGAGTTAACAGTGACTGTTAATAATTCCCCTTGAGTCTGTTCCTCAGGCCTGAGTCGGAGTGATTTTTTTCTGCATTTTCTCACAGTCCTGACGTTCAGCCTGTTTAGCGGTGTGCCTGCAACTAACAATTAGCAGCTGTAACATTCTCTGCCCTGCCTTATTGTGAAAGCCATTCAAGGCCCCACATGTGGTACCAGGGTGTAACCTGCGTGGGGAGAAAAAAGCCTCCTTCCCCTGCACCAGACTGCTCTGGAAGCAGTCTGCACGCCGGTCTGTGCCGGTCATTTCGCGGAGTGAGAGGGGGCAGCCCGCGCACCCCCCAGGCCTCCGTCAGGACCAGGCTGCCCTGGCAGATGGGTGCTCTCCCTCTCGGCAGCAGGGGTGTGAAGCACGTGGCCTCGGAGCTCAGGAGCGGAACCTGAGAGCGGAATTAGAACGTGAAATTAGAATGTGTTATTAGAATGACTGGGCATTTAATGTGGCACTGTTTCGTTCTTGTCGGGAGCTCTCTCGTTTTTTTTCACGTCTGAGGAAGACAACGGCTGGCAGGGTGGAGGAGGGGTCAGGACACTTGTGACCCGGTAAAGGAGGAAGCAGAAAAATGTGTCACTCACGTGTTGTTCCTCTCAGGAGATGCTGAATAAGCAGTGAGGAGCTGTGAGAGGCCTGAAGGAAGTTTCCTCCTTGTGCTTGCTGTCATTGACTTTCCCCTGTAAATATGATCTGCATCTAAGAAGCATATCCAAATTGACTGATTGTTCAAGCATCCAGTTCATGTGAAGACAAGAATCACATAAAAACAAAGCTTTTCATTTTTTCACCTTTTCATTCTCAGAAAAAAGCAACCATTTCAGTGTGACCCGCAGCCCTGCTGGTTGTAAAACGTCTTCAGTATCCCCAAACTTCCCAGCCCACTCGACCTCCCCCCCAGCCCTCCCCACCCCCTGCCCCGGAGTCTGTATTATAAAGAAGCCCTGTACCAACTCTCCTCAGAGCTGGTCTGGTGGAGCCTCAAACACTCAGCTCCTCACCTGGTTTTCATCAGGGGAGTCGCGCCGTTGAGTGTCCTGAGGAGGGGGGCTGGGGGCCACCGTGTCCTCGGCAGGGGACACACAGTCTGCCCCCTACCTCCGAATGACCCCCCTGCTTCGAGACTCCCATTTTTTTTTTCTTTTTCTACATGTGGAGACCCCAGTTATGGGATTTTTTCGGTAAAGGAACGTTCAAAGCGTTTAACGCAAACCAACATCAGCTCAAGGCGGAAACCACCTATGGAAACTCCGCTGCTAGCCTCCTGTGAGAATGATCTCTGCCGGCTGGCTCCGAGCCTTCAGGAGGTCTTTCTGGCTCATTCTCTGTCCTTTTTCTCTTGTTCTCTGACCCTTTGATTTGTGAGATATTCTCCCTTTGTATTGCAGTTGCTTTCTTGGTGCATCATTGACTGCACAGACCGCGCTGTTAATCTGCTTACGGGCATTCGTTTAAAAACTCGTTTTCTGCGGCGACGCCTCTCATGGGACACGCTCAGTCTGCGCTTGTTTTCTCCTCGCTTGATTGGTTTCTGATTCAAGGCTGGGGCAGATGTAATGCTAACAGATGGAGAGATACTGCTGCTTTCCTCAGCTGTGACGGCTGTCTGTGTTTTCCTATCCTTTTGACACCCTGATTACAAACCGTATGAGCGGCCCGGCGATGGTGATTCTAGACAGCAAATTAACAGTGAGGAGGTGAACTTCCTGCTTCAGGAGTGAGTGAGTGATGGATGATCTCTCCTCTCTGGTGCATTGAGTAGAACAGCCATAACAGCGGTTTGTGTAGTGCATTTGGAAATCTAAACCCTTTCCAGTCCTGCATGGCTTCTGTCTATCCCGGTGTTTCTGTGTTGGCAGTCAAGAGCTGCATGTAAGAAATCATTGAGCCTCTGAAATTTATTGGCTGCAGTGAGAAAGTGAACCTACAAATTTTAGGTTCTCAGAATGCAGTTGTCATAAGTCATGGCAACATGTGGAGAGCAGAGCTGTCATGCATGCTGTCATGTTAACTGTCATGCAGTCTCCATTCGTCTCCTGCAAAACAGTCTCCAGCGACATCGGCCCCATCACCCACCCTGTCGCTACTAAAACATTTACGTTTATGTTCAGTCATTTAGCAGATGCTCTTACACAGAGAGTCTTACAAAGTTCCAGAATCAACATAACTGGCCACCTCTATATATACGACTCAGCCCCTCATGCAGTGCAGCAATAACTAGTGTCACCGCAAAATGCGTACATAAAAGCACCATTAAGCCATCTTTGCGGACCAGTGAGATGCTTTGTATGGTGGAGGTCTTGCAGCATAAAGAGGTAAGTGTTTCGTGGAACTGAATGGTCAGGGAAGTTGGGTGGATGCTTTGCTGTTCACATACTGCATCAGCCATCTCTCTCTGTTTTCACGGCTTTCTTTTTCCTTGACATACATGCCAGGGTGAAGCCCGTGGAGTTAAGTTCAAAGTGTGACTAAGCATGGTAGCGTTCACAACAGAAGGTGACATCACCGCCTAGGGCCGGCACAGGCACGTAATGGGTTCCCTTAATAGGAGACCTTGGTATTTATCTCAGTGAGCCAGTCCCATCTCTGGTACTTCCATCATCAGAACTCAAAAAAGACCTACCAGATTATATACTTGATAAATCTACTGAGTGGTAGTAAGGTTCTGTAACAGAAGGTTGCAGTTTCCAGTCCAAAGTACAGGATTGGCTCTGACTTTGCATGGCAGCGTTTGTGGATTGCTTCATTAATAACTTGTATACTGTACATAGATATATGTTGTTCTAATTCTTTTTCTTAACTTATGTACACTGTTGGTATAGGAGAAACGTTATTTCATTCTTGATTGTACTTGCAAGTGCATGATAAAAAGACAACAGAGGAAATCTGAATCTGAATCTGAACTTTGTGAATGGTGTCCATTCACAGTGAAGGTGACAGCGATCTGTAATAAAGACTGACAGTGATAATCTGTTCAGCGTACCAAGCTGGGCTCTTTTTTTTACTGATGTGAATGTTGCTGTAAGGGAATCGCGTCCTCATGGATTATATTCACTTCAGTAAGCTCTAGTCATGGCAGCGAAGTTCAACAGGTTGGACAAGCAAGAATAGCATACCTTTGTGTGTGTGTGTGTGTGTGTGTGTGTGTGTGTGTGTGTGTGTGTCTGTGTGTCTGTGTGTCTGTGTGTGTTTGTGTGTGTGTCTGTGTGTTTGTGTGTGTGTCTGTGTGTCTGTGTGTCTGTGTCTGTGTGTGTGTGTGTGTGTGTGTGTGTGTGTGTGTGTTTTGGACCAGCTCGCATTGGCATAATGCTGATTATTCAATCATGTGACTTACAGAAGGTTCCCTCCAAGCAAATCCATGTAAATGTGCTTTCCCTCTCGGTTCTCTTGGTGGAAACCCCTGCAAAGTGCTCTGATTCCCCTCATTAAGCCGGCTCACTCCGGCTCCATCTGCAGGCCCCTGCAACGAAATTAAAACGGCGTCGTCGAGGTAATTTATACACAGCGAAATTTATTAAGAGCTCGTGTCTGTGGAAGTGTATTAATTAACAGCAAAAACTCTGCATTACTCGGATACTTTCTTATGGAAATTGGAGCGGACGTCTCCGCGGAGGGCAGTCCGCTTGATGATGTCTACTCTTCGGGTGTTGTGTATCAGAACAGCATTCCTCTCTGTAGCACAGTAGAGCTGACAGCAGGGATACATGACTCTAGCTGTAATTATAATTGCGATTATCATGAATAAATGTTCATAACTGTTCAATCTCATTGAAAAGAATGCATTATTTAGCAATCAGCTTGTCCAACTCTTGCTACAGTGTCATGGAGAATGATGAATGTGCAGAATCTTCAGTTGATTAGAATTAATATGAAAGATAGGATCTGTTGCACACCAAAAGTCAGAGCGATTGTGGCAGTAGATCACCATGTCGGCACACGTGAGAGGGATGTTCCAATAGGCCTCTAGCACTGTGCTCTGGCTAAAAATTACAAAGTATTTTATTTTGAGGTGGACCTTGAAGAATATGTAAAATTACATCACTGTCATGTATCGGCAGAATATACATGAGGGTGATTTAATTTTACATATTCTTCAAGGATTGGAACTTTGGAACTCGAAGCGTAGTCCCTGCACATCTTGCCATAACTGATTTATTATGTATAGTGAATATAATAATAGTAGTGATGACAGTGATGAAAATAAGAATGATTATTAAGTACTAGCAGTCACTAGTTGCAAAAATGATCATATTTAGATTGGTTTAGAGTTACTGCTCGGTAGAATAGTAGAGGTTTAATGATCAGTTGCTGCTTGTTAGAGAGTTGTTGCTCAGAGCCCCACCTCCACACTTCTGTGGACACCTCCAAGGGCAAAGCTAAATTGTTGCACTTGCTTCTGCTTTTTTTTTTCCTACAGGGTCTCCCTCTCACATTCTCCCAGGTATAGAAGCCTAAAAAAATGAGTCCTGACCAGGCTGTGTCCTTGTCCCTGTTGCCAGCGAGCCTGGAACAAAAGGCTTGCTTGTTTGCAGCTCTCTGGAGCTCGTCCTCTCCCTTTCTAGTTGTTTGTTGCCCTGGAAGTTTTTAATGAGGCACTACAGCATTGTGGTGAATGAGGGCTGACGGGGGGAAGGAGGGGCTCAGGGGGGGTGGCTATAGGGACACCCCGTTCCGAGTCTGTCTAAGCACCCCACAGTCTGTACGACCTGTGTTTAGTGGTATGTGGGGTGGGTGCTGATTTTTGGGTGGGGTGTGGGGGGGAAGTACCCTGTTCTCGCTGTGGTGTCTGTTGGGCTTGTAATTGGACCACTGACGCCAGCTATCCCAGTACAGCCCAAAAAGATATGAGAAGCTAAAAGTATTAGCTTGCTTCAAAAAAGTCAAGTGCAGAAGTTTAATAGCAAAGTGAGAATTAGGATCTCCAACAAAAATATGGCAAGCTATAAAGGTCTTTTTGTTTGAAGAGTGCAAGTGTTTATTCAGCTTTACATATCGCACTATTTAAACCATCTGTCCTGTATTTCTTCACGATGACACGCACAGAATGGCTTAAATAATTTATATGATAAGTTTGTTGATGTTTGATGCTCAGAGGATCACATGTTCTGGGTAGTAGATCTCTCAAGAGTTGCTCCAACATGTAAAGTGTTCACAGTAGAGCAGCACTCCGATCCTGAAGCTTCAACCATGCACCTTCATATTTGACCCCCTCTCCTGGACGATTGGTCCCCCTCTCCCCGAGGATTGGCCCCCCTGTACCCCTCATATATTCACTGAGGTGTTTCATGTGTTGCTAAAGAGTAACCTGCAGGTTTTTTTTTTTTTTTTTTTTTTTACTCTCACCGTACAGGCAGGTGTATTCGCCCTCTTGTTTCCAGCTGATGCTTTATTCTGAGAGCTTTTTTTCAGTAATCTTAAACTTCCAGAAAGTGGCGGCTCGTGGTTATAACCCAGCGCACAGCTGATTGTGTCAGACAGCAGAGCCCTGGCTCGGGCAGCTGAAAGAGCTGTCCTCCAACACGGTGTAATTGATTTGGCTTGCGGAGTGACCCTGCCGCTTTTATGAAATATACAGCAGCCACGGTCCTAATGGGATTTTCGGACCACCGTGTCCTGCCTGGGACGCTGCCAGCTTGCTCTTACAAGTCCATCTACTGCCCTTTTCCCAGTCTCAGCCCTGCTCCGCCGAACTCCGCTGCCCCCCCCTCTCTACTCCTGCACTCCCTCCCTCTTAAATCTGCTCTCACTGTGCTCCGGCCCCTCCTTGTCTGCCTCCATCCATGCCTCTTCCTCTTTTTCTCTCTCTTTCCCTCCCTCACTCTTTCTCACTCGCGCTTGCGCTTATAACCTTATAACTATAACCTATAATAGTCCAGGATTGTGTTTCCTGTCGATTTTGAAAGGGAGCAAAACTAAATGACTAGCGGCAGACAATAGGCTGTGGGGGCGTGTTCACATTACTGTGTGCCCCCAGAATTTGAATGGAACAGCGGTTTGCACCCCCATTTTCCAATTCTGAGCTGTATGCAAACATCAGAGTGCAGTTCAGCGCTGATGGGAGTTGTGGGAAACAGCATAGATCCAAAAGGAGGTCTTCTGTTTGAATTCTGGGCTGTGCATACTGAACAGGAAGTGCGTCTCCTTATTTATGTGTACGAGATTAGTAACCCCTTAAATAGTCTTCTTAAGCCGGAGTCTTGCTGCTCGTTCATGGACATCAGCTCAGAACAGAAGCCGCTAGCTGCCACTAGTCTTTGCTACATCAGAGTATTAATCTAATCAACTGTTTCAGAAAGCATCACAGCGCAAAACATAAGTGGGTTTTTTGGTAGGATTAGCACGCCACTGCTAGCGCAGGTCCTCGTGTTTGCTCATGAGTAATGTGGGAAGAAGGTGTCTCTTCTCACATTGACTTCATGTGAATCTAGTGCCTGTATTTCTTTAGTTTCTGTAATTTTTGTTACTCACCACTCAGTCACTGCAGGGAAGTATCTCTG
This sequence comes from Megalops cyprinoides, assembly GCF_013368585.1. Taxonomy (NCBI): domain Eukaryota; kingdom Metazoa; phylum Chordata; class Actinopteri; order Elopiformes; family Megalopidae; genus Megalops; species Megalops cyprinoides. The sequence goes on along the minus strand of NC_050591.1, from coordinate 32,286,313 downwards.
GATCTTTAATGTAAAGGTCTGCAGATGCCTAAAACTGAAACCCCAGCTCGACCTAACACATGTACTTTTATACCCAGTCCATCCTGGCCCTGTGATGATAACCCGACCCAGCCCTTAACCCAACTTTTGCAAAAATGCTGGCAATTACCAAACCATTGCCAATTATGAAGACAAACCAAAGTCATGTTCAGCAGCTTACATGTATCAAAATACATGTACCAAAGCCTCTCCTCTTTGGTAAAGTACAGCGCAGCCAGTGAATAAAGTTCAATACAAAGAAAACAATAATAAATCTAACAGCTGTGTATCATTCAGCAGCATTACAGATGAACAAAATACAGTCCATTCTTGTTGGGAGGACTATTCACTGTATAGTGCACTAAGTCCAAGTAAACAAATAAAAATCGGGAAGTTTGGCTCAACAGTTCAACAAAACCAACATTCCTTTTGATGAAAACAGAGTGCACTTAGGAAAAAATAAATTCTTCCTGTCTAAGAAAATTAATCCTCTGTTCAAGGTCGATATGTTTGTTAGCCTTAAAAACCTTAATTCCCTTTGGGTCTATGTCATGAATTAACAGTGAGATTTTTTGCCCAGATTTTAGTCAGAACTGCATTCAAAAACCTGACATCCACAAATGCTAAGCCCTACAGGACGCAAACCCAAATGCTGTAGCACAATTTTAGGCTCGAACCGGCCTAAACCCTAGCCATGTTTTTTCTCTTTGTCATGTCTTTGCATGGAGTTCCAGGGCTTCACCTCAGAGGCTGTATGTGTGTGTGTGTGTGTGTGTGTGTGTTGTCAGGGTCCTTAAGGTAAACCAGAGTGACTCTGCATCGTGTATGAGAATTTTAGCACCGTTAGACGGGAGATAAAGGCTACTGTTCTGCGGCCGATGCAAGCATTGTCAGTCAAGCACCTTCCTGCAGTCCCGCACTTGTTTCCATTACAGCAGAGAAGATGGATGCAGCTAATTAGACTCGCGCAAACCCTCCGTAATTGTAATTTGCGGAATCGTTTCTCCAGCGGTCCAGGACTGCGGGTTTGAAAGGGAGCAAAACAAAAGGAAGGACAGGGGACAATGGGCCGTGTAGCTCTTTATCCATGGTGTCAGAGAGGAATGTTGGTGCATCTCCAATTATCCCCACAGACTAAAAAAAGCAACGCGGTGTGAAAACAAACAGGGAGAAACAAAGTTGGGCGGGAACTGGAATAGTGGAGATAAATGAGAAAGTAGACGATGGTGACGATGATGGTCATAACAGCGACGCGAGTCTGCAGGGCGTGGCTGTAGTGGGGGTGGGAGGGGATAGGGGTTACGCCCACACTTCTCCCACCTATCAATCAACCGGGACAAACTACAGAACAGAGTTTTCTTAGCTCGTCCCGCTGTGTCTCCGCTGAATGTGGCATGGCCTCCCTCAGGGGGAATAATAATATAGAAAGCCTGACCTCAGAACAGTTCAAAGTGGGTGGTATATCAAGAGAGGCTGCTGCAGAAATAAGCCCGTTTGAGGAGACGGGAAAGGGGGAGTGGCTAAGGGAAAGAGGAAGGCGGAAAAAAAAAAGCCTCCTCCTGACCAAGAGAATGCTGGTCGAATGCCACATGGACCAGACGCCTGCATTTAGCGAAGGCTTTAGCGTGGAATCCTCTGCGTGTTGATTTTGCTGCCTCCTCTCCCTGATTGTTTGTGGTGTGGGCAGCCATGAGAAGTGAAGGAGCCTGAGAGAGAGGAAGAGGGGACGCTTCTTTAAGGTAGACCTCACGCTAGACTTTTTTTTTTGCTTGTGGGGAATCACTTTTTACCCTCGGCGCTGCTTGACCCTGTTGGACTTCGGTGTGTGAGGAATAACGCACCACGTTATGTTACAGTGCATTATATTTCATTATCGCCGTTCGGCGGACGTTCTCATCCAGAGCAGCTTACATAGGTCACAGTATTGATATGTTATCCATTTATACAGTTGGATATTTACTGAGGCAACTCCAGGTTAAGTACCTTGCCTAAGGGTACAGCAGCAATGGCCCCAGTGGGGAATCAAACCAGCAACCTTTTGGTTACAGGCCCTGCTCCTTACCACTGTGCTTCACTGCCACCCCACAACATGTCACAATGATGGAGTTTCACTTCTCTTTTCCTTCATCACAAGCTGCTCTGTCATCTGTCATCCCCACGCGTGGGAAAAGCTCACAAGCACATGAAAAAGATCAGCACAAATGGAAGTGATCTGCACGTGAACTGGTGTTGTTTCAGCCCCCCCAATGTTCTCTGTCTTCATCAAAACGATCCCGTCCCAGGCAGTACTTGGCGCTGCGTATTGAATGATGCAGTAAGATGCAAAACAAGGGGAAAATCGCTCAGAGCCCGGGGTCGGCTGGCGGTACTTTCCATGTGTGTGTCATTTAGCGACAATGAGGAATATATTAAAGAGCGGTTTCCTTCCTGTTAGTTCAGTGCTGAGGAATGCCCCCCCCCCCCCCCTCTCAATGCGAACGCTGTCCGTTAAATGGGCAGAAATCTCTCAGATTCTTTGGCTAATAAGGTCGGGAGAGTGAGAGAAACGCGATATTTCCTGGAGTTGTGCGGTTCTGTTTAGTTGTGTCCTCTGGACTCCCCTCTGACTTCCTCTCTAGACAGTCTCTTAAGAACCCGGAGCCAACGCCGGCTCTCTCATGCGGTCGGTCTCGGATTGCTTCATTGTCTGTTGACCGCTCCCAGAGCTGTTAACAATTTTTTTTTGGTTCCAATAAACAAAGTAAACGCAGAAGGGTATGGTTATTTCATCCAGATACAGTACAAAATAAGGGATTTGCAGACCTCTGAATGTATGAGTTCTGAACATGAGGAAATTGTAAAACTAAAACAAGGGAAACATCAAGATAGCCAAAGTGGACTTGTCAGATGTCCAACCCCAGTGCTCACATATGCTGTTCTTGCTTTTAGGCAGAGAGCATTTGTAAGCTTGAAGAGGCTTTGATAAACACCCATAATCACTTTCTTCCTCAGCATTTTCCTCTGTGTAAAAGTTTTTTTTTTGTCATGATTGTCTGATTTACTGAAATTCTGATGACATCAGAGGCTACAAAGACTGAGTTAATGGCATCCTCTAAAAGAGCGTTTTTATGAATCACTGTAATTATGTCATCTTCCTCACTGACAAACGTCTCTAATGTTCTTTCTCTGTTGTTCTGTCTTCAAGAGCCTCTTGCTTCAAAGCCTGAGGAGGTTGTCCTGCTTTCCTGCATGCAGGAACAGAATGCTTATCACTGTAACTGTAGAAGGGATGTCTTTCTGCCCAAAACACCTTCGTAGCTTCCATGTAGAATGTAGTCTCAGCGTATTGTCTCTCTGAAGGTGAAAGGTCATTTTTTTTTATTGTGGTTGTTTGCAGGTATGTACTGTATAGTGTTCATAGTCCTGCTGTCACTTACCTTTATTCTCCATTTATGTTTTACACACCCAAGCTGTTGTGTATGTGAGTGTCTGTCTGTGTGTATGCACACGTGTGTGCGCGCATCTGTGCATGGGACTGTGTGTGTGTGTGTGTGTGTGTGTGTCTGTCTGCCTGTCTGCACGCATGTGCAGGCACAGGTATACGTTGTAAAAAATAAATTGGGGGGGAAAAAACCTGTAGAGTTGCATCTTTCTGAGGTCTTTTTTGCAATAGTTGCAGTTTACAGTACATTCACACGGATACACGTACAAAGTGGAAGACTGTGGAACTTTTTATGAAGTTACTGGAAGATTAAAGGCACATATTCTCTTTAAACTAAAATGGAAATGAGAACGAAGCAGCCCAATTATCGATGGGGGGGGGGTCCCACTGTACCACGGCATCCCCCACCCCCTGCTAGCACTCCCCAGGCTCGCGGATACAGTGAATGTGAAATAAAATCGCTGCTCCCTGCAGCAGGAGAGATGAATTGCAGAAATATCACAGAGTGGCTGAGCTTGTTAACAAACCACTTTGCTCCTGCCAAGATTGAGTCATCAAGTCCTTTTTTCCCCCTCTGTTTAATAAAAATCTCCCTCTCGCTCCCACAGTTCCAACTGCTCCACATATGTGAGGATGGATATGCGAGTCTGCTTTGAGGGAGCAAGAGAGAGCAACAAAAACTGCTACTGATCGTTGAAGGGCTTTGACCCGTATGTTAAAAATCGCTGCTCCTGACTGGATGAGGCATCTGAAAGTCCTGGGAACCTTCCGGAAGCCCGAAGCCAAAGCTCCCTCTTCCTCCCGGGTCCTGTGTAAACGTGGGAAACCGAGGAAGTTGGAGGCCTGTCACGTCCAGCGAACTGCCCGTCCATCAGAGAGTTTTAGCGTCATTCATCACGGTCTAACCATGTCCTGTGTGCGCAGTCCCGATGAGAACTCTCGCTCTGGAACAGCGGGGTTCCTCTTTAAAGCGAGTTCATGGTCGCCCCCCTTTTTATTTTTAAACGGTGCAAAAACAACAAGTGTAATTAACACAGTTTCCAAGATGTTCTGCTGTTTTTTTTTGCCAAGTAAATTATGGAGTTGGGAAAAGGAATGCCTGCCTACAGCGCTGTTGAGTGTTCTGCTTCTGTTAGTTTCCTCCCCTAATGTACACGCCCCTGAGTGCCAGAGACCAGCTTGGTGAAAATCGAATGGCCTACCTCATTCTTTTTTCCCTGTGACTTCACTACTGTCTGGCTTTTTCTCATGTTTCTGATAGAGTGAGTAGGATGTCACTCAGGTTTAAATACAAGCAAGTTTGCCTCAAGTTGGTATTGTTTGGCCTTTGAGTGGAACAATATCTCATTTTCCCATGGTGCTCCACAGATTCTCATTTCTACTGTTCTTCTCACTGTGTCCCACAAGTTATTCCATGTATTATCTTTCATGGTGCTTATTATGGGATGTTTAAGCACTGGAAACAGGGCTGTCCGGAATGATGATTTTTTTTCCTCTCAGCTAGTTGTGTTGAGTTTTTTTTCCCATTTGAACCTGAGATTAAAACTTGAGAGGAATTGTGTGACTTCAGACTGTTTTGTCTGAATCCTGTTGACAAAGCACTCCCCTCATATCTGCCATTTGGTAACCCCCCCCCCCCCCCTTTCTGTTGCTGATTATGGGAGATTTCTTATGTTTGACAGTGTCTTGGTTTTGGACAGACAGTCTCCCACACAGGTAATGACTCTCAAAGTGGTGGGGGAAAAAATAGCTCTTCAGAAAACTGCTGAGCAAGAGGGGAGATGGGGGAAGAGAACGAGATACAGCGAGAGCGTGAGTGTGGGGAAAACTTTCGGCAGACAGTAAATGGAAACAGTGGGGGAAATTGTCATATTTCTCTCTCTCTTTCCCACAGCCTTGTGTTTTATTCAGCTGATTGTTTAGCGAACTCCATCACCAGCTAGAGCTCATCTGTGGAGTGTCGAACCTGGACTGGTGTTGTTATTGTGGAAGAAGCTGGAACTTGCTATTTTGGCTATTCTGAAGCAGGGTTCAGGTAAAAAGAAACGTGGTGGGGTAGGAATGAGAGAACATGGAGAAAGAAGGATTATTTAATGAAAAATACTTCCTTGTGCCTTTTATAACTCTGTTTGCTTTGAGTTGATGTCAAGACCAGGGAATGAGATTTTTTTTTTTTTTTTGACAAGTATTTGAGTAGTTTCCGTGAGATTGATGGGTAAGGACACCAAAGCACTGATTGTACAAGGAGAGGGGGAGACCAGAAAAAAAATAAAAGGTAAATTCAATTTTCTTGTTATCTGTTTATGTCATTACAAAGTAATGGCTTGTGAATTTCACGGCTGTCGGGCGGCAGAGAGAGAGAGAGAGAGGGAGAGAGCCCTCCTCACTGTGCCAAGTCTTATTTCTGCATCTCAGGCAATAAATCCAAACCCGCCACTGCGAATTGAATCCTGGGCTCCTGTTGCGGAGGCCGGTGGTCCGGTGAACGGGGACGGCACTAATGTGCGTCTCCTAGCACGTTTAACACGGTGAGGCGAGGCTGTTCGGAGCTGTCCGTCTCCACACGCCAGCCACGTCGTTTCTGTAGAGGGTAATGTAACTGGCCTCACGGCCTATCCTAGCCCGACCTGAGATTGCGGCTCCCAAATTAGCCCTGTCTAATTACTATCTCTTCCACAGAGGGGAAGCCGAGACACTCGAGTACGACTCACAGCCACGTCACTTAGCTGTACCCTCTTGCATTGGTCAACACCCTGCCACCTTCGTAGCTGTTGAGGAGTTGGAGGACTGTTTTGTTTTTTCTGCCAGTGCGGTTCTCTGTTTTTCTGATTTTTTTTTGTTTTGTTTTTTTTTTTTTTACGTGAACTTACATTCCTTTCCCACTCACTGCGTCAGCAGCCAGCCCTCAGGACGGGGACACGAAAAAGCTACGCTCTGACACAAGCGACAGCCTAAGACTGAGAACTGAGAATCAGGAGGGGAAAAAAAAAAACAGACTTAGCAGGGTCAGCTGCTTTGTTTATAGGTCATTTGACCGCTTGAATGAGTCCAGAGTGGGGATTTTTTTCCCCTTGATTTGCATCTGAAATGTTAAATCTTAACTTGCTTTTCTTGGGAGTGAGTAATATGAGAAGGGGCTGTGTTTGAGAGGATCACAGCGGATGAGGGTGAATAACAGCATAACAGTGAGGATCTTTTAGGATCAAGAGCCTGAGTTTGAACATCAGTGCCTGAGGTTGCTGAATTCCAGGTGAGTCCGATACCTCTGCCCCGCCCTCACCTGTGAGACTGCTGGCCTGCGGTTGGAAGAAAGGAAGAAAGTCCTTTTGAGTAGCTGAACAACTGAAAGTTTATTCAGCTGTACATGGGGATCTGGTAAATTCCTTTACATCATTAAGTGCTGGAGTGACCCCCTTCACAGTAAGTGAGGTGAAAATAAGACCTGCCGCTAATGTGGTATCTCTGAAGGTGACTTTTCTCTGTGGTAGGCTGGCACAGTGGTACGCTAAAAGAGCCTGAAGGACTTTATTGAACCTGGAAGCCACTCGAATTCATTTTTAACTAACAAATTGATTGGATAAGTTTGACCCCGGTCCTTGCTCTAAAGAGACGTTCGACCCGTGAAACCCCTCCGGCCTTTGGTCGTCTGGAGTCACATTTCCCTACTAGTAGATTCTTATCCTAAAAACTCTCCCCTCTGCAAGCACAAGGAAGGAATGAATCAAAGCCTTTTTGAAAAAAAAAAAAGCAACAGTTGATATGAAAAATGGAAGCTCGTTGAACATATTGCAGTTAAGATGTGGATTTTCACCCCAGCTTGTCGGTGCCTTTGCCATTAGGGATGGTTATGCCTTTATTGGTGGGTGGCATTCATGTTTATGATGGAGTGCAATTCAGTGATTTGTTGACTGAATATAAAATTCAATATAAAATAAAATCAGCACATTGAACTCACTCCTTACGCAGCTGAATAAAATGAGAAAACTGTACCGGTTTTGAATGGACAGCAGCGTCAGGGTGTTGGTCTCTGTAGACATTGCATTACATTTATTTAGCAGACAGTCTTATTGAGAGCGACTTTCAGCACAAAAGAACAGATGTGTATCCATTTTGTATGAGAGTGTATCCAAGTGTATCCAAGTTGGATGAGAAAGAGTGTCAGTCCCTGTCACTCCTAAACCAGTGAGTGTGAGCATAACATTTTTCAAGCCCTACCACGAAGTAACTTGTGCAACCTGACTAGACAAGAGAAGCCAAATATAATACCATACATCACATGACATCAATTAAACTGATGTAATGAAATGCATCAACAGAGCAATCAAATTGACAGGCTCAAGAGATGCTTCACTCCGCAGTCCTGCTCGGAACGGCACAGGTCTCACAGACAACGCCCCAAACCAACGCCCCGTTCAGACAGCAGTGTGGGTGAGTGCTTCAGGGAGCAGGGCTTGCCGGTTGTAATTTCCACTCCAGCTGTTTGAATGAATAATACATAAAACGAAAACTGTCGTTCCGGATAAGGGCGTGTGGTGAGCAGATAAATAATGTAACATCCTGTAATAATTTGTCTGAAGACACCCCAGAGGTTGTCTGCGGGGCTTGTCTTTCTCTTTCCCCTCTCCCTGCGCTGTCTAATGACAGCCAGGCATGGCCCTTTACAAGTCCGAGAGTGTCGTTATAATTTGCCATGTTGTGAGGTTGTGACCTCCCCTGACTCTGTTCACCAGGACCATCGATTCCTGCTTTATTTTTTTTTTCCCCTCCTCCTCTCCTTAGACAGTGGTCTTTAATCAAATGTGACAGGTCCAGGGTGTTACAGAGGGTGTTCCAGATAAGCCAGGGGAAAGGGTCGTGGGTTCGAGGGGCCCTGGCTCAGCAGAGGCTCTATTAAACTGGATCGCGGGAAAAGGGCTCGGCGGACTGCACTTGTCTCTGGAGTGCATTAGTGCGCCGAAACGCTTCAACACCCTCCAAGCAACAATGCGAGGAAGGAAGTGGGCTGGCGGGAGTGGACCTGAACAATCCTGCCGTTTTCACATGCTCTGCAGCCAACCGCTAACACTCGAACCCGCGCTGCAGTCAGACGCTAACAGTCAAACCCGTGCCACCCAGCAGATTTATGGCCACGTAAACCTACCAGACCACAGTCTTCTTTTTTTTCCGCCTCCTTGTGGTTCCTGGTCATTGTTTTTTCTGGGATTTGTATAGACCGTGTGTCTGGCCGGGAAGCAGCAGGGCCAGTCCAAATGGTTTACAGTTTCTCCCTGTGTAATCCCAAGGGTGCAGCGTTTTATGAGGAGGAGAGTGGGTTACACATAAAACTGGTGATGGCGGACTCCTGGCAGTGAGATTGCTTTAATCTCCCAGCTTAGATGCCTGGCATTCCACTTTCAAGGTCTGGGAATGGCACTGAAGTTTCTGGAAAGAGCTTTCAGTGGAAGTCCCAGATGAAGGTTTTCCCATACACCCCTGGTGTTCTCAGTCCGTGGGACATGAGCCTGCTTTTGTAGTTGTCGAGCCGAAGTGCATGCCGTTGAAGACCCCCATATTCTGACTGACAGGGCTGTGGGAAGGAGAGCAGGAGATGACTGCAGATCTCAGTAGAAAGAAACCCGAAACTGAGAGATGTTTGTGATGTGGGAGAGGCAAGCAAAGGCCTCCTCTAATTTCGAAGGGATGTTAACCTCACGACGTGGACTGATCCCCACCCTACCCACCTCCGTAGTCTGGCACTCTGCTCTGACCTTTATGTCGTGACCTAGAATAAAAAATACATTTGTATACATCAATTATTTATAGTGTACTTTGTTATATCTCATTTCCTGTTTCCTGAGTTTTTACAATAAATAATTTACTGGGATTTGGTTAAATAATCATGACCGTTCGTTTGACTTCCGTTGTTTGCGACCACCTGGGGTTCCGTTGTCATTGGTATACGTTTGTGAAAGATGCTGAGATGCAGAGAAAGCCTGACCAACCTCTCCATGTAGCTGGGGAACGGGGGTCGTGTCCGCTCCTGTCAGAGATGTTAGGAGAAGAAGAATGAGGGGGGAAAGTGGAGGAGAGAGCTGAGAGAGAGTGAAAATATTGTGTATATATATAAAAAAAGCTACTGTGGAAAAGTTGAGAAGCCCCATGCCAGTAATACACTTCTGGAATTGAGAGGGGTAAGTAGGAAACGGTGACAGGAAGGAGGTTAAAAATGAAGTGATTAAGTTTGAAAGCTCTGCCCTGCCTCTCTGACAGTCTCCCTTATTTATTCGGCCAGAGGAGCGAGCACATTTTTATGATGCCATCCATCCATCTGTCCGCTCCTTCATTAGTATATTGCAGAAAAGGAGGCAAAACAAAACATCCTTGTTGGACGAGATGAATGGGCTCTTTTTATAGTTTCCCTTAAATCGGAAATCGTGTGCAACTGGGGGGAACTGATCCTCATTTGTGTGTGTGCGTGCAGATTTTGGTGTGCACGTGTTTCAGTATATGAATTCATCTCTGTGCCTGCTGTCCCCTATGCAGCAGTGTGCCATTGTGACCATGTGTCACTGTGCCCGAGTGTGACGTCTGCGTTTGACATGTGCAAGCAGGGTTGCCTCCATATGTCAGCTTCGATTCCCCCCCCCCAAAATCCCCACGCTGCCAACTCCAGAACATCCAGAACATGTGCCATCGGTCTTCTATGGAGTGACAAGCTGTTGGTCTTCTCTCCTCAGTTACCTTCTGTAGAATACTAGAACCTCAAGAAGAATTTTTACAATACATTACCAGCAGACAGCCTTACCCAGTGTAATGTGCATGGGTCACATATCATCCGTTTATGCATCTGGATGTGTACTCAAGCAATGCAGATTAAGTACTTCGCTTAGTGGTACACAGCAGTGGCCCACCTGGGAATGGACCCTGCAGTCTTTGGGCTGCAAGACCTGCTCCTTACTGCCACGCCACACTACAGAATAAATGCTTTTTATTTGCTTTATTTCGGTCTCCCGGATGGGCTGCCCTTCAGTTCAGAGTGTGACTCTGTTTTTCCGGTTTGGGTTAACCGGTAATAAAAAGGCCGGCTTTAAGGGTTTGGAGAGAGTCTCTCTCTCTCTCTCACTCTCACACACACTGACACAGACACAAGCACAGGCACACACACACACACACACACGTCCAAATCTGCCCGAGTGGCACATTGGTGTCTCCCCGCTCCACTTCCTCGCTCTCAGTCCTTTTCCGCTTTCGTTTTCCGCGCCGCTGCACTCTGACAGGTGGAACATCCTAACTAATAGCTTCCTCCCTGTCCGGCGGTCCGACACACTCTCCGCTGTCCTCAGAGTCGGGTGGCAGCCGTTTGTAAGCCCCCCCCTCACCCCCCCTCACCCCGCCATGTTCGTGCGAAACTAAAGCTGACGCAGTAGAATTGACACCGTGATGTCCCCCCCCCGTCCTTGCTCTGGGACCGAACTGCACCCCAGCCTCTGTGCTCCAGTGGCTTCTGTTGTGTCAGGAAGAGTGGGGGGGTCAGCTGGCAGGACACAGAGGACGTTTGCTCCCATGAATCGTCCCCTCGCTCTTATTGTGTTGACACATACGCGGTGGGGAGGAGCAGGTGGGAACGCCGCGAATCGTCACCTCCATGACGTGTGGCAAAGACGAGCCACCGAGGGCAGAGACCAGAGCACCCCCCCCCAACACCCTCTCCTCCTTGCCCCTCTGCCCTTATCCTGTGTGTGTGTGTGTGTGTGTGTGTGTGTGTGTGTGTGTGCGCGTGTGTTTGCGTGTGTTTGCGTGCGTGCGTGCGTGCGTGCGTGCGTGCGTGCGTGCGTGCGTGCGTGCGAGAGAGAGAGAAGGAGTGTATGATAGTATGTGTGTGTGTGCGTGTGCGTGTGTGTGAGAGAGTGTACGATAGTGTGTGTGTGTGTGTGTGTGTGTGTGTGTGTTTGTGTATACATGTGAATGTTCGCATGTGTGTGAATGACCTCCACTGGCTACTTCATGGGGAACAATTCAATTAAGAGAAGGCGTCTGGGGGGACAGGACCCGGGCCGCAGCACAGCTCGATGGCGGCTAATTGTTGTTCTAAAATCAATTACACCTGCGCCAACTCACTCGCTGTCGGCTTGATTCATCCATCAGGAATGTTCCGGAGGAGTGTTTCTGAGAGAGGGCGCAGAATGGATGTTAAGTGATTCATTTTCCCCCCTCTTCTGAAGGAGGCATAATTGCATCTGAGTGTACTAAATGTACACTTGGCTTCCCTTGATATGATTATTTCATTTTCAGTCAACCAGCCATTTTTTTTTTCTTTTCACTTTATACTTTTCTTTAATATGTTCTCCCTCTCTCCAGTGCTCTCTTCAGAGAAGGCAGTCATTTCCAGGTGTTATTACTTGTATTAATAGATTTTAGGGGGCGTTAGGTGGGTGTGCAGCTTTTTCGGTGGTTTGTTTTAGCTTTCTGTTGCTTTCCTCTACTGAATGTTACTTCTCTTAGAGGGAAACGGCTCATGTTGAAGGTTCACCTGTAAGCACCTGGTTGTCTTACCTGTGTGAGATTGCTCTCCTTTCACTTTTGCGTTCGTGCCTGCGCTGGTGCTTGTGTGCGGGTGGTTGTGCATGGGAGTGTTTCAGTAGATCTTTTAGGCTTTCACCCTACGTACTTTGCTAAGTCCATACAAATACAGCTCCTGCTCTCCTGGTATCCTTCTTTTGACCCGTCATTCTATTACCCTCACTCTCTCTCTCATTCACTCTGTTTCCATCCCTCATATATTTCATTCTCCCTCTCCCTCTCTGTCTGTCGCTGTCCCCTACTCCTCTTACACTCTCCTTCCCTCTGTCCTTCCCTCTGTCCTTCACTCTCTCCCTATCTCTCTCTCTCTCTCTCTCTCTCTCTCTCCCTATCTCTCTCTCTCTCTCCCTATCTCTCCCCCTCTCTCTCTCTCTCTCTCTCTGACTCCGTCCTGCCCTCTCCCTGCTCCTGTGTTGGATAGATCAATCCTGCGGTCTCAGCTCAAGGCATTCCTGTGCATTTTCTCACAAAAAAAAAAATCTCATTTGTTCCCATTCTTCTCATGTGAGGTCTTTGGCTGTCTCCTGTGTGAGTGTTATTTTGACAGACCAGGCTTTTAGCAAAGTTTGCCTTCACACACGCATACACTGTCTGACCACCAGCTATTCAGGCTGCGGAGGTCTAACTCTCTCTCTCTCTCTGTCTCCCACTCTCTTTCTCTCCCTCTTCCCTCTCTCCCCTCCATCTTTTTCTATCCCCCCCATCTGGAAGGCAGCTTGCAGGGGAAAATGTCACTCATCCACGGAGCTCAGATCAGAGGTTTTTTCGGGGGTAGATCAGGGACAGCGTGTTTAGGAAGGTGCAGCTGGGGGGGGATTGGCACGTCGAGTGGCCATTGTGGAATGTTTGAGCCTGTTGCCAAGCGATGTGGAGGGTTTTGATTTACGATTACATCTTCCGAGCAGCTTGTCGCAATTAGTGATGTCGGGGGAGGGGGTTGGGGGCAAAACAAACGCTAAACACGCTTCAAAGAGGAAACATATCTTTTCCATTAATATGTCCTTATCCTGCTTTTCATTTCTTTTTTTTAAATAGCATTTTTATTGATGTATTTCCCATTTTCTTTCATCTGTATCCCCCCATCTCTACTTCTTTCTCCCTCTCTGTCTCTCTTCCTGTTTCTTTCTCCCTCTTTCTCTGTCTTTCTCCCTCTCTCTTTCTCTCTCTCTCTATCTTCCCTCTAACTCTCCCTCCCTCTCTTTCTATCTCTCTCCTTCCCTCTCTCTCTCTCTCTCTCTTTCTCTTTCTGTCTCCTCCTTTCTCCCTCTCTCTCCCTCTCTCTGTCTGTCTCTCTCTCCCTCTCTCTGTCTGTCTGTCTCTCTCTCTCTTTCTCCCTCTCTCTGTCTGTCTCTCCCTCTCTCTCCCTCTCTCTCTCTCCCTCTCTCTCCCCCTCTCTCCCTCTCTCTCCCTTCCTCTGTCTCTCTCTCTCTCCCTCTGTTATTCCCCTCCTGTATTGTCCCTCTGGGATCAGCAGTGCTGAGACATGCTTCTGCCTTCAGTGGAGGTGATGTAGTTGCCTCCCAGCCTCCCCCTGGACTGATGAATGGTAGGGGCGGAGCACGAGCAGGGATGAGCTGTATGGAGAAGATGTATGGATGGATGTGAGGATGTGAGGATGATGGTGTGACCAGGCCTGGGAAAGGGGGGATGGAGGGAGGGCAGGAATGGGAAAACGATGAGGATGATGTGTGATTCTGTCATCCAGTTAGAGGGGAGGAGAGTGCAGAACATAAACTCCATAAGCGTTTAGTGTCAGAGTGCTCAATAATCCTGCCAGAGTAGCCTCACCTCTCTAATGCAGCACAGACCTGCGGATTCTGTGCGTATATCTTTTGCTCCTCTGTTTAGCAAACCCCCTGCTATCAGGGTGGACAATATGTCATTTATGTGTCATATTACGATATACACACATACGTTCTCCGTAACGAGGGAGGTCAGGCAATTTTGTGGTATTTTCAGAGCATAAACAATGACGTGAGTGGCTACCTACTGCAGGACATTTACATGCCTCCTGTGAAGAATTACTTTGCTAAATATGTACAGATAAGTTTCATATTATCCACTTAAGGTGTTTAATGTCATCATTAAATAACATCGCACAACATATTTATGTGCCATTTATCATAAGCACACATATCTGCAAATCTGTTACGGTTTGTGTTTGTGCCGAATGAAGGGAAGTAGGCTGTTAGTCTGAGCTTTTGGCAGCCGGTCAGATTCCTAATTCCCAAATGCCAGCGCTGTGCTATTCAGTGCTATCAAGCCGCAACAGGAAACTGTGAATGAAAGCGGCAGAAATACAAAGTGGCTCAGAACTTCACAGACGGTTCGGCAAGGTGGCCCGAACCACGACTTCTTCGTGGAGGAGTGATGAGCGCTTCAAAAAGGTGATTACGCACGAGGAGTTTTTAACGGCCGAGAAAAACGTGAAACAGATGTGCCGGTGCCGAAGTGTGGGCCAAGCTCAGCGCTCTCAGACACACTGGCATCAGGCAGAATCTGGTCCTCTGTAAACTGTGTTTCCCGCCCTTACCGGCTCATTTCAGTAAAGTAAACCTGTATCAAAACGGTAGATACTTTGTGATGTCCTGGCGTAACATTAAAATAATGAAATGGTATGTGGTCCTGTATAAACTCTGTAAACCACCCATGCCAGCTCTTTTAAGTAAAGTAAACCTGTGTCAAAACATTCAATATGTTGTCAAGGTATAAGCCTAAAATGTTGATGTGGTATGTGGTCCCTGTTGCTCACTGCTGCCCTGGTCTGTTTCCTTATTGGGCAGTCGTGGGCAGGACTCTGATGGGTGTTGCATGGGTTCCCAGTGCTGTGCACAGTGTGGGACCTAGTTTTGGTTTTATCATGTGACTCACATATTCAGTCATCTTTGGGTCATGTGACTGCTGTTTGGCAGTCATGTGACCACATTTATGAGCTTGTTAATCATCAAGGTGATCAAATATTAGCACTTATGGATAGCTATCCTTTATTTGTATAAGTATATATGGGTAATTATGGATATTCATCAGTTTTTAAGTAGGGCTTAAAACCACTGTCGATGCTCAGACCAAGATACGAAAGGGAGATCTTTTGTGATCATATCCAGCCATTGACTTTTTGGGAATCTATTACAAGCCTCAGTGAATGGTTAAAACTTCTCTTTCCTTTTTTCAGCTCCGTTGCTTTACCTGCTGTAATTTACTGTGGTCCTTTGCTGGGGAGAAAGAGCAAAAGGATGAAAACGTTTTGTGATTTGAGTAGCCTACATTTTTCCTGCAAGAAACATGGTGTTTGCAGTTCCATAGCTTTTTGAAATCAGATTCCTGCGAATAAATGGTAAACCTGAATTGATCTTGCACCGCACTTTAACAGAAAATCAAATTCATGCGTTGAGATTTATGTTTAAGCTTGTCTCATTTTCACTGGAGTAACGCTGATCTTTATTAGAAATAAATATCACTGAATGCTGAGGTCTGAAGCAAATCTTTTTGAGTATACAGGACAGATGGCATTTTTATGGAGAGGAGTATCTTTAAAGGGTTTCGCTGCCGCTCCTCCGGTTGGCGTGTCTCTGGCTCTCTCTCTGAAAGCTGTCTTTTCTGAACTGTGTTTCTCTGCTCTCTGTTTGGCTCTGCGCTTTGGTTTCTCCTCTCCCTCATGTTCTGGGCTTCTCTCCTCCGTGGGTGTTGGGGAGGATGGCTGGACACCAAGTCGTTCCTCCCTCCTGGGTTCGGGTGTCCCGTGTTGAGGCCATCTGTCCCCCCCCCCCCCCTTTCCCACCTCACTGCCTGCTCGCTGTTAGAGCCCAAAATGACCGAGATGGGGATCCACTTCCTTTGTTTCTGTGAAAGCCCAAAATGTGGTAGTATGTGTGTATATTGGGCTGGTAGTAGTGTGTGAGTGAGAGAGTGAGAGAGTGAGAAGTGCAGTATGGGTCAGTAGAGGTGCCAGGTCATGCCCTGTGTGATGTGGAGCTGGCTGCGGTTAGCGTGTGGCGTTGCTGGATTAGCGCAGAGTCACGCATGCCGTGCACTCTAAAGCACTGCTGCCCATAAAGGCGGCGTTTCTGTGGCCTCTCATTCAGTTCTGGCACGGGACTCTGTGTCTCTGTGCTTAGTGCGTGTGTATGGATGTCTGAATGCGTGACCCTTTGAGTGTCTGACTCTCTGGGTCGTGTTGTGTATAGTGTGTGAGTCAGCTGAGTGACGTGGGAGGTGGCAGTGCTCCAGTTTGTATGTGAGAGTGCGTGCATGTTGTATATGTATTTGTATGTGTAGAGCAGTGTGTGTATATATTTGCGTGTATGTGTCAGCCAGCAGCAGCAGCAGTGTGTGTGTGTGTGTGTGTGTGTGTGTGTGTGTGTGTGTGTGTGTGTGTGTGTGTGTGTGTGTGTGTGTGTGTGTGTGTGTGTGTATTGTGCTGTTTGTGAGGGATTGAGGTGGTGCAGCAGTGTCACTCAGTGCGGGTGCAGCTGTCCCCGCTGCTCAGGCTGGCGTGGGGACGTTACCCTCCGCCCCACCCCCACCCTCTCACACCAGCGAGACCAACCCAGCCATCAGCAATCAAACACAACCCTCACAACCACACCACACAGCCAGCCGTCAGCAACCAAACATAACACCACACAGCCAGCCATCTGAGCCCATCCCCACCAGCACAGAGACCTCCCGGGAGGCTGTTTCTCTCTCTCACACACGCGAACGCCCACACAAACACACACACAGCACACACACGCACCAGCTCGCGTGCAGTGCGCAAACACAGTGCGTACACACACACGCTCACTCGCAGCCTTCACACACCTACAGAAACACACACACACACCGGCTCACATCCAGCACACGCACGCGGTGCACACACACACACGGATTGACGTGTGTAGCACACACACACACACACACACACACACACGGATTGACGTGTGTAGCACACACACACACACACACACGGATTGACGTGTGTAGCACACACACACACACACACACACACACAGATTGACGTGCGTAGCGCACACACACATACACACAGTGTGGGGCAGTAAATAAAGATTCAGTAAATAAGGTCAGGAGAGTTTCCTCATGTGCAGCCGGGGTGACAGAACGTCGCTGCGCTGGGCTGAAATATGATACGCGCTCGACAGGCCGCCATGGAGAGGGAAGGCGTGGAACGGGACGGGGTGAAAGGAGCCGCAGGACGTCCTCGTACCCCCTCACACACACACTCGCACACACACGGACACTCACACACACACACACACACACGGACACACACTCACACTCACACTCACACACACACACACACGGACACTCACACTCACACGGACACTCTCACACTCACACTCACATTCACACACACACTCACACACACACACACACACTCTCACACGCACACACACACTCACAGCATTACCTGGCACCTCTACTAAACCACGCAGCATAATACAGTATCAGCCCCGGAACTCACACATACACTCATACATACACATATAGACGCACACACATACAGTGGTCTCGCATACAGTTTCCACGCACTCACTCACACACACACACACACACACACACACACACACACACACACACACACACACACACGCGCTGTCTGGTCACACTCACAGAGTGATCACCAGCAAATGTGGGAGAGGGAAAAAGGGGCTGAGAGAGGCTGATAGACAAGGAAGTGTGAGGTTTGATTCCTGCCTGTATATTGAAGAAGGCTGCCAGTAGCTGTCAGTGTCTGAACACTGAGACAAAAAAAAATCACTGGAGTCTGAACTCATTTTACAGCGTTTACCCTCTGTCTGCACACCTTGGTCCAAACACTCAAGTCACTATCAGCGCTTAATTATATATGCAATTAAACTCCATTTAATGTAAGTCCTGCCCGAGGGACGTACAGTCCTCTCTGTGTTATCTGCTGTCTCTTCTTAATTGCTGCCTGCAGGTGTTTCAGGACTGCTTTTTTTTTAGGTTTACTTGTTCGGTGATCACAACTACAACTGCCGTCGCAAATTACTGAGACTAAGAGAGATCAGAGTTAATGAGTGAGTTTAAAGTGACAAATCGGCTGCTAATCAAATGAAGGTAATTTGCCAATAGGTGAATACGCCTTTTCTCCTGTATCCCTCCAGAAGCCTTTTCTAAAAAAAAAAAAAGACATACATGTCAAATTCCCAGGTACTCATGATATAAAAATATTACGTTATTGTCATTTTGCAGATGTTCTTATCCAGAGCAACTGACATAGGTTACAGTTGTTACATGTTATCCATTTATACAGCCGGGTATTTACTGAGGCAATTGTGGGTTAAGTGCCATGGCCAAGGGTACAGCAGCAGTGCCCCAGCAGGGAGCCGAACCAGCAACCTTTCGGTTACAGGCCCTGCTCTTTACCACTGTGCTACTCTGCCGACCCCATGATGTAAAAATATATATTGAAATTATATGAAAGACTTTATTTCATGGGCAATAACAAAAAAAACTGTATGTCTACATGTTGCAGTGATTAAAGTCTTTGTCAGTCTACAAAGAGGTGTCAAGAATGGGGGAGGGTTTACTTCTGTTGGACAGGGAAGCGCGCATCTGAGCAGCCTTTAAAATGCAGTGTGCATGGGGTGTGTAGCCGACGCTGTCAGGGGTGGAGGGTTCAGCGTTTTATGCGGCGGAGAGGCAGAGAGATGGATAGAGAGGCAGGGGAGGGCTGACAGAAAACAGGAACCGGGGGGGGTTGTATCGACAAACGAGCCACGCTTCTCCGCATCGGCAGATTCTGTTACCGTAACTACCTGCAGGACCCTCGGAGACGCGGCAGGAGTATCAGGTAGCACCCGCCATCGAATTTATTAACATTATTTCTGTTTCCCCCTCTCTCCCTGCCACGTCGAATGACGCCAGCTAATATTTCTAATGGGCTGCCATATCGCCTTACTACTCGCTCTCTCTTGCATCCTCCTCTCGCCATTGGCCGAGCATCCTGAACAGGCTTTTGGGGTTGCGTTTCATAATGGCTACTTCCTGTATTGATACACAGTGGTAGGCAATATCCGGATGCTGTTCCTGTGATTGACGTATCTGAATGGGTCCGGTTAAAGCCGGGAACGTGTAGGAAATGTGAAACGTAAGCGCTCCTTGCTGTTTGTCTCTCCAAGTTCTGTCAGCTGAAAACAAAGAGGAATCCCTCTCACGTTGTCTTGGTTTATCGGTTTATTTGGATATCAGTATGTGAGTAATTTTGAAAACAAAGAGGAATCCCTCTCACGTTGTCTTGGTTTATCGGTTTATTTGGATATCAGTATGTGAGTAATTTTGAAAACAAAGAGGAATCGTTCTCATATTGTCTCAGTTTATCGGTTTATTTGGATATTGGTATCTAAGTAATTTTGTTGTTTATACATCAATTACATCACCATGTTCCCCTTTGCACAAACTTGCACATATGCACACATACACGTGCATACAATTCACAGAATCACCCGTGTGGCACGCACACACGCACACACGCACACACGCACACACACACACACTCACTCCCACTCTGATTGTGGTGCATAGGGAGCAGTTTGGAGGATTGGCCCTCCCCTCCCTCTGCGGTGTCGGTGCAGGGTGCACCGTGGCAGCGGGGTTTGGCCGGCCCGTTTCGGCATCTCGCTCATCGTCCCTCTCCGGTTCGCGCTCCGCACCTTTACCCAATTACGGCATCCCTACGGCCGGGCTTCGTGTAAACCCTGTTTACACGCTCCGGCGAGCCGACAATAACTCCAATATGCTCAAATAAACGTGGCCGGGACTGGGGCGCAGATTAAAGAGGCCGTTAAAATGACAAAGAGGAATTTTTTTTAAAAAAAAAGGAAAAACAGAAAATTGCCTGAGATGTTTAATCTCGTTCCAGAGTTTGAGTTAGGAGGTTTTTTTTTTTTTTTTTTTGGTTGTTCATTGAGAGCGCAAGGCGATTTGATAATTAGCAGTGGGCTCAGCCAGAGTGTCCCGGGGTGGGGGGAGAGACGGTATGCGTGCCTGAGGGGCAGGGCTGATGACATCGCCTCGGCCCAAAACCACCCCCCCCCCCCTTTCCTCCCTTTCCTTCCTTCTCTAGCAGTAACAAGAGCTACAGTGTGAATCCTTCTTATCTCCATACAGTTTTGTGCATTGTGATATGCAATGTGTACAGGCCGTTCCAGTTAGAAACAGCAGCATTGTAATGCACCCTCGGTAACCCCAACCCTAACCCTATACCTCTCTCTATCATCATATTCAAAAAGAGGGTAACAACAGCTACAGTATGCGATGTGTACAAGTCTTTTAAGTTAGAAACAGCAAACATGTGGCATTGTAATACACCCTTGGTACATGCAGGCACGGCTGAGGTGTCTGCTGTCAGCCTCAGCGGAGCTGCATATAGAGGAGGCCAGCCACTCACACAGGTGCCATTTCTGTTACATACGATCAAAGGACTATTTGCTTTCTTGTAGCAAAGATTGAGAATGAAGACTGTTGTGTTGTCCATGGCAGCGGTGGTCCTGGTACTGATTCAGGTGTGGGCTGTCTGTTCCAGCAGTATCCTTTACGGTCAGCACAACCATCATCCAGTCAGGTGAAGCTTCCTGGGTCTGAGGTGTCAGAAAGGTTTTTACCATCAGGAGCTTATTGTGTGCTACGGCACTCGGGAGCGCTGGCGAGCGCTCTGACCGTGTCTCCCCCCTCTCTCCCCTCGCAGGCGTGGGCAGTAACCAGGTGCTGGTCCCGGAGAAGGTGAGCGCGGTTCTGGGGAAGAACATCACGTTGGGCTGCAGGGTGGAGGTGGGCACCAACCTTAGCCTGACCCAGACGTCCTGGGAGCGCCGGCTGCCCTCGGGCACCGTCACCCTGGCCGTCTTCAACCCCCAGTTCGGCATCTCCATCTCCCCGGACTACGAGCGGCGGCTGTCCTTCCTGGCGCCTTCTGCCCGGGACGCCACCATCGTGCTGGAGGACGTGGGCTTCGCCGACATCGGCGTCTACACCTGCAAGGTGGCCACCTTCCCGCTGGGCAACACCCAGGCCTCCACTGTCGTCAGCGTCATGGGTACGTGGCCCTTTTCAAGCGTGTGTCTGTCTGTCTGTCTGTCTGTGTGGGTGGGTGGCAGTATAGCATAGTGGTAAGCTACAAGGCTCATAACCAGAAGGTTGCTGCTTAGATTCCCCACCGGGATACTGCTGCTATACCCTTGGACAAGGTACTTATTTCAGAATTGCCTCAGTAAATATCCAGCTGTATAAATAGATACAATTGTAACCCATATATAAGTCACTCTGGATAAGAGCATCTGCTAAATGGCAACAATGTAATGTACTGTAATGCACGCACACACACGTGTGCGTTGTCATGCATGTATTGCACATTGAATTTATGTGCACTTGTTTGTGTGTGTGAGTGAATGTGTGTGACATCTTAAGTGCACGTCCGTGTAGAGGTTGCATACATATTCATGTATGCGTACACTGCATACAGCATACCCTTAAAACCCTCCCACACAGACACGGGCTTGCTAATTTAGCTTGTGCCAGGTACACGGCTACCCTGAATTGCAGGCCGTCCGAGGCGCCGGGGCAGATGGGATAGATGGGTCCCTGAAGGGTGTCTCTCCATCACCTCTCTCCAGCCCTGTTAATTACAGCCTAAAGTGAAGCCATTCACTTTCAGATCTCAGCACTCCACTGCACTGGAGGGGCTGAGAGGATGTAGCTGTCTTCATTTACATGCATGCCTTCATTTAGACCTCTCCTCCTTCCTTTCTCTGATGAACGATAAGGTTATATCAGGTAAAATGCTGTGCGCTAAGAAGCACAGACCAAATAAGGACAGTGTTGGTAGCTGTAGTATTGCCTGAATACTTCTCATAGAGATTAGGTAAATTAGTCTCACCAGTACAGTCTTTTAGCATTTTTTTCCCCTGTCCTCTCAGTTGAGTGGAGGGCCGATTGAACAGGACAATAAATATTCATGAGCTGTGGCTCATTCATTCATGAGAGAGTTAAAGGCCGTTATAGATTAACTGCCTCGTAAACACACACATGCACACGCATTCTCTTAATGGCGTCCTCATTCTCAGGTGCCCACAGATGCACATAAACACACACACACAGACACAGACACACCCCTAAACGAGCGAGGGCTACATTAGAGGCAGTGAGTGGTTCCCCAAACGGTTGGACAGGGAGATTGCCAGGCAGCTAAACCACATCTTTCTCTGGTGTCAGAGGCACTCAGTGTCAGAGTGAGAGCTGTGTGTGTTCTTTGGTTTTTCCCCTTTTTTGGGTGGATTTTTTTTTTTTTTTTTTTCTCATGAGGCGTTGAGAGCTCCTGTGAGAAGAATCTGTCTACACACACACTCAAGGGCACATCAACACACATGCACATGTGTATGCACACACATGCGCACACACACACACACACACACACACACACACACAGGCACAAGGACTGACATACACACACTCCCACACAAGGGCACATCCACGCACACACACACACACACACACACACACACACACACACACACACTCTTTGGCAAGTGAAATAACCAGAGACTACGGCTTAGAAGGGCCTTTTACGGAGAATTGCGTGGAGAGGAAGTAATACACTTACAGCAGAAAGCCCCAGCACAGCGCTCTTAAACAGGCTTTCACAGTGCTTTACAGTGCAGGCGTTAATGCAGAAAATGTCAATGTTACACACACTGTCACCCTTCATTTCTGAGTTATTGCAGCTGCGGATCACACTAAGTCATTCATGCCTGCCCCCCCCCCCTTCTGTGGCCAAAGTCACACACAGCATAACTCAGCCCCCCCTTTTATGGTAGTTATAAATCCTGTAAATGTTATCAGCTGTATCCAGCACGCTGGTGGACGATTCGCTCCAAAGCTCTCCCTTTGATTCGGCCAGACGCCTCGGAGAGCGGAGCGTCGTTCTTGCTTCGGGTTTCACGCTTACTCCGAGGGGGAATCCAGCGAGTCAAAATATTTGCTGGCCGGGTTCCACACAGCGCTGCAGCCTGTCGTCCTCTGAACCCAGCGAAACCCAGCGAGCAGCTTTTCTGGACAAATGGTTACGTGGTGAGCGATTACACACAACCGGTTTAGGGCGCGCCTTTGTTTTAAGAGAATGCTGGATGAAGTTTATGCAGCGTCTTGCAGCCTATAGAGTACAGAGATCAATTAAGATTGGAGGAGATCTGTACAAACAAGCGCAGCGAGTGGCCCTTGTGCAAAGGTCAGTGCGTAGAGTGTGTATAACGATGGGCTGCGTGTGTCATCTGATTTTAATATGCTATTTAAACACCCAGCTCTACGTATGCACCTGCGTGGATTAAAAAAAAAAATTTGACTTGTGAGTAAATCCTGGCCAACCCCAATCTCATTCATCATTAATGATGAGGGGAGTAGGATAGGGGGTCAGTAGTTAACTTGGAGGGACAGATGTGAAGTATTTTAGACTTTTGCAGTTGCGGTTTAGCGTTTGGACTGTGCGGTTTAGCGTTTGGACTGTGCGGTTTAGCATTTGAACTCTGCAGGTCTTTTTTAAGGATGGTGCAGCTGCTGGCCCAGCACCCCACCACGTGGCCCCAGGGGGTCCCCAGGCGATGCTTCCGACACCAGAGCTGAGCGCGAGCAGGGCACAGCTCCCCCCCTCCCCCCTTCCTGACGGGAAATCGTTATCCGGTCCGCCGAGCAAGACGGATCGGCGCTGCTCTCCCACCTGACAGCGCCTCCAAATTGGCACGTTTGGGCAGGGCTGGGGTGGGTGAGGGGGGGGGGGCGAATCCCCCTGGACATCCCAGTGCATTCTGGGAGCGATGACGAGGGAGGGTGGAGGGGTAGCTATAATTGGAGCAGACAGTATGCTTGCAGGAGCTGCGTAGTGCAGGGGTGCGGCAGACGAGGTGTGCCACCCGTCTATTTTAGGGACGGGGGGGGTGAAAGGTTATTTAGATTTGTCATTCCAAGGACGGCAAGGTTCCCAGAAAGGGGGGGGGGGCGTCTGAGGGGGTTTGGTGACGGGCTGGCGGGGGTGGATTAGGTGGATGTGTGTGACCCACATGCTGTGCCCCTGTGACTTGCTGGCAGGAAGTACCACGGCTATTTCTGCCCAGGAGGGAGGCCGGGTGGGGGAAAAGGAGAGAGGGAGAGAGAGGTAAAGAGAGGGAGAGGGAAGGAGAGACAGAGAGGGAGAAAGGGAGAAAGGGAGAGAGAGAGAGATTGAGAGTGAGTGAGAAAGGGGGATAGAGAGGGAGAAAAAGGAAGAGAGACGGGGAGAAGGGGAAAGGGAGGGACAGAAGGAGGGAGAGGGGGGAAATGTAGAGAGAGACAGAGAGGGAGAAAGGGAGGAGTGATGTGAAAGAGTAAGGGGAAAAGTTGGGGAGTTGGGAGATTTTCCGAGGATAAATCACAGAATGGAGAGCTGCCGCACGGAAGCGTTGTGGTCAGTTTGGAGTTGGGCTCTGAGTCTCAGGGCACTTTGTAATTATTAATGAGCAGCTGTGTTTTAACGGCGGTGCAGTACGGCTGAAAGACCTCGCCTCGGTCCCATTTCTGACAGCAGGAAGCAGGAAGAGGAGTTACATTACCAAGGAAAGTCCCCATCCACAAGACTCTTTTCACAAAATCTATGTCACAGACCAACCTGCCCAGTAACCTGAGCTGCATCAACACAAGAACTGTCTGTAACAGGAGCCAAACACCACAGAACCCAATGCTACTCAAAAACTCAATACTGATGCTCAGAACACAAGGCAGCAACTTAACACTGCAGCCCCGAATACCAAAGACCAGCTCAACCACTGTACAACAGCATGAATGTTACAGAGCAACTGAATACTATATGCTGCACTGGACACCAAAAAGCAGCTCAACCTGCTGAATTACCTGAACACTGCAGGACTATGGCAGTGTTCATAGTGTAAAACAGCTGTAAGGAGCAACTAACCAAAAGGTTTCTGGTTTGATTCCCTGCTGGACCACTGCTGCTGTACCCTTGGGCAAGGTACTTAACCCACAATTACTTCAGCGATAATTCGGCTGTATAAACAGATAAAGTTGTAACCTATGTAATTTGCTCTGGATGAGAGCGTCTGCTAAATGCCAATAATGTAATGTAAGGCTAAATGACATGCAGCAACTGAATGATCCTCTGCAGAACACTACACAGATCACTCAACACTACCACACAAACTTTGGCAGCTTGAGTTTGAACTGAAGCTTGCTGGGGTCTTCGTTGAAGCGTTACCAGTGGTGTGAGCATAGAATTCCCAAATTCTTCGAAAAATTCTCATTGTAATGGCAAGAGGAATTATTGTATATCCCAGAGTGCTTCCAAAGTAAGACGGCATTCTGCAGTAAAGCAGAATCTAGAAATGACGGTTCAGTTTCGTTGACAGTTCTGTCTGTAGTCATTCTTATGTAGGATTTGGGCTGTTAGTTCAGAAGGTTTGCGTGCACAGCTCCACCAGTCCTGAAAGGAACTTCCTAAATTTACTTATCATTTCCTTACTAATTTCCCTAGAAGAACGGGGTAGGTAAAAACACATGAGTATGAGTGCGTGTGTCTCCGTCACCACAGAGTCTCACACAGACACATAACCTAAAGAGTGGCTGCATATATAATGTGACTCTGGTCATTAAGTCAGAGAGGGAAGTGATAATTTACGCTTTGGGAAATCTGTTTAACTGGAATATACTAAAAGTAAGACAGATCTCGTATGGTACAATTATCGCTTGGTTACGCTCCATAGCAGTGCAAGAGGGAACGCCTTTTTTTATTTGTTCCGTTTTCGGCTCCGCTGCCCCAGTGCGTCATTTCGGGGGAACACAGCTCCACACCTCCTTTCCTGGTGTTAAGAGCCGCTTTGATTGTCTTGGCTGGCACTGTTCGGTGGAGAGGTGATGCAGTCGTGTCTCTCGCCCGGTCTGACGCTCGAGGCTGCGAGTTTAAACACAGAGCTCCGTTTCCTGCCACACCTCATGCTTCCTGTTCTGCGGTGAAGGAGCCGTGTGAGAGAGGGCAACGACGAAGCCGTTCACGTGGAGGTGGCTCTCTCACACACATACACACACGCACGCACACACTCACAGCTCCAAGGACAGAGGCGTCTCTCACTCACACACACAGACACTCGTAGCCCGGAGGACAGGGGTGTCTCTCACTCACACACACACACACTCACAGCCCCAAGGACAGAGGCGTCTCTCACTCACACACACAGACACTCGTAGCCCAGAGGACAAGGATGTCTCTCCCTCACACACACACACACACATACACACACACACACACACACACACACACACACTCAGCCCCAAGGACAGGGGTGTGTCTCCCTCACTCACACACACACACACCCACACACACACACACACACACACACACACACACACACACACACACACACACACACACACACACACT
Source organism: Megalops cyprinoides (assembly GCF_013368585.1). NCBI lineage: Eukaryota > Metazoa > Chordata > Actinopteri > Elopiformes > Megalopidae > Megalops > Megalops cyprinoides. The sequence goes on along the minus strand of NC_050591.1, from coordinate 32,259,881 downwards.
CACAGCCCAGAGGACGAGGGCGTCAGTCCCACAGCACTCCTGCAGAGGCCCGTCGCTGGCCTCATCAATTCTTCATAGGAATCGATGTAAAGTAGCGTATTGATCCACTCTGACTCTGTCAGCCGAGCGCGGTGTGGCCGGCGAGGTCGATGGGGCAGAGCACCTTCTGAATGTAAAGCTTTCACCAGCACCCACTCTGCTGTCTGTACCTCCATCCTTCTGCCTCTGCGCTCTGTATTATTTATCCCTCCAGAGTTTTACACAGGATCAATGTAACTGATCTCTCTTCTTTTCTTCCCCCTCTTTCTCTTCCTTTCCCTCACCTCTTCATGTCTTCCCCAATACCTGGCTGGACCCCACCTCTCTCTGACTTCACCTCTCTCCCAACTTTCTCCCCCTCGCTCTTCTCTTCCTCTCCTTCTCTCACCTCTTCCTTATTTCTCTACACCTCTCTTTCTTTTTCCCCCCTGTCTTTCCCCTTGTGTAACTCTTCTGTTCACAATTTTTCCACACTCCCTTCTTTTCCGGGATCATTTTTCTCCTCTCTTACTCCCTCTTTCCTCTTCTCCTGCTCCTCTCTCCCTTTCTCTCACTCCCTCTGTCTCACTCTGGCTCTCTCCCTCTCTCCTCTCCCTTCTCCCTCCCTCTTTCTCCCTCTCTCTCTTTCTCCCTCTCTCTCTCTCTCTCTCTCTCTCTTTCTCTCTCTCTCTCTCTCTCCCCTCTACCTCCCTGTTTCCCTCTCTCAGTGGAGCCCAAGGTGTACGTGTCGGCAGGCTCCGCCCCCCTGCTGGACGGCGGGAACGAGACGGTGGTGGCGACCTGCACGGCAGAGCGGGGCCGGCCCCCGGCCGATGTGTCCTGGGAGTCGCAGCTGTTTGGCCGCTCCGAGGTGCGCGAGCAGGACGAGCCCAACGGCACCACCACCACGCAGGTGCGCTACACCTGGGCGCCCAACCGCCACTCCCAGGGGCACACCCTCACCTGCGTGGTGCGCCACCCCGCCCTGCAGACGGAGTTCCGGATCCCCTACGTGCTCAACGTGCAGTGTGAGTGTGTGGGCGGGGCAGGGGGCGGGGGATTGCGGGGAGGGGTGTGGCATGGGGTGGGCAGGGGTGTGGTAAGGAGTGGGGTATGGGGCAGGGCACGGGTGGGGCAGGGGGTGGGATAGGATACCCTGTCTCCTCAAAATCCTGTGATCTGTGAATGGGACTTTGCTCATCAGGGATATTAAACATTCAGTTACAATATTTAAATACTATAACAGCAGTTACAATACTATATTTAACCTCTGTGAAAGCAACACTTACAATATAATATTTAACCACTATAGCAGCATTTTCAGTGATATTTCCCCATTTGTAAATGGAATTGCTTTCAAAATATCAGTGCAGGAAGAAGCCGGTTCAAGGCAGGCCTAATTCCCCCGCTCAGGTAGGGATCTCAGTATTGCATGAAAATTATTTTCAGAAATTTGCAGAATTTATCATTCCTGATGAGGGTGTGGGAGTCGGCCATTAAGAATCGCTTACACCAGCTACATCACTGTGGTAAAATTACCTTAAATGCCCAAAAGTAACAAATGAGAAAGGACTGGTCTGCTGGCAGCGGGCCAATCATCACGTGTTGTGGAGGACGCCTGTTCTCTTCTGCAGCTTCGCCTCAGTACGCCGCTGTCCAGACAGCGGGCCGTGGTAATTAGAGACAGCCCTTTAAGTCCTCTGTCAGAGAGCACGCTACATAAAGATGCCTATTTTATCTCTGCAGAGTATGCGAAAACAAGATCACCTCCCTCCCCTTCTCTCTCTCTCCCTCCCTCCCTCTCTCTCCCACTCTCTCTCTCTCCCTCTCTCTCCCACCCTCTCTCGCTCTCTGACCACGTCCCCACTTCCCCTCTCTCTCATAAAAGGCCCATTAAACGGTCATTTTAATGTTATGGTCATTAATGCGTGTTTCCCTGCGACGGTCTCCGTTTGCAGTGTTATAGTGCCGGTTAATGAAGGCGTTTTATAAAAATAATGATCGAGTTGCAGCTGCCTCAGTGGGAAGAACAGGATGCAGAAGGAGAAAGAGGAGGAAGCGGGAGAGAGAGCGAGAAAGTGAGAGGGAGACGGAGAGAGAGAAAGAGAGAGGGAGACGGAGAGAGAGAAACAGAGAGAGAGGGAGGCTTCCCAGCTCGTTAAAGCGCACCAGCTCCAGCCACACGGTCGACAGGTTTGAAAACGTGCAGAAGAACACAGTTCCCTCCCCCTCACCCGTGACGCTGCCGTCGTTCCTGCTTGCGGAACGTCTCAAAACCGATCCGCACCCTGGATGTTGCCACTCCGGGGGTTTGAGGTCAACCGCCGCTTTAAAGCCTGTCGCTTTAAAGCTCCTCATTACCCTCGGAGGGGTGGAGGGTGACATCACAGCCCTGAGGCTCTAACCTCCATGGCGGTCCGTGTGTATCTCTCCCCCTGAAGCCCAGGCCCCTGTCCTAATTTTGTCCCTCTTTTGTTGGGTTTCATTACGGTTTCCTTTGTTACCTCCCCAAACCCTAATTTTTCACCCGGGCCCTGGGAACCCCTCAGTCGGGCCCTGAAGGTGCTGTGCTTTTGCGCGCTGTTTCCCATTAGAGGACTCCGCTGGTGAGGCAGAGCACAGCAGATGTGCGAAATGAGGAACAGCTCGAGGCGCTGTGAGGAGACAACGTCACCCGATTCATCAAGCCTGGGATTCAGGCCGAGATCAGAGCCAGTCAGGGTGTCTGAACCGCTTCTCGCGGCGTTGCTCAGGAAACGGCATCATGATTTGGTTTGTCTGTAACGGGTGGTTTAAGTGCAGGGGATCTTCAGTGTTTGGTGATAATGCTGAGCTCAGCTGGGACGCGGTGGGGGGTGTTTGGGTGGTTTTGGATAGGCTCGCGAGTTTGAACAGGAGGTGCTCCGTCTGTTGCAGACGCCCCGGACATCGCGGTGTCGGGTTACGACGGGAACTGGTTCGTGGGGCGGGAGAACGCCAGGCTGCAGTGCAGAGCCAACGCCAACCCTCCGGCCCACTACTTCAGCTGGAGCAGGTGGGTCCCGCAGGGCCTGTGCTTACACCCCACACACTGAGCCCAAATCTGTGCTTACACCCCACATACTGAACCCTCACCCCTGCTACACCCCACACACTGAGCCCAAATCTGTGCTTACACCCCACACACTGAACCCTCACCCCTGCTACACCCCGCACCCCTGCTACACCCCACACACTGAATACCCCACATACTGAGCCTGAACCCCTGCTACACCCCACACACTGAGCCCAAATCTGTGCTTACACCCCACACACTGAGCCCGAACCCGTGCTACACCCCACACATTGAGCTGGACAGTGTGACATAGAACCTCTCAGAATTGAGTGTTCCTCTTCTACCATTTTACCTCTCACCCTGTATGCCAATCCCAAAAACCTGGGTTAAAATCAGACAGTATTATTGTGTGTGTCTGTGTATATAATATATGAGACTACTGTGCTGCATCTCCTTCCAAGTAACCCCGCACTAAATGTGAAAGAGTAGTTAGTGCTTTCTTAAAGTAGTGGAGAAGCAGCTTATTCAGAGGGAAAAGGAAAGGTTGATGAGTGTCACAAACATAAGAATTATGACCATAAAAGTAATGAAGAGTGGGGAAGAGAAGAGAAGAGTGACGATTTTATTCCGACCCCGCAGGTTGGAAGGGCCACTGCCGGAGGGCGTGGAGATGGTGAATAACAGCCTGGTCTTCACTCGCCCGCTGGAGCTTAACGACTCGGGCGTATACAGGTGCGAGGCTCGCAACGACCTGGGCATGCGGAGCAGGGAGATGCACATTCGCATCCAAGGTGAGGAGAGACCCCCCCCCCCCCGGCCTTTCCCACTGTGCCTCTCCTCTTTCTCTCTTCATCTTTCTTTCTCTCCCTCTCTCTCCCTCTCTCTCCCTCTCTCTCTCTCTCTCTCTCTCTCTCTCTCTCTCCCTCCATGTCTTTCTCTGTCTGTCTTCCCCCCCTCTGTTTCTCCCGTCTTTTTGCCCGCGGCAGTGGTGTCGGGCTGGGGGAGTACAGCGGAGCGCTTTGATGATCACCTCAACGCTCTACCTCCCCTGCTCTCGTGGTGACGTCAGATGTTGGTCTGGCTCGGAGCAAAGCGCAGCACAGAATCGCCCCCTCGTTTAAAGCGTGACTCACCCCACCCCACCCCCAGCCCCGTGCTCGGGACTGCAGCTGTGACTGGCGTGGATGTGTTTACTTATTTATCTGCTGGGTTTGCGCTGCTGACCACAGGTGCTGGAGTCTCTGTTTCCACGCTCACTGCGATACCGTGTGGAGAGGAACTCCTATAATCGAGTGGGATTTTTAATTCGTGTGACAGCTGTAGTCAGTTTCCCCCGCTGAATGGAGAGTGGTGGTGGGCAGTTCGCTTCATTTTAGTGAACCGATTCTTTCGAACAGTTTGAGAAGCTGAACCGCGGTTTTGAGTTTTGACTCCTGTTGCACTTCTGGTACGTTTCCTCACTAGTTTCTTCAGCTTACGGCACTCGCTGAATGCAAAAGGCATACAAATCTAATGTTAAAAAAATAACTACTCAAACTTTGTATACTTTCAATAAAGCTATTTATTTCTTCTTTGCTAATGTTCCCACGTAAGCTGAGCCACAAGTTCGGGTAGACTCGTGTACTGCATGAACCATCAAACTCAGGTTTTCGAACTCGAGCTGTCCAAGTTCGAACTCGTGCTTTCGAACTCGAGTTTTCGAACTCGAGCTTCCTGGCTACAGAGCTGCAGAAGGCTGATGGTCAAGACACTAAAGCGGTTTAACTAAATTCAGATCCTTTAGCTTGCATTACAAAAACTAAAAATAATTACTTCACTGGGGTAAATTTAGGTAATTAGTCTATTTTCTTAAGAGGTGACCGGCTTCCAAGGTTTCCGACAGATTGCATGCAGTTGACTGGGAGCAGCTGAATTAGAAAAATGGAACGACTCAGTTGTGCTGGTGAACTGGTACGAACAACTCGCTAAAAAGAGTCATTCAAAAAGAGCGACTCGTTCGTGAACTGCACACCACTAATAATTACCCACATTCGTTCACAAGTCTACCAGACTGCATGTTAACGTGGGCTTGAGTCTTGTTTTTAATTTTTAAGCTTCCTTTGGCAATTATTTATACCGAAGCATAGAAAGCTGACCTCATTTTAGGAACCAGGCCTGATGTTTTTAAATGACTTTACTTGTCAACAATGGTTGTCCCTTCCTGTCAGTGGAGTACGTGCTGAACTGAGCTCGGAGCCGGGGCAGTTGTCCCCAGACGTCCACCGGCTGCCAGTTCTCTGTGCCCTGCTGTAAGAGGACTGGCCATGAAAGCGCGCTCTGTTTAACGTTGCGTTGTCTGTCGAGGACCGTCAGTCAAGAGCACACAACCTTGACGGGGGGAGATTACGGCCCCCGGCTCGTGAAACATTCACCAGCATGTTCACTTGTATTTGTTCTACCTTTTTTCCCTGCCAGTCAAATTGAGCTGTGATCATCGACTCGATGGGTGCCCCTGTATGTGTGTGCATGCACGAGTGTTTATGGGGCGGCAGTGTAGCGTAGTGGTTAAGAAGCAGGACTCCTGACCAATAGGCTACCAGTCCAATTCCTCTGGGTAAGGGACTTAAACCAGAATTGCCTCAGTAAGTATCCAGCTGTATAAATGGATAACATTGTAAAAAAGAAAATGTAATTGATCTAAATCACTCTGGATAAGAGTGTCTGCTAATTGCCAATAATGTCATGAAATGTATGTTTTGTATGTACATATGTGGGTGCAAGCACGCATACATGTGTGCATGTGTTTCAAAGTGAGAATTCGTTTGCGCCTGTCTTTTCAGTCTGTCTGGGTACTGTGTAGTGTTCTCAACAGTTTGTCTGTCTATCTGGCGTTATACACTTGCCATACTTTATACATTTGTTTCTGTGTGTTTCTCTGGTTTTTCTGTAAATTAAATTTGCTTTCATGGTTTAGGCTCGGCCTGCCTATGGGTAGTCAGTCATGGGATCGAGTCCAGGATGAACAAGAATGTGTTTATTTTGCTGATTTGCACAATAACATGTAGTCATTTAGGCACAGCTTTAGTGTTCTGATAGCTCTTGTGTGTTTTGGGGTTTTAAGGTCACTTTGCCAGGCTTTGATGTGGATGAGCACATCTTGCTTTGTTCTGGGAACGGTTTATGTTAAGAAAGCGTCACCCGAGCTCCAGCTTTCTGCGTGTTAGCCGTCTCTGTACGTCTCCCCGGCTGTCTCTCTGCTGGAGTAGCGTACGGTGGTGAGAGCGACTCTGCACAGGGTAAACCAACACGACGCCCCGGAGCCGTGGCCAAACCTAAAGATCTGGCAGGTCTCTCGCAGTGTGGGGCCTGCTGCAGACGCTGCTTTGGGGGAACGCACAGCAATTTCACATAAGCTCCTTAATTCTCCTCTTTATTCATTTGGCCACAGCGTCGCTCTGAAGGCATGGAAAAAGGGGAAACGCGATCCTTTCGACTCTATATATTTTCGTTTCTTCCATTTGATCCGTATCCAAACACACTGACGGCAATTTTTGGAAGTGTTCTGTGGCTCCTTTTTTTTTTTTGTCCTCCTTGTTTCTCAGCAAAAAAAAAAAAATAAAAAAGCTGGAAGCCTCCCAGACCAGGCTGTCACTCTCCATCTGTGCGCGGGTGAGGCTGGAGTCGCGTGTTCAGCAAAGACGCAGCTGACACACTCTGCCCGACACACTCTGCCCTGGTAGCGCTCCCGGCGAGCAGCTGACACACTCTGCCCTGGTAGCGCTCCCGGCGAGCAGCTGACACACTCTGCCCTGGTAGCGCTCCCGGTGAGCAGCTGACACACTCTGCCCTGGTAGCGCTCCCGGCGAGCAGCTGACACACTCTGCCCTGGTAGCGCTCCCGGTGAGCAGCTGACACACTCTGCCCTGGTAGCGCTCCCGGCGAGCAGCTGACACACTCTGCCCTGGTAGCGCTCCCGGCGAGCAGCTGACACACTCTGCCCTGGTAGCGCTCCCGGCGAGCAGCTGACACACTCTGCCCTGGTAGCGCTCCCGGTGAGCAGCCGACACACTCTGCCCGACACACTCTGCCCGACACACTCTGCCCGACACACTCTGCCCTGGTAGTTCTCCCGGCAAGCAATTAGCCAGCCTTTTGTGCGCCAGCTGTGGGCTTCGGTCGCGCGGTGTCACACGCTGCGTTCCCCGCGGGGGTCTCTCCGTGGGGGTCTCTCCGCTAACTGTCGCTCGGTGCTCCCTGTTGCTGCGCAGCCCCCCCCCCCCCAGGTGTCTCCGTGGCCCTTTTGGGACAGGGGTGCAGGTGCGGGCAGGTCTTGCCCCCCCCCGGGGGAGAGTGCGGCTTCCCAACACTGCCGTCCTGGTGACCTTGAGCTGCCTCTCCCCCCACATCCCGCTCCTTTGCCTTCATTATTTAGTGGGGCCGTGCATTTTAAATTGCAGTATTCGCTGTCTCGGTCGACTGCAGACCTGCAGAGAAACATGCTTGTATGCATTAGAAGTGACTGCCTGATAGCAGTTGATAACTGACAAATGGCAGCAGTGTGGCGGAGTGGTAATGTGTAGGTCTCGTAACCCAAAAGGTTGCCGGTTCGACTCCCTGCTGGGGCACTGCCATTGTGTCCTTACCCCAAAATTCCCTCGGTAAATATCCAGCTGTATAAATGGATAATCTGCAAAAGTTGTTACGTATGGAAGCCGCTCTGGATAAGTGTCTGGTAAATGGCAGTAATGGAATGTAAATGAGTGCAAATGTGGGCCACGCCTTGCTTGGATGTTGCTGTCCCGTGGTCGCAGGGTGTGTTTTTTCTCGGAGAGGTCTGATTTTGTTCCCTGGCATCTGGAAGCAGGCGGGGAAGGTGGAAGGTAGGCTGGCCGCAGGGGTCAGGAGGAGGTCTGCGGCTCAGCGGGAGGCTGAAGCAGCAGCCTGCTCTATCGATCCCCCCGCACTTCACCTTCTCGCGTGACTTCCCAGAGTCCTCAGCAGGACAGGGAGCCGAGGCACATGTGTGCACGCACATGCACATACACCTGTGCATATACACATACATACACACACACTGTGCTGATCAGTAATCGTGAATCTGTGGTGCCTTCTTCTGTGTCCCAGTTCTGCTGTTCTTTAATCTTTTACAACGGATTAAGCCATCTCCTTGAAACTGGCATACTCAGTATCAGATATCAGACTTTATTGGTCAAGTATGCTTTTACACATACGAGGTATTTGACTCCAGTTCCAGTGTCTCTCATAGTGCGTTCATACAATGATTTTCAAGGTGACAACCACAAATAAAAATACCCTTCGACATTGTTGATGTAAAATGGAAAAGGTGTCAGTGATCTTTAAAGGGTTAAGAAAAATCAAAGACCTCACCCAGGAAGTGGATAAATACTTACCTGGTGTTCATGTGGAATTCTGAAGAGAATATGTCTTGGGGCAGACAAGAAGCCACTCCCTTTTCCTGAGAAACCCCACCTCCTTTTCAGCCATTGCTCCTCCTTTTCCAGTGTAGTTCCTCCCCCTTGTAGGAACTGTCCTTTTTCTCCTTAGTTCATACTCCTAACAACTAGCTTGTGTTTGTGTCCCAAGAAAGTCCTGTCTCCTCCTCTTTGCGCTCTGATAGAAATCAATGTCTCTAATTGTGTCTAGATATCTATCACAGTTTCTCCACTCCCTCTCTTTGCCTCTCAGAGACAAAGAAGAAGCAGAAATGCTTCCCCATTTGTAATTTTAACAACAGTTGCAGGTTTCTTTTTCTCAGTTTCCCCTGTAGATGCATAGGCTACTTAATTATGAATAACGCTGTGTTTTGTGAGAGATTGTGAGCGTTCTATCTTTATTTATTTATTTTTTCCATCATGTTCACATCTTTTGCCAGAGATAGTTATCTGAGAGCAAACCTGGAACTGTTGTCCCTGTAGACGGAAATGAAGTCCAGTATTGTGTTCATTTGGTCTGTGTGCATTCATATCAGTCCCTTTTTAATGACCTAGTTGGCATTGACATTCTGTGCTTTTCTCTGTCTGTCCATCCCTTCTTTCCCACCCTCCCTCTCTCTCTCTCCACCCCCTCGCCCCCCCCCCCCCCCCTTCCCATCCCGTCCTGTACCACCCCTCCCTCCCATTAGATCCTCCCTCCACCACTGCCCCCCTCCCCACCACCCCCGCGCCTGCCTCCGCAGACTCCTCCTCCAGCACCCTGCCCAATAAGAGGCGCGCCCAGTTCAGCTCACCGACGCTGGCCTCCCTACCGGACGGCACCCTGGGCACCATCGTGGGCGGGGCCGTGGGCGGGGTGCTGTTTCTGGTGCTGCTGCTGGTGCTGGGCGGGGTGTGCTACATGAGGCAGCGCCGGACCTTCCGGGGTGACTACTACACCAAGCAGTACCTGGGCCCGTCCGACATGCAGAAGGAGTCGCAGCTGGACGTGCTGCAGCCGCACGAGCTGCAGGAGGTATACGGTGACGGAAAGGGCAGCCAGCAGGACCTCAAGCCCAAGCCGGCGGGGGACGGGATCTACCCCGACTACCCGCCCGACCGCAAGGACAGGGAGGAGTGGGGCGACACGGCAGCCAACAGCACCCGCCGGGTCCCCAGGGAGGACGGCTTCTTCCCCGACCGCCACAGTCCCAGCCCCCACGGCATGCACCAGAGGGGGCCGTCTGCTCCCGTGCACACCCCCGCCGTCAACAACGGCTCCCCCTACCTGCCGGAGGACTGCTATGACAACGGCACCGACAGCGACTACGTGTCCCACCTGGACGGGTCCGTGATCTCGCGCAGGGAGTGGTACGTCTGAGAGCGGGAGGAGAAACCAGTCTCCGTGCGGAGGGACACAAATGATGACTACAGAACTGCGCAATGCTAAAAAAGGATAAATAGATTACTAAATAGATGCAATGGAACAAAAAAGACAATTCAAAACAAAAAGTGAAAAAGGCAGGTTTTTCTTTTTCCTCCCTCACTTTTTCGGTAAAACTTTAGAGGGTCATATTTAATGGATCAAACTCTTTGACAGTACCTCCAGCTCCCAGGGACAACCAGGCCAATGGATTCGAACTGCAATGTGGCACTTCAAGGGACAAGTGCTGTCTGGAATTGTTTTCGACTATCATTATCTTTCAGCTTAACCGGGGAGTGGTTAGCGCAATCCTGCCAGGGCAGCTCCTGTCTACGCTGGTAATGTGCCTGGTGCATCAGTGTTACATAGGAATGTTAACAAAAGAGAAAAGAAGACACTCCAGAGAGATAAAGCAAAAATTTCTCCCTCATTTTCCTTCTGCTGGTGAGCTCACAATGCCACAGTATTCTCATTTTCTCGCTGTCAGCAAAGAAAACTGTCACTATATTCACAAAACAAGACGGTGTGAATGATGTGTCAGTTGAATTATGCTTTAAGCAGTGAGCTAAACTGCTACTGTTAAAGGTTGTCTAGGTGATTTGTAACCTTGGAAAGGGGTTAACCAGATAAGTTTCTAACCATTATTCACATCCCTGACATAACATATGGGATTTGAATGTTTTTTTTTTTTCTTTTTTTTTTTTTTTCTTTTACAATGCAGAATTACATACGCACTAATGTTGCGTGTCACTTCATCATTAACTGCGTTAACTAAAAAAGGAAGGTGGAGACCTGTTGTTCCTATGAGAGGAAATTCCTACCGATGCGCCCTTTTTGATTCTGGTGTTTGGAGGAGAATGGGAGCAGGTCAGAGTTTTAGGGAGAGGGAGGGCAGGTGTGGCCACCACACGGTCAGACCGAAGCTCCTCACCATCTGCTACCTGGGAGCCCGAGGCCTGGATGCTGTTAGCCATCCTCACAGAGATTCACTGCACGCTTCACAGCACTGCTGAGTGAAGAAATGAGATTCCCGGGTCTTCTGTGCCAACAGTTCACAGTTTAATGGGGCTCGTCTCTGACGCTGTGGCCCAGTGTGCACAAGTACTCCTGGTAGGGGAGAGTTAGCCCTCCTTAGCGCTTAACTGTAACTAGAATATTCTTTCTGAGGCTGCCATAAATAGTAACCATCAACAATTATTACCAGCTGTGCACAGAATACTCTCAAAATTTCAATTACTGTTTTTTTTTTTTTTGCCCACCCCCACGTCAAGGTTTTGGTTCCAGCAGAGGAGCTCTGTATAAGCTCAGGCAACCCCTTGAGAGCCAAGCTGTGGAAATTTTTTTAAACATCTTTTTATAATTCCGTGTAGGGTAAAGAGGGAGACTGTAAAGCGAACGTTAAAAAACACTGCCGGTGTGAGCGTTCTGGCAGCAGAAGGGTTAACTGGGCCTGTGGTGGACCCAGAAGGCTGCTGGTCGTCAGCCAGAGGTTTGCCTGTTTGTTGTGGTTCGTGTGGGAAGAGAGCATCCCTCGCCTTTTTAATTTGGCTCTTTATTCTTTTTTTCCCCCTCTACCTCTTCCCCAGCTGCCCTTCCCCTCCCAGCCCTCTGCCCAGAAGTTTAAGATGTCCCAGAATAAACTGCTTGCATCTGAGACGCATCGCACATCTGTTGAATGGGCAGCCCAAGCCCAATGTCAAAGACAGGCCCTCGCTTCAAACCTTAAACTGCTTCCTTTCATTTTTCACTCTGTGAACTGAGTTAGCGATCCGCCTCGGTAATGTGTGGATCCACCGGTCATGTGCTCTTGCATGTCAGCTTAGCGGCTCTAAACATTCAGATGCTGAGCAGACCCTTTAGGAAGTGGAGTCAGTGACAGTCAAATGACTGGTGCGACATTTAATGGTTTTAGTTTCCGCTCAGAAACTCACCCAGACCACCTGATAGGTTTGCGTATAACAGATTGGAGGTCCCTGTCGTGTGTGTGTGTGTGTGTGTGTGTGTGTGTGTGTGTGTGTGTGTGTGTGTGTGTGCGCGCGCGTGCGCGTGTGTGTGTGCGTGTGTGTGCGCGCGTGCCTCTGGCTGTGGAAATGAATGTGAGTCTGGTCTGTTGTTAGTCCCCTTACACCAGAGAGAGAGGAATACTTCCACTCCACCCCAGAGACAGTCTTCTCCTGGCTATAGCTGGGATAGTTCCTGTCTCCTGCCTGCAGACACAAGAAGAAATGTAAAGAGGTTTTTAAAATGTTGTGGGGCGGTCAGCATCATACCATTTCTGAGCTACATGGGTGATGAGCAGTTATAAATGGACGCTACAGCAAGCATATCTCTTCACAAGTAACCTGTTAATGAAGGTCATGTCTGTTGATACTTATCCAGATAAAAATATACTGTATGCCATACTTACAGATGTGAGAGGTTGCATTTGTTTACAACTGACTTGCCATTTTTTGGCAATGCTTGATTTTGTATTTAGGTTATGTATTCTTTAGGTTGGAAAGAGATTAAATTAATTTGTGCCTTTTTTTTTATCTATTGATGTGCACGTGTATGTAAATATGTGTATGAGCGTAAGTCATACAGGGAAGGCTAGCATTGTCAGTGTGACTGGGTTGTCAGTGATTTCGGGTTCAGTATGTTATTTCCTGCCTTCGTCTCTGGACAGCACCTTCCGCATCGTATCTTTTGTTGTTTGTTTTTTTTTTACTTGCAAAATTGAAATGGATCGACAGGCTGACTTCATGTTTGGAAAGGTGCACTATGGAAGGAGAACATGCAGATTTGTTCGGTAATTACTGATAAACAAGAGACATAATCATAGTCATAATAATAGTAATGATGCTCATTTTCTGTATCTGCTTTTTGGTGGTGTAATGAGGTCAGGGATTTTAGATTAATGCCTTAAAAGGGAGGATCATAAAACAAAAAAATCAGCTTTATTTGTTGAATCATTATCATTTAGAGGGGAAGAAAGATGCTCCAATTAGCTAAATGTTATGGGAGGGTGTTCTGGATGCACTTTTTTCTGGAAAATGATTTCTGCTGTCAATATCAGTACATCATATTTATACTCCTTAATACTGTAATATAGGGACCTGTGTTTTTTTTTTTGTACATTTTTCCTTTTTCTTCTCACGAACATTAATTACACATTAAGATCACCCCGCCATAGTTCCTGCACCTGAGAGAGGGCACAGTTAAAGGTACACACAATCCTCTGCTACACGTGCAAGCCAGTGCTACTACTTTCCACACTACAAGTCCCACAATGCCCCGGGAGGCAGACGCTGAGTGGAGGATAGACAGGTCCTGCTGTTTCAGTAAGTGTTACACAGCTGAGTGAAGAGCATGAGGAGGGAATGGCTGACTTACCCCCCCTATCAGCAGCTGAACAAAGCCACCTTCTTCCGATGCTCTTGGACTTTATCCACACTGGTGGATGACACAGCCAGTTTTGAACCCTGGTTGTAGGGCACCGCTGGCACTGAGAACAGGTGCCTTTACTGCCTCAGCCACTTGGGAGCACCTTCGCTTGTGTTTTATTCTCCCTTAAAGCCATGTTGTAGACAGAGAGGTTAGTAAATGCCTTATCCTCTTGCACAGACATTTGTAACACCCAAGTTACAATGCACCTGAAAAGCTGATTGAGTTTCACTGGAGATTCAAAAAGGAGACGCTGTAGAGTACAAGGGCGGCCAGAGCTGAAGTAAATATGTTTCTTTGTAAATATGCTGGCTGAGGGTTTTTTTTTTCTGTCACCGCTAATTAAGTATTTTGTTTTGTACACGGCCTGGCAAAGTTCACAGTGGGAAGCATCAGTACACCACCCCCATGTTAAATAAGAGGTGTTCTCCTGTTCTGTTTTTTGTTGTTTTTTGTATTACTCCTCCAGAGTTTATGTGATCACTTGTTTATTTTGTACATAAGAGCAATGTAAAAGATCAACTTCAGTGGAAAAAAGGATGGGAAACTATGGACAAATTAGCACATTCTTATGACACCTTTTGTTTGAAATAAAGCACCATTTTTTTTCTCTGACTCATATTTCTCTGATTGTTATTGCTTAAGTTTTTTTTGTGAGGTTGGGGGGCGGTCAGCACAAAACGACCATAAAGTTACACAAAACAGCTGAAACCCCCAAAGGAGTAATCGTATCAGGTACTGCAGTGCAGATGTGGTTGAGGACAGTCATCTGGAGGTGATCACCTGTAATTATGTTGACATAATTGTTAATGGTGTGTTGACACCCAGCTGGTCTCGGTTTACAGGCTTGGTGCTCTCAGCCATTGTGTGCACCTGCTACCAGTTACGTAAAACGTTAGCAATTGAATAACTTGTTTCAGGGCTGAAGTTTCTCTCTGAACAAACTGGGAACAAAAACAGGCAGAGAAGGTCTTCTGCTGTGTTACACCTAAGTGCACTATAAACATTTGCAAGCACTGCAGGCAGCTGCATTATGTTTCCATGTCTGTTTTAAATGTGGCTGTTGAATTTCTCCATCTCTGGGGTGTTTTATCTTTAGGTAGAGGCATCAATCCTCCGGTCTTTTTTTTTTTTTTTTTTTTTTTTTAAAGGAGTGAACCAGTTATGTCATCTGAAGTTGGGCTTCAACTTCATCTTTATTCTCCTGAAGCAGTGTTTCATCGAATGGTGTGTCGTATGCAAAGTAATACAATGTGATTTCAACAGGCAGCGTGTTCCCTGGTGTTCATGGGAAATGAAGTCCAGAGTGCTCTTTAACCTACCCTATGAGACTTCACCTTCCTTCAACACTGTTGCTGTATGAGCTGCAACCTCTGCTGTTGATGTCCCAGATATAGCTGTTGTGACTGCAAGCTGTTCTAGCAGAGCCCTGAGGAAGACAATATTGCCTCACTAGCAGGCTGTGTTGGGGATGCAAGCTAGCTAGCTCAAAACCTTCCGAATGCCATGAAAGGTAGCCTTCACAGTTTTGCTGTCTGTGAGTGATTTCTTTACAGGCTGTGTTCCATTTGGCGTGACTGAGAAGACGCTTGTTAGTATTATATCCCAAGGCAGACTGCCAGATAGTTAGCTGGAAACGTGATTCTCCTTTGTGTGTAGCAGGTTTAGCGAACTAACACACCACAAATCTGGCTCTCTCCTTGTTGAATACTGTACTTTTTGTGATTACATATAACTGCACAAGTTTTTTGTCGTATGGATAGAAGCACCTCTGCTATACTGCATGATACTAAACTGCATGAACAAAAGAGCTCACAACAAGCTTAAAGTTTAATGTATGTTCAGTCTACTCTTGAGAATAATTTGTATGTCTGTTTGTGCAGCAGAATACGAACCGTACCATAAGGAAACACTATTGTATGAACTGACCCATGGACCTAGTAAACTGTTACACCCATATGGGGTACAGTACCCCCTTAGCTGCCATTAGGCTCTTGGCTGCCATTTCTCTTTCTGTAAAATTAGCTGGGCAGCCCTTGCCTTCTGCCTGTATCTGTGTGTATGTGTGTGTATATGTGTGTGTTATTCTTTAGACAGAGGCTCTGGAGAGCATAGAACCAATCTACTCTCATTGTAATTCCTCTCGCTTTTGTTGTGCTGTGTTTCCCCCACTCGCCTTTCTGCCCGCTACCCGATTCGCCAGGCTCACACAGCCAAATCACCCTTCGTGTGTTCCAGATGTCCCCTCATACCCAAAACTTGGCCCAGCTCTCCCCCCTCGGCAGCCATTGATGGTGTCCCCATGGCAACCGCCTCATCTTGCGACCATTGCAAGGGCCACCTCTTCAGACAAGCCGTCCAGTACCTGCTTGTTCTCTGCCCCCCGCATGCAGGTGGGAGGGAGATTACCGTGGTGAACCGGGTTAAAGGGTCTAGTGAAGGACAATGGTAACAGAGCAAGAAATCAGGCAAAATAAAACACATCCTGCCAATCTGACTGCAGTTAAAAGAGAAGGAGTCTTTAATGGCCTGCCTGCTTTCATTACGGCCATGTAGATGAGACACATTTGAGCCTGTCTTTAATTATAGTGAACGACTTATCTTGGACACGCTGTGGTTTTGCCTCAAAGCAGTGACAGATTGGAAGGAAAATCGAATTAAAGAACCCAAACCAGATGTTGCACTAAAGATAATGGGTGGATTTTTTTTTTTATTGTTCATTTGAACAGTTGTAAGAGGACTTTATCAGGCACATTCCCAGGGGTGGGTAGGACACAGGGTCCGAACAGAAACCCTGCCACCTGAGATCCTGCCCTCAGGGTGGGGTGAAACCCCTCCCCTGAGCAGGTATCTCCATCACTGCCTTCATTTCTCTTTCTGACAGCCTGAGCACCTTTGACCCTCCGCACCTGTGGTCACCCATTACTGCCCCCTCAGGTCAGTGTGCCCTGCAGATTCCAGTCATCACCTGCTCCATCACCTTGGGAGCGAAAAGACCTGGGGCAACTGGGTGTGTCTATCGCACCTGTACTGTGATTGATGGGAAGGTCACTGGCCACCCACAAGACTGCCCCGCTGTCCCTCTACCTGGTCGTCCGTACCATGTCCACGCCAAGGGGGTCCTTGAACCCCCCTGTCCGACCCTTGCTGTGCCCCAATTCCTCACTCACCTGAAAGAGTTTCAAAGCTCCATTCCTGCGTTCCTCTTCACGCTATTTATTTGATCCCTGAGGTAAGATGGCTGACCTTTCCGTGTGATGTGTTGAGGCCTGTACATTTCCATTCGCTTTATAAGCCTTTTTTTCCATCAAAACCTAATTTTTTACTTCACTGCTTGGCTAATGAATTCAATTCAATTCAATTCAATTCATTTTTATTTGTATAGCGCTTTTTACAACACAAGTTGTCACAAAGCAGCTTTACATACGTTCCCAGGCCTGAGACCCCCTGAGAGCAAGCCAACAAGGCAACAGTGGCAAGGAAAAACTCCCTATCAGGAAGAAACCTTGAGCAGAACCGGGCTCATGGGGGGGCCCATCTGCTTCTGGCCGGCACTGGGCAGATAGAGTTAGACACAATATTATGCAATGTACATTTGTTATTGACAAACAATAGCAGTTAACAGTAGAGTGATTATAAGAATGTCTCCTAGGATGTCCGGGTCTTGGAATGCAGTTGGCTTTGATGGGCAGGGCAGCGAGGTAGCAGGACTGGAAAACGAGATGAGACGCTTGGGCTACAGCTCCGGACAGGAGCCCGGAGCAGGGAATAGGAAGCAAACAGAAAACAGTGGTTAGTGGATGATAAGAATGGCAGGGATGTAGAACAGAGAGGCAGGAGAGGAGGGGCAGAGAAAAAGGTGTGCAATAAGGAAAGACCCCGGCAGGCTAACATTATGGCAGCATAACCTAGGGGACGGGAGGCAGGAATCATTCTGTGTTACAGATACCGATGGTAAGACTTTTGATCAAGAAGTAGTTGTTAAGAGTTTTAGAGTCTAAACTCTAAATTGTATTTTATATTCTATGCTCTAAATTGTATTAGAGTATTAGAGTTACCTTTTGACAATGGAGGAGTTGAAGATCTTGATATCAGGTTAAGAGTCTGGCACTTAACCCATAGGATATTGCAAGATTAACAGAACTGTTGCTGTCAGTTCGCATATTACCTCTCCACCCATCTCATTCTCTCTTTCTCCCTTTCTTTCTGTCTGTCTGTGTCTGATCCTCGGTTGTTTACCTGCATTTTTAAAAGGTATTAGGAGGTATCGTTGTTATCGGATACGGTGACAGCCCGACCCCTCTAGCCCAGATTAAGAGAATGGGGGGGGGGGGGGGGGGGGGGGGGGGGGGGGGGGGGGGGGGGGGGGGGGGGGGGGGGTGAGAGAGAAACCTAAACCTAATCCTTAATCGCTCTTAGCACGTCGGACAGAAAGCTCGCTTGTCATCACTTCAGTGGCCATGGCACTCTCTCCCAAATCCTCTCCCACCTCGTCCATCTCCCCCCTCGAGACTCAGGTGACCCCTGCCTAATTCATCACCGCCAAGACCGGCGTGTTTGCGCAGGCCAGCGGGTAAACATCTCTGCGAGTTCGCGGGAGGGGATGCCACGTCTCTCTCCCCTTGTTTTGTTTTCAATCCCGTCCCGCGCTAAAAAGAGTCTTGTCGCCAAACGTGTATTGGAGTGCCCAGTACTGGTGGTCCCATCACAGACCAGCCGCCCAAATACAGCATTCTCCACTTTTGCTTGTGGCAGGTTTCAGACCCTACAATGCCCCCCAGACATCTGTGCCCTTGAATAAAACAGCTTGTGTACCATTTACCCGAGCGGTCTCCCCTGTGGAACGCGCCATGTGTCTCCGTCTTTGGTATGAAGGTGACGTGACATTCCTTTGTTAGGCCGAAAAGCTAAATAATTTACTGGTTGCAATGAAGCATGATGAGGCTTGGGCTTAAGCACTGCTCTGCTGGACGGCCTTTGTTCCCTGATTTATTCATCCCTCTGTACCTTGGTCTTGTGTTTTTAACGTACGAGGCATGTGAGCTCTTTTTAAACCGTCGCGTCTAGCCCTGTATGACCCGAACACACAGGGTTAGGTCTCTGCACTAAGCGGCACTGTACCCAACTCCCCCCCCCCCCCCCCCCCCCCCCCCACACACACACACACACACACACACCGCCTCCATCACAAGCCAGCCATGCAGAGGTTAATGTTTCTATTTTCACATGACTCTCTAGAATAAAAGAAATCAAACAATGCTTAGCCAATTAGCATGGCCAGAGCAACAGGCAGTGAACACCAAAGGCCAGGGCCAACACAGTGATACAGACAAATTGCCCAAGCTTACAGGTTCGGGGTTAAAAGAACTAAAAGAGCATATGAAAAAAACATTTAGGGAGGGGGACAGGATGGAGGGAGCGAGTTTCAGTGAACATGTCATGCTATGGGTGACCAGGCCTGGCGCTATGGGGGTGCTGAGGGGTGCATTGCACTCCCAGACGGACCTCAGTGCACCCCCAGTTGTCTCCTTGTACCCCAATGTCTACATAGCATTTATGACTTTTTGTACACCCCCATGGATTGCAAGCGCACCCCTCTGTATTTTCTCCTGGCGCCGAACCCGTGGGGGACGTTGTCTTTGCATGATGTGAAATGGAGAGGACACCCTGAGCAGAGGTGGTATCTCAGAGTGGCAAATCTCTCTGCTCTCTGCCCGTCTGACCCGTGTCGTGGCCCGTCCCCTCTGTCAGTGAAAGAGCCCCCCCCCTCTCTCTTTTACAGCATGGGTCACTGCAGCACCCCTTCCCGTGGGAGCGAGAGTTGGCGGGTGCAGGGGGTCAGGGTGTGTGTGTGTGTGTGTGTGTTTGGGGGGGGTTGATGATGTCTCTGTGGATGACTCTCCCAAATGCTCTCCATAACCCTGCCTGGGGGAGGAGCTCTGGGCAAAAGCTTCTGAAGTTTTTGACAGTTCTATTTGTCTTCTGCGTCCTGCTCTTTTAATGCGTTTTCCCTGTATGTGCGGAGGTTAATATCAATGCCAATATCAGCACATTTGCGCATGTAAATAAAAAAGGAGGAAAGTGCTGTTTCAGATGAGTGTGCTTGTTGATTAGCAGATGGACGAGGTCTGATGCATAGCTTCCTGCAGTGAAAGGCACAAGGGGAGCCATGGCGATCCCTGCTTCATGCCAGAGCCTGTCAGGGATTTTATTTTGGATGCACTGGGGTTCGTGTCCCTCTGGGACTTCTATGTTCACAGTCAATGTGAGTGTGGCAAATTATACGCCTTATGAATAATAGGGAAAGGAGAAAGAACGTGGGACGAAGCAAGCCTCTGACTGGGAATCTGGAGCACATAATGTACCTACAAAACCTGATTATTTAGTAAAATCTCACAAAAGAAAATACAAGCTTTTGTAAAGGAATCCTTTGGGCTGTTATTGTGAAGAAGATAATGGGTTATGGAAAATACTACACAAGGTCACGGAGACAAAGGGCTCTTTGTCTCTTTGTCTCCCATGAGACTGAACGCAAAGAAAGTCCAGAGTTTTCACCAGTGCTGTCCGCTCCGTTTCTGTCCTGTAGATGTGTTCAGAACAGCTTTGTACAGTCTGTTATCGATCCCTTCTGTTCCGATATCTTGAAAAGATGGCTCTCTTTTAGGCCCTGTCAGGCTGCTGTTCTCAGCAGATCTACAGATCTGAAAACTCCCTTTAATGGAGGGTTGAGTAACGTTTGTTATTTAATCTCAGTCTGTCAGTTCCTCAGAATGAGACGGACATCACTGGGCACACACGTGTGAAGGGGAGCCAACAATGCCCTCAGTATGTTTGTCACTGAGTTTGTTCAGTGTACCCCTCACAGTGCAGAAGCTGCAGATTCACTCAGATGCTTACCGCTGACATTATCCAGCATCCCTCCTTCAAGCGGGTCATTAATGTGGAACTGTTTGGTAGCCGCTACGATAAAATCCCACAGACTATGGGAGTCAAGAGAGCAGTATGTTAATACAGATGAGGTTTTACGCCAAGCTTATGGATTTGGCTCTGATTTGGTCCCATGGCATGCAAGGGGGCTCAGAGCAAAATGGGTGGCCGGTCGTCTCACGGGGGACGGGATGGTGAAACCTCACCCCCCACCCCACCCCCCATTGTTCCCCTGTGGTGGAGCACATATAATCCTGAATTTAAATCCTGTCAAAACACTGCTCTGTCCCCAGGGAATATTTATGGAAAAAAAAAAACTCCACCGCATTCAGAGTGTCAGAGAGCACTGGGGAATCATGGGAGAACCCACAGCGGGGTCTCACCGGCTGATCATTGTTACACCAATCTAAAATAACAAATACAGTAAATTGCATTATAAATTAATTTATGACATGTAAGGAAGTCCTTTAGCGTGACCTGGGGGAGGGAGAAAAAAGGGAAGACAAACAAAATAAATACATTCAGGTGGAATAGAGGGAGATAAAGAATGAATTATCTGAGTAAGAGCTAGGGATCAGTCTTTTTAATATCCCAACACCCTTAATGCACCCTTTAAAAACAACATTGCAACTGCCCTTGTCAACCATGGAGGTTTTCAGTTTCAACATTGCGTGATGTAGTTCATTCTGTAACATGGTAGATACCTACCTGAACAGGCTAAGTTACTGTAATTTAGTTAAAAATAGGGTTTCTTTAAAGCACGATGAGAAATGAGCAACACGGATTTGGCTCAAACCCAAATTTACATCTTAAATTGTCATCAAAGGAGATTTTTTTTTTTCCTCTACAGCCATATGTTACCCTCAATCCGACTAAAAGTCAAAGGTCTCTGTGTCCATCTGAGCAGATATTCTTTTTTGCTGTTACATACGGAGGCTGGCCATTTCAGTTCAATTTCAGAGGTAGACTCAATCTGAGCTACAGTGTGTGTGAGTGTGGGAAAGGTGAAAAATATTTTATGTGTTACTTTTCGTTTTACGACTATACCCACATAGAATTGCTCAATAAAATGTCAGGAAAACAACAGAGAATTTTCTGGCAAAGCAGTGAGATGAAGGTTCAGTGGTTATTTACTGAGGGGAGTTGGGGTGGGCGACCTGCCACCTCTGCTCATAATGCATGGAGTTGGAAGTGTTTTTAATGTCTGTGATTCAGTTCTACACTGTGTGATAAAACACAGCTACTCTTTTCGTTTTGTTTGGCTGAAATATTGTGTCTAACTTTACAAAATTTGATGACTTCATGATTCATATGATTCAAGTTCATATGTTGGACTGATTGCTGAACTGTACTGGCTATACCATGGGTTATGCTTAAACTAATTATGCCTTATGCGCTAATATGGGCTGCACATCATATATGGAGAACATGTTAAACTATTCAGTCATACACTATATGGACAAAAGTATTTTGCCACACCTGTTTTTCAGGGTTTGGGCTAGGCCCCTTGTCTCCAGTGAAGGGCAATCTTAATGCTTCAGCATACCAAGACATTTTGGACAATGCTATGCTTCCAACTTTGTGGCAACAGTTTGGGGAAGGCCCTTTTCTATTCCAGCATGACTGTGCCCCAGTGCACAAAGCAATAACTATAAAGACATGGTTTGATAAGTTCGGTGTGGAAGAACTTGCCTGGCCCGCACAGATACCTGACCTCAACCCCATCGAGCACCTTTGGGATGAACTGGAACAGAGATTGCAAGCCAGGCCTTCTTGTCCAACATCAGTGCCTGACCTCACAAATGCTCTACAGAATGAATGGGCACAAATTCCCACAGAAACACTCCAAAATCTTGTGGAAAGCCTTCCAAGAAGAGTGGAAGCTGTTATAGCTGCAAAAGGGGGACCAACTCCATATTAAAGTATATGTATTTGAATACAATGTCATTACAGTCCTTGTTGGTGTAATGGTCAGGCGTCCGAATACTTTTGTCCATATAGTGTACCTTCATATTATCACATGAAAACCCAACAGTAATCACCTGTGGGCTTGTGGGCTTCCTATCAAAGTTTCTGTGAGATGGAATTTTAAATAAAAGCATTAATCAGAGAAAATGCTCTCAAAATGATTGACATCGTTAATAACCTACAAAAGAATGATTTTACAGTCTCCACCCAAACTGCACACCCAGATGTGTGTTGCAGAAATCATAGTTCAGTCTCTAGTACAGATGACATTCTGCTTTCTTTCTTTCTTTTTCATTCTGAAGTCTTTGTCTGTGCTCAATTATACTTGTTTTTATAGCTGCTGGAGTAGGTTTAAAGCTAATTTTGGTCTGATTTTCAATTTTAAAGCGAGAACATTATTGTAAAATTACAAAACTACATTATAAAATGCATTGTAATTATTATCTATGTGAAACTAGGATTCTCTTACACAGTCATATAGTAAAATAATTATCTTGATTGAGATCCTATCCCTCTTAAAATCTCTGTATCTGGCTGTACAGCAGTGTGGATTTTAAGGTTACTCTGCATATATAGAACAGGACAGTTACTGTGAGTAGGAGTTTAACTGCTGTGTTCCAGGTCTGTGTGCAAAAGCTAATCTGCTCTACAATATTAAGGGATTGTGTTTTTCTGCACGTTTGAGCCAAATCCCTGTATTTCAGGCCTGTGTCTGTCTGTGTTTTCTGAGGACTGTATCTAACTGTGTTTAAGGTGGACAGTGTCCGGGTCTGAAGGGTTTAAACAGAACTGTGATGTGAACAGTTACTCCTAAGGGAAAAGATGGAAACACATGCAAAATCTCTCGTGAACAGATATAATCCTGGATTTAAATACTGTCTAAACCCCGCTGTGTCCCCAGGGAATATATATGGGGAAAAACTCACGTCAGGTCAATTATCAGTGTCAGATGGCACAGGGAATCATGGGAGAATCCATGAGTGGGGTCTAGTTGACTGAATCTCATTAACTGAATTATGACCTTAATTGAACTTTGTGACAAAGTCATTTTAGTATGACTCTGTTGTTCAGTTATTTCTTGCCATGCAAATGTCTACTGGGGGTGGTGACAACATCTACATGAACTGAAGGACAAGCGTGTAAAGTCTCTGTTCTGCAATGCTGCGGTTTTTATGAGTTGTGCTGTATGGTTGGGAAGGTTTTAGTGGCTTTCTAGCAACAGTCATATCGCTCTTTGCTTACACAAGACTTTACATGCGGGCAATGTTAGCATGGAGCAAAAATATAGTCAGAAAGGAGGAAATGGGTGATGGCCCTTAGGAAGAGAGGGCACGTAAGAGAGCATCTCTATCCTCCAGGGTGCGGCCTATAAATAAACCTTCAGCCAGTCCAGATTTAACACATTCCTTCATATTGTGTTGACAGTGTTGTCTTACAGTGCAGCAGGCCAGGTGATGCATGACAGTCTGACAGAACCTACGCATTCATCCTCTCAAATGACCAAATGGCAGTCGGGGCTGTTACATGACAGACGCATTCTTCAAAACAAAACCAAACGGAATGTCAGGGTCTCCTCGGGTTTTTACGGCAGCCAGCAGTTGCCCTGACAAGAAAGACGAACCCGAGTGAGACGGAGGCGGAGGGAGAAAGGAGGAAGTGTCAAACGCCATCTGTTCGGCCTCCTCTCCCGTCTGTCTGCGGAGCCGACCGCACGTCTGCGAGGGCGGGCCCTTTTGGTTCCTGTGCTGTTATTGCAAGCACCGGAGTTTTTTTTTTTTTTTTTTTTTTTTTTTCCTGTTTACCTCACCTGCCTCCCGGCCATCTCTCAAGGACAGGGCAGAGTGGCAGCTGAGGAGCAGTGCATGCTGGGAAAGTGACACGGTGCGTGTGTCTGCTGCCACAGGACGCTGCTTCTGATTGAGTCCAATCTGTTCCCTGTCCTTGGTGAACAGAACTTTTTTTCCCTAGGGGGTGGGGGGGGTCTCTTTTTTTCCCCGAGGTGGATGGAACATATAACTTCATATAGAGACACAGGTTGTGTCACTGTTCACTTATGGCTTGTGAGTTCCGAAAAGAGGAGGCAGAGATGTTACCCTTTAAAGTGATCATCACTCTCAATCTGTTCTCTCTTGTTTTGCTTAATTAACAATCAAGTCATTTGCTGGTTAATCTGTACCTCTAGGTAGTTAATTCCCTTTCTCTTTATTGAATCTTGTTGTAACTTTCTTTACATCACAAAACTGGGCAACGAAAACATGTCCACTAATGTTCCTTTTTGAGTTCTGTGCCTAAACCAGAGAATGTTATTGGCGTAAAGATCTGCTAATGTCTACACAGATTAGAATCTAATGAAAATGTGCCCATTTTCTGAATTAAGCTTCCTGCACTGTGCCCTTAAAGCTTGTGCAATATTAATGTCCACTTTCATGTTAAAATATGTCTCAATAGCGGTTACATTGCTTTTACTAAATTGAACTCATCATTTATATGCTGTAATATGACGTGAAGAAAATGAACTCTGTCGCACGAAAGGCAATTAAGAGGAGAGGAATTACCTACAAACGGGTCGGCATCATTCGGCCTGACTGGCACATTTATTCGCCGGTGAAAATAAAATTAAACCAGGTCAATAGTCAATTTACAGGAAAACGCCCTGCCTCCTCTTAGACAAGCTCATCAGCAGAGACTTATGGTCACTGTACAGGCAGCAGCGTGGAGTACTGGACCCATGGGTTGCAAGTTTGAATCCAAAGTAGGTCTGCTCCTGTCGTGACAGACTGTGGGGTCCGCAAGCTGTAACAAAGTAAAAAATGTAGGCTTTGTTGCAGGGGAAGGTGAAGTCTCAAAAGCAGCTGTGGATACAACCATGAATGGTAGAACTCTTAGGTGGAATTGTGCACTGTCCCTGGGCTATGTATAAAGGAGTTGTTTTTTTTTTTTTTACCAGAAAAAGGGTCGAAAGTGCATGTGAGATGTGAGAGTTATGAACATTTCAGATTTGATTCCTACCGAGTAAACACTAAAAGCAGCCACCTGCCTTTGAAAAGCCGTCAAGGATTCTCTTTGTGAAGGGAGTCAGGAAGGGTCTCCTCTCCGGTGCATGTGAGCGTGAACGCTGTGTCTCATTCTCTTGCTCTGTCTCACACTTACCGCAGGTTTTTGCATTTTACTTGTATTCATCAGGCTGACAGTTTTGTTCAGGTTTATAAAAAGTGCATTCAATAGGGTTTGGCAGGTAGCTGGAGAGAGAATCGGTGCCATCCTTGAGCATCACTGAGGCACACATTTTTGCAGTGTATCTGTGAGTTTGATCTTTTTCTCTCAAGCTGGATAGAGCAGAGACCTAAGATATGGTTTCTGACTTGTCCATCTCCCTTCTCATTCACATAACTGGGAATAGCTATGTTGTAAACACAGACAGTATTTACTGCTGTGTGTAAAAGAAATGTTCTCCTAAATAAATGAAAGTATTCTTTACAGGTCCAGCAGCCTTTCCCGTGACTATATCTCCCCTGAACTCTTGCGGCTGTCAGTTAAAAATAATCATATCCATGAATAAAGTCTCCCCACCCTGCATCCCCGTCCAGTTACTTCCTTGGGAGCCAATTTGTCTCACTTCATAAGCATCTGCACTCGCTGTTCTCCATCCCCCTTGATGACAAGAAACTGCCGCCGTGTTCCTATTACGCTTGATGTTGCGTAACACGGATGATTCGGAGCCCGTGAAATGCCAGCACATTCGCGTTTAATTAACCGTAATTAATTTATGCTACTCCGCAGCCCGAAATTCCCCAACGTAATCGATACGGAACGCGAGATCTAACGGACGGAGCGCCAGTAACGGCACGGTAGCGCTGCGAGCTCGCTTTACACAGCACGGGAGCCCGCCGCGGCAGAGAAAGAAAGAGCTAAAACACAAATTAAGCTAAACCTAATGACTGCAATACTAAACTGTGAGAAGGAGAGGGAGAGGGAGGAATAAAACAGGCGGTTAAGGTCTTTAAAGGCGAGCAGCGTGAGGTCCTAATTACAGGGATTAAGCGCAGTGCGCTGGCTGAGACCGGCAGGGCCTGCTTTTCCCTGCCACTGAGTGTAAAGAGGAGACTAAACGGACACTTCTGCGGCTGTCAGAGGGTGACAAACTGTTTTACTTAGGGGAATAAACATCGTGGCCATTAAAACGAATAGACACATAGAGGAGAGTAAATTGTTACATTTGGACGGCATGAGTTTTCATTACATGTGATCTTGGAATCTGATCTGTTGTCTGATGCTGACGTGTAACAGGTGAACTTGAAGGGGACATTGGGACTGAGCAGTGGTGCGACCGTCTAGAGTCACTCTTTTTTTTTCTTCATCCTATTTTGAAATGTGTGCGAGTGCTTAACCTGTGCCTCAGGAAGTCGGCATAAAAATGGATGAGCTCTTATTGGCTGAATAGATTGCATTTCATCACTGCTGTCTGATGCCTGACATTCCCTGTGCTGTTCTCTGCTCGGCTTCCCCCAGTCACTGCATGTACCTGTGGTTTGCACTGGCTCCTGATGCGGTGTGACTCTCTGTGTGCAGTACTGTCCTGAGCTGTGAAAGTGCTCTGTGCCTTGTCAGCAGGCTGCGCCTTGTTACACCAGATGTTGCCTCAGTTTGTTATGTTTGCTACGTTATCATGTCCTTTTTTAATTTTTTTAATTAATTTGCTTAGCCGTTAGCACGCTCTTATCCAGGGAATTTTACACAAATTAAATCTTTACTTGTTGTCAGCGTGTACGGCTGAATATTTACCAATGAAGCTCATTTTAAGCACCTTGCACAAAGGATACAACAGCAGTGCCTAACCTGAGAATCAAACTTGCAGCCTTTGCCTGTGGCTGCAGTAATGTACGATGGCAGTGTAGAACTCGTAACTTAAAGGTTGCCGGTTCAATACCCTGCTGAGACACTGCTGCTGTACCCTTGAGTAAGGTACTTAACCCATAATTGCCTCAGTAAATATCCAGCTGTATAAATGGATGGCATTGTAAAAAGCTGTAACTGATGTAAGTTGCTCTGGATAAGAACATCTCCTAAATGCTAGTAATGTAATGTGCCATACTGTTCAGCGGAGCGGAGCATTTTGCCTGCCCTCTTCCCACTGTGCTCTCACTGACCTGCAGACCTGCCCCGGGACACTCTGACCTCATCGGTGGCGGTGGCCGGAGCTGTGATCGGGGCCGCGCTCGCCCTCTTCGTCATCGCGGTCTTCACCATCGTCCTCCTCCTGCCCCGCGGCCGCAGCCGGCCGCCCGCCTACACGGACAAAGTGTGAGTATCGCCGGGCTCGGCGTCACCGTAGCGGGGTGCTGAGGAGTCACGCTCCACCTGCTCTGTGCCATCAGCGTCAGCTGCAGTCACGGTGTCACTCTGTCTCCGTCTGCTCACTGAGTGGGTATAGATCTGATGTACTGCTGGGTGGCTGATCTGTACAAGACCGCAGCTGTTGCTTATAGACAGAAGCAACAGAGCAGTTGCATTACATTACATTAAATTGCAATTATTTACCAGGCACTCTTATCCAGAACGACTTCCAGCTTGCCAGGTTGTAACAGCCCTCTGCAGGTGAATATGGGTTCTGCATGGGCCAGGATCCAGCCAGGCCAGAGGCAGCTGCTATCACCTTATGAAAAACAATTCACATTATAAATGACAGTAACACACCAGCAATGGACTTGCTGAAGGCAACAGTAATGTTCAAGGAGTTATTATTATTTGTCATACATACAGTAGGTGCAAAATTATTCAAGCAAGGACATTGTTTACAGCACTGTCCTCTCTGCCATGCTTCTCTGTACTTATTGTTAGCCAGCGTCCCGAAGATGTGTGTCTTCTTGAGCATGACCTGTGTCAGGGGCTTAGGGTATTTCACTGGCAAGGTCCCCTTGGGCATCACAAATAACCTGCATGCTGAGCCTGCATGTTCACATGGTGTCACTGCTTCCTGTTCCTCTGGGCATGCTCATTGGCTCCATGGATACAGTCAACCACAATAGTGGAGTCTGCAGTACTGCAGTTAACTTTTGGTGCTGGAGAGGTGTGTGTGTGTGTGTGTGTGTGTGGTTTTGTCTCAGCATGGCATTCAGAACCACAGGCAATGATCTGCATCACTGGTAGCAGTGTAACATGGTGGTTAATGAGCAGGAACTCTTAACCAAAAGGTAGTCGGTTCGACTCCCCTGCCGGGGCACTGCTGTATTACCCTTGGGCAAGGTACTTAACCCACAATTGCCTCAGTAATGCAGATGTATAAATGGATGACATCGCAAAAAAAAACTTAAATGATGTAAGTCACTCTGGATAAGAGCATCTGCTGTAACGCAATGTAAAATGTAATGTAGTTAACGATGCATTGCACAGTGCATTAAGCAGACGGTGAGTCTGCTGCAGCAGTGGCGAGAGTGTTCCGGAATGCGCTGGAGCTTAGTGGATGCGACCTTCTCCCTGCGATCGCAGCTGCTGCAGGTATGGCGGCCCTCCAGCCAGCGTCAGGCTCCAGCCCGTCTCCAGTTGCTCTCGGTCGGCCAAGAACTGCGTGACCCGAGGACGTGCACGCTGTCCTGCTGCCCTCTTTCTGTCATTAGAAAAGGGTTATCCTTATAGGGAAAGAAAGCAGTCCTTTACATTTTTATTTGTGGTTTTTAATTGTGTTGCCTCTTCCTTGCTGCAGTCATAGTTACTGTTTGATCGTGATTTTTCTCACACCTCACTGCTAAGTTGGTACCTCGTCTTTGGACATCTGAAGATAGTCTAGCAAAGAGCTACATTGCAAAAAAGAGTTTCCTAGTTTGATAAATGTGATAAAGTATATCATCATTCATTCATTCATTCTGGTCCCAAAATTTTGCAGCAATGCACACTTCTCGCATGGTCAGTGGCTGCAAAGACCGTCACAGTAACAATCACAAATGTCCTTTGACTGTTTTGAGCACAGTGGTGATTTTTGTGGCCGTTAACCTGCTAACCTCAAATAAATCTACTCCTTAATGTCACAGAATGTGTGTCAGTGAGGCATTGCTGTCTAGGGAGGTCACAGGTTCCTGAGGGACACAGACAGAGATTTGTGTCTGTTACAGTGCACAAGTGCCATCACTTATCCAGCCAGAATGATGGGACTCAGAATGGAGTCAGGATTGCTCCTAGCTAGCGCACAACAGGGATGTTTGTTTGAGTTATAGGGAGACGTGCGGAGCAAATTGCTTGAAGAAGAAAAAAAAAGAATAATTTCTCTCCATCGTACCACTGCCAGCTAACCATTAGTGCCTCTGATTAGCAAACCAGATGGAGCTTTCTTATTAAAATAAAAAAAATCATAAAATATAGGCCCGTAAATTCAATGGGAAGTTAATAAGCTGTGGCGAGTGACCGCAGCCATCAATGGGAGCACAGCAGTGGCGTATCAGGGTAATTGAAGGTCCCTGTGGCTTTGCCAGTGTGTGTGAGTGCTCGTGCACAGTCTGTTGGGACTCTGAGCGGCTCTGAGGGACCATGGGGCGCACTCCATAATCACCATTGGCTATATGCTGCTCTCAGGCAGTCCTGCTGGACCTGGGTTTGAGGTGTCCTGCCTGCCGGGAGACAGCAACATCTCTGATCCATCCTGTCAATGTGTATGTGTTACCTCGTTAGATATCTTATCTAGAGTTTTAGTGTGGGTGTGGGTGTGTGCATGCACGCGGGTTGGTGTGCAGGCATGCATAAGTGTGTGTGTGTGTGTGTGTGTGTGTGTGTGCGTGTGTGTGTGTGTGTGTGCAGGTGTGACTTTTCACTAGATTTCAGTATCTCCATCAGATCGCTGCAAGATTCTGCTGGAGGGATACACATATTCCCAGTCGGCTCAGAGAGATAGGTTGCATTATTGGACAGAACGTAAATCAAAGTAATAAACCTTATAAAAGTTTTCTCGCCCTGAAACCTGGGAGCTTTTACATTGTGTGAACTCATGTACTGCTGAGCGGGATCTGTCAGAAAGCAGCTGGACGTAATTGAGATAATTTATCAGCTCCAGAGGGGGTTTCCTACAGTATGTCTATATTATGGTGTTTGTAATAACGGAGGAGTATCACATTGTTCTGGCAGATGGAGCTGCCGTTGTGAGCGCTGATGATTAAATGCTTTCATTCCGGCCCCTTACAACTATGTCATCCTTCATTATCGGGCCTCTCAACATCCATTTGTGTCCGTGTCGCTGCCTGTTTTGTTTCAGAGCCACAAATCGCGATCAATCAAGCAGTTTTGAGAGGAAAAAACTACCTCTCAGCGTGATGAAAATTGCTCGCTCTGCCTGCTTTAAAAAAAACACGAGAGATGAAAGATTGAAGGGTCGGTTTGCATCAGATTAAGGGGCTACTGTTCGGCTCTGTCTCTCCTGTCACCGTATTGGCTGAATATGAAGCCTGCGGAGGAGAGGGAGCGCGGCTGAATGTTCAAGACATCCAGACAGGTGTTTAAAGCCGAAAAGCTGCTGTTATTAAAAGTGGCTATGGAAAATCAGGATTCCGGTCGTCCCTCGAGGGGTCGGACACGGAGTTATCCGAGCGCATTCAGCCAGCGCCGGCTCCGATTGGTTCCTCTGTCGGCTCCGGAGCGAACGCAGCGCGGCTGGTTTGCGCGTACGCCTCGCCTCGCCTCGCCCGCGATGTTGTCTGGACTCCGAGGTTTGTTATTAAATTCACCCCCGGCTGCGCGACCCGGAGGATTTGCGAATTCGTCATTCTTGGGGGCAAGAGAGCGAGAGAGAGAGAGAGAAAGCAGGGCCCCGGTAGTCGTGACGATGCGTTTTCATCTCCGTCTGCTTGCACAGTCCTAGAATGCAATAAAAACCGTCTGGCACTCCGTCTGGCTCCGGCTCGTCCATTTTTATTGACAGAAAATTTCTGGGTCCTGAGATTATTAGGAAGGGGGGTAAAAGGTTGCTTAAAATAGGATCACAGTGTTTTTCTTTTTCCCTTTTTGTAGAATTGCTGGATGTCATTAAACAGTCTCTGGACAGGAGTGGAGTCACTAATTATAAGGGTAAGGGGGAAAAAAAAATCATATTCAAGTTTAAATGAGAACCTACATCCCGCCCAAACCAAGACTGCAGTACTCCAGTGAGGAGGGGCAGAGGTCATTACAGCCATTTTTCTTTTTGTGTGTGTGAGCAATTACAGATCCTGGTGAGCGCAGGGCTGTGCTGCTGACTGTACAGTTTTTTTTCATCTCTTAAAAGTTCATAGTTTTTTTTTCATCTACAAAGTTGTGGTGGTGTTACACCAAGGTTTAAGCATCATGGAGTTAATATTGGGAGTCAGTCATTAGTGGAGATCGGGGGGTAGGGATGGGGTAGGGAAGGGGGAGGGGGGGTAGGGTTAAGGGGGCGGGGGGTGGGCTTCCCACCGTTGCTGAGGCCTGCAGTCTTGTAGTGAAACCAAGGGGGGGGGCTTGGTCTCCTCTACATACTCAGTCATCCACACACTGTTTCCACACATAGTGAGGCAGCACAGACCCAGTCACATGCATCCTCCGCTACGTCACAATCTCTGGGTGAAACTGTACAGACACCGAGCGCTGCCTCTTTCACCGTAAACGTTATGGGATTTATTTTCAGAGTCGGCATGACGTCAGGTCGCAGGGAATTACCTATTTATAAAGCTGGGTTTTTCTGCTCTGGCCGCCCAGGTGAAGTGCTGTGCCCCCAGGGAGCTGTCAGTCCCAGCTGGGTTTCAGGCATTAGCATTAGCATTATTGGCATTTAGCAGATGCTCTTATCAAGAGTGACTTGCATCAGTTACAGGTTTTTACAATGGTATCCATTTATACAGCTGGATATTTACTGAGGCCGTTGTGGGTTAAGTGCCTTGCCCAAGGGTACAGCAGCAGTGTCCCAGTGGGAGAATCAAGCCGGCAACCTTTGGGTTATGAGTCCTGCTCCTTAACCACAGGTCCCGCTCCTTAACCACTATGCCACACTGGTGTCACTCCACACCACCAGTTTCTTTCCATGGTTTCAGGTTCGGTTAAGCACTTACTTACTTTTTGGGTGGCACTTTGGGTCAGATGGGTCATTTTCATGCCAAATAAAAAACCCAAATTCAGGTGAACTTTGTTCATGGTTTCATTTTGTCAGTAAATGCCAGTGTGGCTTTTCTCATCGTTTGCCACAGGCCTTTACAGTTCTGTTTGCTGAAGCGCTGAGGATATTTTCACCTTTTGCGTTCGTTTCTCCTCCACCTTTGTGCTGTTTTTCATGCATACGTGTTCGCAGTACAGTAGAGCATACAAAAGACGTTGTCTGGTAGTCATGATGCCTTACTGTCTTATCTTGCCAAATCAGCATGGCTTAACAGTACTAGAGCTGGTTAGCACTTGAAGAAGAGACTTTGTGTGTAAGACCTAAATAGTGTCTCCTCAGGTTTTAATAAAGATCACAAAGCACTAAATTACTCTGGATGTTACCTTGATACCCTACACAAATTGCACTCTGATTGGATAATTAATCTATCTATCCATCCATCTACCTATCTGTCTGTCCATCTGTCCCTCCTGCTGCTCCCCCATCCCAGGTGGGGTCCTGCTGTTGTACCGCAGCTGCTACAGTAAATATGAAGTTGTATAAATGGATGATATGTCAGCCACTGTATGTCAGTCATTCTGGATAAGAGAGTCTGCGAAGCCAATGCATAATGTAAAATAATAAATGATATATGTATGTAAACAAAAAAAAAGCGAAAGATTCTGAAGTCGATCAATCTTTTAATCCACTGAAGGTTTTGTTTGTTTTTGTACCAGCTCCAAAATCTGGACGCGGAAAGGAGAAACGGGACTGATTACATAACCGGATCAAAAGCGTCTCGTCAATACATCTATCCGCCTAATCCGTTCACACGAACCGCGGAAATCAATCACACGGGGCGGCTCTGGATCACTGATGATTTTTTAATGTTTTGTGGTATTGATCGCCGGGGCTCCCTTGCCGTAGTGCTGTGTGTTTTCTGCTGTTTGAAACGGACAGAGACGTGCAGCACGCAAAGTTTTACCGCACACAGAAAGACGCGTTGGGGCGAGGCCGTCTGGGAAGCTTTGATTTTTTGCGCGTCTGATATAGGGGGTATTGACATTTCCATCGCCAGCTGCTGCGCAACACAGACAATCTCTCAGTTTCACTTATTGACCCCCGGTTCTCTCCCTGCCCCGAGACGGTGGCACGCTGAACGCAAAGAACTGTAACTGCGCAAATCCTCTAAAATCTGGCAGGAGCGTCCAGAGAAAGGCTACCTTTAATTAAGGTTGACTACAGTGTGTTTTTTTAATGCCAAACAATAGTGACCTTTGGGGTGAGCTATAAAGGTCTTGAGAGAGAGAGAGAGAGAGAGAGAGAGAGAGAGAGAGAGTGTCTGTGTGTGTGTGTTTTGTCCTGAGCTGTGATAGAGAGATAACTTCAGAGTGTGATGAGGGTGGGGTCGGGGGGCTGATGTCCTGCACCCCGCCACCTGGCTTTGATGTCGTGCCAAACTTCACGATCTTCGGCCTTTACTTTGACATTCAGGTAAAGCTATCGATGGGATCGTGGCCAGGACTGTCTCTTTGTGCTCTCTTGCTTTCTCATGGCTTGAATTTAAATGTCAAATTTGATCTGTTTCACATCAAAAAAAAAGTTAGTTTTGTCCAATCTGTCCCCTACCTATATTACGGCCTTTAAAGACAGTGAGATAAATGATAGCATTTAACTGGGTAATGACTGTGCTACATATCACCAGAATCACAGAATAAATCTTCACGTCTAAATTAAATTCCGTGTCACTAAGCAAACATAAGGGGTTTAATTTTTTCATGACGTGAATACATTTCTCTAACGCATGTAATTAAATTGCATATAGTGCTTACACACATATTTACACAGAATATAAAGTGTAATTACATGCACACAAATCATATTGTGTGCACAAAATTGAGACGGAAAGAAAGAGACAGAGAGGGAGGACTTTATTATGTTCTTTGTGTGTGCTGGACATGACTAATTGCTTGTAATTAACTTAGGCCCATTAAGAAAATCGATCTGCCATGGCTCGTGTCTGAAAGGCTGGGGTGGAGGTTGAGGCTGGAGAGAGGAATGCTGCACTTTGCTGAGGGATTGTCTTACATGCGCTGATGATTGTTAAGTGCTGGCCCTTATGTCACCTGAACGTGTCAGGACACACGAGAGTGACCACAGCGTCACCTGACCGAGGGTCCAAGCTGAACAGCAACCCAGCAAGGGGTTCAGAGGTCAAAGGTCACATGTGTGGCCTGACAGATTACTGGACAGTTTAGTGGGGAAAGCCTTCCGTGGTCAAGCCTGCAGGTTCTGTGCTGTGAGAGCAAAGAAGTACAGCGCCCTGTCATTTCATTGCTATCCTAAAGGACGATCTGTGGCCGAAACCGATTTACGTCTGGTTTCCAGATCTGAAGTAAACACTCGTTTCTCATTGAGACCATATGTGATGGCCTCCCAAGAAGACTCCTTTAATTAATGATGAAAGGGGCCAATTTCAGCGATGATCAGAGGGATGAGAGGTTCTCTTTAGATGCGTGGCACCACGTCGCGCCGCACCGTGGACTGCTGGTCCGGACTTTAGACTGTTCCTGTCACTTCCATGACGCAAACAGGAGTCGTGAGGGGTGCGTCCGGAAAGCATCAGCAAGTTTCTGTTTGGTCCCACTGCCGCAGTTTACCTGTGGAGAGAGCAGCACGCACAGAGGCCCAACATGTGTCAGCATGCTGTGACTTCACAGTTTGTGAGCAAAACCCTGACGCCATCAGGGATTTCTGGCCTTCTCTGTTCCTTTTCCTGGCTCAGACCTTTGACTCCTTTGAGTCAGGGTCCTGGAGTGGATGCCATTACCCTGAACAGAGATTTAAAATATTCATGCCCACTTTAAGCAGGAGCTTGAGCTGGGTTTTTTTTTTTGGGTCCAATTTTAGTTTCATCAGCATCTGATCAATAATGCAAATTATCTGTGAGAATAAGAAAGGTAGCAGTGATGAGGGTGACACAGCATTCTGGAAAACAGAGCTGCTCTCATCTTCTCCTGGATGATAGCAAGAAAGGACAGAAGATAAAACATGCACGAGAGAGAGAGAGAGGGAGGGGTGGGGTCTTTAATGTAACTTGCATGCTATTTTAGTCCGATGCAGCTATGTGGTGTGGGTAGGGGGGTGGAACTGGAAATGCTTTCAAAATTTGTTTGATGGAGTAGATTCAGTTACCTCAGGCTTAAAAATCCATTAACTCCTTTTCTTATACAACACACATTTCTTAACTGGGATCATTTTTCACACTTCTGCTTTTCCAAAATGCTGCTTTCCTTGATTCTCACACAAAGGATGTCACCTGCTGTTCTCTGCAAGGTAGAAACTTTGAGCAACGAAACACAAACCCCCCCCCTCTCTGTTCATACCATGCCCTGTAGATGGCAGCAGCGAGCTGGCTTAGGTTGACTGAAAGACGTTTAAGCACATTGTAATGAATTTAATCATCACTGAAATGGGAAAACATTCTTCAGACAGTCAGACATTTTTTTTTCTGGGACAAAAATGATGTCGGTTTGCATGAACGGCTGCTAGCCTTGGATCTTGAATTTGACATTGAAGAAGCTAGCACATAAACATGAGCACACGCTCAAGCAGTAATGATTGATTTAGAGATGACAGGCAAGATGTTCCATTCCTCTGGGCAGATGTTGTTACTGAATCAAGGGCCTCAGAGCAGGAGAGATGACATGTATTTTACAACAGACAAGGGGAGGAAGAATTCATTCACATGATACAACCCTTTAAAATTGTATCCGTTTCCCATCCCACCCTGACTTGATTTTCACTTGGCACCAGCCTCCAAAGTCATATTATTAATGTGACAAGCGTGAGACAGTTGTGTTTGCTGTGTGCATTGTAAGGACTGATTAACTGCGTCACTTTCTCCTTGATATTTGTACGCTGTCGTGCCCGATATAATTGTATTTGCATACTGGTAGAAAGATCCTTAATTAGCACCAGTGTGCTTGACTGAAGGAGACAAAGGAGAAAGAGCCTGCCGATTGTGTTGCCTTTACAGATTCTGGCCTAGAGGCAGTCGAAGGCAGTTTGGCTCTGAACATGTTTAAAAGAAGAGATGGAAATAGTGGGGTGTGGATTCAGTATGGGATTCAGTGTGGGAGGTTCAGTTGTGTGAAGGACAAGCTGAGTTATTCGTTTGATTACATGGGCAGCACCACAGTCAGTTCCAGTCTATAATCTATGCGGCTGGCTTATCTACTTCACCTCTGCCTGCTCTACAGCTCAGTGACTGTGGAACATGTGCAGCCCTGAAGTGACACTATTCATAGGGATGCTGCTGTTGTTGTTTGCTTGGTTTTTTTTAACCGAAATCGGCTCATCGTTTCATCACCCGGAGCTGACCCCGCTTGACCTTTGCATGCTGGGAGTGCACCCCGCCGGGGGGGGTGAGCCCTCTGTGGTATCCTGCTTTTGAGACATTAAACATGGTTTGTCAGTTCAGCCTTTCATCACTCCCTGCAGTGTTTTTTAACTGTGTAAGAGCTTCATCTAAACCACAAACAGAGATAAACACCAGAGCACATGCTGCTGCGTTCACACTGACGATTCACACCATCAAAAAGGACTCAAATGATCGTTAAAGGTGTCACTTACAGGCTTGTTTACATTTCCACCCAGTTGTGCAGTTCAGTGCAAGTTTATCACTCACACACACACACACACACACAAACACACACTTACACAGGCACAGAGGGTATGCAAACTCATGCTCACATGCAAATGTACTGTAATGCCATATGCTTAACCTGTACGAGCTGTTATTATGGTGTGTGGGTGTAAGACCTAGTTGCATGGGAGATAGAGCTGGCCTTATTCCAGTAAAGGGGAGGGGGGCTGCTTGTGGAATGGCATTTGTCCCAACAATGATACAAGATCATCTCTCTTTGCAACTGGAAATTCTTTTAGAGCCATTGATTTTAAGTGATTTTATGAACTGGCACTTCAAAGTACTGGTGTTACAGATATCACAGATGGCCTTTTGAACTGGCCTGATAAGAGATGTTCCTTCCTCCCTCCGAGTCTCCGGCTTCGGTCAGTCTCTGGCTTCTGTCAGACTCCGTGTTGCTGATCACATCAAGTCTCGTATGAGAGCGCAGAGAGGCTATGATCATGACATCACCTACTGGACAGGGTGCAGTGAGTCATGTCATGTGTGCCCAGGGTCCTGTCGCGCTGACACAGTTGGCATATGACTGCCCCATTCTGGCTGGGGACGCAGAGCCATGCCAGGGATGGGGGCTGAATCTTGGATCTCGTTGACCTCAGCCACTCAGATACAACCGGCCTTGACAGCAAAGCCATCTGTCCCCGACTGCAATGCGTTTATCTGCAGTTTCTCCCGGCAGCGAGTGAGAGGTTACAGCGTGTCCCATCTGCAGTCTCTTTCTGTCTCTGTGCTGTCCGACGCAGGATTGATCTCCCTCCAACCCACAAGCCGCCTCCGGCGTACACCGAGAGACCAGTGGCCCTCCCTCTGGCTGTGAGCCCCACGCAGGTGTATCCCTCCTCACAGGTGAGCAATCCGCTTCTGCCGAGTCAGCTGATTTGAGCGTAGAGAGATGAGCACACTGTGCGAGGTGAATGACATGGGAGGGAAAGATGTGACAGATGACGGTTAAATGCTGGTGGGTTGAGTATGGGCAGCAGTGTTGCATAGTGGTAAGGAAAAGGGCTTTTACCCAAAGGCTGCCTGTTTGACTCAAAGGTAGCAGCAGTGCTGTCGTGCCTTTGGGCAATGCACCTGACCTGAATGGCCTGTAAATATACAGCAATATAATGTATGTTGCTGTCTGTGGAGCTTTTCTGTAAATGCTGGGTTGTGACCACTCAGTTATTCACACAAACACATGGCCACACACATATACAACATACACATATAAACACACACACACACACACACACACACAACGGTCTGTGCATTCCATCCATCTGCTCACCCAACCATCTTCTCTGTCTGTCAAACCAGGCTGAACTGTGCGGTATTACACTGACAGCAAAAGGAGACACAGTCAGACCAGTTGATTAACTCTGTTTGAAATGGTACACAGTAACACTCTAATGCTGCATGACGATCTGATTGCCACACTTCATGTAGAGACGGCGGAAATGGTTAACACAGTACCGGACCATTTACCACAAACTCTCAACCCCTAATACAGCTACTCACTTACTGTAATGGCAAATTAGCCTCATGATGTCTGCCAGTAGCTCCCTCTAATGAACAGCCATCAAGCTCTCAGATAGCAGGGGCTAGAGCAGGAAGGATGGGTTTGCCATCAGATTGGGGGGGAGGGGGGGGGGGGGCTTGTGTGAGGAGAGTTGGAGACACATTGCAATGCATTATTCAGGAACGTGGCACTGCGCTAGAGTCCACATTATATTAAGAAAGTTGCCAAGGAGGAAATGGCTAAAAAGCATGTCCGCCGCTGCCAAGAGAGCCCGGGACGGAGTTGAGTAAACTCATTAAACTGTTACAGCGCGATAATCAACGACACTCAGGAGGAGCGGCCAGAGCAGATGGTGTGTCTGAGGCGTCGGTGAGTTTGCGACCCCCTCTCATGAGGTGGTCTGTGTCCCGGTCTGCTCTCCGCTCACTCTGGGCGTCGGTCTTCGGG
Source organism: Megalops cyprinoides (assembly GCF_013368585.1). Taxonomy (NCBI): domain Eukaryota; kingdom Metazoa; phylum Chordata; class Actinopteri; order Elopiformes; family Megalopidae; genus Megalops; species Megalops cyprinoides. The sequence continues at coordinate 32,220,958 of NC_050591.1, read as the reverse complement.
TTGCAGGCTGGGAGAGGCGACAGGAAGCCGAGGAAGGTGGAGCCCGCGTCCGCGAGGCCACAGCAGCGCAGGGAGCCCCGCCGCCCCACCCACGAGCCCCTGACCTATCAGGAGTGGATCTGCCACCTCAGCGGGGCCGACCGTGTCTACATCAACCACCGCGAGCACTACGTGTGAAAAAAAGCCCCCCTCCCCACCCCCAAACTGACTGGGTCCATCTGGACCGCACCACGGTCAAAGTCTAGCCATCCATCATGGGTCTGACAGGGTCAACATGTTAGCAGTAAAATGTTATGAAAATTCTTGTATCAGCTTATAAGCTTAGGAGCTTTGTAAGTCAAACACCCTTTTCATTTGTTTACATTCTTACTGTTAGGTATCCATACACCTTGAACTAACTGAATTCCACTGTTGCTAAGCATGTGTACATTCTCATATTTTTTCTCAGATTTTATTTTAAGCTAACAGGATCCACACAACACCCAAGCCAGATCTGACTGGTTTATTTTACAGTATATCAGCTAGTGTAAATTTGACAGTTTATATCAGAAAGAGCAATATCTGGCAGGTCTGCTGTATCATACATCAGCTAACCTAAATTTGACATCTTATATCGGCAAGTCCAGAGAGACAGAACTCTGCAATGTATCTTACAGGGTCTCACATCGAAAGTTCCAAAATGTTTGAATTTTAGAGAAAACTATAAAAGTGATAACATCTAAATCAATGGCTGTGTATAAAGCTGTGAACACCAGGCATGGTGTGGCATTCAGCCAATAATATGGGCTCTCCTTGCCTTAATAATGATACAAAGTGCCTAGACTGCATCCATAGGGGGAAAACGGTAAGTGTTCTCCTCACCCTTTAAGTGTTTTACATATGCCATTGGAAATTCCATATTTGTCAAGAAGGCAATGCTGTTGGTACAATGCTGGTGCAATGTATCAGATTTCTTTTTGAACGAAATGTCTCCTCCATCAGATACTGAAACTTTACCTTTACCTCTGAAAGACTAGGGACATCCCAAGGGCTAACCGGAGTATTATGTTTACTGTCAGATAGCACAGGAAGCATTGCAAACACTGTATGTCGTGTGAATTCTTGCTTTGACAATGGAAACTTGAGGGTGATAAAGACAGACTGAAGTTCACTGTTATATAGAATAGTTTGTCACACAGTGGGCCCATTTCATGTGTAATAGGTAAAATTATATTTTTATGTGATGTGAACTGCCAATGCTACGGAAGTATTGTACATATTTTTTATTTTCCCGATATAGAATATTTTTGTATGTTTTCATGTAAATACATTTTTTATTTGTATGTGTAGTTTTTGAATTGTTTTATACAGTATTTCTACTTTCTACTACAATAGGTTAGAGTGGGTTTAGGCAAGAATCCCTTAACCAAAGCCATGTTTTTATTCAATAACACTGACAATAAAAATTGGCAAATTTAGTGTGAATCTGCAACCAGTAGAAATGACTTATTGTCTTATTGACTTAGAAGTGTCATTTGATTTCGAGTGTCAATCAGTTTTCCAGAGCTTACCGAGTGTACAGATACCATGCAGAAGGACTTGAGAAGCCTCTCAGGTGTGGGAACCTTACGCAGATAAGTCCCTCAGGAGGTGTCTGGAGTGAACCACACGGGTAAAGCAGAACCACTGTTCAAAATCCAGGAGCTCAAAAGAGCCTGAGGCCTACCTTTTGGGGGTGACCTGGATAGAACTGCATCTGGCTGGGAGGACGCTTCTCATCAGTTATTACTGCAGACAGCTGAGCACACCTCCCCTAGAGGAATACCTGTTGTAAGCATGTACAGCAGATATTTTTTGACAGTTGAAAAAAGGCGTAGGATTTTTTGTTCCCAGGAGCCCACAGTGGGGTTGTGACTGACGGAGTTTAATGTCAGCATGCATAAAAAGAGCAGTGAGATGAAAGGGGTGAAGTCCAGCATTGCATCACATCCAAGAAGAGTTTTGCAAGACTAGCCTTTAAACTGAAAGAAGCTGCTGTTTTGGGGCGGGGGGGGGGGTGTCACTTGTGAATAAGGGCTCAGGAATGCATTCACAGAAAAATACTCATTTTATGAAGCAATCGGTTTCCATAAAAAATAATAAACACTCCCTTTGGCAGGGAACGTCTGTGTGGCTAGAGCCTGCCACAGCTCCATGGCCTTTGCCAGTCCAGGATGGCCCAGTGAGGCTGATGGCTCTTGAAACCCAACCCCAAAATACAGTCCCAGGCATTGCCATTGATCCCAAAACTGAGGACACCCATGCAATCCTGTTTGCCGGTGTGGGTATTCTTATACTTTGCCTGTACTTATAATCAGTGCATTCTCATATGTGTATGTTTCATAGACAAATGAATTTTTGGCCCATGTGGCATCAGTGATTCATCGTCAGTGAATTCGCCCAAGCTTAGTCAATTTAGATGGACTGCCATCACCTGCCACATACCCATTTCAGCTACTTCAGAGGACATACCTAGCATCCACAATCATTACGTGGCTGTGACATCAGCAGGGTGTTCTCTCTGTGCTGACATCACAGGTCTCCCATGATCACACACGGCTGTGGAGCTGATGGAGCTGGTGTCTTTCTGAGTGCCGTGACGCACACAGTCAAGGGCAGCAAAGCCAGACTGGCAAGGACACGCCAGCGCTCACCCCATTACAATCTGCTGATGGGTGCACATGAAGCCGGAGCGGCCGGTCGTTCAGCCCACGGTTGGCTCGGTTCCCTGCTGAGCTGTTGGTTTTGGGCCGGGCTCACAGCCCTGAACGGTCCGCTCTCCTCATCTTAAAACCCCAGGCTGGTACCCCCTGTAACCGTATCCTGCCGTGCGGCTTTTACGAGCTGAGCGGATTTTATATGGCGTCAGAGCTAAGTGGCGTTCCCCCAGCCCTGTGCTCCGCTCCTCGGTCTGTGTCATTTTCTCTGAGACTTATATTCAGAGCAGCGCCTCCGACAGCCTCAAACTGGATTCTAATTTGCGAGTAATGAGGTGAGGTACCAACCCCAAGGGGCTTGCTGCTCAACCAGCAGCAAAAGTGTCGATTTTACCGTTGAATTTATTTATTTTTTTGTGCGCCTGAGAGCAGGCGTCTTGTTTAAGACTGCATGCCCCTCTCTGAGCGAGTCCCCCACCCCCCCCCCCCCTCCCTTGGCAGGGCCATTTCCAAATCTGAAATAATGCGCAAATAACAAGCAAATATTTTCCCCACAACGTCTTCATGGAAGCCTGCGGGAGTACGCGAGAGACGTCCGGCCTCCAGAAGAAATCCCAGCGTCGGTCCCAATGACCATAAAACGTCACCGGGTGTGACTCATTGAGAGGCCTCTCTGCAGATTTGGGGCCGGTTTCCAGGCCGCTGAGGGAATTCTGTTTTATTTAAAGAGGTATAACAATGACAAATGATGATGAATATTGATAAGCTGAGCCAACGAGGTGGAAAAGCTAGAAGAGTCCTGAGGTGTTGCAGGCTTGGTTGTCAACATGTTTTTTTTTTGTTGTTGTTGGTGCAGCTTGATTTCTCTGCTGTGTAATGTTGTAAAACCATGTACATAGAGAGGATACTGGCCTAATGTCCAGTTTTTGGGGGGAACCCTGGGGGCAAATTAATGTTTATTCAGAAACGGGAGGGGAGCCGTTTTCCTTTGGCCGATGGTATGTCCTTCGGCAGCCATTTTGGATGTCTGCCATTGCTCCTTCATATTAAACTGCTTTTGCTGCCTAGATTATACAGCAGAGATTTACCACACTAATGAGTCTTTCTCCCTTTACTTCACTTGTGCCACAAATCATCTGAGTGGAAACAGTGGAGGAACAAAAAAATGTGGCAGAAAAATAAAGTGGCAAAATGTATTCTGAAGTTACTCAACCTGGGGGTTGTCTTGAGGGTCAGATGAAGAGGCCTTGTAATCTCCTATTTGATGGTGCCTGCTTCCTGCTGTATTTACTGCATCTGATTAGATTATTCTAAAAGAGCAGTACTTACAGAGTAATTCTACATCAATAATCCATATAAAAGACTGCGATGGTGGCCAGTGAAGTGGTCTCTCATGCCTGAGCCAATGTTTCGCTGGCTGGCTTGCATTGACATTACGATGAACCGGCCTGAAACGGGGAGAGCTGAAATTGCAGGTGGGTGGACTTTTTTTTTTTTAACGAGTTCATTTGAATCACAGTAAATGCATGTGGAGGAAGACCAGAGGGTGGGCAAAATGTGGTCGTAAACATTAGATGGGGGGGGGGGGGGGGTGCAGGGGCTTTGCACAGCATTAGGGCAGGTCCCATTCTGTAATAGCAGAGGGGACTTGAATATGTCATGGTCTTTCGTGACAGATTAATGTCTGATCACCTTTGTTTTCCAGGCCGTCATTCGCTCCTAATTTAAAAAGGGAGGGAGCTTCTCAGGGGACTGTAGATTTGCAGTGGCTGTCCCTGCTATGTACGGCATAAGTAGTATAAGCAGATAACCTTGATCCTGCAGTGCTGGAGTGTCCTCTGGGTTTTTTGTGTCAGCCAGACCATTAATCATCAGAAAATGTACAGCTCTTAATAAGTTCACATGCGTGCATTTGTTCAAGGTGTGCAGTAACAGATAATTTAGCAAGGCCTCCTGTAAACAATACACAGGGTAGCGGCACTCCACCTCTGGAGTTGTTCTCCAAACACCCCCCCCCCTCCCCTGCCGCCATCCCCATTGCCGTGGAGACTCACCGGTCAATGAGGATTCTGGAACAATGTGGAATGCGTCTATCTGTGCATCATGGAAGCAGAGTAAAAATAATTAAAGGCTGCTCAGTGAAAGGACTGAATTCATGTGAGACCGGAGGTTTTGGAAAAGGACCGGAGGCAGGGAGAGAGAGCGAGACCAAGGGAGACCGAGGCATCAGCTGAAATTTACAGTCATGGATTCTTCTCTAGTATCCAGGGCCATTTTTGCAGAATGAGATATTGGAAGTTATGTGTGCCATTGCATGAGTAATATTTTCTATCAAATGATCCTTTTTAAAATGGCTATCCAGCTGACCTACTGTATCTCTTGTAGATATATCATTAAGGTTCGGCAGAAAGTTTTTCCACTCTCCAGTAACAAGGAATATTTCAGAAAGCCAGACTCCATTTTTCCGTACAAGGGACATGTGATTCCCTTATGCATGTATGTATGCATGCACATGTGAACATTAGCACCTATGTGTGTATGTACACTCAGCAGAGACAGCCAGCTACACACCTATTTAAATATTTAAAGACCACTCCAAAAATAGCAAGTATTTTATCCCCATTGAAAAGGGTAACTGACAACCTGCATGTTGCACCATATGTTCCAAACAGCCTTTGCAGACTGAGCTTCTGAGTTTATTTAATCTTTTACTCTAATAACTTTGTGCATCTTTCTAACTTACAGGAATGCCAAAACAGCAACAAGAACTTTATAAGAAAGTGGAGAAGGAACAGCATGGAACTTCAAGAGATACTTGCATAACAGTTGGTGGGAAACAGACAGGTGATGTTTTAGTTTTACAATTGAAAGCTGATGAGTTGTTTTTCACTACATGAAAACTAGGGGCCAAAACTGTTGACAAGGTTCTCAGAGTATGGAAGTTTGTGAAATGATTTTCCTCCTCTGCCTCCTTGCAGCCAAATATACTCCAATGAATAATTATATTTAGCACAATTTCACAGAGTAACTGTTATCAAAGTGTCTCTTAAAGAAGAAAAACAAATGTTATAATTATTTTTGTATACTCTTGATTCTCGTTTGCACAAAAAGAGCCATTTCATCTTTTTACATTCATCAAGAAGATTTCACCGTGGAACACAGGATTTATTTTCAGAACAAAATTAATCAAATTTATCATCCCGAAGCTGGATGTAAAAGGGAAAATGTGGTTTTAAAATTTAGTGCAGACATGCAAAACAGAACATAACTGACAGCACAGCAAAATGGTCGGAACATTTGCACGTAGCTGCACTCTCACGCCTTCAACTATTGGGTGATATAAAACCGTTATCATTTATGAAGGAATAGGAAGACGGGCTGAGTTGTGCCTCCACATAATGAAACCTTTGGTTTTCCTGTTTACTCATGAAACTGTCGGTGTGCGCGTGTGTGTGCGCGTGCGCGTGTGTGTGCGTGTGTGTGTGCGTGTGTGCGTGTGTGTGTGTGTGTGTCTGTGTGTATGTGTGTGTGTCTGCGTGTGCGTGTATGTGTATGTGTGTGTGTGTGTGTGTCTGCGTGTGACTGATGCCTCTGTTCTTACATCCTGACTGATGCCTCTGTTCAGATATGGTTTCTTATCAGTGAAGGTTGGTAGGCTGTTAGCCTGAGTCATATGCCCCGTGTCATATTTCTGATGTCGTCCAATCAGAGCCAGACAAACAATCTCATTGACTCCATTGACTTTTTCTAATACATATCAATGCGAAGCTCAGCTTTCATGAACCAACGTTCATGAACCAACGATGATTTTAAAAAGTTAAATTGTTGGTGCTATGTATAGCATAGATATGTGCTATGTACCGTACTTCAAGTAAAAGCGACAGCTATAAGCACATACAAGGCTGCTTTCCATATAAACATTTTGAATTATGTAACAAGAAAAAGGTATATTTAATAACCCTTTTGATTAATTCTTAGAGCAGGCTTGATTTCCCTAGCAGCTGCAATGGTTTCTTACAAAACTGAGAACAATTGGAAGGCCCATGCTGAAAGTTGCTGACAGATTCATAAAACCTGAAAAATTCATAAAACTTCTCGTTATTAATTACTATCATTGATCCCTCCCCTATCTAATTTCTTTCTGTAAGGCTACTGTCCCCATCCATGTTCCTGTGAGATAGAAGGACCGGGCTAGGACCGTGCACGTTTTTCAGACACACTGAGTCCTGCAGGATGTCTGCTGATGTCTTTATAAAATTATCTGTGTTTCCTGTAAGCCACCACAGAACCTGAGGGAAGCTGTACAGTGAGAGATCATGATTTAGAGTGGAGATGCGGTCATGATCCTGCACTTCTTGATTGTTCTAATGGAGTAATGGATTTCACAGAGACATAAAAAGCGGAGAGACCTCATAGTTGTTTGGACTCCCTAAAGCATCCTGCATTTGTGCTCAAAGGGTTTAAACTGCTGTTCATCACAAGACTTCTATTTTTTGCTGTTAACGCAGGCAAAAAAAAAGATTAACAGCAAAATGGTTTGAACTTATTTAACTTCTGCGGGATCTGTGACATTACTAATCATTTATTGATAGATGCCATTTATTTATTGATAGATGCCATTTATTTGATAGATGCCTTTATCCAGAGTGAATCACAAGGTCATCATGAAAAGACATGTACATATCATGCATATTATAAGAACAGCAAGAATAAAACCATAGGGGCACGGTCATAGGGCATTATGGCTCACGATTTCTGTCATCTTGTGTCAGACTGTTTTTGCTTTCTGCACGTTTATTGATAGCCGTGTAAATTTAACGGGCACTTTGTTCGTGCAGTTGGCAGTTAGCTGCCACCTCCAGAGCCTTCATTGAAGGGGAAACCTCACAACGGCTTGCCTGTAGTGTAGTGAAACTGCTCTGCCGCTGCTCTCTGAATGAGTCAGTGTGCCGTTATGAACCGCAAACCCGTGTCTCTGTCCCTCCGACCTGACACTGTCAAACCATTCATGACTCAACCATTTTCAACTCATCTCTCGCAGCCTACTTACAAAACACCTGACAGAGCTTTCTCCCATTGTCTGTATCTCTGTATAGGTATAGAAAAGAAGGGGAGAATGACTCAGAGAAAGAGAGAGAGAGCGAGAGAGAAAATCACTTCAAAAGTAACTGACCTGAAATTACTAGCATTACAAAATACTTGTCATCCAGCTATGAAAAGGCAACGTTGTGAGAAACCCTCAAGGGACTCTAATGAACTCTTCGCACGCAGAAGATTCTCTGGCTCAGTCTCCCTCCGCACCAGCTTTCATCTCACAGATAATCACTGTGGACTCAAAAGGCGATTAGCACTTAGCCAGCAGTACTGATGCTGCATTCAGGCCCTGAATGGGAACTTCTTATTTATAGATCAGGACCACTGTGTTTCTGTTTGATTAGGGTGGTGTGTCTCGTTGCACTCCTAAAATGATATTTCGGAAGACAGCAGGACACCCCATTTGCATATGGTGTCAAATAAAGGAACTGCGTATGTACTCAGCTAACCTTAGATCAAGTGCCATCACATTATCCTGTGTTTTTTTTTAATCGAACACAGAACAAAAACAGATGACGATGACTCCATCAAATGTAATAATGTAGGGAGTGCTGTATCTGCAACAGCTGCTCTTTGATGCAGCATAGGTTGTACTCAAAATGCTTCAGGGATTCCTGTCTTATTCCTTCAACTGAGGAATTATAACTGAAAGTGGATGAGTTGGTGTGATGCTATGACACACAGGATTTAACCAGGAGTTTGTCTTTACTCACTATATGCCAATAACGCTGCAGGTAGAAAAAGTCTCTGAGTGTGGGAGTGCTTAATGTTCGTCTGAGAGGGGGGCATAGACTTGGCTCACCTCCTGTCCAGAGTCCATAGACCAGCCCCCAAGAGGAAACACATGCAGACACTTGAGGTGAGTTTGGTCTTTTGCCCCTGTCCTTACACACACACACACACAAGTGTAATACATTAATAATACACAGTATTATTATGCCCATTTTATTCATAATCCCTGATTACAAAGGAACAACAACAAAAAAAAATACATAGCACAGAAATGTACACCCTGGGTGGTTTTTCCTCGTCAAAAAAAAATAAAATAAAAATCTTTATAGATTTATTTAGTTAATTAAATTATTTTTTTTATATTGCACAGTGCAGACATGTTTTTGATCTTGTTTAATCTGGGGTATAAATAAGATGAATGTGGAGAACATTATGACATGACTGTGATTTGAAAGCAAAAAAGAACACGGCCAATGCAGAGTTGGGGACAGACACAATACGCCATTTGCTTTCCATCATATATTTCCTGAAGGGAAAGAAAAAAAGAAAACAAAAACAGAGATGTTGTTTTGTCTCAGCCAGACCAAGAAAAATGAATCTGTGGTCTTGAAGAGTCATAATCACGGACATAAACCCAGGAAGCGAATAAGCTGGAGAACAGGAATTATACTGCTGTAAAACGGCACTTTCAAGGTCAATTTCCCATCAGCGGGTATGGGCGAGATACTGTGGGCGAAGGTAATGGGAAGAGCGAGGGAGAGAGAGGGAGAGGGAGAGGGAGAGTCGATTTACATGCAGATAAACAGCTGCAGAAGATTCCGGCAACGACGGGAAAGATTGGCTGCGTGAGACGGCGCGTTCAGAGAGCAGTGGAGTGGCGTGGTGCACGAACAATAAGATGAGACGGGGAGTCGGAACACACATCCTGCTTCGGTTATTCTTAACCAGCTATACTCGTGGAAAAAAAAAAAAAAAAAAAAAAACGGTTAACCCAGACATAACCAAAAATGGACATGTTATTGTCAAAAAGAGGATGGAGGGGATGTGGCAAAAAGCAAAGTGCGTCTCCTGCCCCCCCCCTCCATCACTTCAAGTGTTAATTAGAACACCTGTGAGCTTGAAAGGACGGCCCCCTTTCTGAGGTTCTGTGGCCACTTCTGTTCTCTTTTTTCTCTCCATCTCTCTCTCTCTCTCTCTCTCTCTCACACACACACACACACACACACACACACACACACACACACACACACACACACACACACGCATGCATGCACACTCACTTGATCATTCAAATCACTCATCTCACTCAATGACTCAATCATGGCTGTCTTGGCACTGCAGCTTTTGGGCTTTGTCCTAAATATATGGGGTAAGTCTGCAAAACTATAATGTACCTTTATATCTACAGGGTATTTTTTTTCCTTCATTCATGATCAGTTGTAGTGCATATGATGTGCAACTGAAATGATTTGTCAGACCTTTTGATCAGTATAAATGGGGCAGGTGCTGATTGCACACATACCCATCTATGAGCCTGTGGAAAAAATGCATTCAAATTCCAAAACAAAACAAAAAGCACATTATTTTCTATTTGTTGATAGATGCACAGTAGTTAATGTAATTCTGTTGTATGTGTAATTTTTGTTTTTATGTTTTGGTTTTGATGTATTTTCATGTACTCCTAACCCTAAAAATATCTATAATACATTAAAAGACTATATTTAATTGCAGTTTAATTCAGTGTGATCTGGTTTACTGTTTTTCACTTCTAATGATCATTTTTAGTTGTAGGAAAACAATTAAAGAAAAAGTTAGGTTACACAGAGTTGCACTTCCTTTTTTCCACACTCAAGACCAAATGTATTGACTTTTTTTGGCAGTTTTGTGGGATATAATTCAGAGACATATGCTGTCTTTGGAAAGGGCTTTTTGAACTCCAGGAAATACCACAACAGAGCTGTTCGTTGGATGTAGGGTGTTTGGTGTGAGTTTCGCTATGAATTAGAATGCAGCAGAGCAAGAGACAGAAACAAGCAAAGACACCTGGAAGAAATGTCTGGACGGCTGCAAAGTTCCTTTCCAAATGTCCTTTTCCCCCCTGAATACCGCATATAACATGCATGGTCAATTGAACACGTTGGAAAACATTTGACAAAAGTTGCCAATAGAGTATGCAGAAAAAGCAAAAGAAGGGGAACTTAGCTTCCTTCCAGCTGCAGGGGTATTGAATATAAAGAGGATACTGAGGATAAAGTCATATTTCCAGTCTGTAGACACAAGCGGCATAAGCCAGCAAACAGTGCTGTGGGGGCCAAACGGCAGTGACCGCATCTCTCTTTGAGTGGATCGAGAAATCTTTGGTTAAACTGGTCTTTGCTGCTGCTGCAAGATGCTGCGGTATTGCGGTGTCACTACCTTGCTCTCATTCTTCAAAAGCCCAAAATAACCGAAATAACTGCTGCGTCCCACCTGTGCTGACCCCAGATTTGACCTTCCCACAGGAGTCAACCCATGACAGCCCTGTACCAGGGAAAAATGTCTGAGATTACACTGAGGGGTTCGGCTTCAGCAGCTGTAATTTTGTCAGTGAAGTACAGGAGTATTGAAAAGAGGAACTCTCTAGACCTTGTGCAGTAATATAGTCTGAAGCCACATTGTGGTATACAAATAGGTGAAGTCCCTACCATGCCTCACAAATTTGCCTTCCTCTGGAGACGTAGCAACACTTATATACTTAGTACATGTTAATCAGACAGAGTTCTGCTCTGATTTGCACAGTTTCCCATTTGCTGAAACCTAATGAGCGCAGTCCAGCACTCGTCTTGCTTTCTTTCACTGTGAATCTGGTGGACAGTGATTGGTCATCACAGGTTCTCTGTGGTATACCATGACCAACGATTGACTGTGACTGTGACTGTGACTGTGACCATGACCGTGACTATAGGTTGGAGGGCTCAGGTGTGTTCACCTGCCTGGCGGACGTGTAGTCACCTCTTGCATATTCAGCCAGGTATTTTCTGAAGCAATGCTGGCTGAGCATCTTTTTCGGTGGCACGAATGCAGTAACCGCAGTTTCTAGCTACAAGTCCAGCACGCTAACCACTTTGCCGCAGTGCCACCTTCTTCATTGTGTTTTTGGCAGTGTGGCGTTTGCTACATCCACTGCGCTGCCTGACGTGAGATAGAGAATGAAACAGGTCTATGATCATAACCAGTTTCGGTGCCAGTGCTTAAATTTTCCGCGTTTGGTGTGTAGGCATTGAAACGTTGCAGTTTCTGGGCTGGGTGACCGCGATAGCAGATTGTCATTCTCTGATTGTTTCCAGCATGTCCTCTCCCTCTTCCACCGTTGCGGTCGGTTGACTTTCATTTCTGCAGTAATTTCCGTCGGCAAATAATAACTCGTTTCATATCTTTTCCATTTTTATGAACCATAAACCCACAAGACATCAAATATTCCCGTCTCAGCTCAGTGTGACGTTTTTATATTCGTTGCATTTTTAATGTGTGTTAGTGAGCGTGTGTGTGTGTGTGTCTCAGAGCTCTGATGTACTTTGTCTCTAAAATGCTTGCCTTTGGCTTCTGTCACTACAGACCCATAATTTTCTATGTAAAAATGATTTATTAACATCACACAATGCATTTGTGCTGTAATTATTTAGGATTAAACATCTTTTTCAGTCATTAACTTGATCTAGCAAGCAATAATGGGTTCTCCTTTCCTGAGACTACATGGTAGTGATCACAGAGATATAATGCCCTCATGGCATTCAAAAAGTATTTAACATGACTGCACCTTTCAAACCTAAAGTGCTCGATCCAGTGCCACAAGTGCTCATCTCTGCCTGTTCTGTGGATGAGTGAGGCTAACTCAAGGTCACAGATGGATTCTGGGAAATATATATTGGGAACTGCAGAGTTTGCAGGGGCCCTGATTTTTACTGGGGACGATTTAGAAGGACAGGGAACTAGAAATGCGTGTCCCCCTCCTTGGTGCCCTCTTTCAGAACCAATAGACTGAGCTGTCAACGGTTAGCACTTCCAGTAATAAAAGATCCATTAGCTTGATTTTCCATGCGCAAAAAACATAAACGGTATCCTGTGCCGTCTCGGAATGAGAGGCGAGATGAGCGCGTTGGTATGCATGGGCTTTGTGCGCTGCCTTGTCGAAAGCTCTCAAAAACGTCATGGGTTGTTAACCGTCCTCGGCGTTGAAACTTTTGCTAATTGTGTTAGATTTGTGAGACTGGGGGCAGTGCAGGGGAGGTGAGGCTTTGGTGAGGTAGAGATTAGCGAGGCGCATTTAAAGAATTCGCTTTTCATTAGCAAAGTGGAGACTTTCGCTAGATCTCGCTTCTCGGAGCACCTTCGCATTTATCAAATGTCACAACGTATCGCCCATCCTGTTTTGCTGTTTCTTGTGTTGTTTTTTTTTTTTTTGGATGGGACAGTTGCTGGTGGAGATATCTTTACACCTCCTGCTAACCATAGATATATGATCAATTATCTCCATCCCACATTTCACAGTGCATACAAAATACACACACACACACACACAGTTAACTTAAGCTCTTTGCAGACGCATTCCCACACATTTACACACAGAAAAAATATCGTCACGCATAGTCAAATATGAAGATCTCTATACCAATTGCACAGACATCCTTTCTCTCTGTCACTCCCTCGCTTACTCATTCACAAACATACACACGGACCACTCACCTCTGCTGTTTGTCCCCTTCACCTGTACGTCAAACCGAAACGGTCACGAGGGACACGTCAAGCTAATCACAGCTACGCTGAACACAGGCCCGTCACTCCGATACAGATGCCGCTGCCTCTGCCCCCTCATCAATCACAGCGCCGAGTTCAGGGACACGGCAGCGTACACCTTAGAGCCGCAAATAGAAACCTGAGCTCTCGCTGCCACGGGCAGAGTGGCCTGCCGTCGATGTCATGCTGATAGATCTGCATCACCCTGTTTCACGTACAGTTGAAGAGAATCACTCCGTGCATTTTCATGCGCTAAAACCCTGTCATTCTTCATTGGTATATCTTACAACCATACCTGCCTTTTTCCTGTCAACAAAAACATCTTAAGGGCCTATCTGAGAATGCCTCCAGGAAGAAGTGATCCTGCATACCTTACTGTAGGTCACTGGGCTGACATGGAAGACAACAAAACCGTTGCACAGAGGCACAAGCAGGTGGTCCCCTCTGTGAAGCCCAGACTGTTTTTGCACCGCGGCAGAGAGCTCCACACCCTTTGCTCAACTGCCTGCTCGGTTCACACCACACTCACACATCTGTGGTTAACAGTGTGAACCATGTCAGACGTGACTGAAAAACAAACTGTGAAGGCATGGGGGGAGAGAGAGAGAGAAAGAGCGAGAGAGAGAGAAAACATTCATGTTCTGTTGCTTTAAAAGGTTTTAAATGACTTCAAGGCGAGGTCAGCTCCCGCAAAATACGAACTTTAGCCCAGTCTCTAGCTTTCCTCAGTGCCTTTAGGCCTATGTGGATTTTGTTTGGGGTTTGTGCTGCAGTTTGTTAAAGTAGGAATTGTACTTCCTTACTTATGGTCACCGCAATCCCGAGTAATTAAACCCAGTTTAACAAACGCAAAGTGACAGATGCTCTCTGGCTTGTCCTCAAAAGTATGTTGTCCTCTCTGTACTCTCTGCCTCTCAGCCTGCGGCGCCACTGATGTGGAGGTAGAGAGGAACGTGACCGGGATTCTGGGAGAGGCTGCGGTGCTCCGGTGCCAGTACACCGGGAACGATACAATCATCGTCTCCTCGTGGACCCAGACGGTATCCGGAAAGACCAAGATACTGGCCGGTTACCACTTTAACACGCCCTCGAAGAAAAACGAAAACTTTGGCCCTCTGGCCTCTCCTAGCAACCTTACCGTGAGCATGCAGGTGTACGGTCTGGAGGCTGAGAGAGAGTACTGCTGCAGCTTCACCACTACTGAGGAGAGGATGTTAGAGTGCGTCTTCCTCACCGTGCTGGGTAAGTCTGACGTGCAAAGGATCATGGGTAAACTGCCGGCTACCTTGGAATGACTGTGTCAGAACATAGATACACGTCCATGCATTGCCGTCTGCACCCTGCTCTTTGCCGTGCCGCTATAGGTTAAGTCAGTGTGTTTTTGACAATTGGGAAATACAGAATGGTAAGCAGGGAAGAGACAAAAAGTCTAAATGCGCTGTTGAGCATCTAATCTGACATTAGTGACTGTTATTATTATACATAATTGAACCCCTTTCCTTTTTGTTCCAAGTTCGCCCTGTTGTACAAGTGGACCTGGAGCAGAGTATGAAGAATGGGACCCACTACCAGACAGTCACATGTTCCGCCCTCAGTAAACCAGCGGCTGTGATTGGCTGGCTGATCAACGGCAGGCATCCCAGCGCTGACGTGTACTCCATCGCCACGACAACGATTCAGCATCCCAACGGTACTGCCACTCAGACCAGCATGCTCTGGTTCCCCACTCACCTGCAGGAGGCGGGCGAGGTTACCTGTGCCGTCAGTCACCTGACCTTACCTGAGTCCCTGAGGACAGCTGTGAAAGCACAGACCTTCGGTAAGCTGATCCACCTCTCCCGAAAAATGGGCCCATATGAACGTTCTCTCTCCATTGCATGCATTCTGTGGCGGTACATGTACCCATGAGTATGCGTGAGTGCCAGTGCTTGTGCTTGCATGTTTAGCACATGTTTGTGTGCATGCAAACACATTCGTACAAGTGCTTGTGTGCGTGTGTGTGTTTGGTGTCCCCTTTTGATACACGAGGATGAGACTCAGACAGCTGCCCAGTGAGAGAAAGACACAGCTTGAACTGCTGAATTCATTCTCCCCGATTCATTGCGTGAAATTCCATTTAAAAGTCTAGACAAACAAGGCACTCGGGCCTGTCATGTGACATGCCCACGGACTGCGCTGTTGTGCAGGGATGCCAGGAATTGCTGTCTGAGTGGTTAAACGGAAGCCTGTTGAAGGATGTTTGCCAGTCAGGTTTTCTTTCCCAGTGCGTTTCATGTCTGGCCAGCTGTCAGTCCTGCCGCTGCTGCTGGGTGTCTAATCTATCTGTCTAATCTGCCTGATCTGCCTTCACGGAAGCAGCCTGACCACAGAACAGAATCACACGAGCACATCAGCACCTGAAAGAGCACAGATTCACAAAAAAAACTGTCACTCTGTGTCAGTCATCCCACGTGCCACACACACACACACACACACACACACACACACATTGACAAGCAAATGCAGACACTCATTAATTCATATACAAGCACACATACACACACAAACACCCATTCACCCTCAAACACAGACATGCACTTACGCACACGTATGTGTGCACACACATATATGCACACACAAACACTCAGTCGGTCACTCACTTTCCCATGTCTCACTCACTCATTCACTCCCTCACTCACACATGCGGCCATGCACTTCACACCAGCATGCATCTTTAAGGTGAAATTATTGTCATTTGCGCAGCTTCCCGACTCAATGACAATGAATCGTCCACTTAAAATCGAAAAAGAGACAATTTAGGTGATGTTGGCAAAACTCTGTATAAATCATGTCTTCACACTCCCCCCGTATGTTTAGCAAATGTTCTCTTTATCCTAATCTAAGCAGATGTTTATTAGACTCATCAGCCGCAGTGGTGACAGCACGGCACTGCTGGTTCTAACCCCACGGCCTGAGCCACTCCACCCTGCTAAACTGCGAAAATCGTTCCCCCAGCTGACATAGCTGAGAGCAGCAACAGCTGGCTGTCACATCTGGTCCCATCTGCAGCCCCGAGGCCTGATGGGTGCGAGGACCAAAATCACTCTCCTCCAATGCAAAAGCACGCTTAAATTTATTCACTTAATTTAACCTGGATTTCAGCCTCTCTCTCGCTGTCCGCTGTTGTCACTCGTAGCTGCAGGAGTGTGGAAACATGGTGCTGTTAGTGACCTGGGGATCCACATCTGGCCTTCTTTCGCAGTGTCCCCGACCGTGACCATCGAGACGTCCCTGACCGGAGAGGAAGGGGCAGGGCTTCGAGAGGTCGTCTGCACGGCTGCAGGTGGTAGGCCAGCCGCCAGCATCACCTGGGATCTAGCTGGTGACGCACCTGACGGTTCACCTGAGGTCACGGTGTGGCGGGACAATGAGACAGACACAGAGACGGTCATCAGCTCAGTCTCGATCCAGCCAGACCAGTATGAGGGAGAGACGATCACCTGCCATGTCACCCACCCAAAACATCCCCAAGAGCAACAGAGGACTGTCACCCTGCCCACCTATCGTGAGTATTATGGCTAATACAATGGCTAATGGACAATGGCTATGACTGAGGGCGGCAGGGAAATGCATGTTTCTGTTGCCTGGTGCCTCACTTGATAGAGACCGAATGGCCACATTGTGTGCAGTAGAGGTCCTTCAGGCTCAAGCTCCCAGCATAACTCACCTCCTGCTAGATTTGCACATTCCACCTTGTGTTCCACACGGGACTGAGCGAGGCCCACATTCCACCCGACATCGACCCAGACCTGAACGACAATGTGCGCCATTCAGAGTTCCGCAACGCGTGCTGGAGTGTTCCGGAATTCCTAACCTCTCCTCCTCTGCGTCTTTCCCGTGTGCAGATCTGTCCTCTGTGAGGGTGGTGAGCGCAGACGCAGAAGAAATTGGCCCTGAGAATGAGACTGTGTATCAGGTGACCCTGGAGGCGGGCCAAAGGAATGTGAAGATCGCACTGGAAGTGACAGGCGACGTGCCACGCTACCAAGTGACATGCACCAAGTAAGGATGGGTGGTTCTGCATCTGCTTAACGGAGAAGCACAATGGCCTAATAGAATGGCCTTGATGTTTATGCAAAGTTTGGCTGGATCAGCGAGATCATATTGTTATTCATGGGAAAATTCAACAAAAAATCAATTCTTTGTTATAGCAAAATCATCGGGAAGTGGGGACACATGTTGTGTCGGGACACATTGGTATCAAAACATACTTACAATACGCAGAATCTGAGCTGACTCTTCCTAGCACATGTAAACGCTGAAGTGGTTCCTTCTGTAGGAGTACTACCTGAGCATAAGTTGTGAGGTTGTCATGTTATGTATGGTTAGTGGTCAAAGCGAAAGAGTTTGGAATGAGTAAGGTGTCAGAGGTAACCTGCTAAATCTTAAGAGGTAGGTTAACACTAGGTGTGAGTGCTGAGCAGCAGTGTGGTGTAGGGGAGCAGCTGGGCTTGTAACCTAAAGGTTGCCAAATCGAGGTGTGACGCTGCTGTTGTACCCTCAAGAAAAGTATTTAATCCAGATTGCTTCAGGAAATATTTGATGTTATAAATGGATGAAGTTTGATGTTCTGGATAAGTGAGTCTATTAAATAATGTAATGTGAGGCATGGTGCAAACAAACAAAAGGTCATAAAATATGACTGAGGGATAGAAAGCTGTGCTCTGCATTTTACTAAAAATCAAAAACTGAAGAAACAAGTCACCATGCTCAAGCTGGTAGTGTAGTATTTTAAGAGGGGAAGGCAGTTAATAAACCAGAAAACATTCTTAAAAAACAGAAGGGAGGTTGGGGTCTGATCCCAAATACCGCAACAAAACCTGTACATCCGAAAATGTACACCTGGACCCATAGTGGGGTTGTTGCAGCTCCGCTGACGTTCATATATTTAGTAATAACAGTCATATCTCTTTTCTCAGATCAATGAAATATATGAAGCTATGAATGTGCAATGTTATTTTTCAGAGGTAAACACGACCCGTATTGGATATGACGTGGGTGGCAGCAATTGCGTGCTTTCACTGTTCTTTTGGTTAAAAACCACCAGACATGAAAGGAACAAGAATTTACACCCTGCTAAGAAACATCACCATCACCATCAAAGCTTCACTGCACAAAAACAGTCTGTTTCCTGCCTCACAAGAGGTCCCGCGTCTGCTTTTTATGTAAAAGACGTCGAAGATCGAGGGTGAACCGGAGTGCTTGCATTGTTAGAAGTGCTCATATGTTTTCTGGTTTCTCTTTGTGTTGAATTCTTCTGGGGGGGATCCTTCTTTGGGCTAAGCAAAGATGTGCCAGGGGAAAGGACACCCTCTGTCTGTCTGCTTGTCTTTGGTGTCCTTGTGCCACTTTTTTTTTGTCACCACAGAGCCATTTCTGTGAGCAGGTCATGCTTATGGAGAGAGAGTGCAACTATTGTAAAATATTAAGGTACCAGTTGTGCTTGAGGCTGATTTGACTCATGTTTTTTTTTTGTGCGAAAGTAATTAATTACCAGACCGATGCCCAGATAGTTGCCAGGGGGGCTATAATTGAAGCAAATAGGCTCCCTGTGCAAAGAGCAGCCGAATACAAACAACCCAAAAATCTACACTACCCCCTGTCCTCAGGTCTGTTCTCATTGCATGAACAGTGACCTCCATGGGCTTTCCTAACAGGCCCAGAGATGCTCTTGTGAGATGTGATGCCATCACTTACTGCTCTAATTAGATGTGAAAGAAGCCAGGAGGTGTGAGGAGGCTGTCCCACTGCCCTAATACGGAACAGCCCTAAACGTGCTTGTTTCCTCTCTCTCCAGAGAAAACGATTCCCTTCCTGCGGGCGTGGAAGTGACAGGCAGTGTCCTCTGTTTGGAAGGGCCTGTGGAGCCCTCTCAGGCAGGACTGTACACCTGCGATGCCTTCTACTACAGACACCGGAGCTCTGTGCGGCTAGAGATAGTGCTCGCCCCAGCTGTTTTACAAACAGGTAAACAGGTACATCCGGGCCATTTATCAGTGCAGGCGTTTGAGCATTAGTCTTTTGAGCTGTAGGTGATATCAGGTACCATCTGATACAGTTTCACCTTTTAAAGAGTACATCATCACAGATTATTATTTCTGCTAACAATTAATATAATTATACATTAATTATATCAGTTATACATTTTATTTTGCACCACTTCTCATATAGGAACAGGGAAAACAATCAAAGACCCAGTCAAATTAAACACACATGAAAAATATGAGCAGTTAAAAAACAAAAAGGTATAGAAATACAAGATATAAAATATGACAGACAATAACACAGAGGAAATGCACAAAAATATGATCATTGCAATGAATTGAAATGAAGTATTTCTCTCTCTTTCCCTTCCTCTCCCAGCTGTTTCTCCTCCCACCATCAAAACTCAGACGTGGGAGGAAGCGGATCGCAGAGTCGTAGAATGTTCCGCCTCAGATGCGTTCCCAGCGGCCAACCTGTCCTGGGATCTGCCCGCGGGCCTCTCCAGAACCGTCCGGTCAAGCTCCTCCTTCCAGAACGGAACTCATTCTGTCACCAGCATTCTGTACCTGCCCGTCTGCCTAACCCGGGAGCTCACGGTGGAGTGTGTGGTACAGCATCCTGCGCTTGTGGACGCGGAGGCCCGACCGATAACGCTTCCTGCTTGCGGTAAGAGCAGGAAGTCAGCTGGAGTGTAACCCAGGGCTCAGCTGTGCTCTGTGCATTCAGCTGACACTGTCATTTTATTCACTGGCAGCGAAATCGTGTTTTGATCAAAAAATTTCAGGTGCTGTCCCCCAACTCCATTGAAGTGTCACATTTAATCTCCCATTAGTATTTGGGGTGGCAGTGTAGCATAGTGGTAAGGAGCTGGGCTCATAAACAAAAGTTTGCTGGTTCAATTCCGCTGCGGGACACTGCCGTTGTACCCATGGGCAGGATACTTCACCCACAATTGCCTCAGTAAAATATCCAGCTGTACAAATGGATATCAAAAAACTGTATCTGATGTGAATTGCTCTGGATAAGAGCGTCTGCTAAATGACGGTAATGTGGTATTTTCATACCTCAGCCCCCCCCTCACGTCTTTGCTTGTGTCCGTCTTCCTGCAGTTGCCCCAGACATCACTGTGCGCTCCAGCACTGTGTGGGTCGAGGGTGTGCAGTACACCGAGGTGGAGTGCACGGTGGACAACGCCGAGCCTGCAGCCAAAATCTCCTGGGGAGTGGAGGGCGTCGACGGTGACAACGGTACCAGCGAGCTCACCGAGCTCCTGATGAAGAACTGGACCCAGCAGAACGGGCCAAAGACCGTCCGCATCCTGGTGAGGCTACCCATTGGCGCGCTGTCTGGACGGGACATCGCCTGTGTGGTCGAACACCCGGCACTGAAGACCCCAGACAGGAGGGAGATTCGGATCGTACCAGCGGGTACGTTTCAGGGCAACACCAGCAATGAACTTGCAAAATCATAAAAGTTTGTGACTTGTTCAGTACATTTGTTTAGCGTTACTTTAGTTGGTACATCGCATTAGTAACACAGCAGTGTCTTTGCAGCGGTTGACAAAAAATTCTTGGCTCTTTTGTTTTCTTCTTTTTATGGATTATGTATTCATGCCTTACAGACTTCTGTTTATTACAAGAACAATACCATTGCTGTTTTTTGCAGGCCGACAGCCTTCCCACACTCCCCCCGCACCGCCCCTGGCCTCCTCGGTGCTGGGGGTCTCGGCAGGTCGACACAAGGCCTCCTGGCTGTGGCTGGCTGTCTGCGAGTTCAGAGGGGACGCGGCCAGCGTCAACCTCTCCTGGGTGCTTCCTGAGAACGCCACAGGGAAGACCGTCTCCCGCTCCTGGCACGAGGGGGGCCGACTCCGGGCTGACGTCACTTACGAGTTCACTCTGGCTCTACACGAGGGGGAGAACCTGACCTGCCTGCTGCAAAATGAATACGGTTTAGAGGAGAAGATTCTCCACATCCCTCATTACTGTGAGTTCACTGGCGTGCCTGTTATCTAGTGCTAGTGAAGTTGTTGCAAACAGTTATGGTCTTGTATATACTCCTAATAATGCTCCTAATAAATATTCCTCATTGCATGGGACAGACTAATGAACTCTCCCCCACACTGCACATCTTCAGCTTTGGCGAGTATTCAATGTAATGTTCTAGCTCCAATGCTGCAAAGTATGTACACAGACATATATCTAATCCTCCCTCTGGGGCAACTATTTTACCTTACCTCCAGCTCATTATAAACATAATTTATTAGATTTTATACCCAATTTAATGTGGCTCAGCTTCATTCTGGGTAAGGTAAACAACACACAGTCCAAGCAAGGAAGCAAAACTTGGACCCATTATTTGTTGTTAAACTATGTTTATCCTCCAGGGTGTGGTTGTGTGCTGGTATGAATAATCTCATACTGGGAGTGATCTGTCCCAGACCACATTCATCACCCAGTAGGAACTGCAAAGTGGTCAGTGAGGGGGTGAGGGCTCTTACTAACAAATGATGCAGCTGTCACCAGTGTGACTGTACATCACCTAGCCAAACACAAAACGTCGCTGCACTGTCGCACAGTACACTCCAAACCGCTAACGGGGGCATGCGCTATTTCTGACTTGCTTGTTTGATTCGGTGGTTTGTTGTTTTTTCCTGTTGATCGACTCCTCTCGCCTCTCGCAGATATCTCGTCTCTGAGGGTGCTAAACAAAACAACGCCGTACCAGCGGCCCCAGAGCGACGGCTCTCTGGTGCACAGAATAGCCCTGCAGCCACACCTGCGCAGTCAGAGGATCCTGCTTAGAGCCTACGGCAATGTGCCAGAGTACAACATCACCTGCGTCAGGTAAGCTCGCCGGCTGCTACTCTCCGAGACAATGACTGCAAGTTCTGCATGGATACATGTGTTCACGATCTCTCCCGTGGACTGCAAACCAGCTACAGGGATGTGTGAGTGATGTTACTGATTTGGTGTGTCAGCACCATCTTATTAACAGTAACTTTTGTTGTTTCTTCTTCATGAAGATGGTGTCTACTCAATTATTCCCACTTGTCATTGTCATTATACTTCCCATTATTTAATTGATCAGCAGGCATGCTTATTTGGGACAACTTACATAGCTCAAAATTGATGAAATGTTACCCTGACTCATAACTCTAAGGAGGTCAACAGCTGAAACCACAAAAACTCAAAACCTCACCTCAGTGACTTAGGGTCTGTGTCATTGCTGTACCGTACAGTAAATGATGACCACTCTGGTTTCACCCGGATGGAAGTATTACCATTCATTATTCTAAAGCAGCTTTAAGTCATTTTTTAAGTCATTAGAGGCAATTAAGTCCTTATGAAGCCTTTGCTGTTGGAAGGGGGGGTTGTTCCCACTGGCTTTGCATCGGGGGGGGGGGGGGGGGGGGGGGGGGGGGCGGTTTAAAAGCTTTTTATCACAGAAAATGAGCAACACATAAAAACATAGAGTGTTGTCAGGGGTGAGGGGGCCCCCATCCTGAGCCACAGCAAATGGCCCCCAGATACCCACTGCCCACACCACCCCCATATTCAACAAGCCGGCTGATGCCAGCAGAGCAGCCTCTCTCTCTGGTTCTTTCCTAAATCCCTCTTAATGGTCCATCAGTGATGTGATTAGGCAAACTCACTGCACTTTAGAGTGGAGTGTGTAACGCTTATATTGCACAGCATAAGGAGGGCTGCATGAATGGGAGAAAAAAATCAATGAGAACATCTTGAATAAATTTAGCATGGATCTAATGCAAGAGCATTAAAATGTCATTCTTTCCATGTGAGTGGTTCTGTAAGTAATGATTAATTAGTGATTATCACGTGTAGAAGGCACTAATTAAGTGTTGGTTAGCAGCAAATTAGCAATCATTCGATCACATAATTGCATCCAGTTAGGCGTTAGTTATGAGGTTAAGCTTATTTTTGTCAATGCTTTACATAACAAGGAGCACATTAAGGAAAGCCCATTTTTAAAGGTTAACAGTTATTTACCCCTTAAGGGTATGAATTAACACCTTATAAACTCCTAATTACTGACTTATGCATGGTCACAAAAAATTTTGCTCTTGTAAATGTGCCTATCAGATTTTACTGTTTATGTGGCTGATGTTGTACCTCCTGTCTCATTTGTCCCCTTGTGACACAGGAGTGACGGTTCAGTTGTGTGGGCAGAGGGCGGGGCGCTGGTGTTCCTGTCGGAGGTGACACAGCGTGACACTGGGCTGTACACCTGCCACGCCTCCTTCTATCACCATAGCGCTAGCGTCCTCATCCAGGTGGAGATTACCAGCAAGGACTTCAATCTCTGTGAGTTGGGTGCCTGTACAGTGTCAGATGCAACACTTTCTGAGTGCATGCTTACTGTAGACAACTTATAGAACTACCTGCAGATGTAGGCATATGTACATACACACACACATGCACACACACACACACACACACACACACACACACACAAACGCACATACATGCACGTTTGATGGATGAGTTGCCCACAAGTCCTTTTGCCCTTTGTCTGACTTGTAGCATGCAGCTTGCAAAGTCTCTGCGCCTGAATCGCTTAGAAACCATTTATACCAATCCCACAATTTTAGCAGTCATAAACCACTAGTTGCTTTCAGTTTTTAATAGAACCTGTGAAGAACCTGGGTTCTATTTCTGTAACAGGCAGAGTGTTGACACTGGAGCGTCAGTTAGTACTGACAGTTGGTACGGTTGTTTTTGTGCTTCAAAAAAGGTTTTGTACTAAATGGGCCAGTGGTGTGGTTTAGTGGTAAGGAGCAGGACGCGTAACCAAAAGGTTGCTGGTTTGATTTCACACTGGGGCACTGCTGTTGTATCTTGGACAGTTGCCTCAGTAAGTTTCCAGCTGTGTAAATGGATAAAATGCAACCCACCGTGTGCAAGTTGCTCTGGATAAGAAGGTCCACTAAATGACAATAATGCAAATGAAAAAAAAAAACCTCATATTATAATACTAACGCGAGCTGAATGCAACTGCATTATCCAGACTTCCTCTGTCTGTGTTTGCAACTGCAGGGCTGATGACTGTGACCTGCTTCTCCACTGCGACTGCCGTCATCCTCATCCTCGCCGTATCTCTCTGCATCTTCTGGTGAGTTCTGGGTCCGAGCCATACCCACTCAGGTAGCGAGCGAGCAGGCAGGCAGGCAGGTAGCACGCAGACAGGTAACACAGGAGGCGGCGGCGCTCTCCCGAGAAAACAGGAAGCGCAGCGAGCTCACCTTGACCACGGCTGCTTTTTGCTATTCATCAACAGGAAGAAGTGTGGTTAGAGTAGACGCGTTCGTTATCGACCGCAATCTGCCCGTTACCAGAGGAACTGTAGTGCGAGAGTCAGATTTCTCGTTTGTCTCACGTCCCTCCTGTACATATTTCAGTTGTTTTGCATTATTTATCCGTTATTTATTCTTGTGGATTTGCGAGCATGTCTAACACATGAGGTGGCTGAGATGAGGCATAGCATCACACTTTCTGCTCTCTCTTGGGATGTGTTTTTTTTTTGCTTTTTTTTTTTTTTTTTACATCCGCTGTCATGAATCTGCTTGTGATGAGAACCGCAGGGTCTTGGTACTGCAAGAGTCATTTGCATCAGTCATATTTTTCAGTCTTTGACACTCATGAAGGACACACTGGTGAAGAGCGGCTAAAAGAGAGATGGCCTTATATCTGACGGCCAACACGAGCGAAAATGACAGAAAGTCTTGGTTCACTTCGGCATGCTGGACTTTGCTTGCTGCATGTCCTGCGGTCTGCCTGCTGTCATCAGTCCAGATTCCTTTGGCTTTTCCATTGGCTGTCACTCACTGTGATAGCAATGCGATCAGAAATGCATTCTCAAATCCTGTTCAGGGAAATGTGCCGGCCGTTCCTCTGCGATTGCCCTTTGCATTGGTTGATCTGGGTCTGGAATCCTTCTTTTATCAGTCAAAGGCAGGGACTAGGCATTGAGGGATTTAAACATATAACTTCCTTTTTGCTGTAAATTCAAATCCCTTTTTGATTTAATTCCTTATTGTCACGGCAATGCTAATATTACGATGAATTGCCCTTTTCACGTTCTCCCTGTCAGCAGTTACTGATGAAAGCAAACAGGAAGGGGTGACTTACCTCAGCCACCGCCAGTGCATAGTGCCAACCTCATTGATACATGGCAGCCATTTCGCACCAGAGCGCTCACCACACACCAGCTAAGAGGGAGGGGGGGGGGGGATCGATTTAGCCAATTAAACTGTGGGACGATGAGATAACCAGACTGAGAATTTGTCCAGAACAATGCAAAACCCCCTGCTCCTGGTGATAAAGATCTTTAATTAATGACCATTGAGTTAGGACTTCAGTTTAATGTCTCATTCGAAGGATTGCATGCCCTGTGGTAGAGAATCTGTCATTACACTAGGGCATTGCATTTTTATTTGATCAAGAGGGAAGACTGTCCTCTTCTCACCCTCTTCCAGCTGCTTGATTTCCACTGTTTTCCCAGGAGGTCTCCAATCCAAGCACTAAGTAAACCCTCCTGAGACATAGCAGGGGAAAGGTACAGGGTGGTATATCTGCTGACACAGATATGTCACTAGTCCACGGGAGAGTGGTTAGTGCTCTGATCACATGGCCGGGAGGGTCATAGAATTAAGATGTTGAAGGCACACAATCACTGCACCCTCGAGCAGAGGCAGTTAATTGGATTGTTCCAGAGAACGCCCACCAGCATGACAAACGGCTTCCCCAGACCGTGTGCGGCTGTCAGCGTGCGTGAAAGGCGCTTGGAGAGGGAATGAGTGACAGCACTGGTGGCGGTGACGGTCATCCCACCCCAGACGAGTGCTCTGCCACAGTGGATTTCGGACCGTCTATGATCCAGGCCATCAGTATAGATCCAGCAGACCCATTTGGGGGGAGCTTTGCTTTTTAATACCAGAGCTCTCAGCCAAGGTGCCACTGGGCCAGGCGCACACCTCCCATCACAGTCCCATCATTCCTCTCTCCTAAGGGAGGACACCGTGGGACTAATTCGGGAAGGTCAATTGGGGAGCGCCTGCGTACGGACACGGTCCCTCCGGTAGGCCGGCTATTTCGGGATCAGCGCTGACCCTAATCTCACCGACCCGGCAAGGGGACACTGTGCTCAGAGGGCGAGTCTTTGTGGGAGAGGAAGGCATGATGGCTGCATGAGATGTCACAGGTGATCTACTGCCGCTGACAGGGGGGAGATCAATGCTGCGATTTGGAATTAGTGCTTTATGTCTATGTGCAGTAAAGTATATTATATACATAATTCATGTGTAAGCGGTGGGATGGTGATTCGGACAACGGCGCCCCCTGAGGGTACCAGTTTGGATCTACAAGGATGTGACTTGGCCAGGATTCAAGACACGTAATGTGTGGGAAATTGGTATTTATATTATTTTATGTATTATGTCCTTTGTATCAAAAGGCACAAATCTGTGACTTCTTAAAAATTCCACAGATGCAACATGCACGTGGCATCTCCATTGCTTTTCATTCCGTTCCAAATAATATTGCATTTTGATTCTCTTGCAATTTTTTTTTAATTGACATGCAGCTATTATGGGTGTAACAACAGCATAACTATGGATAATGAAACTTCAATGAAAGCTGATGATTGTACAAAAATTGTAGAATGCATATTTGACATGATAATGAAAAAGAAACCTTTTGTTTAAAAAGATGATTGCCAATTTAGTGCAACCATTTGTAGTCTGTCATCTGCCTGTGTCATCACTGTGGAGACCAGTGTTATTTGTTCCATATGAAATTAGGTGCAATGCAAGGTTATGTCCCTGGAAAAGCTGGTTCAGTCCTGTGACTTTAACAGTTATTAATAATCTTTATTACATGTATTTTATTACCAAATAAATGTGCTTAATTCACCCAAAGGTATCTAGGTATCTACTGAGACCTGATTACAGAAATGTCAGTGCTGTAAGTGCAATGGTTCTTAGGTTTCAGTGGGGGGGGGGGGCTGCTTATTTAAAACAAAAAAAAAAAAAATCTGATACCATCTGAGACAGGACACAGTGTGGGAGGCAGGATTATCAAAGATACAAGCTCTGCTTTCACTGATCACGTGTCCTTACGTTGATTTCTTTCAGAAGGAAGCATGTAAAGGGTTAAATGAGAGAGAAAAGAGACCTATATAAAATATTAATTAAAAAAATTAGCTTTAAGTTTTGTTCCTGCATGGAGTAATCAGGTGTAACGAGCATTTTGATTAAAGCACTACTGTGGACCCGCCTCCAGACCGGCCAGCCGGCTGGCACAGATACCATCGCACGTCGGGAGATTAAAACTGCGCCGGAGTGCGACTCTCTCCGCTCGCCTGCCGCTGTTCGCCCTCCATCCTCCCCTGCTCCCCCGCAGATTGATTACAGCCGTCACTCTCTGTGCCTTTCTGAGCTTTCCTCCCATTTTCAGAGAGAGAGAGAGAGAGAGAGAGAGAGAGAGAGAGAGAGAGAGAGAGAGAGAGAGAGAGAGAGAGAGAGAGAGAGAGAAAAGACATCACATCGGGCCGCTCCGAAACCAGATCATTCTGTTATCTGGCAATCCACTCTGACCGGTCAATGTTGGCCTCTGCCTTCTCCTCAGCCACCTCCTCAGAACAAAGATGAACTTGAAGCCCGTGTTTGCAGCAGGCCGGCTGAGGGGTGTGTATATAGCTGTTTGTTTTTGGAGTTGTGTTCCATCCTGAGTGTTTCTGGTCAAGAACGAGGCATTCCTTCCAGAGAGGCGCAGATCGTGTTTCCCGGCTCCCTTTCATAGCTAACCACAGCCCATACAATTTGCCGTCCTCATCTGAGCAGCTGACATTGCGGCCCAAACAATGACCCTGTTTTCTTTTTGGTTTTGTTTTCACAGCAAACGACATGGAGGTGATCTTTCAAAGTCTGAGGTAAATCATTATTGAAGGCATATGCGTCGCTTTGTAACCCGCTGCTCTCCTGCAAAGATAAAAGGGATATGTGGGCTTCATGTATTTCGCATCGGCCTGCTTGCCTGCTCTTTGATGTGACGCACACGCTTCAGAAACTTCACACGTCTACAAAATGCATTGTGGGTATTTGTGTAATGTTTACATATTTTTTTTATTTCCTTCCTTCCTATCTCTCATTTGTTTGTTTTTTCTTCCTCTGTTTCATTTTCAATCGCTTATTTTCTTCCTTTATTTCTCACTTTCATTTTTGTCTGTTCTTTTGCGTCTTTTTTTTCTTGTTTCCCTGGGTTTCTCTCGTCCTGACTCTCTCCTGTGCTCCCTCCTCTTGGTCCCCAGTCTGTCCATAAGAAGAGGGAGTCTCTGGCTGCCCTAACAGCTCTGCTGCACGACCCTTGCTCCCCGCAGCTGAAGAAGCAATCCAGTCCTGAGGGGAAATGCCCAGAATACACCGGGCTGGTCAGGTACTCCATCGTCATTGACGTCAAGACCACCGTGTAGCGATGAGGGCTCCCGTTGTTGCGGAATGTAGGTGCTACTCTGTGGAATTACGATTGAGAATTCACCTGTGAAACGTTGCAAATGATGACACAGGGAAACAGGTAACCAATCATGGGGTGGAGAAAAGGTTGAATGGAAATGCTTGTGAACAGCAGTGATTAGCACACAGGGCCACTGCAGCAGTTATTCAATCAGGTGTTACTATGGAGGCAGCAATGATGGTTGTCTGCAGAAAATAGCTTGTTTCCTGAATGGAGCTCACAGCCATTGAGGTGGTCCTGCTGTATGGGGACAGCTTTTTGAGATGACTTCACATTGTGGTTATTAATGACAAAACGCAATAATCACGGCAATAACCATCACCTGAGGGAGTAAGTCACATGAACTTTCCCGGCACTTGGCATCTTTTTGGGGGAGGATCCATTCCACGTGTTTGAAGGGATCACTTTGCCTCTGACAGAAAGTTCTGTACATATCAGGTTGCGTTCGAGTACGACTTCATTCTGACAAGAACATCAAATAAGTACAGAAGCTTTTCCCCTCTTTGCTGTGTTAGAATTTTATAAAAATGTGCAATGATAATATTTTAGCATTTTAGTGCCTGCCTGCATTTAAAACACATTTATGTATGAAAAAAGAAAAGAATGAGAGAGAAGAGATGAGCTTCACATTTACAGGGATTTCTTTTGTTTGTTTTATGTAATGATTTACTAGTCCTGTGTGAAGTTATTTACTGTTACATATTATTGAAAACCTCAAGCATTACTCATACTAAAATGTTTACATATTCACCTCTACTATATGGTATTTTGCTATTTTGCTGAAAAATCTTGAAAGATTTTTAAATAAAATGTTTTTTTTCCTCCCAACCTTGCATGTTTCTGATTTAAGCACAAATGTGGTCTTCAGTATTGCCTACATTTTTGTATTGAAAAACCATAGACACTCTCACACACACACACACACACACACACACACCTACACGCAAGCACACATGCGTACACTCACACATGCATGCACACAACAAATAGCACTTTCACTCCTCGTCACAAACTAATCCTGGGAATCATGAAATAAAGCTCACTTAAAAGAAGGCACCTCCACACATGGCACAAAAACAGCAATAATATCACTTTTCAAACAGGAGAATAAACAAAATCAAGCTGTATCATGATTTACATAATCTCAATGCAGAGTGCACCTTTGCGATAATGAGCTTAATAAAAATCTCTGCTTTGGCAATTCTCCCCAGACTTCCGCGAGTAAGGGATCTCTCATTCTGATGGAGGCAATGGATATGCGGCTCAGGGTCTATTGTTTTGAGAGAGCAGGGTAATTAACTGTGTTCCCCTGGGTGATGCTGGCAATAGTGCGAAAGTAATTACAGGTACATTTTTTTTTTAATCGATGTGAAGTGAAGAGGGAGTGAAGAGGGAGTCCATTCTGAAACGGCATCTACGCTGCCTAACATGGAGACATTCAGTCATTTCTGGATGGCCTGGTCCTCCCGGTAATGAAGCCAATGCCAGTCCATTCTCACGCCGGCAGTCCACTGTGTCTCTGGGATTCCGCAGTGCTGTAATTGGCTGTTTCTCCTCCCAGTGTGAGTCATCATGGTTGCCTGATTTGTTTTACCCAGCTACCTTCTTGAGTGCATTGGAGCCTATGTGTCTCAATGTCATGTCGGTCAGGGGGGCTGTGCTGCAATCTCTTGCCCCACTGAAAAGGAACAGGGCCCCTCTTCTCCAAGATCAATATCTGGTAAAGATAAGAAGTAGTAACAATCTGTGTGTGTGTGTGTGTATGGGAAAACTTTACCTGTTTACACAAGGATTTTATATTTCAATTATATACTTTTTACAATACAGCCATGGTAGAATGGATACCTCAAGGAAAAGGTGTCTTTAAGTCTTGCATTAATGACAGATGGACACAAATATTCTTGTGCATCCATTGCATGACTATCACACTTCATTGAAACAACAATGTTGGATGGAATCATACCCTCGGAACAGAAGGCCTTTGTTTATTTGATGTTTGACAGTATGGTATGTTAAAACTTTAGGACCCACCGCATGCGGCCTGGAAGAGGACTACAGACCGACATCCTGTCCCAAAAGAATGCTTGCATATATCAAGTTGCCTCTTGCCACAGATAAGCTCTGCATAAGCTCTGACCATCTGAGTAATTCAGGCCAGGAAATGACTTTAGTGCTTTAATAATATTTCAGAGATAATCCCATACGCACACACATGCACAGAGCTACTCATCTTTGGCTCTTTTTCGTGCCTACATGTATACACGCACACTCTCTCACACTAACATCCTAGCACGCCAGGTCTGCACAGCAAGCCCGGGTGCTGCAAGTTTGACTGTTTTCTGGAGAATATCCAAGGGGTGGTGGGTAGACAAAGGGGAGGGGTACATCCAGCGCAACTGTCAGTGGGGTAGGTGGAGATGAGAGGCCTCCAAACCCCAAACTGGGTGGAGCTACCATCCGCTGTCAGCGATGGGCTGTTTTGAAACAATTGTGGGTTTTTTTGGCTATGTAGAAGACAGTCCTCTGAGTGCTTCCTACAGGCCAGTGTTAAGTCAGCACATAGTAGCCCTTTATTCTCACTTATACCCATTCTTTATTCTTCATGCCTATGCTCTGTAAATCTAAGTCTTAACCCTGGGGCTCATGAAGCCTCATTCTCTGTTAGCTGATGATGGTGATGGTGATGGTGATGGTGATGGTGATGGTGATGGTGATGATGGTGATGGTGATGATGGTGATGGTGATGGTGATGACGATGGTTCAATGCCATTATCACTTGACAAGCAAGGAAAGATTTCAGGGATCGGCGTTGGGTCAGCTTCCCCTCCTGTTCCCCAGACAACAGTATGCTGCTGCTCACAGATTCAATCCACAGAAAAGCATCTCACAGTTTATCTCAATGCAGTGAGGGCGGGGAAGCTAATATCAGCTTGTCCTGAGTTCATGTCACATCCCTTTCCATCCATTAATGTAATTTTTCCTGTAGATGACAAGCACTTCTACAGTTTCAGCTGGCGCAGTACTGTAGGTCACCCACAGCAGGCTGACTCCAGTCCAAATTCTGTTGTCAGATTAAATGTCAAGATATTGACTGATGAACTGCCAGCAAAAAATGACTCACTTCCAGGTTTATTATTGACCTTCCGTCTTTGTTATGTATTGAATTTGTTATTTCGGGTTAATAAACCGTACGTCAATATCACAGATCAAATTCAATTACGGCGAGACGTGCAATCGGATCCAGTAATGTATTGCTTTATGGGCTGGCTTCTGTAAAGGAATGAATTTCCAAAAAAAAAAAAACGGGTTTGCGACAGGAAGGGGGGGGGGGCATCACTGTGAACGTTATTTTTCATCTGCGTCGTCCCTGTCACCCGCCTTCCAGCGCGCTGATGTCCGCCGTGATTGAAGAGGCGGGTAATGCAAGCCTGTTGCACGGGAGCCAGCGCAAGCTGCAAGGCACAGCGACGGGGTGGACTCTGGGACGAAGCGTGCGGTGATTGATTGAGAATGCCTGGCCCAGAGTCAAACCATTCTTCTGCGCTATCGGTTCCCCCCGTCAGGACAAATTGACCCGCGGACAGAGCGGCGCAATATGTTTGGAGACACGGATTTATTGTGGCTGCTGTTGGGCTCACAGGGGTATTATGGGTTGGCTTTGTATTGCACAGCACTACTTAATAAATAGACAGTGAAACTGTGGAGTAGGCTTGGGGACTGATTACAGGGCCACGAAGAGGCCAGATGTGTCTTCATTTTGTTTTGGGACTCTTCTGGTCCTCTCTTACCTGCAGACGGTAAATGTCAAACGTGCAGGGCTTTGTAATTGAAACTCAGCTGCCTGTCCTTCAACGCTGGATCTGCAATTGCTGCAGGCATCAGAATACAGCCAGCATTGATTCAGAAGATATTTTAATCACATATCAATAGATATGTAGACACTCTTAATTCTGATTGGAGGTCAGAGGTACAGAGTGCTACCTATCGCGTGTGTGCGTGTGTGTGTGAAAACATTTTGCTTCTCCATTTTACAGCTGATGTCATCACATAACCAAAATGTCCGAGTTAAGACTTTATATTTATTAGGATACAAAAGTAGGCATTATATCCCATAGATTTTCCAATCTGGGCCTGAAAATGACATAATAACCTAGTGAGGATGGACTTTCACCTGCTTCTTACAGTTAATATGCAATGTGGTATGGCAGAGTGGTGACGGAGTTGGCGGGGTAACCTTAAGGTTGTAGGTTCAATACCCAAGTGGTGCAGTGCAATGATACCCTTGAGGAAGATGCTTAACCTGAATTGCTTCAATAAATACCCAGCTGCATAAATGAATAACGTGTAAAAATGTAAGCTATTTAAACTACGCAAGTCGCTTTCTGTAAGGGCCTCTGCTAAGAAAATATGCACCTCAGTGTAATCAGGCAAAGCGGCCTAGAAGACAGTCTGCACAGACAGAAGCATTTCCTCGATCTGCACTGTATAGCGACACCAATAAAACAATCTCTCGCTTGATTGTTGTGGTTGTTTCGCATCTTGTTTATTCCTCCCGTCACTGCCGGTGCAGCGCACCTGTGCACTTGCACGTACTGAGACGGGGCTCGCTGTTGTGTTTTCGCTTGCTCTGGACCTGAGCCAAGTCCTCTCAGTCACGGAGCAAACAGACCCATCACACGAGGGGGGTACTCTGACATACTGAGGTTTCAAGAATGCCTCCTGTGAGCGCTTTAGCTGAGGAGTTTCCTCTAAGTTATTGGTGATGTTCTTACGCCCTCTAGTGTTGAATACCAAAAACAGTACCGACATTGCTAGGAATTTGGAGTGTATAAATACCGAAAAAGAAAATAGTGAATTTTTAAAATATCATAAATGTTATCTCAGTTTGGCTTTTCCTTTTCAAAACTACATATATTTATTACAAATATGACACCGTTCGGCGCTCATTCTGGTCCTTTTAGGAAAAAGGGGCGCGTGATTGCTCTCGAAACACATCAAAAACAAACCGAAAATATATGGAATACCCATTTAAAAATTCTATGGCAGTACAGGTCCTGCGTTGCAAAAAGTCCCTGCTGTAAATTTGGAGCGCACTTGTTGCAGCTCTGATACACTTCCCTTAACTTCCCTTAATCTACTTGGCCATTTGAGTTGCCGTAGCGTAGTCCGTGACCATGGGAACTGTAACAAACTTTTTTGCAGTGAACTCTTAAGAGCTTGCGCCCAGATTTGAGCTGTACGGTGAGAATAAACAAAAACGGATGAATACAAAGTAAAATTAACAGGGACAGTATTCGTGTTTAAACATGTAATTATTCCCCACTTAGGGTTAATCATATAAGGCAGGGAACTAGCTGCTTTCAAGTCAAGCCCTTTTACAGCAAATAAAACCTGTATCGTTAGCGAACGTGGTAGAAAGGAATACTTAGGACGCGGGGTGAGTTTGTTCTCCTTTCCACTGCGTTGTGGGGTGATTGTGTTTTATAACGCTGCTGGCAACGAAGCGGTGCATTCGACAGTGTTCTCTGATTCAGCTGTGTACGTTTGTAGGCCGATGGCTCAGTAAGCTGCATTGATTTTTGGTTTTTGTTTCAACATTAGGTATTGGGAGGTCGCTGATGGTCAACCGGAGCTACGAAAAGTAATGAAATTTTATGTTTTAGGGCGCAGTTACTTAATTCAGTTGCAGAA
The DNA here is from genome assembly GCF_013368585.1 of Megalops cyprinoides. Classification (NCBI taxonomy): domain Eukaryota; kingdom Metazoa; phylum Chordata; class Actinopteri; order Elopiformes; family Megalopidae; genus Megalops; species Megalops cyprinoides. The sequence goes on along the minus strand of NC_050591.1, from coordinate 32,186,439 downwards.
CGTCGTGTGGTTTGACCGGGTTTAGTAATGATAAACGAATTAGTTGTTTGTCATGGCAGATGCACAGTTCTGCCAGACAACAGTCGAGACTCAACAGAAATTAAATGTACAGGAAAATTGTAAAGTAATTTAATATTAAAACTTATTTTCTTAGTGATATAACAACAAAGTATATTTTCTGTTGTCGGAGAGTTGTTTCATACGCCTCTACAGGGCCGTTTATAACAAACAGATACTGTTCCATTAAAATTAACAGAGCTCAATTTTTTCGCATAACACATAATGATTGAGTTTAACTCACACTAAAAGCGTAGTGTCATCTGTGGGTAGATTATATTTAGCTGTGAAATAATTACGAGTAAAGCTCGTGGCTGTAAATTCTGTATTTATGAAGATGCTTTGTGGTTTCCCAGTTCTTGTTTACCATGTATCATCGCGGTTTTCTAATGCAGCTAAATTGGAACAGCAGAGCTTTACAGTAGCTGAATAATTTAACGCTCATGCCCAGACCTCCTGGCGCGCGCAGTAATCCTTAACATTTGCCCTACAGCCAAATTCGCGCCGTGTGAGAACAATATTTACAGGTCCTTGTAGTGCATTGAGGAGAAAAATGTGTAAAGAATGGAAATAAATTAGATCACACAGTGGAAATATAATTGGTGATTGTTGCAGCGTATGTGTTGAGTTTCATCAATTATCTTATAAGCTGTGGCTATCGCAACGAAGGGCCTCTCATAATGTGACAATAAGCTCAATAAAATTAAGTGATTTGTTCGATGATAAATAATAATCCATCTGGAAACTTAAAACAGTCACAACAGAGTGGGTTACAATGCTGCTAAGAGTGGCTTGTGAATTTTAAGCTATATATGGCTACAGAAACTGCAATTGAATAAAGTGAAGGAAACGACAGTCACCATAGCCTCGACTGCAAGGATTGTCATCAGACTCCCGTGGAAGCATCTCAGATAGTGTTCTGTCTTGCGTTTTACATTAAGCAGGATGGCTTGAAAGAAAGGCCTGGCATATCACTGAACGTGAATGCAAACGTATAAAGCCTCAAATTCAGTTCAAAGTGCTAATTTGCCGAGTGCTAATTTTATAGACACAAAGACAGCAATGCCTTCAACCAAGAGGGATACCAGACATAGGGCCCTCACTGTCCCAGTGCGCACAACGAGCCCTGCTGAGAAGAGTGAGCGGACAGACTTAATCAGGTCTCCTAATATGGGATCCTTACCTCAGTTACCGCTAGCAGAATCACGCAGCCGGCCTCCCTACACACGCCCAACCCCAGCCTTCATGCGTGAGCCGCGCCTGGGTCGGCCCCTCTCCGCCGGGACCCTGTCCCCTCCCCCTGCCCCCCTGTCTGTCGCGGAGCTCCCCCGCCTCGTGGCGGAGGTCGGCCCCAAAGTGGCGGAGAGGGACGCGCTGTGGTCGGAGGGGCCCCGTCTGATGGCCTCCGCACTGGGGGTCCACGTTCCTGTCGCTGCCACTCGACTCTCGTGTGAGGAGTCCACAGTGGAAAGGTGAGTGTAATATTCCATCTGTAATTTCCAAAAAATAAAAAAAAGATTTGATTAAGTTGGTGGTTCTTACATAACCTGGTGTAACCTCTATTTTGCGATGTTCCCATATCAATAACCACACATCCCTGTTGAATGTATTAATGTATTATATGCCAAATGTTGTCATATACATTTAATATTCGTATTGCGACTGCATCATTTAGACTGGAAAGGGTTAAAGAGGCGTATGTCTTTGTTGTATCCATTATCCAGTCCTGAAGATGTAGAACCACCTCCTGAGAAGTCCACTGGCACTGATACAGCACGTAAAAAGATTAGGCCCAGGCTGGAGCCACTGACAGGCATGGAAGTGGTGGAGATTTTTACGAAGAAGAAACACCTCGGAAAGCTCCAGTTTCTACACCTGAAAGCTGTGGAAGGGGGCCCTTATAGGTGACTTTAATTCATTTAATGATTTAATTTTCTGCTCGTCCTCTGTCTCTGCACGTCATGCAAACCTAAGTCAAATTTATGTCCTGTCCTAAATTTCCAACCATATCCCTGTCCCATAAAAGACGGTATTTCCAAATATTCTTACATTGAACTGTGCAAATGTTTCTGCCCCATCATTTCCCGTAAGCACTTCTTTTTTGTACTTACCTTTCAAAATATTAAACTGCCCCATTTATTAAATTTTCACTGAAGATGGCATATGAGTCTGTTTCACACACAGAAATACCTTTCACAGGTATCCACTGATACATTTTCACATTAACAAGTGTGAACATAGCACACTCGAGGTGATTACAGCCTAGTCATCATTATCTACTCTTCATGCCTGAGTGCAGTGATCACATCATGGGGCCTCTGAATAGATGGTTGCAATAGCCTCTCTTTGAGGTTAACATGTCTGATTGTCTGTCTGTAAGCCCGGCCGTGTGTCTCGCCGTCCCAGGCCCTACGACCTCCGCGTGGTCCCTCACGACCAGGCCGGGGCGGAGCACTACATCTTCTCCCCGTCCTCGGTGCTGCATGTGCGGGATGGCTGCAGCGTCGGGCACCTGACCCTGGCGGAGTGGCACCGGGAGGCCTTGCTGTGGACGCTGCTGCAGGGGGTTCCCTTCTTCAGAGACTACCGGCTGCGCAAGCCCTTCAGCCGGTGACCGCTCGCACGCTCTTACACTACTCTTACGTTACGTTACTTTATTGGCATTCAGCAGACGCTCTTATCCAGAGTGACTTACATTGGTTACAGTTTTTTCTCTAACAGTGTTATCCATTTGTACAGCTGGATATTTACTGAGGCAGGGTTAAGTACCTTGCCCAAGAGCAGCAGTGCCCAAGTGGAGAATTGAACCAGCAACCTTTTGGTCACAAGTGCGGCTCCTTATCCACTATGCTACGCTGCCACCCCGCTGTGTGTCCTTTTGGTCTAACACAGTCGTTTAAAGTCTATGGCCCATAAATTCCAATAACATGGTTTGTAGAACGCAGATATTAGCATGAAATTATATTCAGTAACTATAATTTTTTGCTGAACTCATAATTGTCTAGCAGTTTACAAAAATGAAAACAAATTGAGAATGACCTTTTTCACCATTCATAGATTCATAGATTCATAGATTTAAATACCTCTACTGCTCAGACTGTTCCCTGAATCATTGTGAGTCGGTTTAAACTGAATGTGCTTTGTCCTTATCTTTGAATAATGACTTTAAGTAAGTGGCAGTCTATTCAAACACATTTCTTTTGAATTACACTGACTGCCAAGCTCATGGTGTTCTGTAAATATTAAGCAGTGAACATTTCCATAAATTCTTTTCTCGGAGTCTAGGACAAAGAGGCCTCTTTTCTGAAATTCTGTCCGTGCTGCGCACACAGCCAGGACTGGTGCTTGTGCGGAGCTTGACATGTGCGCTGCTGCCCTCTGCAGGTGGCACAGGAATGTGCGGCAGACTGTGCTTCAGCGTTCTCGGAACATCCTGCACGGGCGGCTGCTGATGGTGGTGCCCCAGTTCAGGGAGGCCCTCCTCCATCTCTCCAGGTGCTTCCCCTTAACGTTCAGCTTTGATCTTAATCTTTTACATAAATCCATAATTTACTGTCTGACTCAGCTGTTTTCCTTGCAAATCTATTCAGATCTATTCAAACTTAAGCTATTTATTTGTTATAAAAATGCCATCTAATTTGATTTGACCTCCTTGCCAAGAGATGTCAGTTTTATGATTACTCAAAAGTTCAATGCAAATCATAACCAGCGTTTCCGGCATTGGAAGAACTTACCCTGCTGCACAGTTTAAAGCTTGGTTAACATCAGTTCTGTTTGGGTAAAGGATGTAATATGATTTGGGAGAGTAAATGTTGTCTGATGTGTTCCAGATTGATAGAGGAGCTTAAGAGTGTGCACTGGCTGCCCCAGGATGACTCCCGGACCTACACACTTGTGGATTTCCAGAGCGCCCTCTTGAGGAGGAATAAAGAAGCTCAAGAGCTGCTGAAGACGTTTCTGCAGTACCGGGCTCTTATACTGAACATGGTACGCTGCATTTATCTCTCTTTAAATCATGGGATGGAAAGAAAAGAAGTTTACACATTGCAATTAAATTTAATGAACCTGACAGCTAGAGTTTGAGTCTAAGAAGTTTGTTTTATTGCCCAACCTCAACTGCATAGTGTAATTAACACATTGTGTTTTTGGTTTCAGCAAATAACTCAAACACAGTACATTTACAGATTCAGACAGGGAAGCGAAATAGCTACAAACAAATAATCCATGAATGAAAAAGCCTTAGACTCCCTCCAGGTCTCAGACAAATGCTATTCTGTGGAGCCACCCCATAACCCCCCCCCCACCCCCGCTACCCCTAGGTGCAGGAGGACAGCTACGGGGCGCACCAGGACCTCCAGCAGAGCGTGGAGCAGAGGCAGCAGATCCATCCCAGCCACCCCAGCCAGCCCCTCCACCTGCAGCTGGCTCTGCAGAGAGACCTGAGGCAGGAGCTGGACTGGGCCAATCACACGCTGCAGCACCTGGGCAACATGGCCGCCCTCGCCGACCACATGATCGTCCAGGGCATGGTCACTGTCGTCCAGCGAGAGGTCACCTCCTTCATCAACAGCGTCATGACGGTGAGAGGACGGCAGTGGGGGCATGATGAAAGATTTAATGACCACGATGATAGAGATAACTGTGAAGTGTAGAGGATGTTCGATCGTAGGTTATACAATACAAGTAATGTAATGGTTATAGTCGTAATAGTTGTAATTGTTATTGAGTTAGTCCATATTATTATTATTATTATTATTATTAATACAATAATAATAATAGTAATAATAATAATTCTGTCCTATTTTGATTTACTTCTTGCATATGCTGCATATGTTAAACAGAACAATAAAGCAAGATATTTTCTGATATTATTCAGATAAAGAATCCTGCTCATTAACTTGTGTCCTCTGGTCAAAAGACAAGGTTCCTAAGCACAGTTCCAAATTACTGACCTGCTGCTGCAGAACAGTAGATGTAGCAGTAATATCTGAGGCCATTACTGCTGCATCTATTGGATGTGTGGATGCCAAGTAATGTCTGGATATTCCACCTCATGCACGTATCTATACCTGCATGTAAGTGTGCTCTGTCTAGGTTAGAGATTTTTCTTCCTTTGTGACTTTTGTGCCTGGCGTTTGCATTGACTGTGGCGGTAACGGTGTCCCCTTGTGCTGGTCCTGCCAGAGAGCCAGGCCTCAGCAGGGGAGCCTCTTCCAGGCGGAGCTGCTTTTCGGAGCAGATGGTCAGCTGACCTTGCTGCCTCCGATGCACCTGTTCCAGGAGACCCTGCGGGGGGTGATCCTGTCAGTGGCTGACTCTGTCCTGCAGGTGAATTCCTGCTGCACTCACAGCACATAGTCCTGCTGCACACTGCTCTGATGATTTTAAAATGACTAGTCATTTTAACTGATTTAAAACAGCAAAATCTACAAATGGGAGATGTTGGAACAGAATGGGGTACTGCACTTTAGTCAGGGATACAACAGCACTACCTTGTTTGTATGCAAATTTGTGTTTTTTAGCATTAGGACAGAGAAGAAGCCGTAGCATAAAAATAGGTAACCTATTTCAACAGACAGGAAAGGTTTCTGGTTTTACAGTTTTAACCAGTTAAATAAAATATTAGTTTTGATGTGATCACAAATACCCTGAGATTTTAGATCCAAATAGTTGCTTCATTCAACTCACCTGTTGAACCAGAGCCATCCTCATGGTGAGGGAGTTGTCCACCTGTTTTTAAGACCATCACACTTTAGGGGTGTCAGGAGAAACCCCCTCCCCAAACCATGAACTGAAACACATGGCCTCTTCTATCCTGTTTTGTCCTTGCAGGTGTTTGACTCTTGCAGTTGGTCTCCAGGATCAAAGGACTGGGTGACAGGAAGTGCTTCATTTGCCAGTGTCTCTCAGGATCTGACTGCTGATCCCAGACCAGCCTGTAGTGAAGGGGTATCTGGCACCGCTGGTGAGGCATAGGGGAGGGGCCCCTTGAGTTCCTGGTCACTTCCACTGTGGCATTACATGCTTAGTGCAGGTTGAGTTTGTACTGGTTCTTTCATTCAAACAGGCTTTAACAGAAACATGTGCCTTTGAAACAACTCAGTGTATTCCATAGCATGTTCCATGTTCCTCCAAGATCCCGGGAACAGGGAGCGGGGCACCTGCTTCACCCCCAGATTGAAATCGCTCGACATGTCGCTCCTTGGACTGATGCTGCCTAAGGTGTGTCCTCTGGGGGTGCAGGGGCGGAGACTTCGGGGACAATACCACCCCTTTTCCCTTCGGCAGCTGGAGTGGCAGCTCGGTGTCAGTGCCGGGGTACAGGAGGCCGATAGAGAGCAGGCCAGGATCACTCAGGTAATATTATCATTGTGAATGTACAGCTTCCATCAGTGTCTGGTATTAATATTGATACATTTGTTCCCTGTTTCAATATTGTGAAATTTCTTGTCAACCTTGACCATACTTAAAACACTGTTCCATGTTTATATTCACACTACCTAATATTGCTGGAGGAATCAGTGTTATCAGGATCTGGAACATGTAATGGCCATATGGTCCCCCACTCCTACTTGGGCAGGAGGCCCTGCTGGAGGTCCAGAGGCTGTGTGAGGGGTACTCCTGGCTGGTGGATGTCCACCTGGTCTGCAGTCAGTGGAGCTCAGACAGCCTGGAGACCATGAGGGGCTGGCCATCTCAGCGTTACCATGAGCACATCCAGAAGGTGCGGGCCTGGGCAGAGAGAGTCCGATCAGTGCCTGCCTCTGTGACCACCTCCAACAGGCTGATCACCATCCACTGTTCCCACATCCAGGAGAAAATAGGTGAGTAAGTCTGTGCACATTTATGTGTCTGTGCTTGAGTGCACGTACATGTGTAGGCAGCAGTGTGGCATAGTGGTAAGCAGCAGGGCACGTAGCCAAAACGTTGCTGGTTTGGTTCCCTGCTGTTGTACCCTTGGGCCAAGGTACTTAACCCACAATTACCTCAGTAAATATCCACCTGTATAAGTGGGTAAAACTGTAACCTATGTAAGTCCCTCTGGATAAGAGCATGTGCTAAATGATAATAATGTAATGTAATAATGTGCACTAGAAACTGAAAACAAAGGGATAGACCTTGGTTGGTCATATCAAACACATGCACCAGGCAGATTGCCTGTCTTTGGCTGGTGTATAAACTAGTGTAATTTTTTTTTGTGGAGCAGCTCTAGGTGCCCTTTAATGTTTATGTTGTTGTTTAATAAATGTCTCTGTTTGGCAGGTCCGCTCCTCTCCTCTGTGGAGCAGGACGCTCTGACCCTACTGGCCAGGGAGCTGCAGCAGCGGTCAGAGAGCTTAGCGTCGGAGCTGAAGAAGGCCTTGGACTGGCTGTGGGCAGAACCCAGCGACTTGCATGAGTTCTCTCAATACGCTGACAGGGTACTGGGCCCATCTCTCGCTTACCATTTCCATTTCGTACCTTTTGTTAATACGCTGTTGCAAGAATTTCATGTGACTGTCGTGTATTTTATGTATTTATTGAAATTCTTTAGTCTATATGGTCATTCCAAGCCAATAACATTTTGAATAATTAAAAAAAAATTCTATTTGTCTGACAAAGGATTTTAGCTGTTCAAACTAAAGTTTATGGAAAGAAAGTTTTAATGACTTTTAATAACTTTTAATAATTTATTTTTGACTAAAATGTCAGGTAGAGCACTTTGAATTCTAAGCTGCTGAAACCAGATGTATTATTCTAGATAAATAATAAATAGTGATAAATGCAGCTGCTTGGCCGTTAAATGGATTTTAAATTGCAGCCATGAATCACAGTGTTTTTCCTCTTGTTCCAACCCTGAGACTTAAGGATACTCTCAATGGCTTTCTCCAGACTTTGAGCAGACCTTGCAAAAGGATAAATGACTGAGAATGTGTTTGGATGGCCAAAAAAAATGAGAAATAAAGAGCAATTACACCCCTCCCCATCCTACCAAATCATACTCTCACTTGGTTTTATTCATTGCTGTTTAACTTCCTTCACCTGTCGCATCGTTCATAACACCCTGAGTTTCCCCTATCTCTGCCTCACTGTCTCTTCTCACTTCCCTCCCTCAGGTGAAGCAGTATGAGAGGATGTCAGGTGATCTGCAGGACCAGCACACGTACCTGCAGTCTCTCCAGGAGACCATCTGCGTCAACTACAGGCACCTGAGCGCAGAGGAAGTAGCGATGGAGGCACAGGTGAGCGTTCAGGCCTCCAGCTTCCTGCTTCATACAAACCCATTTTTATGCCTGTCTGATGGACCTTAAATGTTAGTGTTCGTGTCAATATTTCTGTGAGCTCTTTGCTTGCTTTGTCCCTCTGCATAACGCCTGTTTGTGTGTGTCTGTACTGCTGTGGTGAAGTTGTACGTGATTTGTCTGTACACACACAGGTGGTGAACCTCTGGGACCACTTTGTGCCACTGCTGAGGAGAGCTGGGGAGACGGTTAGCCAGCGGCTGCCCTCTATGGTGGACACCCTGGAGAGTACCTTCTCCTCTCTGGTCCAGGAGCTGCGGGGCCTGGTGTCCAAGGCCACCTCCGGCCCCTATGTGGACCCTTCCCAGAAGGCCACCCTCACGGTGGCCCAGCTCACGTCCATGTGCGGGAAGTTCAGGAAGACCGCTGCACAGCTGGAGGAGCTGAGCGGAATTAGCGCAAATCTAAGAGGTCAGAAAGGTGGGGGCTGCGTTGCCTGGGTGGACCAGAGAGGGCTGTAGTGTTAGCCAGGAGCGTTAGCTTTAGCATGGAGCTATATGTGCTTTCACAGTTACTTTGAGGCTGAATGCTGTTTGAAATTCTGTTTGCAGTTTTGTTTGATTTTGGACAATGACATAGCCAATTATTTCAGCAGCGCATCAGAAACTGAGAAAAATGTGCATATCAGACTAAATTAGCTAATTAATCAAAAAAAAATACAGCAAAATAACAGAAGAGTTACACCCAGCTGGCTGCTTACTAAAAATGTTTTGTTTTATTTAGCTGACTGCATCATCAGAGCTGTGTTAACTCTGAGATGTGATGCAGAGGAAGAGGCAGCTCAGTAAAGGCAACAAGAAATGAGTCCTGAGGGTCATAGAAGGATAGCCTTGTTTACATCTCTTACTACACAGGGATCTTTCATTAGCAGCGGTGAACGCTGCCCACGTGTGAATGTGACAAAAATAGACTGAATATAAACTGATTTAGCATTAAAGCTAATACTAAAACTAAAGCTTAAATGTCTGAGTCATGATGGTCCTCACATGAAGCCCTTTAGAATTTTGACAATGTATGGTAAGGTTTTCTATGGATTGTTTTAATAGGGTTTTGCAGTCAAAGCCTAAAGTAGAGCCCACCTCTGCAGAGATAAGATGGTGACACACAGACAGAAGGCATTCTTGAAGCTCTGTCTTTCTTCTAAAAACTAATTGGATCCATTTTGATTTGTATTTATTTTGTCATGTTAAGATGACAGAAAGTGTGTACATGTTGTGTACCTAATACCTCCTCTGTCTCCTTAGGAAAGGGCCTGGATTTGTCATTAGTGGATGAAGAGAGGCAGAAGCTGGAAGCTCGCAAAGGATTATGGGAGCTGTTAAGTGTGTCCACCACTCAGATCCAGGAGTGGAGTCAGCTGTCTTTCAGCAAGGTGAGGATGGGGTACAAGAAATCACGTCCAGCAGCAAACTCATACAAGAACAAATACAGGGCTTTCATATTGTGAGTAACATTGAAAATGATAAGAAAGTACCCTACACAGATTTACCAAAAGGGGCAATCGTATTGTTTATTACTGACGATAATATAATGTAGTAGGAAGCAAGTGTTAAAACAAACTGATCAAATTATTAATAGTGAGCAATATGTAAGCAAAAGTGAAAAAGGTTACATGTAATTGTTGACAATATTTTAGTGATAAACACACATACTGCTCTTTTCTTTAGTCTGACAGTAAGTTCACAAATAATTTGTTGATTAAATAGAATATCAGTGTATGCCGTATTCAGTGTTAAATGTAAAAATCTCAAGACATTTGTCTCAAGACATTGGATCGCTGACTTCTGCCCCCTGGTGGTAGTTTGTGGTGCTCCACGCTCAGGAGAAAATGGCTGAGTGGCTGCAGCAGGCTGTGGTGCTGGAAAGGACCCTCCTTCCATGTGACGCAGTTCTGAAGCAGACCCTGCAGCTGCTGGAGGGCTTCAGTCAGCAGCTGCCTCTGCTGGCTGAACTCAGCAGCCCTCTGCTCAGACACAAGCACTGGAGGGCCATCTTCAAAGGTCAGAGTGCAGTCAGGGTGACCAAACGATCACACTAGTGAGACAAGTATAGACACACTCGCAGACACTGGCACACGGACAAGGTACGGGTAAGGGCAACATGCATAGGTGTGGAAACATCTCACACACTGCATCTATTAATTACATTATTTTTTGTTTTATAGTATAGTATAGTCTAGTTTTTATAGCCTGCATATATTTCCAGGGCTAGTCATTTTGCCTTAAAGACATTTTTACTTTCCAGGCATGTTGTTTTATATGTTCAGTACAGAAGTGTATTTGCAGTACTTAACTTTGGGGTTCAGTCGCAGTGTCCTGTCCATGTTTACCCCCTTAATGCTTCTGTCATGAACACAGAGCCCCCAACCCCTCCACACAGCCTCTCCATGCTTCCCTCATCTTCTCTCTGCAGGCATGGGGCTGTCGTACGCCCCAGAGTGGAACCTTACTGTCGCAGACCTTATATCCAAAAAACTACCGGACCACTGGAACATGATAAGCAAGGTGAGAGTAGCATTGGGCGGCAGTACAGCATAGTGGCAAGGAGCAGGGCTCATAACCAAAAGGTTGCTGGTTTGATTCCCTGCTGGGCCGCTGCTACCCTTGGGCAAAGTATTTAACCAAGAGTTGCCTCAGTAAATATCCAACTGTATAAATGGGTAACATTTAAATTTGTAATCTATGTAAGTCGCCCTGGATTAGAGCATCTGCTAAATGGCAATAATATACTGTAATGTAAGGAGAAGAGCAGGGTTCACAGTCCAGTCCTAGTGTTCTGATGCTGGAGAGCTCTTTAAACCCCAATTCAACATTTCTTCTATCTGAGTAGTGCTACCCATTAAGACCAGCTGAGTTCCTTCTCTCCTTTTTATCTTTTCTTATTGTGCTACCAGTTTCCATGATTTTCTCTCATTTGAACAGCATTGCATTAAATGTTAAACTCCACCAAAGAGATACATTGTGCTTCACACCTTACCAAAACACCGTAGGCGACATGACGTCATACATTCCTCTGCAGGTCTGCCAGGAGGCGAAGTCCGAGGCAGATGTGGAGCAGGCGTTCCGAAAGCTGCAGCTCATCTGGGAAGGGACACTTTTCCGCCTGGCAAACTTCATCCTGACCGTGTGGCAGGATGAGAGCCTGCAGCCGGGGTCAGCGTACAGGAGGGCTCCCTCCAGTGGCCATGTGAGGAAGCGCAGTGCCCGTGTGCAGCGTTCTCGTGACAGTGGCACCTTCACTGTCATTGGTGAGGAGGACGTGGGGGCGGAGGGGGGCATAGGGGTCCCAACCATGAATCAAATGTACTTCATCACATTTGATCCACATATAAGACAAGGTATTTTAATGCCATATTATATTTAGAGTTTATATTAGTGTCCACTTCATATTTCGCACTTCTCTCATAATTTATGTATATGTCTGTATGGTTTTATTATAGGTACAGGAATAACAGCAGTAGTGATCCTCTCTCTTTACACTTACTCTCTTCATCTCCCAGGGCTGGAGACCCTACAGGCTCAGACAGAGGACAGCGTAATGACCCTCTCCAGCCTGCTGTCATCACCCCATGTGACTGAGCTTAGACAGGAGGTGGAGCACTGGGTTCAGCGGATCCAGGAGCTCGGTACTGTATACTGTAGACTAACGGACAATTCACGAGGAGTTGCTGAAATTTTATGGTGACTTGGGGGTGTAGCTTGGATAGGCTTTACAGCCTAGATTTATAGTGAGATACTTTAAATCAGGAGGGATGCAATGCCCTGGTTTCTGTGGTTGCAAAAATATATGACCATGTATTGTATGTCTGGAGAGAGCATAATTAAATATCAGGCCGCTATTTTTTAATACCCAATGAAAACGGCAAAATAAAGCAGTAGATCTATATTTGTGTACACAATCTGGCATCTGTATATTTATATAATATTCTGACGCTTGTTATGAGTTTTGTGAAATGTAGCCTGGGTGGATTTCATGGCTAGTGTATATATCCAAGCTATGTTTACTTCCATTTATGTTACAATGGAGAGCTCACAGATTGTCTGAAGACAACTGCATCATATAGAAGCAGTTGCAGCTTTCCATACCTATCCTGAAGACCTTGTTGTGCTTTGCATAAACATTTCTTTTAATCATAATTTTGTGTTGATTTGACATATTCAGTTTTTCTTTCTGAACCATGCAGAGAAACTGCTGGGCTTCTGGCAAAGGTACCAGCTGAAATGGGTCTTTCTGAGCAAGGTGTTTCATGAGTCAGGAGTCATGATTCAGAAACCAGAGCTGGTGAGTTATAACTGGCCATTAAAAATGTATCTGTGTGATTGTTCTCTTCTTTATCAGCCATTTGAGGGAATTTGGACCATTTTCTTTGTACTGTTGAAATTGGACAGGCGGCTTTTTCACTTTTTTCATTTATATTCTTCACTTTATTTTCATTATATTTAGTTATTAATGTTGAAGATGTAGTTAAAAATAATCTTTCATGCGGTGAACCTTTTGTGTTTAGCTGTACTTGGAATATTTGTATTGCCTGGAGCGGCATGCTCAAACCAGTGGCTGAAATATTGACTGAATAGTTGCATGGTCCCAGGCGTCATCCATAGCTCACAGGATAAGCAGGCTTGTCTGTGATGTTCTTCCCTTACAGTTCCAGACATTCTGTCCGGTGGATGAGACGTACCGGGAGGTGGTTCAGGCTATGAAAGGCGACCCACGTGTTCTGAACTTTGTGCAGCTGGGAGAGAGCGAGGAGACGCACGGCCGTGTCCACGGGCGGAGTCTACATGTCCTCCTTAGTGAGGGGCTGTCCACCATGGAGGGCATATCCGAACAGCTGCTGCACCTCCTGGACTCCCCTCGCAGGGAATTCCCCCGGCTCTGCTTCCTCAGTGACAGGGAGGTCACGGAGCTCCTCTCTCTTAACCCCACACCCTCTGACCTGCTGCGGACAGTGCGAAAGTGCTTCCGGGGGGTGCATCGGCTAGACATCGACAGCGACAGAAACAAGTCCCCTGACCTTGATGAAACTGACCTCTCTGATGCTCAGCAGAGGGTGTGCGGTGTGGTGGGGGGCCTTGGGGAAAAGATCCCCTTCCTTTGCCCCCTGGAGCCCAGCTCTGACTCCCTGGCCTGGCTGAAGCAGCTGGAGCAGCGGCTCCACTCTGCCATGTTGCGGCTCATGAAAGAATGTGCTGTAGCCCGACAGCTCGCCCAGGGCCAGAAGGAGAACCAGAACCAAAGTCTGGACCAGACCCAGACCCAGAACCAGGACCAAGATGAAAAGATCGAGGACACCCCCCAGTGCCCCTTGTCTCCTTCATGCTCCAGTGAGGTGGATGGTGTAAAGGATGTGAGGGAGGTAGAAGAGCCACCTTCTTCATGGAGCTACATTTCTGGTTTCCCTCTACAGTGCCTCCTGGTGGTAGAAGAGGCTCAGTGGTGCAGAGAAGTCCAACAGGCTTTCCTGGACCCAGTACCGGCTAAGCGGGTCTGTCTAAAAGAGCACTACGCCACCAAGCTCCAGACCCTGTGCCAGCTGGTCCAGGAGCAGTCTATGGGCTGCAGAGGGCAGTCGCTGGAGTCCCATCATACAGTGACTGTGCTGCATGCTATGGTGCTGCTCTCCATCAAGCACATGCATCAGTTCTCTGGGCTCATGGAAGTGAAGGGTGACCTGGAGTCCTCTTTTGAGTGGCACCGGATGATGAAGTACCACTTGAGCATTAATGACCAAAGTGGTCATAGCCACCTGACTGCAGTTTCTGAAAGTAATGACCCCTCCTGCTTTGTTGACATCCTGGGCTCCCATTTGCCTTATGGTTATGAATACTTAGGACCAGAGCACTGGATGATGGTCAACACTCCCTCCTCAGATCGAGCGATTCTTGGGATCCTCCTGGCTCTCACCTGTTACAGGTGCGGTTTCGTCAGGGGGCCATGTATGTCTGGAAAAGGGAAGACTGTGGTATACCTAGGGCAAGCCCTTGGCCGACAGGTAGTAACCCTGCACTGTTGCCGAGAGATGAGCCCCAGCATTGTACTGCAGATGTTGGTTGGTGCCCTGCAGACTGGAGTGTGGCTGGTTTTAGACTCTGTGAACTCCATGACCCAGGGAGCACTGTCTCTCCTGGGACAGCACCTCTCTGAAATTCATCACTCCCTCTCCTCTCTACTCAATGTTATCCAACCCCAACGGCAAGGTGGCGAGCTCCAGACCAAGCATTGTACTCATTTATCCTCTCAAAATGATGATTTTATGTCTACACCCAAAGGCAGCAACAAAGGTTGCACAAAATTTGACAAGGTGCAGATATCGTTGGCCGGGAAAACAATTATGGCCAAATCTGGCTATGGTTGCATACTTATATCATCGGCTGGGTACACAGCTGAGGTACCAGAGAACCTGCGGGTTGCCACCAGGCCCATATCACTGGTCCAGCCTGACTACAAGGTCATGGCTGAGGTAACCCTGACTGCCCTGGGCTTCTCAGAGGCCGGCTCTGTGAGCCACCGCTTACTCTCTCTCTTCAGCTTGGCCAAGGATTCAGGCTGCCTCCCTGAATGTGTTAGCGGTGGCTCAACTTCATGGCTAGTGTTTCTGAACAAACTAATTGCTGCTGCTAGGATGTACCTGCACCACACACATAGAGGAGAACCAGCTGGCAAGGACAAGGTGGTGAAGGGGGATCTGGAGAGACAGAGGCAGCTGCTCGATATGGTTCTGAGAGCACCCGAGGGATCAGAGGGTGGAGCTCAAGGCGTCCGGTCAGACTGCTTCAAACGCACCAATCAGTGTGCTGCCATTCTGCAAGCAATAGCTGAGGAGCAAGCGATCATCAAAGGTGTGACGTCGGTTGTACTGTCAGCCATCACCAACCACAGCAAGGCCAGCCACTTCCAAGCCATCTTTGAGGAAGTCTTTCAGGCTGCCCGCTGCACTCCTTATGCCCTGCAAGGAGGAGAGGAGGTAGAAGAGGCCACCCTGAAGGAAGCCATGGTGGAGGAGCTCCAGGAGACTGGGCTCCACCCTAATCCTTGCATGCTTTCCAGTGCTCTGTCGCTGTACCACTCAATGAAGCTTTCCCGAGCCGTGGTTCTGATCGGACCTGCAGGGAGTGGAAAGACAGCCTGCCACCAAGCTCTGGCTGGAGCGCTCAGGAAGCTGGCATCCAGGGCTGTGGAGGACGGGTTTGTCCAGCCTCCCTGTAGTATGGATAAAGGCACAGACAGGGACACCCTCTCTCCAGTCCTCACCTGGAGCTCAGTTGACACAGTGGTGATTTTCCCCAACACCTTGTCAGATGAAGAACTCTGGGGCAGCTACCATGGGCAGCCGAGTTCCTGGTGGGATGGAGCCCTAACAAAAGTACTGAGAGACTCAGAGCCCCATGACATCGCTACCTCTGAGTCCTCCACCTCTGATTGCTCCACCAACAACTCCTCCATCCCAGACTCCTCCCAGAGGCAGAAGAGGAATCGTCAGATGTCAAAGATGAAGTGGCTGGTGCTGGACGGGGAGCCCTTGGGTCGACCCAGCTGGCTGGACCGCCTCAGTACCCTCTGTAACCCTGAGGACCCATCCCTGTGTCTCCCCACTGGGGAAAAAGTGCACCTGTGGGGCAGAGAGCTGAAAATTTTGATCGAGGCGGTCGACCTGGAGGACGCATCCCCATCAGTAGTCACACGCTGTGGCCTGGTGTACCACTCTGTGAAGGAGCTGTGGAGTGATGTTTGGAAAGCGGAGCTGGGAACCCTGAGCAGGGATCCAGCATTGGACCAGTGGCCCCTGAATCTGTGGAGCCGGCTGGCAGAGGACCTGTTTCCCAGCACCCTAACTTTCCTCAGGCAGAATATGCTCAGCCCCGTCCTTCCCCAGAGAGGGGCAAGAGCCAGCCAATCAACCGATGAGGTCTCATACGGGGTTCAGGAAGTAATGTCATTCATCAGGATCTTCCATGCTCTGCTAGAACAGTTTGGGAAGAGCAAGCTGAAAGCCTCACCTAAGCACACTGACAAAACGGGTAACTCCAGTTATATTTGTAATTAGTACTACTGAATTATTATGAATGGATAATGACCCTAGTTAGCCCAGTGTCTACATTTTGTCTGGCTTGTTTGTTTTTTCTTTCTGTATCGAAGTCTCAGGGTCTCTGAAAAAATACTTGTAGGTATAAATTTCAATAAGGATTGATGAACCAGTGTCCATTAGTATATTGTAATTTCACCTCCCTGATTTTACCAGTAAAGGTTATAACCATGGAACATCAGAGGGGAGTTGTGGACGGGTGGACAATAACAGAGTCATAGTGGGAGTGGCTAGGGGAGTGGAAAAATACAAGGTTTTGAAGTAGAGCATGTAAGTACAGTGTCAGTGTATCACTGAATCCTAGTTATTACCACTTCCTGTTATTCTCACCTTGTGCTAACAGAGGGGACCCCCAGTGTCTGTCAGCACCCCCCTTTGGACCCCTTGATCCCCTCAGCCCTGCAGGAGCAACGTGCTAGGAATGTATTTGTGATGGCTTACATCTGGGGCTTTGGTGGACACCTGCATCCCAGGTACTGTCAGGGATTCTGACTTCTGTAGAGGTTTGTTTCACTAGGTGCTGTATCATCTATTCAGTTCTGAATGGTTTCCTGTTTGATATGAGGAAAATGCTTCTATACACTGTAACCTGTTGTTTCTCCACTGGGTTTGTGTTTGATAAGAATACTTTTTTGGAAACTAGAAAAACAAAACCCAGGACATTAATATCCCTGTAATTCCCAGTGTCCCTAAATACCCCCAAAGCACTGTACAAATAAGCAGAATTCACATGGAAGGGATATTTATTATATTATTATTATTATTATTATTATTATTAATATTTATTTCAGTGTTTCTCATCAAAAGAGTGATGATGCAAACACATGATGCAAAAATGGGGCGAACCCACCTTTAAACTTAATTAATTTTCCTGAACCTATTTTTAATTTGTTTTACATGATTTAACAAATTTTATGATGGGTAGGGTTCAGAGGTTCATTCAGAGCTTCGGCAGGGTTTAATGCTGCTCTGTGGGCTCCCTTCAGGCACTGGCCGCAGTTTGACGGGTTCGCCCGCAAAGCGCTGCACGAGAGCCGTTACAGGGTGGTGCTGCCGGCAGAAGGCTTAGTGTTTGAGCACCTCGTCCATCTCAGCGAGGGGCCACTGGGGGACACGTGTAGCGGAACCAATAACAGGCTTCAGAATGGGGGTCTCCAGGTGTCCTACACCACCATCCCACAGGTCTGTGTTCCCCAAGCCTAACAGCCTCATGGTAAACTATGAAGTATGTGTTAAAACAGGCTTCTCCCCATTAGGTTTGTCACTGTCACTGTCGTTGCCTCTGTGCTGGAAAGTGCAGGAACTAGCGAGATCGTTTCAGAACACAAACCCCATAGCTGAACAAGATCGTATCACTATTTCAGCAACGCTTATGTCAGACTGGTTTCTATCATTCCGCCTGCACCTTGTTTGTTATTGCCATCAATCCCTCTTACCAAACAGCTAATGCAGTTCCCCTGCATGCATTGTGACCTCATCCCACTGTCCCCGAGTGACCTCTTGCAGACCTGTCCGTCTCCATACAGTACGAGACGCACGCATACCTGCTGCGCTCGATGCTGAAGGCTCGCCAGCCGGCACTGGTGGCGGGGGAGTCGGGTTCGGGGAAGACCACGCTGTGCCAGTCGTTGCTGGGCCCGAAACAGCCTCACCTGCGCCTCCCGGCCAGCTCACGTCTGCGGGCTGCCGACCTGCGGGACCTGCTGGGAAGCGTGGGCTGCCAGGCGACAGGAGCGGGTGCCGTGGGAACCGTCGCCAGGCAACCGGGGCTGCTGCTGTTCCTGGATGACCTACATCACGCCCCCTGTGGTGAGAGTCAATTGCCCCTATAAGGACTTAAAGTGTGAAACAAGCGTGACTGTTGAACATCCAGTTGGTACGTGATATATGATACCCTCCAGTGAAACTCAGGGTCATTTAGCAGACGCTCTTATCCAGAGCGACTTCCAGCACAAAAGAACACAAGTGTATCCGTGGCATCAGGACACTCCACCTAAAATAGACAGCAAGTAATACAAGTAGCCTTAAGATTTAATCCTCATAACTGACATTTTCATTTCATGTTTATTTAAGTATGTAATTAATAACACAGCTAGTCTTGGACATTGGTGTCATTCCTCCCAGATTTTGGGAAGACCTCCATGGCTCTCGAGACCCTGCGCCAGTGCATGTCCAGAGGCAGCCTGCCCACCTCCGACGGCTGCCGCTTTAAGCTCCTCAGCTCTGGGGCGGTCAGCTTCCTGGCCACCTGTGACACACCTGGAGAGGGAGGCTCCGGCTGGGCAGGGCTCTCCCCCCGCCTCCTCCGCCTCTTCTCCGTCCTGGTGCTGCCCAGCCTGTCGGAGGAGCTACTGTTCTCCATTCACGCCCCCAGGCTGCAGCTGTGGCTGGGACGGCTTCCCTCCCTACCCCAGCACGCCGACATGGCCGGCTGCATCATCGCCGCGACCTTTGACCTGTACCGTGCCGTGCGGGCGAAGTTCCCGCCCCGTCCGGACAGGCCCCACTTCCTGTACTCGGCGCACGACCTGCGGAAGGTCTTCCAGGGCGTGTGTATGTGGAGACCGTGGAGAGGCAACAGCCGCGGAATCCGCCGAGATTCGCACGCCCCCTCCGGCCTGCCTGCCTGCGCTCCCGCCACCCTCAGCTCAGTTACCAGCGTGCTCAACATCGCCCTCCTCTGGATGCACGAGTGCCTGCACACCTTCGGGGACCGTCTGTGCGCCGAGGAGGAGAGCCAGGCGCTGCTGACCCTGCTGTCCCAGGTGGCAGAGGGGAACTTTGGAAGCAGGTTGTGCTCCAGGCCCCTGATGGACAGAGGGGAGGATGAGTCCCGGACTGCCAGATCAGCTGCGGCTACAGCGAGATCCCTTAAGGAGAGCGAGCGCCACTCGACAGCTCCAGTGAGCAGAGAGGGAATGGAGAGGGGCCAATCCGGGGCCCAGTCCACCGTGCTCACCTTGGGGGTTGAGAGTGAGGATCACACAGAGGGTGGTGGGCTTGGGGAGTCCTCTCATGGGGGGAGCTGTTCAGACTCCAGTGTCTGGGACAGCACTAGCGACGAGGACCCACTGAGTGACGTTCCCTCGGAAGAGCACGACAAGGACGCTCTAACCCAAAGGGAAGAAGAGGTCGAACTTCATACCCCCGAGCTGACCGAGTCTCTGTCCAGCCCAGACTCTGTATCTGACACCACCAGGACTCCTTCAGCCTTGTGGCCCTCTCCCCCAAAAGAGGCCAAGCCTGCAGAAAAGCCAGAGAGGAAGAGGAGTGGGAGGCTGGCTGCCCAGCTCCCACAATGCACCAGTTCTGAGCCAACTGTCCAGGCAGAGGAGCGCACAGCCAGCACCACCACACCCCTCCATGTCTTGCAAAATATGAAGGCCACCCTCTGTGATGTGGTCTTCAGCCCAGACCTGTCTGAGCCAATCCGCAGCCTCGGGTGCAACCCCCGCTACCAGAAGCAGGACCTGAGGGTGCTGGTGCAGGAGCTGGCTTCCACGATGAAGCGCGGAGAGCGGGCGCAAGAAGCCGACAGTTTTACCCGCGGGTACGGGGTGCACAGGCAGGGGGTGCGTCAGCTGGCACACGTTCTCCGCGCTCTGCTCATACCCGGCGGGCACGGGGCCCTGTTTGGGGCGGGGAAGGGCACAGGCCGGAAGACCACGTTGCGCCTGGCAGCCAACCTGATGGGGTACCGGCTGCTGGAGGTGCATTCTGGGAATGAGCAGACCGTGTGGGAGGTCCTGAAGGAAGAGGCCGCCCAGGCAGGGGTGCAGGGAGGGAATTTGGTGGTGCTGGTGCATGAGAGCACCAGCCAGGCGGTCAGAGAGGAGCTGGTGGTTGCCATGGCCAACAGGACGTACCCAGGGCTCTACTCCGCCAAGGAGTGGAAAACCGTGATACAGAGGATCAACGCCCTGGTGAAGAACTCTAGCAAACACGTTAAGAATGATCGTGGGCCAGAGAGGTAAGGAACACACCAGAAAAGTAAATATCCAGTAAAGTAAATATCTAGCTGTATAATACAATATGTATGTATATAATAATTAACATTGTCTGTACATCAGTGTGACAGAAATTCTAATTTAATTTCTGTTATTTTTACTTAATTTACTCAGATGTTACATTTTTTTGCCATGTAACATGGCACAAATGTAGTTTTTTGTGATTGACAGCACATGGTACCGTGACCCGTTAGAGAGGTCATGAGCATGACCCGGCTCTGTGTCTCAGGTACTTCCAGCAGATCCAGAGGAACGTGCACGTGTTCCTGCTGCTGCCCCTGACTCCAGGCTGCGGCACGCAGACGGGAGAGAGCCCGGGGGCAGCCGGGAGTATGGCCAGGGTCCTGAGTCTCTGCTGCTGTGTGGAGGTGTACCAGCCCTGGGATACAGAGTCCCTGGTTGACGTGGCCACTTACTACCTGAAAGACTATCTCCATCAGTCTGACCTGGATATAAGAGGTTACTGTATCATAATGCCATGCTGTATATACAGTACATACACACACACACACACACACACACACACACACTCACACACACAAAACAGATATGTATTCACACACATTCTGACTAATATCTTTGGTGATATGATGTGTTTTGATCCAATTTTATGTATAAAATTTTATATCTTCCTGTGTCTAATCACAGTGTATGTTGTTCTTTATTGTTATGTTATTCTCCCCCAGTGGACCGGGCTGACCTTGAGGTCAGTATTTCCCAAGCCATGGCCGGGATTCACCGGTCGTCATGGAGATACGCCTCCGTCCTCCTTCCAGACCTGCACCCCTTCGGTCCCCAGTCCTATGCAGATTTTGTGACGCACTTCCTCTACCTGTGCGCACACCTGTGTGATCAGAGCAGGTGTCAGGCCAACAGGTAGGTAGGTGGGTGGGGAGGTGGCGGGGTGGGGGGGGGTTTGTTTGGTGTGTGATGCAAGTGATTGAGTTTAACTTTGAAAATGATGGCCTGGAGCATTCTGGGATTAATTAGATTGCATTGGAATGATGCTGTTGTACTCAGTGTTATTTGTTTAAAAGAAACATAATTGTGTTTGAATGCAAAGTAATTGAAAGCCGGAGGTCAGAAGACAAACATAATCACAAGTGGTGCATTTCAATGTAATCAAGCAGTTCTTTGAAGCATGAAAATAAACTGATGGGAGAACAGCCAAAGATATAATTGAGGAATGAAAACATTCCCGTAGCTTTCTAATTTCTGTGTAGGGACATGACTGTCTTGGGCCGGATGAAGGAGCTGACTGATAAGGCTGACCAATACAGCCAGGAAGTGTTGAGCCTGAGGACCAAGTTGACTGAAATGCAGCAGGTAAATCTGACCAGTGTAGAACTAATCGTGTGGGCCTCCAGTTCATGTGTGCTGTGACTTGGTGTGCACAGCAAGTCTCTTCTGAGTGACATGGAAGTGTGTCTGTGAGTGCATTGCCCTGTGTGTACGCACAGTAACTCCGCCGTGTCTCCTGCAGCATCTGCTTCGGCTGCAGCAGGAGGTGGACGTTCGGCGTACGTTGTGCGACCGAGCTCGGCAGCACTGCCTTCAGGAGGAGAACCGGCTCGCTCAGCTGGAGGAGGAGGTGCAGCAGGCACAGAAGGAATCCCATGAAGCCTTTCAGCAGGTCGGACGCCCCTCATCCAGATCATCCTCTCACGCAACTCTTTTTCACAACCTGTTACTGAAGGACCTGTCTCGCCTTACAGCGGCCGCCCTACTCCCTCACCTGGGAATCAAACTCTCAACCCCCTGCTCTCAAACTGTCTTAATTACTACAGTTATTCCCCTGTTTCTTTACTTTCACCTTAATTTTTAATATTTGCTGGGTGTAAAAGCAAACTTTAAATTGAACGGGCTGCTTATCGTTATTATTGTCTGAGTGTTGATTAATGTTCATTTGGTAATGATGATAGTAATTAATAATGACACTTTATAATGAATCCTTTCAGACTAGTTTTGCCTCACTGCATCACAGTGTACACCGTCTCACGCTGTTAATGTCCCTCCCCTCACCCCAAGGTCAGCCCTCTCTACCAGGCAGCCCTGGAAGCGGTGCAGTCGCTCAGCCAATCGGACCTAGACGAGGTGCGGCGCTACAGACGCCCCCCTGAGGGCATTATGGTTGTCATGGACACCATCTGCATGCTGTTCAACCGCCCATGCAACTGGGAAAGCGCCAAACAGCTGCTGGGGCTGCCCAACTTCTTGCAGGTGAGACACCAAAACTCTCAGAGGCCGATAGTATGCTTCCAGCCTGAGACAGAAGGGCATTGTGGGAAGGCTAAATTGATTCAGTACTTTCAAAAAATCTTACTAATAAAAATGGATTTCACTGTCTATGCAGTCATAAATAACTGCATTTTTCACAGGTGTGAGGTAATGATTTGTTAATAATTTACAAAACATCCAATACAATTTTGACTGCTCTCAGGGTCCCATATCTGCAAAATAATTCAAAGATAAATGTAACGTAATGGCCTTTAATGTGTTTATGCGAAAGGATTAAGGCAAAAACAAAAACATTTGAATTTCTGTAGCAATATTCCCACCAAAGAGTATACGTCTGTGGAAAATAAACTGGTAATAAATTTGGATTGATAACTTTGCATGTGGAATTGAAAAGCCAGAATTGAATGAATTGCTCTGTTTGAAGAACTGAAGCTGAACTAAAGTGACCCCTGACCCCAATGTGGACACACTGTACCCCCAATGTGCATTAAAATGAAGTGACCGTGTCTGTTTCCCTGTGTCCGTCTCACTGTGTCCGTCTCACTGTGTCTGTCTCATTGTGTCTGTCTCCTCGTGTCCCAGGAGCTGGGCTTCTATGACCGCTCGCTGGTGCGGGGCGCTCTGTTCGACGCGCTGACCACGGCGGTACGGCGGCCGGAGCTGCAGCCGGAGGCGGTGCGGGAGGCGAGCCGGGCCTGCGAGTCGCTGTGCCGCTGGGTGCAGGCGGTGCACCGCTACGCCAGCGTGTGGCACCGCCTGGCCCCGCGGGAGGCCTGGCGGTGCCAGCTGGAGGAGCGGGCGGCCGAGAGCCGCGCCCGCCTGCGGGAGGCTCGGCTGCAGGAGGAGGAGGCGCGCGATTGGCTGGAGGGTACGGTTACGGAGCTGCGGAGGGTCCGGCGCAGCGTGGAGGAGCTGGAGGGGCAGCTGCGGCAGGCCGAGGCAAGGGAGAGAGGCGCCGCCGCTGCTGTCCACCAGGTGGCGCAGCACGTCGCTGACTGGAACACCGCAGCGCAGGTAGAGATGAAGACTGGTTCACCCACATTCAGGCACCTCTCACACTCTGAACCATGGTCTTTCATACAGTTTTTTTGACAAAATGATACGTTCCAGCTGAAGATGCACTTTGTCCTGCACTCAGGTATTCTACTGTAGTGTACTTGAGAGATGCATCAATGTGAATATATATATAGAACATTAACCAACCAGACCACTTACGCAAGTGTAAGCGTGGCTATAGTTCCTGTAGTTGCTTGCTGAATGTTGACGTACTGTAAAGGTATTCCGTCAGGGTACATCTGAACCCCCCCCTGCTCAAACATGACTTTTTATCTCTCTTGCGTGCAATTATATGTGTGGAAGTATGTTTCTTCCAGAGTTTTATGTATTTGGACACGTGCAGGCTTACTTGGATGTGTGTATCCATGTGTTATTATACACATTGTATTTGGAATGAGAAAGTCTCTAAGTTGTCCATATTGCTTTGCGCCTACATGATTGGTGGTGCCCTGCTCAGGTAACACTTCATGCCAGTTCACTAGATGCACTGTGTAAATCACTGTGGATAAGAGCATCTGCCAAACGACAATAATGTACTATAATATAATGTGATAACATGTTAAAATATCCTCCTGTTGTTGTCTGCAGGAGACAGTGACCAGCACTCGGGCAATCCCAGGGGACACTCTCATTCTGGCCGCCGCCCTCACTTACCTGGGCCCGTTTGGGCCCGACGTGCGATCCGAGCTGCTGGCCAAGTGGCGTAAGCTGTGTCTGACGGGACAGATCGACATGGACCCCACGGACCCCAGAGCAGAGTTCCTCTCTGCCCCTCCCTCCGTCCCTCCCCCGACCTCTCCCTTCCTCCCCATCCCCATGAGTGAGGAGCTGGGGATTCCCCTGGCCCGGGTGGTGGGCAGGGTTCAGGACACGCCCCAGGGCGTGGCTCCCCAGCTGTTGCTGAAGCTGCTTCTGTGGGGGTGCAGATGCCCAAGGGCTCGACAGTGCCCTCTGCTGGTAGACTCACAGCAGCGCGAAGAAAGAAGGCTTTGTACCAGACTTTTGTCAGGTGAGCTTCTCGTGCTGCAGCTCTCAGACTTCTCTACTTTCTTCTTCTTTGTTGTTTTTCACTGACTGGATTATCACCCAATGGGAGGCCATAGTTAAAATGATAATACACCACATTGAGACCTATGCCTCATAAATCACTCTATGGAAAGGTGTATGTTAACTAAAATAATAATAATCCTCATCATCATCATACTTACGTGTCATTAGCAGGCCAACCCCTGGTGCAAGAGGAGAAATCCCAAGAGGAGGATGAGTATGACCTCGTGGTCTGTGCTGATGACCCCGCCCTGCTGGTCAGATTGAGACAGGGGGTGGAAAGAGGTGAGAGGGTGCTCTGTCAGCTCACTGTGTGCTTCACTGTTGTCCTGACTAGATACGATCCTCACAGTTGTCCTTGTAGCACCACATTCCATTCTGTTGCCTACTGGACATTTTTCTCAGTTGCTGATTCCGCTGTATTTCCATTCTGGCTCACGCTGCAGCATATAACCCCATTCTGATCGCTTTGCTCTGATGATGATGTATGTACCCTATGCCACCCTCCTCCTGGTGTCCACAGGCCTCAAAGTCCTGGTGACACATGTGGAGCGAGTGAGGCTGAGCCCAGAGTTTCTGGAGCTGCTGACACGCCAGGCAGGGACCAGCATACAGGGTTTGGCAGAACGCAGACCGGCTGGTCACCCTGACTTTCGCCTGTTCCTCAGTACCCCTCTGCCTGTCAGGAAACTGCTCGAAGGTGAGAGAGACAGAGTGTGGAAAACATCCTAATGCAAATATCCTCACAAACGTCTGAAATGCCCCTCCAGTTAAGCTCTGGAGAATGCTGTGCATTCCTCAATTCTTCACTTAGTCTTAAATAAAACAAATGCCTTAATAAATTGTTAAAAATGTTGTGGGCTGTTTCCCTGTTTACCCCACTTTCCTGTAGAGATCCACCCTTTGATCCTGGCGGAGGTGCAGGTGATCGACCTCTCTTGGAGTGCAGCAGAGATGCAGGAGCTAATGCTGGCAGAGATGGTGCAGGCTAAGTGCCCAAAACTGTGGGGGCAGCGCTGCCTTCTGAAGACAAACAGACAGAAGCTTCTGGACAGACTGCAGCAGGAGGAAGTAAGGAGGAAGGACAAGGAGTGGCCCCTGGAATGATCCATTGTCCTGTCTCTCTGTTACATTACATTACCTTTTTGTCAGTTAGCAGATGCTCTTATCCAAAGCAACTTACATAGGTTACAGTTTTCACGTTACCCATTTATACAGGTGGATACGTACTGAGGCTATTCTGTGTGCCTTGCCCTAGCGTACAACAGCAGTGCCCCAGCAGGGAGTCGAACCAGCAACCTTTTGGTTTCGGTTACAAGCCCTGCTCCTTACCACTCTGCTACACTGCTGCCACACTCTTGCAATTCAGTCAATACATTAAAGGTGTTGGTCGGATGTGTACGGTGTAATTTGTCCAACTCACTATTTTTTTTTAGGTCTCCCTGATGGAGTACGTTCTCCAGTCCTGCACCCCTGTCCTGGAGGACCCCCATTTCCTCCCGCGCGTGTCTGCTTGTCAGGAGGCCGTCTCCAGCCTGCAGGCAGAGCTGCTGGAGCTGGACCAGGAGCTGGACCGCCACAGTCCTCTGCTGGCTGGCTTCCACAAGGTGGCAGAGCTGGCCTCGGCCTTCTACCAGGCCCTGCAGGACGTCGCCCGTCTCTGTCCTCTCTACCTCTTCCCCCTTCACCGGTACCTGCAGGTGGTCCGGGAGGCCCTCGCGCTGCAGGGGCTCCCGGATGTTGGGTGCAGCGGGGAGGAGGTGGCTGGCACAGTCATGGAGGAGGCCCTCGTGTCCCACCTGATGGCTCGCTACCAGCCCTGCCTGTTCCAGAGCCACGCCCCCGTGCTGCAGCTGCTGGTGTCGGTGGCCCTGTGTCAGCGCGATGAGGTGTGCGGGGAGGCCGAGAGGGTCGCCTTCCTCCGGGGGCTCGGGGACGAGGGCTTCCCCAGGGCCCCACGCTCTGACCCCCACGCCCCCCTCCCGGAGCTGCCCAGCTGGGTTCCCGTGCACGCCCGGAGTGAGGTCCTCCGCCTGCAGAGCCTCCCGCCCTTCGGGGGCCTGGTAGCGTCGCTGGGGTCCTGCCCGGAGCAGTGGCGGGAGTACCTGCGATTTCCCTCCTCCACGGTGGTGGGCCCCGTGCCCTGCCCATCCCACTCCCACCTCTCCATGCTGCAGCGCGCCCTGCTCTGGAGGACACTGCTCCCCCATTGGCTGGCTGCCGTGGCCGACGACCTGGCCGCCTGTCAGCTGGGGTGTCTGAGATGGACGCCGGTGGCCGCCGGATCCGGTAACCCAGAGGAACTCACCGGAATCCTTGCCAAAACTGAGGGACCTGTTATTCTTCTCCTCCCGGGTCCAAAGCAACCAGGACCGCTGTCGGTCCACCCACTGCACTGGCTGAAACAGGCTGCCCAAAGCACAAAGGACACGGCAGCGGTGAGCTGGGCTGGAGGAGAATGTGGCAATATGACAGGAGCAGATAAAACAGGGATAGATTTCACTTGTACTGATTGGATTTGTTATGCTCTTGAGTGGGGTCAGCTAGGCTCAGCTTCCTTTTCACTCTTATCAGTCTGATTTGCAGAAACAGCCACAGTGATGACAATGTTGATACCATTTCCAGGTGAAGGTGAAAGTCATTTCCTTTGGGGCCGAGTGTCAGAAGGAGGAGGTGCTTGCAGCGTTGGACCTGGCTGTCCAGGAAGGCCATTGGCTAGTCTTTAATAACTGTCATCTTTTGGACCAATGGGATGAGGAGGTGTTGTGTCAGGTGACTCAGTTAATGTCCTGCACAGCTAGAGGTGAGTCACAATGCTAGTTGCCATAAGGAATTTTGAGACATAAGATACTAACCTTGGCTTCTCTTCTATCACCTCAGCATAAAAAACACAAAGGATTCATTACATTTAATTGTTAAAACTGAGGTGTAGTTTTTAGATGTTGGTGCCATACTGGTTATCATGAAACAAATAAAATTACATCCAATTTTTAAAAGCTTACATTAAAATATAGCAGAGAATGACTTTAATGTGTTACAAGCAATAGCACCAAAACTAGACAAACAACAGTAGCAAAAGAGGGGTTACAGGAGAGGAGTTATATTTCACTTGCTGTCTGGCAAAGTGCTGCTGTTGGCATGTTCCCACATTCTGAGGGTCATAAAGTTGTGCGTAAAGAGACAGACTCTTCTTTCTGCTGTGACCCTCAGGTCAGCTGACAGATGCGGAGACAGAGGAAGGCCTTATCGCCGCTGGGGTGTGTGAGGGGAGACAGGTGCACCCCTGCTTCAGGCTGTGGTTTGTCACCCGAGCCCCCTCACCGCTGTCCGTCCCAGGTACCCCACACACATACCTGTGCTGTGTATCCTAAACCAGCTCAGCACACCGACAATACTGCTATCAGTTCACTTTTGAGTCAGCTTTGCAGGCTGCATGCAAGTTCACTAACCAGATGGAGACATTTTTAACATCAAAACAAAAACAAAAAAAATGAACTTCAAATGTGGAAAGAATTGTGGTGGTTAAAGAAATTTAATTATATTCCATGACGACACACTAGTGTCATGTTTAACCAAACACAGACCTTCCACAAATTCCTCGAGGGGCAGCGTCCCGTTTGGAATGGAACTGGTTCTTATGAAAAGCCATTCCTTTCATTCTCTTCTTTCCTGTTTTTCCTTTTCCCGTCCTGCAGCGGCGGTGAGAGCGTCTGCCCTCCGTCTGGTATGCGATTCCCCCTGGGACCTTAGGGAGGCGCTGTGCGGCTCTCTGCGCCAGGTTCTGTCGCATGCTGTTCCTGGCGGGGGCCCCTGCACCCCCGAAACCACAGGGCTCCTGTGCTGTGCCGTCCTGCACTCTGTCCTACTGCAGAGAGGAGCATATAGGCACCTAGGACAGGGGAACCTCTACAGCTGGTGAGGGCCAGCGCTTCCCAAAAACTCCCCCCATCGCTTGGCCGAGTCAGTCACATGCCTCCCTAACTGAAATTCACATGCTGCAATTCATTTATGCGACCTATGATGGTCGCATTGCGTTTCCATACCAGTGGGTTGATTTGCAAGTCAATTTCTGCCTGGTAGATTCTGCCGTAATCCTGATACGACAGAAGTTGCACCAAGCTGGGTGATCGCCAAAGGGGAAAATGTCATGTGGTAACAGCAGGGGCTCTGTAGAAAACATCACTGACTATAATTAACTGCAACTGTATATTTTTCTTTCATAAAAACCAGCAAAACCTGTTTTTGGAAGGCATCTCTGGGTCTCATTACACATTGTAGACTCTGAAGACTCTCTCAGTCTTCAGACAATGTCTGCCTTCTAGGCATACAATACAGTGTCTCAGTGGACATTATTATCACCAGGGAAAAGGTTAAAGCTATCTGGGATAGGGTTCCTACAGAGCAGTATAGACATACTGTCGAGCCCGTTTATGCAGGGCAGTCAGTGGTCCCACAGTGTGTACCACATGTCCTGACCTCTGGAAACCATTTGCTCTAGACAGCTCTTCCATTAAACCTGCTCAGATTGTACCTGAGGTTCTGATTGGCTCCTGTCTGCAGGACCCAGGAAGATCTGCAGGCTCTGGTGGAGGCCCATGTGCGGATAGGCAGTCTGTGTGATGACCCAGCTGGAGCACTGGAGTACATAGCAGGTAATACTGCCTGCTTCCAGGGGAATCAAATACTGAAGCCAAATATCCACCGATTTATGTCTGTTCAAATACAATGTTTGATTCTGTAACTCATCTTTATTCCTTGAAATAACAATGACAAATCATTTTTTAAAATCTTCTTGACAAGCTTCCCTGCAGGATTGGCTCAAACCGGTAAGATGTGTCTGTGGAAGTGTGGCTTTTCTCCTGTATTTTCCCTTCCTGCCTGCCCCGTTAACTCTTTAACGTCCTCTCCCTTCCACAGCCTCCTTGGTGTACGGTGGTCATGTGGAGGACTCCGCAGACTTGGAGACAGTGAGGGGCGTGGCCACAGCCTGCCTCAGACCACCGCCTCCTACGTGGGGGCGTGGACCACACACCCTCTCTGCTCTCATCATCCATGGGCACTTTGGTATGGTAGCACAATACTGCTGACCCTTCCAGCTGGAAATGTCAGTGCATCGATGTGCTAAGAGAATGCCAGACAAGACTCTCTACATGTTTTTTGTTTTTAATTCAGATGTTCTGATATAATTTTTTTTACAAATTTAACCTTGAAATGTTAGAGAACTGCAACACAGCTCTTCCTCTGTTTGTTCGTACTGATACACCTTTTCCCACTCTCCTGTCCTCCCTCGCATGCACTTCACGTCTATCGTTTGCTCAAATTTTTTATCTTCTTTTATCTGTACTCTTGTGTTTGCATACAGACTGTTCTCTGGTGTGTGTCCCCAGGCTCAGGGGACCTGCTGCCGAAACTGGAGTACCGCGTTTGGACCCTGTCCCACAGCGGTGACCCCTTGCTGCTGGGCCTCGGCGCTGGGATGGAGGGGGAGCTGGTGAGAATGCGCAGCCGAAACCTGGACCTCCTGCTGCGGCAGTCCCAGAGTCCCGCGGCGGGGGTGGGGGTGGGGGAGAGCGTGGAGGGACAGGGTGACCTCGCACGGATCCATGACAGGCTGCAGGCTCTGTGGGACAGCCTGGGACAGAAGGAAGGCCGCAGCCTCGTGGGGGAGGGCACCATGTCCCAAACCCCTCTGTGCCACTTCCTCCAGCAGGAGTGGGACGGCCTGGTCCAGACACTGTCCTTCCTTCTTGAGAATCTCACTCGACCAATCAGAAGCAGCAGGCCCACCCTCTCCACCTCCCCTCTCCCCACTCTCTCAGCCCTCTCCCGGCTGGAGAGGCGGGCGGAGCTGCTGCAGGCATACCTGCGGAGAGACGGCCCTGACGCTCCACCCTATGCCTACCAGCTCTCCGCCTTCCACAACCCCCGCGGCTTCCTGTCCGCCCTGCTGAGGGAGACTGCCCTGACCGAACAGGGGGACGTCAGTGACGCCCGCCTCCACTTCCAGGTACAGCCGCTGTCGCAGTCCCCTTCCGCTATTTCATCAGCTTTCAGCCGCAGGTGTTTACACACGAGCCGAATGATCACCTGCGACTCACAAGGTCTGTCATTACATTGCATTCATTTAGCAGGCGCTCTTATCCAGAGCGACTTCCAGCACAAAAGAACAGAAGTGCATCCATTCAAGCTGAATGAGCAACGGTGTCAGACCAGGCTAACAAAACTCCCAGACCAATGAGTGTGAGCGTAACACTATTTAAGCCCTAGCTTAGTGTTAACTTGCTCATTCATTACCACTCTGACACCTGGGGCTAACTACAGTTTAGAATTTTTTTGCATCACTGGTACAGGTAAGGAGGAAGGAAAAAAGCTGAACTGTGGTTAACTGAACTGTGGCCTGATTACAGGCTTTCAATTGGGCTACAGGAGGAAAAAAAGATCCCAGGTCACCAAGCTGCGGTGGACACATTAAACTGAAGTGTTAAAAGCGTGCCCTCCTCTTCCCAGGTGCTGAGCGTTGCGGCCTTGCCCGATTCCCTGCCTCCACACGGGGCGTACCTGTGTGGCCTGGAGCTGCAGGGGGCGCTGTGGGACACGAGACTGGGTGCCCTGCAGGACACCCTGTCTCCCCGGCCCTGCCCCTTCCCCCTCATCTGGGTCACAGCACAGGTAAAAGCCCCAGAGGGTCCTGCATGTTCCTCCACCTCTCTGCCCCTCTACTACTGCCCCCTCTACCTGGAGGCGGAGTCTGGGGAGGGTGACTGGGGTTTGGGAGAGGGTCACATTGTCACCCGTGTGCCCCTGACAGCCAAACTGGATCCTGTGCTGTGTTCACTGAGGAGAGTGAGGCTGGTCAGTTCTCTGCAAGATCGACCACAATGCTCAGTGCTCCAGTAATGGGATACATTTTCCTGTACTAATGCACTACTGAGGAAAAACTGATGCCATTTGGCTGGGCACTTTGATAGAAACACTGGACACAATTACAGCTTCATAGCTGTTGTGGATCAACAGACAATTTAAGCAGACTTTTGGCTGATGTTTTCTGATGTTTCTTTTTAACACCAAAATGTTTTGTACATATACATAACATAATTTGTGTCTAATTGACTCGTGGCTGTCAATTACACAACATTATACACTTCTTTTGTATAACAGAAAATAATTTCAAGAACAGTTTTTTTTACCATATGAACTGTATATATAAAATCACAATAACAATATTATTAAAAAAAAATACCATGAGAGAAATCAGTGAACATGTTTCAGTTTGTGAGAAACAAGAGGTGTTTCTAAGAACAAACCAGTCTCAACTCAACTTTCAGCATCAAAGTTTGCATCAGAGTTTGTCACATGAAACTTTGACTAAGTTCAGGCCCAGGACTGAGTAAAAACCTCTGAGATTCTTCTCTGGTTTTGGGAGGCACTGCTGGGAGTGGTCTTCAGAGAACTTCATTTCCCATCATTCTCTGTCTCACCTCTGCCATGCTAAACACGTCCCACTGCTCGTCGCTTCTCTCATCGTTTCTTGTACACGCAAGGTTTCAGCTCCAGCCCGGATTTCTTGTAGCTCTCCGGCGCATCTCCCGTCTTCACAAACTCAAACGAGTAGAAGTGGGTGTTTTCTGTGTCCTGAGGAGGCAACGCACAAGCTCAAGTGATGGTGAAAGGGAAACCGTAGAAGGCACTACAGAAACCCCGTATACAGACCAATCAGCATGCAGCCTCAATTTTCACGTACCTTTGAGACCAGCTTGAAGCCCAAACCGGACAGGGCGCTGACGAAGCTGCGCACGTTCTCAAACCTGCTGGCCACCTCCGCAATCTTCAGCACTCCCCTGAGAAACAGAGGAGGAGAGAGAGTGGCAGGTCAACACTGAAGAGCCTTCAGAAACCATGACGTTTATGCCAAAGAGTGGTCAAACCCCCCATAAATATGCTCCTATTCCTCTTCCTCATTAATGTTCATAAATGTTCAACTCAAATGTTCACGTTCATGAATGTTCAGTTACAGGTAAACAATTCAATAGCACTGATGTCTTTGACTGTCTTATGTGATCTTCACAAAGATGGAAAAGCAGTTGAATGACATCCTTGAGACATCACTCTTCTGGAAGATCTCAGTAAGTACTGTTATACACTATGGTTTCTGTGGTGCCACTCCTAGAACATGTCCTAAATTTTAACTTCTTCAAACTTATTTCATGGATGACTTTGAAAACTCATTAAAATATCAGAGTGCACAGGATTGTAAGTCAGAGCTAACCATACAACGTTACCTTATCTTTTTTTTATATTACAGATCTAAAATTATATTCTAATATGTTCCATTTCATAAGACAGATGCTTTAAACAGTGATAAAGCAGTGACGATGTAAAGGTTTTCTTTCCAGCACTCAGAGACGCTATACCCAGTCTCTCACCCCATCACCAGCACACGGTTGGCCTCCACCAGGAAGTCCCGGAGGTTGGTCCCCATGAGGGAGAGACAGAACACAGCGATGTCCACAGAAGCGTCGCGCAGCGGTACCTGTCCAGAAATGGAGGGAGACGGCGAGAAAGACCAATGATCACAGGAGCAGTATGAGAGTGGGGTTTACAGTGTTCTGCCTGTGCCCTTTAAACTGTAGCCAGTGCTTGTTCGGGTGTGATCATAAATGTGTGATTATAAAAACTCACAGAACATAAAAAACACGCAGACTCACATCAGCCATGTCGCAGACGGTGACGAGGTCACAGACGGGCGCCAGGTCGAAGCTGTGCACCTTGTTCTTGACGCTGCGCGCAATCTTGCAGTCTCCGCAGCCGAAGTCTGCCACCACCAAAGAGGCAGGCCTAAAAGCCAAAAGGAGCCGAGAGCAAATGTCTCACTGCTTAACTGCTGCACACACATCTGTAAAACGCTGCAGTCAACGGGTAAAACTGAGCACGGAGATTTTACTCAAACAACTGAAAAAGGGATACAGGACAACCTGAAAGATGATCCACACCTTAGGAATATTAAAGCTTAAGGAGGGAGTTGTCCTTTTAACACCATCTGTCATTGACTTTATCTGGTGTGTTAAATGAGGGCATGTCCACACAGATTCATCCAGTTACACAAACTTGCTTTTTCCAGGATGATGTCAGCATTCACACATTTTAGTTTTACCATGCCTACAGTCTAACACCTCAAAGTTTTAGGACCTTTTCCATGCAGGGAGCTGAAGTCTCAACTTGTAAAACTTTTTAACAAAAACTACACCAATGCATTTATGTGTGCCACTAACTTCATTAACACTGAAAGCAGAAGATTACAATTCTGACTGCCGAGGATAATACAAATGTCTGGATCTTAAAGTAGAGCACTGTGAAGTTTAAAAGGTTTACAAAGTTAATGGTGAAAACAATGACACTCCCTTTGATTACAAAACAGATGACCGAGTGTGCTCACTCACACTCACACTCACACTCACACTCACACTCACACTCACACACACACACACACAACCAGCCAAAGACTTTTTCCTCTCTTGCCCAGTTAGAACCTGCTTCTTGACCAAATATTCAGTATCAGCTTTTAAGCTGTCGGTCAGATTACTGTTTTGATCTTTGTGTGGATCATGTAACTCACTTGTTCCTGATGAAGGAGATGATGGCATCCACAGGATTAGCTGGCCAGCGCTGGACCTGTGCAGTGTAGCCGCGGTGGTAGATGCCCCTGGCCTGGGGGTCCTGCCGGAACATACGCCGGGCCTCGCCGCTGGACGAGGTGTACAGCTGCTCGTTGATGTAGCGGAAGCGGGCCGACTCCAGCCGCTGCTCCATGCGGGACCTCAGGGCGGCCGAGCGATCCGGGACGACCCCCTCCTCCCCTGCTCCGCTGGGGGTGTCTTCCTCCACCTCCTTCTCCTCCTCCTCCTCGGTGGACCTCTCCTTGCTGTCCAAGCCCTCGCTGTTCAACATCCGCCGAAGCTTCTCGGCCCGGATTCTCTTCTCTTTGCTCTCCCGCCATTTCCTCTTCGCGCTGACCTCAGGGTCCTTCTCCGTTTTCTCTGTCTGGACAATCTTTTCCTCGGGAACGGAATCTTTTGTAGCAGATTCAGCAGTTCTTTCTGTTTCACCTCTCAGCTTGGGTTCTTTATTTGCCAGGTCTTTTTTGGGTATGACTGACTCAGTGTTCCCAGAGCTGGGGCTGGAGTTGGTCTCCTCTTCCCCCTCCTCAGGCCTTTTCCTCTTCTTTGGTTTCAGCTTCTTCTGCTTTTGCGCTTTTGTTTCTTGTTTAGGAGTCTGTGCCAATACAGCTTCCTTCTCACCATTTAGGACAGGAGGTGCCTGCTTCCCGCCCCCTGGTTCCTGCAGTTTGGTCTCTGCCTTGGGGGCGTTTGGCGTCGCTTGCCCCTGTTGCCGGTACTTGTTATGGCACTTCCTCTTATTCTTCATCTTGTTTTTCCACTGCTGTCTGCTCAGCTTCTCCCCACCTTCTGCTTTGTCCTTCTCCTTCTCCTCCTCCTTCTCCTTCTCTGGTTGTGAATCTTTTCTTTGCCTGTCCCTTGCAAGCTCTGGTTTGCCTGGCTCTTTCCACCCACAAGAAACAGGAAAAATATACATAAACATGTTGTACCTAGACCATGACACAACACAGAATACAACATATCTGTCTGTCACACCCTTCCATATCAGTAATTTATAGCCTCCTTGTAAACTCAGCAAATAGTCAGCAATAACAGGTTCCACATGAGCACTCACTTGCTTCTTTAGATTTCTTCTTTTTCTTCACAGCAGTCCCCGAATGTTCCTCCGTGGTTTGCTGCTTCGCCGTCGCCTCGGCCTCAGTCCCGGCTGCGTGACCTCTCTTTCGTTTCTTGCACCTCTTCTTCTTCCTCTTGGTGTGAGAGGGGACCCCCTCGGTGTCGCTGTCGCTGCCCCCACGCTGGGCCTCATTGTCCCAGTTTGGAATCGACCCCAGAGTCTGAAGAGTTCGCAAAAGGCTCTTCTTCTTGCCAACCCCCTTTTGCTATTCAGTAGAAGAGAGTCCCAGTAAGACACAAAGGTGCATTCACACCAGTTTATCATGTGCTCTGTTAGCATCTGAGCATTCTAAATCTGTGATTTCAGTAACACTATTCAGCTACATTACACTACAGTTTTCGAGAAAGTGATGAGCAATGGTTACTCTTCTTTGTCCAAGAAACTGGTGACTTCAGAATGGTTACAACTAGAGTTCCTATTTGCAGAAACTCATCTGTACCTGAACGGATTTGCTGTGTGACTCGCTGTATTACACTGGGACAAATATCAGTGACACTGTAAACTGTACTAGAAGAGTCCGATATTACGTGTTGACCTATGAATGTATGCACTCAGTAAAAGCTGGTAAAGAGTAGCAGCAATGAGCAGCAAAAAATGACAAGAACGTGTACTGACTTGCTTGTCATCTGAAGATAGCTCACCTAATCCCCTTTGCCTAGTCATCTCTTTAACTGATAAAGAGATGCAGTATCTGGCGAATACACTGCAGAATATCACGGTTAGTCAGTAATGTGATTATTTTATGCTTTTCGTGTTTGTTTTTCACTTGAAAACAATCAGATTTACTGAAAACCGACCGTGACGTTTGTGCTGTCCGACTGTTCGGTGCCATGGATGACGGCGCGCGTCAGAGCTTTAGCCTCTTGGTCATCGTTCCATTCGTCCTCCTCGGCAAACATGTCTTTCCCTAGCGAAAACAACACAGCAATGCAAGTAGGTACGCACCGGGCGCCTGATCCCGCTTGGACTCGCAATGTCCTGCGATACTTACGGTTAGCCACCTTTGTTATAATTAAGCATCAACCAACTGGCTTGCCGGCTACCTTAAAGGTTTAATGATAAAGCAATCATTCAACTCTTGCATGTAAAGAACATTTAAGACGACAGAACAGCTAAGTAATCACGTTTGCTAAATTAGAAGCTATGTAACTAGCTACCAATGAAAAACATTAACTAGTTGCATCAACCAGTAACAAGAATCAGACTGGCTAGCTGGTGTGCGCCCTAGTGATTTCGTGACAATTATAGCTAGACTCGATAATTTATAGCCAGAACTAGAGAGACTTATACCCCGAATCGCACAGTTAGTAGTGCAATACAGTAAGTTTTACGTCGCCAGGTTGGTTTTTTTGACAAGGAATCGTCTTACCTGATATACCACTAGCCCAGACGTAAAGTCAGAAACAATTAGTTAAGATTTATTTTCTAAATGATCATAACACGTGTGGAGGTTCTGCAAGAACAGCAGACAGCCTCGTTCGACTTGAGCCTGCACATGTTTTTCGGAAGGACCAGCTGCAGGAAGCGGCTGGCGCATGTCAATGACGTCGTCCATTAACCCAACACTGGTTGGAAGTCTGGGGATATGCACTCTACTCGCGGTTACAGTTAACTCTTGGCCAATACTTTCATCACAAGAAAAGCTTTCTTAAAAAATAGCAAATTCACAGACGCATGTGCACGCTTCAATTAACAAGTCAATATTATGGAAGGACCTAAAATAGTAATACTATTAGGTGTGACTACTACTAATACTATACCTACTACTAAAAATAATCTAAACAAATACAATACGTTGCTAGGCACTTTTAGAGCAGAGCACCCTAGAGTGGTGACGCATTATAGATGCCAATCAGTGTGATTAATCACTATCACACGGGTATAAGCATCACAGCACAGACCTTAGGTCATAGTTTCAGATGAAATATTCTGCAGTACACACACATAATTCCATTATGCATTCACAAATGCACACAGACAGCAACTTGACATATTTGATATTTGTTTGCCTCATATGAAATGATAAAAAATTGTAACACATTTTGGATACAACATTGCAGCTAATGTGGAATGATGAGATACAAGTATATGCTGGAAATCCGTCATGATTGTCAAAACTACATTACCTGCGTTTCCATTTTCAGGACTTGTCTGAAAATGTAAGTGTAAATGTCCTATACATCACTACAATTAAATGATTTTACGA
Source organism: Megalops cyprinoides (assembly GCF_013368585.1). Classification (NCBI taxonomy): domain Eukaryota; kingdom Metazoa; phylum Chordata; class Actinopteri; order Elopiformes; family Megalopidae; genus Megalops; species Megalops cyprinoides. The sequence continues at coordinate 32,148,672 of NC_050591.1, read as the reverse complement.
CTGCATCTTTTGTCATTTGGTATTTTTTGCACTTCTCTGCCACATTTTGAGTAAATTGTGGGTAGTGCTGTTTTATGGAGCTCCTCTAAATAAACAAATCTAATAAAGGGCTGCTAGAAGATCACTCATATTGACTTTTCTGCCAGCAGTCACTGAAGTATTTAAGCAAAACCCAGTAAGGCTGCAATATATTCTGATTCGTCTGCTTTCAAATGTACAAATAATAAAATATCTTCCAACACCAATTAATACTTCAGTACAGGTATATCCCCAGATATTATGTTTACTCTGTCAAAAAAGAAACATGGACTAAAACAAGTACAGGTTGGACTTGGCTCTGACATTGAAATGTAATTGAACAGTTTATGTTGTGTGTGCCGACATACCTAAGAACGGAGCGGGTTATTTATGGCTGATTGCATGTGAAAGCAAACCCCATTTACAACCTTTTACTTCCCACCTGTTTTTCCCCTATATCGTTCATCTTTCATGAGGACAAGAATGCATATCATATGGGTTGCCCATGGTTGTTATGGTAAAAAAAATACCTTACCATTACTATTAAAATATCTGCATAGTAAGAAGGATTTATTTTATTTCCCTCTGAGCGGATCTATGTATTTATCAATGCATTTTACTTTGCATTTATTTAACTTATTCGTTTACCAAACGCAAACTCGATGTCTGTTGAACTCAAGCACGTCTTCAGCGGTGACGTTACCTTAGATCTCAGATTTCACAGCTGAAAAAACACGTCCGGAGGCGCAGTGTAGTAGTTTTCGCAAAGACAAAAAACACTGCGTTCTTGGGGAAGAATGAAAAAAAAAATCCCCGGCGAGGTTTGCGAGGAACACAGCGGCCTGTTCACCGACAGGGGGCGCTGTGACGGAGAACTCACTCGGGAGGGACGGAGAAAATATTCCTCCCCCACGGACAGAAATTTCGCCTCAGCGAGGGTGTGGACATCAGGGGACGTATTTGGGCGATCTGCACTTAAATATTTCGGAGAAATCTAAACTGAAAAAATAGCTCGAATCCACAGGTAAGCGATCACATTTGATAACCCAAACTTGTATTTAGTTTTCAGCGTTTTCCTTCATTTTTCCTTTATTTTTGATCTAAATAAAATGTGCTACCGAGCTAACAGGCTAGCTAAGTATTTGCGTCCGGTTCAGGAGAGACGGGGACTGAGTGTTCAGATTTTCCTCCTTCGAGCAAAGCGAACTTCGGGTAGATATTCTTACGCTCGTCCGGTTCGCTGGGTGGTTAAAATAAATGTAAATTCAACAGTAACATCGGGCATTTGAGCCAGCTAGTTCGCAGAGTTTGGTTTCAAGTTTTAACTTGTTAGATAGACTAGCTTATTAGAGCAGTTCTTTAGCTATCTTATCTAAGTTGCCTGGTTTGTTGGAAGTTTGCGGCGGGGAATTAGCTAATGTTAGCTAGGTAAATGGATAATCAGTACATAGCTAACTAAAGAGACTATAGTTACTGGTAACACTCGTACCTCGAAAACGGTCTGTCTCATTTCCATTAAAGCGCAACTTATCTGATACATAACCGTCAGCTAATTTATATCAGATAACACCTGCAGCTAGATAGATAAATTTAATTGGCCGTCGTAGAGGTATAGTTACAGATGGTTTGGAAATGTTAGGAGCTGACCAGTTAAAAGCGCGATCGCAAAGGTAGTCTATCCATGATAGCTAGTTAAACGTTTTTTCCGCTGGTTCATATTATGTTAGTCGTGCAAGTTGCATGATTTTGCTTTGAGTTGGCTTCATAGCTAGTAAGCTAACTAACTCAAAGGAAACCACAGGTAATTAGCTTGCTTGCCAAATATAACCACGTAAACCAATATAACCAATGTGGCCGGATCAGGTCTGCTGTCTGCTGTGCTCCCAGGCTAGGTAGCTACTTTTAGGATGTCGACATTAACGACGTGTCCCAGTGTTAGTCCAGCTGCATTCTGTAACTTGCTGGGTTGCTAGCCCGCTGGACTGTAATAGACGGTATTCTGTAAATATCAGAAGCTTCTTAGCTAGCTGTGCTGGGTCTTGATGACAGCACAGGGGTTTACTATGATACCTTCCTGTCGCTCTTCACTCACAAGTGACCACAGTCGTGATAGATATTTTCATCAGTTTGATCTTGAAAAGTAACGATTGCTTTAAAAATATACACGTTTAATGCTTGCTTTTGCACCATAGCCTCATGTAGAGCTTTGGGCTGCGCTATGTAGCACGTTCTAGTTTTGAAACTTGCTTGTATTTTGCAACAAAGTTTGCGAACTAACTACATTCCCACCAGTTAACCACGGTATTTTTGGCCTGTGTAGCCACATAGCTTGTGTTAGTGTGTGTTTGGGTATCACCTGCTTGCTCTATAGCTATTTCTGACTCCCAGCATGAATGTTTAACGAAACCCGTAGGACCTCAGTTTCGGTTTATTCAGTTTCTTGTCCTGCTCGAGATTCAGTTTGTGCGCAATGACTACTGCCCTCGTAGATGGTGTCTCTGGTATTTGGTGAAAGAGTTTTTGGGGCACGATGGGGTTAAAGAGGACAGGGAAGGACTCCTAGGGAGTCAATCCAATTATGTCATGCCTCTGAAAGCAGAACTGTGGCTGCTTTCTTACGTCTGCACTGCTGATCCCGACAGGATCCACCGGCATATCTGCACAAAGCCCCCCCCCCCCCCCCCCCCCCCCCTTACTGCACTCGGCGTGAACTCCGCGGCATTCCGCAAATTGTTAATTCTGTACACAGATTACTCCTCCTTGTTGGTGTTTAGTAAGTAGGCGGTGTAACTTCGGGAACAGTCTTGTCTGTTGGACATGTATGGATTTACAATCTTCACTACAAAGCAGGTCTTGGTGTTGACACTGGAGTTATTGATTGGAAGGGAACTTAAATTAAGAATCAGATGGTTGAATGGCATCTCTAAAACCCTCAAGGCAGTAAATATCCTTGATCAGAAATGGACAGCACACTCCCTGATTGATCTCATAGGGAGATGTGCCTCAGACTTGCTTTAAAGGTAGTAGAGAGCCTTGTGGCAGATCCACAAAAAAAAAAAAAAAATACAATTGACAGGGTTCCAACCTTGTTTGGCGAGGCTTGGCTTTTTTAGAGGCCCGGGCCAGGCGGAGAGAGTTTGTCATCAATGAGGCACAGCCCAGGCTTCGGGGGTGAGTCACGGCCAGCCTGTGTGTGCAGACGCCAGTACTGAAGATTGCCCAACATGGGTACGTCCCTCCGGCTTGCTGACGCTCACACAGGCTTGCAGTGTTCGGGGCTGTGAACTTCACCTGCAGGCTTTAATTTGGTCATTAGGCACCACTGTGTGCAAGAGCAGTGTGGCGGATGGTTTGGCCTCAGTAGTGCGCTTGTCTATTTAAGGAACATATGGTGTGGTGTGTTGATCGCACTTAACACAGGCCTATTGTGCCTGTCTTTTATAGGTGGTCAGTAACTGATCTGTCATCAGTTCATCAAAGCACAGCTTTAATTGTTACCCTAGCAATTAAGTGGAGAATAAGCTAACACTGACCCAGGACCAGTGTTTGGGGTTGTAATCTATCCACACAGCCTTCTTCACCACCTTCTACCAGCTCAAATGGATTGAACGTCTGCTGCAGTCTCAAGTTGTGAAGTCAGATGGGAATGATATGGCCACATAAGGACACAGCTGTAGGTGAATTGAAGATGCTAAATGCAGTTCCGCTTGTCCTGCTGCTTCTGCTTAACCATCCTCACGTTTGTCTTTCAGCATTGTGGCAAGAGAGAGAGACAGATAGGAGAGAGACAGAGACACAGTCCCTCTAGTCCCAATTCTGAGCGTCTCTCCCCCTGTGGCCTCTTCCCCTCCCTCCTGTCACTTCCTGTGGACGAATGCTCTCCAGAGCCCTCCGGAACTTCGCTCTCCGCCTGCCACGCTCATCCCAGCCTTCCTGCTCCAGTACCACGCCGGCCTCCAGTGACCCAGGCTTCAGTTAGTAGAAACCAGAGGGGTGCCATAATGGATGACATCTTCACACAATGTCGGGAAGGCAACGCGGTCGCTGTCCGTCTGTGGCTGGACAACACGGAGAACGACCTCAACCAGGGGTGAGCTTCATGCATGTCTTTTTTTTTTTTTAATTTATTTTTATTTTATTGAGGAGCAGGGATACCCAGAGGGAGAGGGCCAGCATGTTGTTCAACTGGTATGTTTACTGCCATTTTTTGGGAGCTTTCGAAGTAAGGGCCACCTTTCAGGACTGCCATTTAAAGCAGCTGATATGAATTCAAAGTTCCTTTTTTGTCACCAGCGTAATAGCAAATATGTCCATATGCTTAATATTTTCGACCAAAAGTGTTGTGCCGGTACAACGTATGTGTTTGCTTAGTGTTTTGTTTTTTAATGTGAAAACCAAACAAACCACGCAGGTGTCCTAAACTGTAACCCAGAGGCTGGTGGAAGTTAATGAGTGGAGTTTAAACGTGCAGGGGAAAGATTCTCCTTTGCATCTCTCTGTATAGTCTTAGTATTAGAGGAGAGGTGAGCTGGTATTTTGCTGTGGCAGCATATTTGTGTGGTCTGGAGCAGCTTTCCCTATAGCTGTCCGGTAGAGTCTGGTCGCTGACAAATGAGCACAAGAGCCAAACAAAGCAAGCTGTATTAAAGTTTTTTTTTTTTTTTTTTTTTATTTGCTTATTGCTCCGAGGAGGTAGCCAAGGCCGGGAAATGAGCTAATGTGGATAAAGCCGTACTTAGCGCTAATATGTGTGAAAGGGTTGACCCCAGACCATTTTAAGTGTGTTTATGTGGCCTTGGAGCCGTTGCGGCAGTTTAAATTGGCTCAGTCACGATGATGATTAGTTGAATCAGGTGGTTAAGGGCTCCAGCAGAGCAAGACCCGGTTCTCGCTGGAGCCCTTCAGCACTCCAACGGTCTTATTGACGCAGGATTTGTTTAAAGTTGTGCTGCAAACACGTAAGTGGTTCTTTTGCTCTTAAAGGCATTGGAAGGAATTGGAAATTTACCCAGCAAAGGAAGGGAGCAAGATATTAACTTTGCCTTTGTTGGAAATGACTACTGTTATAAATTTTCAAACGCAGACAACTCGGAACTCTAACACTACCTTGAAAGTAATAGGAGAATGAATTGTATGCTAAAATGCAAGTGAGAAGTCAGTAGAGGTGTGACGCTTAGTCCCCAGCTTGCTTTGCAGCAACAGTGTGTAAAGGCATGATGTCACCTCAGTATGATTAGAACTAGGGAAACAGCTGAGAGTTTCTGTCACCTGTTGCAGGCAAAAGAGGTTGTTCCATACGTCAGCCTACTTAAAGGGCTCTCCGGAGACTGTTGAGTGGCAATTCAGCCCTTGTGCAAACATACTCATACTCATCAATGAATTGGCAAAAGACAGATGCACACTGAGACACGACTGGCAGAACAAGCACAGCTGCATGGAGGAAAATAAAGCCAGTTTGGCTTTGCTTTGTGGCCGCGGGGATGGCCACCTCAGTCACACACGATTACATGTATGAAGGTTATTTATACTTTTGGCCCTCCGCTCTCTGCCAAGCCACTGTGAGTTGTCAGCCCGGAGTCTCCTGTGGGATAATTGGTTCCAGACAGCTGAAGCGGGTGCAGAGAAGCTTCCAGAGAGAGCCAGAGCCTCTCTGTGTGGCTTTTCCGTGGCCAGCGCGAGAATATGTATCTTCTGCGGCTGACCCTGTAATCACAAGCGGCTGACACACGCTGGAGCAGATTAACACCACCTTTTTCCTCTCTGTCATTTACTGCATTAAGCGCTGCCTGTGTCATCTCCAGCTGGGACTTGAACCCGTTTCCTTCGGGTTGCCTGACCCGTGAACTTGGATTTGTACCTGCAGTGGAAAGCCGTGTAGCGTGAACTCTGAATTCCCAGAGGTTTGGTCAGATTAGTGGTGTCATGAGATTAGAAGCTACCCTATTGTTGTCATGTGACCAGTGAGCTGTGATTTGAACTTTGCCGTTTGTGTTAACCATGGTCAGTACATTTACACTGTCAGTTTGCACTGGCTTGTGTCCGTTAAGGGTTTGGTTTGGCTCTTATCCAGGGCGACTTACAGAGGTTACAATTTTTACATCAGTTTATACCGTTGGATATTTACATTGACAGTTAAATACCTTGCCCAAGGCTACCGTGACAGTGCCCCAGCGGGGAATAGAACCTTTTGGTTACGAGCCCTGCTACTTAACACTATGCTGCACTGCTGTTTGGGGGTGAAGGTGGCAGATGGCAGAGCAGGGGTGGTGGTCTGGTTTCCTGGGAGTACAGCGTAGTTTAGGGGGCCATGCGGCTGTTGCAGAAGGGCTGTCTGAGGAGCCAGGAGCTTGTTCTGGTGAAGTGAGGACAAATGGTTTCCACATTGCACCTCCTCTGCAACCAGCACACGTGTGCCTGCCTTGCCACACACTTCCACTTTTTGTTTTCCTTCTCAATTACGTAATTTGCAACAAGAAACTGACCTGAATTACCCTACTGCAGAAGTGTGTGTCTGTGTGTGTCTGTGTGTGTCTACGTCTCTGTGTGCGTGCGTGCGTGTGTATGTGTGTCTGCCTGTGTGTGTCTGTGTCTTTGTCTGTGTGTCTGTCTGTGTTTTTAACCACCCCCCAGTCTGCAGTCCTGTTCCTTTGGATATTTAGAGTTGTGTATTGTCATGTTAGACTGCTGTTTTAGGAGACCTGGGGCTGTGTTTTTGAGCATTATAAAGCACCAGCGTGTGTTAGACGCATCTCCCTGCCATAACCCTGTGTGACTCTCAGACCCGGGCAGGGCAGAGGGCCTGTCTGCTGGAGATGGATGTGCCTGGCCTTTCTGCAGGAAGTCGTTCTCTCGTCCCCTCTGCCCTAAGATTAGGCCCACCGTATAGGGAAGGATAAGCACGCGGTGTAAATAACGACTGAACCGTGCTGGCAGCCCAGGCGTACTGCGTACTCCTGCTGTTTGAAAGAAACAGGACGATTTATGAACAGTTCCCCTCTGGTTTATTGGAATGTGGGCTCAATCGTGTGGATCTGTGGGGCAGTGCATTGGCTCGGTGTGGCAGAGTGTGTTGTGCATGTGGCTGGTGTTGGTTTCTGCACTGCTAGTACCTCAGTAAGCCTGTTAAGTAATTCAAGCATATGAACACAGGTGGTAAGAGTGCATTTGCTTTGATTGGTGATTGGTGTATGTGTGTGGACGTGTGTGTGTTGCGTGTGTGTATCCACATAAGCACAGCTGTGTAGTCCATTAGCTGATTGCCTGCCATCCTTCCCATTGTAATTGAGTGTTTTGCCAATGGGAGAAACACATCCATTCATGCAGCTCCTCCAATCCCTTTGATTAGTTATGGGTTTAATAGCCATGCTATCCCCCCCGCTAGTGAAAGCACGTGTCAGTGTGAGTACATATTTCTGCCAGTGTTTCTGTGTACGTATGAATGCGGAACACAGAGAGCGGTGTCTGAATTGAAAATCTCCTTACATGGAATAACATGCAAACCTCAGGGGAACCGTCTGCGTCTCACAAGAGTCAGAGGGAGGGGAGAGAGGGGTGGATCAGAGGGCGGACTGCGTGTGTGTGTGTGTGTGTGTGTGTGTGTGTGTGTGTGTGTGTGTGTGTAGAGAGAGAGAAAGAGAGCGGGGGGGAGAGGGCTGAAACAGAGGCCAGATTCTGTGTGTGTGTGTGTGTGTGTGAGTGAGTGAGAGAGAGAGAGAGAGAGAGACTGACAGACAGACAGACAGACAGAGGACACGTTAGGGTATTTTTTGAGGGAACGCATAAGGGGACACTACAGCAGTATCGTTTTCTCCTGGTAATTCCTCGCGTTTCCTTTGACCATCCCCCTGTGGTCGTCGATAGCAGCTCTCATTTCCTCTCGGCTTCCTCCTGACGATGGCGCGTTCGATAACAGGCCTAACGAAATGAGAGACATTAAGAAATGCAGACAGTGCCAGCATAGCCCTCTGCTCCATGAGAGAGAGTATGCTGCTAATCTGTTAGCTCCGTCCTGATAGCCTTCAGTTAATGTCTTTTGAGGTGTGAGATGAAACATGTGCATCTTGCTTTTGAAACTGAAAATGAATGTGATTTTAAGATGTCCTTGGGAAAGGGCTGGTATCCTCTCTCTAATATTTTGAGATATCCTGTTTACTTAGAGTTGTACTGTAACCTAAACCTAAAAAAAGCATTAGATAAGGGGCTACTGTAGACTTCAGTTATTGAGCCAGTCTCCGATTCCCATGTTGTTTCGGCTGTGTTTGTATATTTGTTTTTTTGTGTATGTCTGTGTGTTTATGTATGTGCATGCATGTGTATGTGCTTGTGTGTGTCCACGTGTGTTCTATTTGAGTGTGTGTGCATGTGCGTGTGTGTCCGCGTGTGTGTGTGTCCACGTGAGTTTGTGTGTGTGCCTGTGTGCGCGTGTGTGCGCGCACGCATGTGTGTGGTCTGTGGGAGTGCCGGTAGTTAGAGGGAGTGTGAGAAAGGGATGGCCACAGTGCTGGTTGTGCCAGTGGAGAGGAAATGGAAGATGCACACAAGAATCCTGAGTTCAAGTATAAATAAAGCGCACTCACAGAAAGAGGGAGAGGGGGAGGGGGAGAGAGAGAGAGAGGGGAGGGGGAGAGGGAGAGGGAGAGGGAGAGGGAGGGAGAGAGAGAGGGGGAGGGGACCGCAGAGGGGCTCCTTGTTTGGTGAGAAGGGTGAACTGCGGACAGGGAGAAGGCTGTTTATATTTAACCTCCAGGGAGGAGACTGGATTTCGGGACTCTCCAAGGCCCCGCCCCCTCCCAGCAGGCTGGGAGAGAGGGACTCTGGGAGTAGGGGCCAGGCCTTGGATAGAGTGTAGTGACCTGATCTGGGATTGGTGGGTTATCTTGCATGGCTCGAACACGTTTGAACACGTTTAATCCAGGTAAATCATGGTAAAGAGAACAGAACTGGTCAAACAAAGAGAAAACTATGCTTAATTTCTCTTTTTTATCTTTTATAGCAATATGCCCTCAGCCAAGATCCCCTCAATTCTGTCTTCAGCCCCAATGTTGTGGGAATTTCAGTGGTGCAACTGTAGGTCTGTAATGACTGTAAATCATACCCTTAAAAAGTCATCGAAGGGAGTCTTTGGGGTGAGTGACTGCCTGGTTATGTGCGGTCAAGCTCTTTGAGTCAGTCTGGGCCAAGCGGAATGACTCGGTCGGAGTGCGGCGGGTCGAGTGGAGTGTGTAGATAATTCTGTTTGAGAGGTTATCTGTAGGTAGTCGGCGCTTCTGCGGATTTGTGCTCAGGAGTCTGTCAGTCTGCCACAGTGAGATGTGCCTGGACCCCCCCCCCCCGGCATTAGGGTGTTGAAAGGCAGGACTGCCCTGGACCCTCTCTGCTCAGCCGGTGCGGGGGCTGGTTTCGGGGTGGTGGGGAGGTGTGATGGGTCAGTGAGGAGGTGGGATAAGGATATGAAGAGGTGGGCCTCCCCCTGTCAGCACCCCGGCTCCACTGCACCCTAGCCCTGTCTGAGGGTAGTGCGGTGTAGCATAATGGTTAAGGCGCAGAACTCGTAACCAAAAGGTTGCCGGTTCGATTCCTCGCCGGGGCATTGCTGCTGAACCCGTGGGCAAGGTACTTAACCCACAGTTGCCTCAATAAATATCCAGCTGTATAAACGTTGACAAAAAAAAAAAAACGATGTGATGTAAGTCGCTCTGAATAAGAGCGTCTGCTAAATGGCAATAATGTAACATGATGTAATGCACCCCATCTCCGCTGCTTCCCAGTCCTATCTGCACAGCCCTAACGGGGCAGGGGGAAGCGGCACAGCTCTGGCCCCTCTGGCAGCGCCCCCGGGGGCTGCTGTAGGAGGAGGTGCTGTCCCTGAGCAGAGGGCCGCCAGCGTCAGTCACAGAGCAGGTACATGCATTCACACTCTCACTCGCTCGGTATGCACGCCTGCTGTTGCGCTGCGATCTGGGGTATTCGATGACCTCACTCTCTCTCTCTCTCTCAGTCTGGCCGTGTACGTGGCGCTGAAGCCCTTTCAGAATGTGAATACGTCACCAGACTGGGCTCTGTTTTTCATTTTGATTTTGCGCAGGTGAGAGCGAACTCCCTGTGGAAAACAGTGGCTGATTGCAATAACAGGTTGTGACTCAACAGACAGAAGTCTTTATGTTTCTTTCTCTTTTTTGTTCACCCAGTTTTTCTGGATTTATTAGCTGTGATATTTTAAAAAAAAGGATTTAAAGATAGTTGCTGTTAATCTCTCCTGATGTCGTCAGATAAACAGATTGTAGCTGGCGAGTTAGCTTTTGAAGACGTGTGCATGAAACAGAATAGGCCAGCTGCCCGTGTAAAACCAGAGTCCCCATGTGCAGTGTAGCTGGCTACCCTGTAGCTTTCATAAATGTCAGGCCGGAGTTATATCGCGTGGTAACAGTTTAGTTGACAGGTGAGTGTTGAGGGCTGTGTGATTAAATAACCCATGATTATAGATGGGAATCTGGTATCCTGAACCCAGACCACCTCCCTGCTCAGACCTGCAGTGATGACACTCCTACAGCATGAGACCTCGGATGATATTTATGTATTCACCCTGGGACTGTGACCCAGGCCAAGAGACTGAGGTGTGAGTCAGTCAGTCTGGAAGGGCTTGATATTGCCTATTGCCTGCTGATGTCTGTAAGACAGCCCTGTGTCCTGGTATCTTTAGTGTAGCGTTATACCCTGATATCTTCTAGGATATCCCTATGCCCTAGTACCTGTGGGATAGTCCTATACACTGATGTCTCTGGGGTAATGTTATGCCATGGTGCCTTTGGGATAGCCCTATGTCCTGATGCCTACAGGGTAGCCCTATGTCCTCTGTGGAAGCAGTGTAGCATAGTGGTAAGGAGCAGGGTTCGTAACTGAAAGATAGCCAGTTCCATTCCCCGCTGGGGCACTGCTACCGTATCCCTGGGCAAGGTACTTAACCCAGAATTGCCCCAGTAAACATCCAGCTGTATAAATGGCTAACATGTAAAAGCTGTGGACTGTATAAGCTGGTATGGATAAGAGCTTCTGCTAAATGACAATGTAATGTGCTCGTATCTGTACAGTACCGTGATGCCTTGGTATCTTTAGGATAGCCCAATGCGGTGGTATTTGTAGCACAGCCTTGTGCCCTGGTGCCTGGGTGGCTGGCCAGCGTGTGGGAGCCTGTCTCATAAGCCAGGCTCAGTGTGAGATGCTCTCTCTGCACAGTGTGAGGATGTGGTTCTGGGTCTCGCAGGCCTGATTCTGTTACTCTGAGCCGCTGAGATGAACAGGGTGCTGACAGGGGACCGTCATCTGGTCCCCCGCTCTTCCGCCTGCCTCTCTGAGCCCCACCGGCAGGTGTCCCTGCCGGAAATAACCAGAGGCTCAGATCACAGCAGAGCGCTCGGCAGATCGTCTCGGTGTCCCTGTAAATCCTCTGACTGACTCGGGGGACATCCCCTTCATTTAGGATCTCTAACTGATGGGGCGGCAGTGAAGCAAAGTGGTAGGGAGCAGGACTTGTACCCAAAAGGTTGCTGGTTCGATTCACCGCTGGGGCACTGCTGCTGTACCCCTGGGCAAGGTACTTAACCCACAGTTGGCTCAGTAAATATCCAGCTGTTTAAATGAATAATGTGGAAAAAAAATTGTAACTTATGTAGGTCGCTCTGGATCAGAGCATCTGCTAAATGACAATAATGTAATGTAATGACTGATGCCAGAGCTGGCCAGTTCTGACAGAGTCTGAGCATGGCGGCAGTGTTGCTCATTGATCGGATCCACACTGTCACTGCGCTGCACGTTTTCGCCGGGGCTGTGTGAGGGAGCACGCGAGGTAGAGGACACTGCACGGAGAGTCAGCCTGTCCCTTGCACGTTTCTCTGAGAGAGGACGCGGTGATTTACGGCCTGTCGGGGGCGAGGTGGCCTCTCGGGAGCTTGGCGGCTCTTCCTGTGAGAGAACACATCTCTCTCTGTGTCCCCTTGTCGCGAGGGAGGGGCCCCTCTCTCCTCACAATGCCCCCTCAGTGGCTCCGGCTGCGCTCTGCAAGATCGAGTGTTTGGGCATTTTTTTAATGTCTGCTGTAATTCTTTCATTATTCCAGCAGGTGCATCGATGCCAGAACTGCAGTGAGCACTATCGCATGCCTACAGTATTAGCACGGCACAGAGTGTCGAGCTGTGGGAAGTGAAAAGAGAATGCAGTTATTTTGGATATTTTGGCTTTATTTTGAGACAGCGAGAAATCCAGCTGCTGCAGGCTGTTGTGATATTTCCTCCCCCAGCTGTGAGAAAGACAGGCTGGGAAAGTGATTGAATAGAGAGGAGGGGGGAGAGGGGAAGTGTTACGAAAGAGGGATGAGGTGGAGGAGAGAGGGAGGCAGGCTGTAGTAGAGGACGTGGGCAGCTGTGGAGTCAGGCTGGGAGCACACTCACAGAGGCAGTTTGTGGCACCCCAAGTGGGCGTGTCCTTGGCACCTTGAGGGGGGCGTGTCTTTGGCACCTTGAGGGGGCGTGTCTTTGGCACTGTGAAGGGGCGTGTCTTTGGCACCCTGAGGGGGCGTCTCCTTGGCACCTTGAGGGGGCGTGTCTTTGGCACTCTGAAGGGGCGTGCTGTGGAGGGCTGATCTGCTGCTGCTGGAGACTGCCAGGGCCTGCCCTCCCGCCCTCCCGCCCTCTCTCCCCCTCTCCCTGTCTGTGAGGGCACGGGTGTGGTGCTACAGGGATAGTTTATTACAATTATTATGGGCTTTCACTCTCTATTCGCTGGCAGCTGGCCCGGAGATGGCGGCCGTGACAAGCTGCAGCCAGCTGACTCTGTTAGCTCGTAATTGACACGTCTTGCTCCTGTTTGAGCTCATACCTGCACGCTTGCACCTGTTGTTGTCCTGCTCCTTAACCGGAGACTTATCGGAGGTGATGTTGTGCTCCATTCTCCAGGATTTTTTTTTTTTTTTGAGTTACTTTTGAGGTAACTGAGGCCTTTTGAGAACATGGGCTTCTGACAAGGTCCTGATTCAGTCGTGATTCACAGAGACACTCAGAGGCTCGAGGTGGACTGGGCCAGTAAACGGGAGGAGCATCTGTGTGTTTATCTCTTCCTCAGAGCTGCGTCTGCTGCTGTGGTGCATTTCCCTGTCAATGTAGTATAAACAAAACCTGCCTCCTCCCTCTGCTCTTCCTCCATTTAAGGTCACTATTGTCTAGATCCAGGCTCATAAACTATTTAAGCATGAAAGCACCTCCAAGGCTGTAGGGAATTGTATATGAATTGGACGGCTAAATCAAAACCATTAGCGGGAGCAGGCTTTTTCAGTTTTTTGCTTATCCTTTGAAAAATTGTGCTGTGAGGTGTACTATTGTAGAGATATACGTGCCACAGAGGAGGCAGATGCACAAACATTTGCAGCTGCAAAAAAACCCCTTGAAGGCAGTTGGAGAATTATGTTTTTGCTGACTCAAAACCACCTACATGTATTCATTCACTTCCTGAAGCAAGAGGAAAAATACACTGAATTCCATTTCTAAAAAAAAAAGGCTTGGTCGCACCTGGAAATATGTTAACCGTGTATTTTAAGCCTAATATTGTGTTTGCCCAGCTTCAGATGTAGATAAGCAACTGTGTTTTGAGCCACAGACTCATACTCAGACTCAAAAAGTAGTACTGTAATGGCAATAGTAATAACTTCCTTCACTACAACTCAGACACTGCTTTGACTTGCAGCACAGAAGTGTACCATCTACCCTAACTGTATTTTACCTTACCAGTTAGCTGTCATGTCCAACACATATTGTGCTAAGACTCCCATCATTTTGTTGAAAGTGACCCCAAATGTAGGATGATGATGACCCCAAATGATTCCTTGCAATACTAAGGTTACTTTGTCTGACTGCTATAGTCCCAATTATCTGTAGCTTTGTATCTCCTAATAATAGGTTTCTGGTTCTCTTTTTGTGAGTATTTTTGTAAATGGCGAGAACTGTGCACATCTGTGATCACTGCAAAACAAACTGAAACAGGCAAGCCATTTATGATTCCTAGTCAAACTAACAGGGGAGTCATTTGGTGGAAATGGCTTTTTTTTTTCCCTGATCAGTGTTTTTGATGATGCAGTAGAATACGAATTGGGGATTTGTTTGTAGAGAGTGAATTATTTGTCTCCTGAGCAGTGTTTCTGATGGTACCTTAGGATACTTAGTGGGGAATTCATTTGGAGAAAGTAGTTTATTTGTTTGTGTCTTGAGCAGTATTTCTGATGGTGCAGCAGGATGCTGAGTGTTGATTCATTCTGAGCGAGTGATTCGTTTGTTCCCTCAGCTGTGCTTCTGACACGCCCCTCCTCCGTTTTCAGGGACGACCACGGCTTCAGCCCCCTGCACTGGGCCTGCCGGGAGGGCCGCTCCAGCGTGGTGGACATGCTCATCATGCGGGGCGCCCGAATCAACGTGATGAACCGCGGAGACGACACACCCCTGCACCTGGCAGCCAGCCACGGGCACCGCGACATCGTGGGCAAGGTGGGGCCGCGGGCACGCCCTGGGCACACAGCATAGCTACAGCCAGACGCCGCACAGCATAACATAGTACGGAGTGAACGCAGCAGCCGTGGTGTGGCTGACAGTGCAGAGATAAGGCACCCGTGCAGGTGCAGGCTGCTCTCTCTCTAACCAGCGAAGCGAGGTCTTGCCTCACTGCTGAAAGGCCACAGTGCCTTCCTGTGTAGATCCTGTGAAGCGATTTTGAAACCTGACGAGTTCTTTGTAAGTTTAACTTGTGAACTGAGTGGTAAGATACAATCATGTACGTGAAAACAAAAATGCAGTACTTGATAGGTCACTGTTTAGGGAGTTTGCTTGGCGTTTTCAGCTGAATAGCCTACTGGAAGGTTGTCCTGATATTGTAACCAACTAGTAGCAGTTTAGTGCAGTTCTTGTCCTGCATTAAAACATGGTTGCGGTGTGGTTGACTTTGATTGTGGTTAATATTTGTACATGTTAGTGTGAGGCCTGGTTCATGGCTCTCATGCTGCGCTCTGGTATGCTACTATCGCTGTTTAGAGTAAACGGAGGGTTCTGTCGTACTGATACCCCGTCTCTCCAGCTGTGTTTTGTGTGTAAACTTAGCGCTGTGTTCTGTCTCTCAGCTGATCCAGTGCAAGGCAGACACCAACGCAGCCAATGAACACGGCAACACACCGCTACACTACGCCTGCTTCTGGGGTCAGGACCTGGTGGCTGAGGTCAGTGCGCCCTCTCCTGGATGCTCTGAGTAACTGCACCCCTGGCTCCCATGTATGGCTATGGAAGGGGTTGAATTTGAGGATTGTTGCTTTGAGATTTGGTTGATTCCTGTTTTGGGGTAGACTGTTTTTTTGTGAATATGTATAATTGTGGCTAAAATATCATTGTAAAATGATGCAAACCTTGTT